>NW_028262347.1:42847500-43472500 GCF_047370975.1 Nipponia nippon | reverse complement strand
ATCATTTAATGTGTGAAGTTAGGGTGATTCTTCATATGTGCCTTTTTAAAAAATTTATCTCTGAAAAATTTCATCTGCTGTTTCTTTCCTCAGCTGCTCAGTCTCATAGTGTTCCGCAACTTCTTCAGTCAGCCCTTGCCTGAATAACTTCATACATAACATAACATAACATAACATAACATAACATAACATAACATAACATAACATACATAACAACATACATAACTTTGTCAGGCAACTTCTCATCCCTTCTTTGGGTCTTTTACGCCCATGGTTCTAGCACCAATCCCTGCAGAACTTCACTGATAATGCCTATGCCTATTCACCACAGGAGGTGACCATATATTCCTAATCCTTGTTTCAACAAACTGCATGCCATAAAATGTAAGAGTTCTTAGCTTTCATGCGATGGCTGCTTAGTTTCTTCAAAAGTTTTTTATTAGGAAGCATGTTGGAAACCTTTTGAAAATCGAGGTGGACTGTATCAGCTAGATCTACCTTCTCCTCATGCTTTTGGACTCATTCAAAGAACAGCAGAAAGCCTGGGAGGCTGGTCTTCCTGCTGTGTCAGCCCAAATGCATCATGTTACTGCTAATTTTCCTGGTACTGATGTTGGAGCCTCTTACTCTTCCTGCAAACTTGTTTAGAAACTGGTGTCATACTTGGTGTCATGCAGTTCTCTGGTTCCCAAGTACATTTAAGCAAGATATTACATACCATTGCAGGCTATTCTTTAGAACTCTGGGGTGAATAATACCTGACCTTGTCAAGATGTTACTGTTCATTTTGTGCATTTCATTCATAATAATGATTTCTAGAGTCACACCAGGTTGGTACAGAAGTTCTTGTGAGTTCCTCATAGAGAAGGGCTCTGGTGAAAGTATATCTCCCAGCATTTTCCACAGTACACAGAAGATGAGAAGAAGCAGTGTAGCTTTTCTACTACATTATTTTCTTTGAACACTTTTATATCTTCACCACCTCTTGGCTTTACAGACCAATGGAACTATTATCGGTACCATTACTATAACTCTAATTTTATTTGCAATTATTTTAATTTTACTTCAAATAGTGTATGTGTGTGTGACTATGTGTGTGCAAATAACATATTCACCTGCCTTCTCAGGAAGGCAAATGCAAACCCACTTGGTAAATTGAAGGGAACTTCAGCATTAGCTTCCAATTATGACAGAGCAGTCATAACTGGTATTTGAACTGCAGATTTATTTTTCTCATCTGTTAGCAGTTATGAATGTTGGCTCATTTGAATCATTATCTAACAGGATTCTACAAATAATCAAGCAATTTTCAGTGTAAATAAGACCTATACATTTCACCTAGGATCAACTTCACCTTTGTGCAGTGGCTCAGCCAAAGTTTTTTGAACTATCCTTACAATGTCTTGCTAGGCTTATCTTTATTGTCATATGCATATACTCTGCATGAGGATAAAGTACAGCTCAAACTGCAAAAAGCCAGCAAATGGCAAATAGGTTTCCAAACTCCTTACATGTTAATAATTTAAATTACCAGAATAAATTGAATTATGATTTGTGAAAATTAAAAAAAAAATAGTGTTTTTATCTACATAAGTATGATATCAGATATTTTGGCTTGGACTCAACATTTCTATTTCCTTAAAGAAAGAGATTTTGCAAAGTTTATTAACAATAGAAACATTCTCCAGAATTTTTGCTCCTAATTTTATTGGATCAATTATTTTTAACTATCTTATTTGCAACATTGTGCTGTTGTACTGAAAGGAAAAAGTATGCTTGACCTTAGGCAAGGCCAAACCAATGCATTTTTGTTGTACAAACCGACTAAAGGGTAAAACTACATCCCCAGCTATAATGGGCATTTCCACCAGCCATTGTACATTCACGCAACAATGCAAACCTTGGCCTTGGTGAGTAGGACCTGAAATAGCACATGCAGCTCAGACACAAAAAAGGGAGAAATAGCAGTGATGTACATTGCTGTTTCTGTTGGGGTCTCTGTTTCCTGCAGTCATGCCAACAAGAGTTAGCCAAGGTTTATCCCTGGCACTGATAAGGAAAGAAAGTAGGCAGGATGAGTAGGAGACTTATTCTTTGAATGCTTTACAAACGAGTCTTTATCAGTGACTGGTGTTCTTGAATATAGATGTTTTTAATTTTGACATGAATTTCACATCAGTGTTGTCTATTTCAAGCAAAATACTAATAACAGACAAGATCCAAGTGGGGGCATTTCATTAGGCATTCAAAGATCAAACACATTTTAAAAATATGGGGTTATTAGCAACTAGAGAGCTCTGTGAAATGAAGACTGCAGTTAAGGATGGTGTGGTTATTATTTGCTATCTGTATTCCAGTATATTTGAAATGAATATTCAAAGCCTTTTCCGTTCCAAGCCTCTGATCTTCCTTTCAAGTATAGCAAGCACTCTTGAAATCCTGAAAGAACAGTATGAATCATGTAGGATTATCCACTGGTCCACCCATTTTTTTGAGTTCAGAATCATCAGCAGAAACCTGCTCCCTTCTCCTTTCCACAAGTCACAATCAACTTTGACTTAAAATATGAAGGGAGAAGCATGACTCAAGTCTCAGAAAATAGATAAAGGTTAATCTGATGAATGGGATATAGTACTATAACTGGATGAGAATAAATAAAAGAAAGAAATGCTAGGCTTTGCCAGCTCCATATGCCTGACTTCTAAAATAAAAATATTCAGGATTTCAGGGAACATAGCTGAGGTGAGGATTGATCTTGAGATTTATTGGGCACTGAGATGGACAGACAAACAGCCTCTGGAGAAGCTCTCTCTCCAGTATAAGTTTTTTCTCAGTAAGAAAGTAATCCAGTATGTAAGTTATAACCCTTAGAATCAATTACTGTAGATTCATTGGAGGACTATAGAATATTTATAATTCAGATCTTGTCTTTATTTTATAAAGTGCATGATCTGAGTAGCGGAAAACATGCGAGTGCTGGAAGATATGTTATATATTTGAGGCCAGTTGAATCTTGATCACATTTTTTAAATATTAATTTCACTTTCTGGTGTTTTCAGAATAAGATAATTTTAATATTGCTTGACAAGTCTGAAATTCTAAATATGCATATGCAGACAATGTCCACATATATTTACATTAAAAAGGAATCCAGGATTTATTGAAGATCAGGACTAACTTTTGCATTACAGTGGGGAAATCAAAAGATTATAAATCTTCACCTGAGCCTTATGGAACAGTCCACCTTTGCATTTCTATGGAAAGCTCATTTAAAGAGATGCATCTCTGTTTTTAAAGCAAGACAGTATTGCCTTTCATAAGAATTATAGAATATAATTCTTTATATAATCTATCCGATCTTTTTTGTTATCTAAAAGTTAATAACAGCCACACAGTGTACTTAGTTATCAAACATTACTATAAACTATCCAGCCTTATTCTAGGAAGATGAACTACCATAATTTCCCCTTAGGGCCACAAAAACAGATTGCAAGATTTTAGTCATCAACAGCCCTTCTGTTCACATCACCCTTTCTATGAACTATTTCAAGTTAACACAGCTCATGACGCCTTCCTATCTTCCTGTCTCCAATACTTTGAACTCTCAAGGAGATTTCTGGTATAAGACCAACTTATCAAGCAGGGAAAAGAACAGCTGCTATTTATTTCATTTTAGCTCTCTCTTGTGTTCTGCATTTGCAGGTGGTGGAAAGAAGTAGAACAGTTCTGCCAACAGCTCTTAGCCCAGTTCACTATAGCCTGGTAATTATCAACACGGACACTTGGTCATTTGAGGCATCCTAAGCACAACCAGACACAGACACAGCAGTGTCTTCTCAATTGGAAATTACACAGGTGTTATATGAATTACAAAGATACGGTAATTAAAGGATTTCACAGTTCCTTTGATTATACAAGGACAGTTCTTCATGCACAAATTCACGCTTTTAAGTGATTTTAAAGTTTGAAACTTTAAATAAGATTTTACTGCAAAACTTATGAGTTAAATATATTTATAATAGGTAATTTACAAAAACCCCATCAATACCTCAACAGCAAATGACACATATCTGGGAAGAATTAAATTCAAAATATATGCCTCATGTAAATTTGGAGATGACCCTGCACTGTGTCTGTTACTGAACAGCAATAATCTCCAGTTGTGTTTTCTGTCACTTGTTCTAATTTATTTATCATTTGTCACCACAATTGCAAACACTTTCTAAAATTCAACCACATGTATTATTACAATAATGATGATGATGGTTATATGGAGTTTGCATTTCTCAAGTCTCTTCTTTTCCTTATGTCCATGAGCCAAATTCTATCCTTTGGATGTGAATGTGCTACCCCCTTTTGACTCATTGAAAGTTGTGTATAATCAAGAGCAGATTTGGTTATTTTTTCTTGAAATGCTTTAAATTATAGCGTTAAACATTCAAAGATTATTTCCTCTTTATCTCTATGGATATTTCTTATTTTTCCCCTATTAAGATGGAAAAATATTTCCCAGCAAGAAGGGGTTTTGTTTTACTTTTCCAAAAGTCCTAGATTCTTAGTAGCCTTCATACTAACCAGTTGAAGAATGGTAGTTATTCCCTTCATAATGTGGTTTGCATTAAAAACCCTCTAATAACTGATTATAACTGAATTTTCTCCTCCCCTCACAGACATTCCATTCTGATATTTCCTAACTAAAACAGAACACATAGGCAGGTGATATAGACATTGTCTGCACAAAATCCTGCACTCACTTAGCTAAAATATGTGTGTTTCAAGCCAATTTAGTTAAACTCATGCAGTCTGTGCTCGCACACATATTTTGGTTTACAGATATATTAGAGGGAACTTTGCAAGAGCGGTCAGTTGGATTATAGATTCTTATTTAAAGAGTGTGGCCGAGATTGAAATTGGATCCAGGGAGAACATATTTCTAATATTAAATCCATTTTGCCCTATCAGAAAACAAAAGAAAAAACTGAGGGATTGGTTGTGGAAATTTCTGTTCTCACAAAGCAAGCTGTCCCTTTCTATTCTTTCTTACAAAGTTCAGAGTATTATAAAACTATCACGTCATCTAATCCTGCAGAAGTAATGTTTGCTATAAATCTTCTCAAGTTATTCATTGGTGGTCTACCCCTTCACTTTTATGGTGCAAAGCCAACTTTCACAAGGAGCAATATTTAAGGGCCTTTAACCTGTTATTCCACATATCTGGCATTCAGGCACATATTCCTCCATAGACATATTTGTTATGCTGGGGACTTTTTTGATATATTCAGTCAATACGAACACGTTTCATCCTCTGTAGAAGTATCTGCTAAAAGTACATAGGAACTTGCGGTTCATATCACTTACACTTAAATTCAAATAGACTGATTTCCCCTCACCATATTGTAGAGAGTATATACAAAGGGAATGGGTTTTCTTTACCTTTTAACTAGTCACCAAACCCCTCTCCACCTAAGCTTTGCTTTGAGTAGTCCCCCACAGTGAGAAGGAGCTATGATGTGCTGCATGGTCTATGCTCTGTGAGCTGCAGCAGCCATCTCACTCTCCTTGCTCAAGCCAGCAGATGCAGCCTGCCAGGAGACTTGTCTCTTCCCTCTCTTAACTTTTTCTCATCCATCAATCTAATAAAATTCAATTTACCTTACACTTTTTCCTATAGGTTGATCCTACCAAAAAGTGTTATTCTCATTCACTCATGGAATACAAACAAAGATTTTTTTCTGAATGCTGTCAGAAGGATGTTCCCAGTACCCTCTGTTCCTGGCTCCGCTGCACTTCGACAGGGAGACTGGTGGATATTCCCATCCAAAGCAGCACAGCTAGGGAACTCTTCAAGGAAATGGGGGTCTGTGGATTCAGGCTGAGAAATGCCTAAAACTCACGTCTGCTGTTTCTTGGTGTAAGTACAAAATTTAAGGACAATATTCAACTATTAAGCAAAAAGTAGACATGTCCTCCTTCTGTCATAGCTTGACAGAAAAAGAAAATACAGCTACATGTTGAAGTCACTGTGTTCAGTGTGTTGTGAGATGTGTTTGGAGCTTAGTCAAAGAATTAAAACCTTCTGGGGAGTAAGGCAAATCCCTGAAAGCCCCAAGAAGAAAACAGGGACATAGCTTTCCAGGTCAACCAGGACAGAACCACTTTGAGGCATCCACAGTTACAGAATTTTTCATTTAAGTAAATCTTTGAGGAAAAACTTAAGTATGCCTGTCACTGGCTAAAAAGTGAAGTAAAATTGTTTGGATTGTTTTCTTAAATCCCTGGAGGGTGATCCAATTTGTGATCTCACTGTTAACATAGTACCTTTCAGATTTAACTACTTTGTTCTTTGTTTTTACCTCTAGACTTTTTTCAAGACTGCTCTTAAGATGAAGTCCTCTATTTAAAGGATTCTCATCTCAAACGGGTAATAAACACACTCCTTTACCTTATGAGTGTTTCCACTTCCCTCATCCAACTTGAGGTGGTTCACCTCACATTTGCTTAATGTATTCAAAATCATCGTCCCACCAGGTAGAAATCAGGCCACTGTTAATCAACATTGTTAATCAAAGAGAATCCTCAAGTCATATCTGACTTCTACACCTAGGGCTCAGAACATGGATCTTTATCTTAAATCCAGAATCTTGCTCAGTTTTCACTTTCACAACCACGTGCCTATCTCTGAAAAAAACTATATACCCTTTTCCAATATTAATCTAGAATATATTCATTCCTTAATATTAAATTCCACTCCAGAAAGTTAAATTTTCCCTAATTTGGCATCATCTTTCCATATTCAGATGAAAATGCATTGCAATCCTCAGTCTGTTCCATTCCAAAATATCATTTAAAATATGTTCCTCTGAGATGTTAAAAAAGTTTTCCTTCAGTTGTCCCACTTCATCTCTTGCCAATCTATGTTCTACTTAACCAACAGATGTCTTCTTTTTCCAATACCTCTCTTTGTCTTGCCACTGAATGGGATTAATTCCCCTTCCATAGCGTCTCCTCCACCTCCTGGAAAAAACCTTCTGCCTTTGACTGACTCTAACTTATTCAGTTCCTCTTCAAGCCTTTTCCTCTCTCCCTTCCATGATTTCTAACCATACCTCCAACAAAATAAATTAACTACATTCTGTGCCCAAACTTCACACAGGGATTTTGCATTATTTTTACCACAGTCTAAACAAATATATGAATCCATAAACTATGTTGATACATAATTTAATGATATTTCCTCTTCACAGTACACATTCTTTATATTTGTATGAACATTGCAGACCATAAATATTATTTGGCAGTTCAAAAATGTTTTACTCTCATAAGAGCTGCATTTTTAAGTGAAAACTGTTCTGTTATGTAAGGTATTTGTCACACAGTTTCTGTCTGTGATGAAGGGTGGAATAGAATATTTCCATTAGTTGGACAAAAAGGTAGCACGTGCCAACTGATATGTCCAGGAGCCTCCAAATAAACTCAATGGGGAAGAATCTGAACAAGCCAAAGTCCACAATACTCTATCACTCTTTCTCTCTTGAATTTTAAAAATTACTTCCAAGACTGTATAATTCCCCCCTTATGACTGACATGCTAGGGAAATATTAAAGCTCTTACAGAATCAGAAATACTCTTTCCTTCTCAAAAAACACATGTCCATAAACACTCCTCCATTTTTCTTCCTCACTCAGGCACACCATGAAGGTGGAGGAGAAGGTGAGGGGTGTGAGAGGAGAAAACAAAAGGGACATTGTAAATGGTGGAGGAGATATGATAAAGAACACAGCCAGAGAATGTTTCAGAAGCAACAGAGGCTCTCAAGAGGGAAGAAAGAGAGGTACTGAGTGAATGAAAAATCAGGTGAATTGAAAAAGGTGAGAGTTTCTTGAGCAAATCTTTATATGGACAATAAAAAGAGAAACCTGGGGTAGGGCAGAAGAAAATGAGCTGATCTCTCATCAGATGATACTAAGAACTAATATTAACGATAATAATAATTATATCATCTTTGCAGATATCTCAACTTGATTTAGCAATAAAAGTTCAAAAGAATTATTCATCTCATAAATCTGCTTAATAGCTCTCATAAAATGAATAATAATAAAAGACACATAAATTTGATTAGCCAAGGAAATTTCTGACCTGTTCTAAATAATCAGAAATTATTCCCTTCATGTTTCCCAAACAAAAGCACATACCTGCTTTTCATTCTGTTTGAGACTAATTTAAAAGCGAAATTGTCAGTCAACTAAAATATTTCCTTCCTTCCAAATATGTGTGTGCTTTTCCTTTGAAGCATCATTATGCTTATTTAAAGCAGGATGTAACATTCCTCCTTTCTTTACATAGCTTCCTACAAAAACTGTATGAATGTACAAAACTGTATGAATGTAATATTGCTAGTTTAATTGCGTCAGCTCCACAAGAAAATTTATCCTTAATTTCTGAGACCTAGCACAGGATCGACGCTAGTTTGTTGTAAAAGGAAAAAAAGAAAAAATAAAAAAGAAATTATCAGGCAGCTTTCATTCATTATACACCTACACATACATTATAAGTCATCTGTATTAGCATACTGTAAATAGCTTCTTAATCTTTGTGTCTAATATTTGAGACATTATGAATCTCATGTTCATCAGCTCTGCTTATTCTAGCTCTCGTGATTACCTTTTGAAGTCCTGATCTCAAATAAGTTCCTTCTGATGGATGGACTCTGCAGCCACTTAAACAATTTGCATGCTGCAGGAAGAAAATCTTTAGGAAGCTGCATTTTCCCCCTCTTTTTCCTTGGCTGTTTTGTGAAAAATTTATTTTAAAGTTATGCAGTCTTAAAGTTTGTAGTGTCATCAGACCTTAGACAAAAATGGGTTTGAAACTTCCTAGAGGGACAGGAAACATTTAAAGCAAACTTAGAGGCTGCTGGAAGAGGAATTAATTAGCTATCAGAGAGGATGCCTCTTTGGTGAAACAAAGAAAAGGAATGACAGTTCTGTGGGTAACGGGCACAAAGTGAGAATTCAGTAAATGAAGATTATAATACCATCCTACTCTTTCAGAACATTTTTACATTCATGTGTCAGGTATGTTCATACAGCAATTATAAAGGCCATACAAAGAACTAGAAACACATTCTAAGAAATAAACCACCTGCATTGTTCGAATGAGGGCATAAATGCTGTTCTTCAAATACGATGTATATTCATGATCTAAGCTATTTAGTTATTAATCATCCCAAAGTGCTTCCATGACCATGAATGTGTGTGCAAACAAATAGAGAATGGTAGTTCTGTTTCAGAGGTAATCCTAACTGGTGTAATTCTCATCTGCGTGATTTTGTTCTTTCAGTTTTATATGTGTACTTCACATCCATTTACAACCTTATGCATAAGTTTTGGCATTTATTGGTGGCAGCAGTTACATCTTTTCATAGAGTTGACTACATAGGGTCTGCAGGTGGAAGTTATAGAATCATCATAGAATCATAGAATAGTTTGGATTGGAAGGGACCTTTAAAGGTCATTTAGTCCACTCCCCCTGCAATGAGCAGGGACATCAGTCTGCTCAGAGCCCCATCCAGCCTGACCTTGAACGTTTCCAGGGATGGGGCATCTACCACCTCTCTGGGCACCCTATTCCTGCGTTTCACCACCCTCATTGTGAAAAATGTCTTCCTTGTATCTAGTCTGAACCTACCCTCTTTTGGTTTAAAACCATTATCCCCAGTCCTATTGCTACAGGCCCTACTAAAAAGTCTGTCAGTCTATTTCCTACTTCCTTCATCAGACCAGTCACTAAGATATATGTAAGAAATATGTGTGGTGCATATATATTGGCATATAGAAATACATATGCCATCCCAGGAAAAGCCATACAAAGGAGGCTTTGGTCATTTAGTTATGCTGATAGGTAAATCAACAGATACACAGAATTCACTCCTGACCCTTTAGAGCTGTAATTTCATCCGGCAGTGATTTTATGAAAAGCTTGCAATGTTCAGTATCCTGCATCATCAGTAGAATTCCTTTCTTATTTAATTCTTACATATGACTTCCCTCTTCCATGGCTTTATTTTGTATAATTCTAATGTTAATTTTCAAATCAAGCATATTCAGATTCAGGCTGATTAGCAGAACATCTTCCTATGATTCTAGATAAATATAGGAAATAACACTAGAGTGATTTAAAGTCTACTCACAATACTTTCGAAAAGTAGTTTCCTGTCCATCAGAGACATAAATACAGTCATAAAAAGCCTCCCCTATTTATCTTTGGTGTTTTTATATTTAATCTGAGTCTTAGCCTAAGGAATGTTTTAAATTGATATAAACTGACAACTGGTTCAAAAGTCCCATCCATTTCCTACAGCCACTGCTTACTCCTCCCTTCGTCTCCTGTTACAAGTCTGCGAACAGTACCAGAGAACAGATCCAGATTAAGTCATATTTTTTATTTAGTTTCTGGTATAAGTCTATGAATTCTGATCTATTTATCTACATGACTACTCAAATACTTGTGCTAGCTCAAAACTGAGGGTAAGAGGAGGCAAAAGCAGAATAACAGCCATGCTTAAGTGTTTGCGAAAGCAGGACTGGAGGCTAATCATTATCCAGAAAACACAAGTGGAACAGCACTAGTGCCTTATGCATTGCACATGACTTTAGCAAATATTCAAAGTAACATGCGGATGCCAGGTCATCTTTGAGAGATGTATAGTTTGTAGGCTAATCATGAAACCATTTGGCCAACATGTACATTTGAAATAAATGTTACTGAGGACAGCACCATTTGAATTTTAGAAATAAAAACATGTTGCTTTTTCTTGATAACTTTGACTACACACACTATATATCCAGTAGGATCTGGTAGTTAAAAGCCATAATGAGCCACACAGTTTCAGTGATTGCCAGGGAATTTCCTAAACTTACATTTATAAAACCATTTTTGCTAAATGTCAGGCAGCTTTCTTAAAGAGGCACTGACACTTTGATTCCTTTAAAAGATATGGATGTGTTGTCAAGGGTAGCTCTTAATCCAAAGTTTTAATCTTCAGTATCTGCCTTCCTGATTTTCATGTGTGCTGAAGAGAACCTGACATTGACTTCAGTGAGACTTGTAAGGTGTAAAACACTTGTGGGGATAAAAAATGTTTTGGGAAGTTGCTTGATAAAATTTCTTGGGCATCAGCACAGTCTTGTTAAAATCAAACAGGCCTTTCAGTTTTAAAAACAAGATCATGTCTGCGTGGTTTTCTGCACAAAACCCTATAACTAGAACTAGCAGTAATGTTCTCAAATGAACAGATGAGGCCAGTCTATAAGCATCCTTTTCCTATATCTAACAGCAGCATGAGAGAAACAGTCCATATCAGTCAGAAAATGCCAGTTGACCAAAATGGTCAAACCCATACATTCCTCAGCTGTTACATCTGAACAAATGCTATAATGATAGATACTAATGGAAGATTTAGCATAACCAGTTGGTGTCTATTACACCATCTTTTTCACCTGCCCACTCGGGAGAATGAAGACCACAATCATTCAAGAAGAGTAAGACTGTTCATAATTCAGTATCATTTGTGGCAAAAAAGAAAACTGCAACAAGGGAACTTAGAATTCAGAATTAATAATCATGCTTTTCTTCATTCCATTTAATATCTGAGCTGTGTTTCATCTCTGCCACACTTTAAATGGATTACGATTTGGTTAAATGACATCTAAAAAATCAAGACTGAGTGTTTGTAGTGGGTTTCTGCAAGGGTCAGCATTATATCCTTTCCTATGTAAAGAAAAAAAAAAAAGTAAAATAAAAAATGTATGAAACTAACCTACCACTTTATTGATCTAAGAGGAAATACTTAACATGAAGAGAGACACCTAGTCTCAACCCAAAGCATACCAGCTTGCTTGTTTTAGACAGCATTACCATGCTGTTTATAACACATAATGATGCCTCACGCTGCCTTTCAGGAAGTCTGCTTTAGAAAGTCTAAATTAGGGTTAGTGACCCAAACAACTAGCTTTCACTCCAAGATCAACACCAGCTTCCCCAGAGGCTCTCAGCAGGGGACAGACAAAAACCAGAAAAGCAGCCAACACCTTTATTGAGGCCTCTTTTATTTCCTGTTGAGTGGGGAGCAAGTATAGGAGGTGCCAAAGCAACTCATTCTAGCTCACAAAACACCATGAAGGGAAGCTCTGAGCTGTCTCTGGAGTTGTGGTGATATATGAAATTATACAAATCTTTAAACAGATGTGAGTGGGTGGTAGAGAAGAGGGAATCATGTCATAAGCACACAGGAACTCTGAAAAGGCTGATGCCTGTTAAGGTCATCCATCTTCCCATCCGCAGCAAGGTGAGGTAGACCATCTTTTAACTTGGCCCGAAGTAATAAGAATCTGAATTACTGCTCCATCCCAAGGCTACTATAGGGATCAAAGACCATCAGCCCTTCTAATTTGCTGCAATGGCAATCTCTGTGAAATTTGCAGTTTTCCTTCTGTTCAAGAGGAAGGCATGCAAAAATTGTTAGGAATAAAGTTTTATTCCTTGGCTGAGGAATGGGAAAAGACTTGGCTCCAAAGTCTGTTAGGCAGAATTATGAGTTATTAAGCTTACAGAATTTGCAGTACCCTGATCATGTACACCAAGGCCTCATAAAGCTGCTCAGCTGTTACAGAGTGCCATTCAACGCATGGAGACCTACATTTCCTGGCATCCTGATGTACACGCACAGAGGTAATGCATGCAAAGACCTGTTCCAACAATCTCTCCATAAGATTGAAAGTAGAGAGCCATGGAGATGTACAGACATCCATGGCACAGCAGTAAGTTGAATCATATCCTATCCTCGCAGTAGATGCTATATATTGACAGGAAAGAAAATGAAAATATCTTTTTTGATAAATTGAAGTCAATCTGAGAGGTAAAATCACAGAAAGAAACTTTAAGAAGACATGACATAACTCGTTTCAATAGTGTTTGCTGAAGAATAATAGATGCCATAAAGAACACAAGTTTGGCTAACTGAAGTTGTGTGCTGATTCAAAGATCATGCCCTTACTGTTGGCAAAGAACACCTGAGGAGCAAAAATTTCAGTGTTAGACCCTGCTGAGCCAGTGCAAGAGATATAGAGGAACAATATGAAGATTACTTCCTAATATTTATCAGAAAAAGAATTCCTTGTCCAAAGCAGGGAAGAAAGTTTTCCAAGAAAATTAAGCTGCAAGGAAGTTACATCTTTTGAGTAGACCTATATAAAGTACCCTCATGCTCAAGTCTATTATGTTAAGATGTTATATGTTTTGAAATGCAAGTAGTAGTATACGTTTAAAAAAAAAACATGATCGTGATTTAAAACACAAAGCTACACACAACAAGCAGTACAGTCAAATCAGGTTTCAAAAACTTTCCTTATCCAGTTGATATAGATTTTCCCTGCTGTTTGAAAACAAAAGAACGTGGCCAACCAGATGGCAACCATGAGTATAATCTTTCCCTGTGCAGGAATTTCAGGCAAAAAAGCAACAGTTTAATGCTTGAGTGAGGCAAGGATACCTGCCAACCACCATAAGACTGCTGCTGTGCACATGTGCAGCCTTCCGAAGAAAAAAGACAACTCCTAATATATGTTATAAATAAATTCTCTCAGTGCTAGGATAGTTTCATGAGAATGAATAACAACCCTGAGGCCACTGGGACTTTCAAATCCTTACCTTCTGGCAAAAAGTTAAAGGACCAGATTCTGTCCTTGGACATGCATGGGTCCCAGATGTATTTACAGATAAAATACTCAGCCCAAAGTGATGTCAGGTGTGGTGTGAATTTTGCCCCATCTCACATCTGCTTTAATCCAGGCCCCCCTGAAGTAACTGCAAAAATGCCTTTGATATCAGTGACAGTTACATACAGTAACAGTGGTTCCCATCCACTCTGTGTGCCCTGGTAAAACCAAAGTAATATTTTTAATTAAGGTTGGAAACAAGAACCAGTTACTGTGAAGTAAGCTGGTGGTTAATATTCCTCGCATTTATGTTAGAATGAAAGATATGCACATAGAGTGGCCACAGGATGGCAAAGAAGTATAAATCCGAACCCTTGGATTAGTGGTAATTAGCATTGTGGTAATTTATTCATGTAGATAAATATTTGGAGTCCTTCAGGGCAAATGAATACTGGCCTTATTTGTAAGAATGCATTAAGAATTTGCCATAGATTTCAGTGAGCAATCAAATACTTTTCCCAGTGAACCACGAAAATGGAGTAAGCTATAGGAAAGCTATTTTTGAACCACATTTTCAACCTTAAAGCTAAATGTCTTTATTTTAGGTGCCTTTGTCATACTATCTTTGTATGTTGTTTTAATTATAAATGTTTTCAGTTCAATAATTTCTTTTCCTTCTGTACACATTCCAACTTTCTTTGTGCCAAATAGGTCTTTAAATGTGTCCTCAAATGCTGCCTGTAGTCAGCCAGCCAGAAGCATCTTGTATATTTTACATCAAGGGAATTTGTATTCTTTCCCAATAAGAAAATCCAAAGGTTCTCACTTCAATGAAAGCAGGCCAAAAGTAAAGAATATCTAATGCAATAAGATTTAGCATACTAAAAGATTTAACAAATAAGATATGCTGATTATCACACTACCCAGCTTACAATGGTTACAATAATGGATGCGTTAGTGAGTAAAGACATATGAGCAGTGCTGGTAAAATTCAGTTATTAGGGAAAAGGAAACCTTCTTTCATGACTATTTCCATTTGATGGAAATAGCTCTAACATGAACTGGGTTTTTCTTTTGATGGTCATGAAACAGCAAGATTAAAATAAAATTCACACGCAAATCAACAATCTGTAATTTTTGCAGGGGGATTACTTAAAACTGGCATTGAAATTATCCGAGTATTAATTATAAATCTGTCATGTTTAGCTCTACACTCTAGAAGCTTGTTTAACATGCAATGTTTTAAAAGGGACCGTTCCCTTGGCATTATCATGGTCTCACCAAGATAATAGGAATCACTGTTTTAATAGATGGAAAAAGCATTTAGGTAAAAAATAAAGCAGTTTACTGGAGTGGACAATCTACTAACCCAAAAATTACACATCTGATTAACTATGCCTGCATTAGGTAAAAAATATGGTTGCAGTTAACAATCAAATCTGAAAAATAATTCTTTGTCTTCCCTAGGAAAAAAAAAAATACATTTTCCCTATCCGCTTCTTTAGTACAGTCTATTAAATTACTATGTGCCGGTGTAAAAAGAAAAGGAAGTAGGACATAACCTCTGTGTTCTTGAATTTACTTCCTTCCATTGTAACATGTTCTTACTTTATGTGGGATTACCCTGCTCTTAAAATGAATTTTAAAGTTGACTCTTGTTCTCTTTTTTCCTTCTCCCAAACATAAAAACAAGCCAATCTAAACATGCTGAAATTACTCAGCAGACTCAGCAAAGTCTGGTCATGTTGTTGTTTCGAACCTCTTTCACCAATGGCAGAAAACTCAATTTTGTCAGTGTGCATTTAAAAGCAATTAATCATTGGTGCTTCAGATTCACACAACAATGATTGAAGGAAGCAAAGAGCATCCTTTATCTTTACCACAAAAAAACTGTAAGTAATTGCAATAGTACATAGAAGTCTTCTTTGGCCAAAAACACTGTTGAGAAATGAGCTAACAGCTGCACATTTTTACTTTCTGAACTTAAGTCCATGAAATGAACCCAACACTGAGTCTAATATGAGGGAATCAATGGACTGTTGCCTTACTCAGTGCTTCTCCAAAGAGTTTTGAACTGGAACAGAATTCATTTTAATGAGCATCCAACATCTGGATAAGCCCCTTAAGAGTTACAGAAAGCCAAGTTTAAAAAAACCTGCAAGAATACCAAATCTCTACTGAGAAAACACCAGAAAGAAGGGAAAAGAAGAAAAAAAAAAAATCTTCAATTCATATAAATATATTTGGGAATTAAGAGTGAATTACTTTATAATTTGGAGTATGAGGGATTTACTTTAAAATAATTTCACACCCAGTTGCTCTTTTGATCAGCTGATAAAACTGGTCCACCCATAATTTGCAATAGATTTCTGGACCATGTCCAAGCAACAATTTTTCTAATGGCTTGGAGGAACGTAGTTCTACTCTATTCTATAAGAGGACAATTACACCTTTTGACAGTACTGTAAACAACCATGAGGAAAAACACTTCAAATCTCTAGAGGGTTTTTCTTATTGCCTCCTTTCTGTTTCCCGCTCAGTTTTCAAAAATTGGCTGCAATGCTTTTCTGTCTGGAAAGTAAAAAGAACAGGATGCTTCTGCAACTGTATTTTACTAGTCCTATAGCTTATGCAGCAGGTGGCTAATGTCAGAAGAGTTCAAGTCAGAGGGTCCTATGCCTTTGCAGACATCCAAAGTCTTTTCTAACTCAGAGATATGTATATGTACGTGTATATATATTGGACTTTTGGCCTCAGTTCACCAATAATTTAAATTAGGCCCTAAAAAGCTAGAAAAGCTGGATCTACTAGGCAACATTCAGAGTATCTCCAGATTTTACGTATGCAGTGAATGCTGTCTGATGTATGCTATTCTGAGGAAGGACAACTGATAGCATTTCACAGACTATTAATTTTAGTCTTCCAGAATGTCCTTCACCGCTATGGCCCTAATAAGGATGGTTGTTTGCCCAAATGAACTTTTGCTCTTTTCATGGCTGAAGAGCCTGATAAAGGTGAAATGTTTAAAGATCTCCTATCTTTTTTTTCTCTTTGGGTTTAAAATAAAAAAAATAGATAGTGGTAGGTTAATAGATAAATAGGAGGACGGTTGGAGGGAGGAGAAATAAGATAAAATTTTCTAACGAGTTTTCCTTTTCTGCTTGCTATGATTTTAATAAACTGTGACCCTATTAAAACCACCACTCCATACACTTTTGTAATCAGTTCCTTTTTTGTAATTGTGCCAGTGTTGTATCCACTGTATATGAATTCATGCCAGATAAATATGGCTATGCTTCAAGAAGCACTATTTTTCAAAGCATTACCCTGAACTCTCTGGCTCAAGTACACAAATTTGAGGGACAAATGTCTCTGAAAAGAACAGTCTACAGCGCTTCCAACCCCTCTCTCCTACATGACTCTTCTGCAGTTGTACAAAGGCCAACAAACATCAAATGAGACATGTAGACCAAAGCCAAATAATTCAGACTAAACTGATCAAGTTTACCCACTCGGTGCAAGATGTTTTTAGTTCATAAGATCTTTTTTCTTTTGTAGGCTAATTAAAACAGCTTGACTAAGACTTACTGAAATATTATGTTCCTTGCCATTCAAAAATTGTATGAGCCAATGCCAGCACTCCTCCCTGTTTGCTTTTAAAGCCATATGCACTTCTCTTAAAGTTTTAAACCTGCTTGAGGTATCCACAGCTGCTTCTAATATTTTGACCGTTAAATTCTCTTCTTCCTTCCCAACTGAATTGCTATGAAGTATGCCAAACAGTTAATACTGTTTTGTTTTTTCGGCTTCTTGCATAATGCCACCGTATTCAAACACAGGAACTGTGCAACTGAACAACTAAAACTTGTATTTCTAGATTCGAAACTGAATGGATGTCTCTAAAAGCTGTTCTTTGCCTATTTAGCTAAGCATTGTTCATGTTGGCACATGTTGGTACAACTTTTACCATGTATAGGTAAAATAATGAATTATCAAAAAATATATATCTAGGTTTGAAAACCTCAAAATAAAATGCCTATTTGGTATTTAAGGTTTATTCTGGTAACAGAAAAGAGAAATCAAACAGTTTTGCCTAACTTTTTTTTTTCTCACCTGTCCTGTCTGGGTTGCAGACTGCTTAAGGAATTTGCTATCCATTTGGACAAATATAGCAGAACAAATGAGGCTCGTAGGTTAGTGATATAAACTTTGCAGATAAGAGTTTTGTCTTGTTACTGCTCTGCAAAATATTTGACTTTCCACAAGCCAGATACTTTCTTAACTTTAATGAAGTCTCGCTAAATTTAGAGTGTGAGTTTTCCCTCAACAAAGTCTGAGATCTTCAAGATTCACATCAAAATAAGAATCACTCTATGATGAGCATATAAATGAGAAAATACACAAGGACTTTGAAAGACATTTTCAGGAAATCTGATAAATAGCTAAGAAGCTGAGAGGAAGATAGAAAAAATCTGAACTGTAAAAACTGTAGAGACTATATATGTATAATAGATATGCATATGGTTATACAGATACATATACATCTCCATATATAGTGTGGATACTGTATACAGACAAGACGGCCTACAGTGAGGGAGAGGAAAGTTAGAGTGGGTTTTTTCTCCTTACACATATACTACTTTGACACTAGATTTTACCTTTACGTCCTAATGCAAATAGGATTATGGTATTGTATTCCATTTATGTACATACCTAATAGCTTTTGAACATACATACTGGCTAATGTGAACCAAATCTGAAGCAAAGTGAGAGTTCTCAAAGTTTTTACATTCTGACTTTTTTTTGTTTTCCCTTACAAATGGAAATACGCTGCCAGGCAAAAAAAAAAAAAAAAGACTTTCAATGAAGACTGCAGTGTGAGCTCACCCCTGGTTAGACTTTAGATCCGAGTAAGTGATCAGCAAAAGGCATAAAAAACTAAGAAACCGGACTCCTCCAATGCTTTCATGGGTAACATGTTTTATAAAAGTGTATCACTATTAGAGGGACTATGACAATTTGAAATAATAGGAATGAGTAATGGGGAAAAGGTGCTAACTAACTTTATAAGGACCGTACATACTTCGTAAGCTTTGTAGAACCTCAAACTCTTACTGGTTTAACTATCCTCAGATAGTAGCTGAAAACTATATTTTAAAAACATACAAGGAAACCATATTCTCTTGTTACTGCTTTGAAAACAGCGTACCACTGATGCTGCTACTGCAGTATCTAGAAGAGCACCGATGAGTGCTTATGTACCAGTCAGGTATGACTCAAACTGCAAAGACTGGAGTCAGTCACCTTCCCATATGTTAAGGACCCCACAGATAAAGATTACACTGTTGGAGAAATTTTCACTAGCCTCAGGAAAAGAAACCTGCTCTAACTGACAGAATCCCTACTCCTCCAAAAGCTCCAGAGCTTCCCATGGAGAAGTCCATGCCAGCAACGCTTCCCACAGCCCTACTTGTCAGGAGCAGCCTGACAGGGACTGGAAGTGCGGTGTAAGGAAACGTTCATTCCCCTTTAGGGAGGGAGGGAGGATGACTCATCTGGTGCTGTTCCCAAGTCATCCTCGCCCACCAAACCAACAGCTCGCTGATGTGCTTCCGAAACCGCCCCATCTAGCCTTTCCAGAGTGGAAGAGATGGGACCACAATCTGGGTATTTTGTGCAAGGATTAATGAGCAGTCAGAAAGGCCATCCTCCTAGAAAGAACAGAGTGGCTGGTTCCTGTGCTGGTATGTAGACCATGAGATAAGTTTTCATTACTCTGCATGTTATAGCCACTTTCCTTAACTTGTCAAGAAATTATCAAGTTTTCTTCATTTCATGTAAACACCAGCCAATGGAAAAGTAAAATAAAAAAGTTCTTTTTTCTTTCTTTTGGTGGTAAATTTTGATAGATGGTTCACAGTATGTTTCTGACACAGCCTTTGATAAGAGTTTTTTAAGAAACAAGAGGAGGAGCACAATCAGCAAAAGATATTATATTTGCCTCATTGTTTAGTTAGATCCTGACTCTAATTAGGTCAGTTATACAAGTGTAAAACACTCCAATAAATGAGTGGAACTACTCTGGTACACCATCAGATAAGAGCCAAGTTCTAATTTCCTTTTCAAATGTCTACACTGCATTTTTCAGGATTAACATCATAAGGTTTGTAAGTAGTAATACAGAAAAGGCGGTCTCTCACATGCACGTAGAGTCACTAGAAAAGCTGCTGGACTGTGTCTATGCACACTCTCATGGCACAGACTGTGCATGTGAACATTTCTGTTGAGCACTGGGATGCACAGCCTTATCCCCTGTAGCTGTGATCCCCTCCTGTCTGCTCAGGGTCCTCATCCTCCCTCCCTGCACACCCCTCCTTAGCATCTCTTTTATTAGTTTGAGCCTTACAAGTTGTCAGCTAAATCTCTGGGAGGGACATGCTAGTTGTAAGAACAGTGACTTGCAGACACGGCTCAGAATAAGATAAGAGAATTTGTGCTAATTTTCTGCTTTCTCTGCTTCTTCCCTCCTGTGGACTTAGGAAGAAAAGTCCTCTTTCAATAAGAAAGTAAAATTGCTGGCTGCCTGGTCAAGCAAGTGAATTCAGTGACTGTGGCATTTGTGTTGCAGCCATATCATACAAACAGTTCCAGATAACTTTGCAGTATCAGCCTCAATGTGTACTTTGTTTGGAAAAGATTCCCCTAATCATCAAAGCACTGCATAAAAAACAATCATAGCAATTAGGGCATGCCAAATAGAAGAGACAGCTGTGAAGAATTTTTTGTCCATTTCTCTGAACATCCTTCCTTTGATTCACTTGAGTTGAGTTCAAATTTCTAGCCTTTAACTTCAAGCTCTTTCAAACAGACACAGCCCTTACATATCTATCAACTGCTAACACTGCTCCACTGTTCGCAGAGCAATAGCAGGGCCTCGCTCCTCACTCATCCACTCCTCTCCCAAACATACGTGCTTTCTTCACCCCCATCCTTAGGGCACTGAAAGTCTATAAGGTTCTCATTGCCTCTTCTGAAGAATGATTTCTGCAGTGGTATCTGACAAGAAATAAGTTAGCATACTACAGCAAGGCCAAGAGAAGTTCAACATTTAAACATTTATGTGATAACATAAACATAGATAAAAATTTCTAGTTATCTGTGAGCTAATTCCCTCTCTCCTCACTTATTTGAGGCTGGTTTTACATCACAAGTTTTTTAGAATGGAACTTACATCACTACCCCACTTGTACAGCATCTAGCATCACTAATCCTCGTTTGAGCACTTCGACTTAATAGCTGGTAAGTCATAAGATGGTAGAACATATAAGTTTATTTTTAATTCAACTGTATGCTATATTTTTAGCTGAGACATTGTCAAATTTATTGTTGTGAAGCTAAAAAATGTAGGTTCTTTAGCCTTAAAAAGTTAGTTTGGAAGAACTATTAAGAAAACCCCTGAAAACAGGTACAATACAAGAACATTTCATGCAAGAAGTGGAGTCCTTTAAGAATAAGCTGTGCTGTACAATAGCTGTACCACAACTGCCACAGTGGACGGGAAGTGAAAAACATCACTGGTTTCACATGAGCAACCAACAAATTTCAGAGGAATTGTAGAAAGGACTGAGTTCAGCCTATTACAATTTAAATTAAGTTTGTGGTTTAAAACCGATTCCAAAGAACATGAAAGTATTAACAACTTGGTGTTTTGCTTTTCTCTGAGTTAAACTGTTTTATTCTTGCTTCTAATGTAATGGGAGAGACAATTTGCATACTATTATGCACTTTCTTTAGGATGATCCATAGTGTTTTATATGATTAAGAAGCTACAAGAGGAACAACGTCAGGTGCAAGTGGTGACTATCCTCCACTGACCTACAGGCCAAGTAAGCTATTGAAACTATTGATATTAAAAAGTCTTATAGATGATTCTCTTGGAACTATCACAAAATCTTGGGGCATACAAACTACTCCTAAATTAACTAATTTTTGTACGAAATTTCAGATTGGACCTTTCAGCAATAGTTTGATTGCGCTGAATGGAAGTGTAAATAATCCTTAAAAAAAAAAAAAAAAAAGAAGAGGTGAATAAGGTGAGCTGAGTGAGCTGCTAGAAGCAAATCCAATATTTAAGAACAAAGCCCCATATTCATTGCACCTAATTGTAGGTGCCAGCTTGGGAACTAAATTACCACAGGTTCTCTCAGTACGCAATTGAGAGAAAAGCACCTCCTGAGGGTGAATCAAGTTTAGGGGCATCTTTGGATGTGTTCCTCTCTCTGCTGCCTGTGGAAGAGCTTGAAGTTACAGATATTGTATGAAGTTCATCAGGAGAAGTCTTGTCCATCACCTTGGTGGAATAAACCAAGTTACTACATTATGTTCAGGCCTAGAAAGTGGCTTTTTCAGAGAAAATGAGTAAGCTATGAGGATGGGGATCAAAAAACAGCAGACAAAGCCTCTAAAAGAAACTAACACAAATATAAAAAACATTGGGATTTAGATTTTGAGATGTATCTAGTGAACTTGACAGCCCCAAATTTTAGCTTGTCCAACTTGAAAGCTTTAAAAGTAAATTAATTTATGTGGAAAAGGTAAAGACCTTAAACATTCAGATGCACAAATCAGTTACCCCTTTAATAGACCTATTTCCCATACGCCTGTAACACCGATACATCAAAATGTTCATATTTTTGGATGGCAGGCATTTAGCTACCTTTTGCCCTCTATTTTGCAGGATATTGTCCTAAGTTGCCTGAAGCCTTCTCTCTCTTACTCTGGTATAAGGTTCTACATCTGTGTTCTTGGGGCTTCCTGGTTTGAAATACGAATGGAGGCAACCAAATTGTCAGCCCCAACACACGTCTGCGGGGCATACTCATAACAATCTGCAGATTCCCGCTATCTAAGACAGAAAGCACAACGTCCAAAGTGAAAATAAGCAGACTGGTTAGACAGGTGACAGTTCCAGTGGTTTCCAAACATCTCTACTTCAAGATAGTTTGCCAAGAAAAGTATCTTATAGCTCAAGAGGGGATTTACCAGAGAGGTTACAGTGGCTACAGCCAACGAGCAGCACCCTTTGCAGAGTACACGTCCAACTTGATTAAGGCTGCATGTAGCCCTGTCACTTGCTATAAGCCTTCTTACTTATTTCAAGTTGTTAAGCAGCAACCACAATTCCTTAATGCTGTCCTTCCCTATAAGCAAGGGCTGTAGCGGTTACAGCGATGTTGTTCAGTTTCTAATAAGAAAAATAACTCACATGGGGGAGGTTGTAATCCTCAAGAGAAACTTTCCTAAAACGATGTATGCAATACTCTGCAAAAGTATAAGAACACTTCAAAGAAACCCCATTTTTATACTGGCTGAATTACTTGTTTTCAGATCTTGTTTCTTTCAGTATATGAGTCGTTTCTACATTAATGTCAGCCTCCTCTTCAGAAACGCTGTGACAGCAAGTGGAGAAGGAGGGAGTCTAATGCTGGCAGCTGAATGCAAGTGCTTTGTAGATCTGCCGTGAGATGCTGCTGAGACAGTAAAGTAGAGAACTTTCAATATATCTGCAAGTACACCGATTGCCCACCAACTCAGTAAAATATTTCTCCTTGTGTGTACATGTAAGGCCTATGTCTGTATACATACAGTTACATTGCCATATATTCAGTAAACTAATTCATTATGGTAGTTCTGGGTAGTGATCCGTTTCACTATCTCTACTATCTCTGTAGCACTGAGCACAAAGCTGTGGGAATGTATCAAAGTGAAACATATCTCCTTCACAGAGATATCTCCATTTCCTATGCAACTGGCTCATTTGCTTGCCCATCACTCCCCCTCACCCGTCTCAGGGACTTTCCATTACTTTATATCACCAATCTCTTTTAAGAATCAAAAAAAGGATGCCCCTCTGATAAAAGCATGCCCAGATCTGTCACCCTTATCAGGGTTAGGTCTGCGCTAGCTTTCAAAGTAGCCTCAAAATATTTAAATAACGTACTTTGGAACACAGAGGTACAATCTGTAATAATAATGATAACATTAGTAATAAACACATGAAAAGAGAATATCTTCCCAAATAAAAGTTCTATACTATGGACAAGATTAATCTCAACTAATTTTAGACACTGAAAATTAGATGTTTAACTTAAACTAGATGGTTCATCTCCCCTTAATTAAGGAATAGATGTACATACCTCCAGAGAGTGAGTCATTCTACCTTTACATAAACATTGCAGAAAAGTGAAAGGAATTGCCCTCAAGAAGTATTTATCTCTACCATCTGGCTATAGTAGAAGCCCAAGCAACTAGCTCAGACTAGACACCAGCCTTTTAACTGGCTATAATGAGGTAAGATGAATTCCGTGGTGATCTGAGCCTCCACATCATCTCTGAAAATATCTGGACACTAACTTCTTGCCTGTGTGTTGTCTGTTCTCAACCTCCAGTGGAGTCCTCTACCCTTTCCTAGTCTGACAGATATAACTCATATTGCTTCAGTTTACAATAAATGCAAAAATTACATGACAGAATTAACAACTTTTCCTCAAACAGTTTTTGTTCTGTGCTCCCCACTCTATGTTAATGCTGGACTTCACTGATCTATGATTGCAGGAAAAAGAGCTAGGTCTCTCTTGAACTTTCCTGATGTTTTCCATTGGTCCCAAGTTATTTGCAGACAGGAAAAAGCAGTCCCAAGCAGCCTGTCCCCTGTGCTCCACATCTTCCATTCATGCTGACTATTAATCACATGCACTTAATCCTGAGTTAACAACAGCATTCAGCTATCAGGACCTAATATTACTGAACTAGAAAAGAAAGATTTCATTAAAGAAATACAACATTTCAGGACAATGGTCTGTACAGACTGGACTCTTTTGGTATGTAGAGTAAGACAGAGAAGGCAGATATGGATTGTGAGCGGATTTTTACTGAGCACATTTCTACTGCCAAAAGTCATTTACGGGTGGGACAGAAGGAGCCTCAATTTTAATCTTTGGAGCCATGAATGTGAACAATTCTCTATGCAGAATTTATGAGCTGTTTTACTTATCAGTATTTCCTCAGAGTTTTCATGCAGTCAGATTGATTACCCTTTCCTCATACTGTTTGTGCATACTCAAGTTTGGCTATACAGTGCATAAAATGGACATGAACTGCACACTGTACCATACAAGGAAATTAAAGGCAGTTACATGCCAATCATGGTTATTAAATTGTTGTTCAAAAACACAATATGATATCACTCAGAATAAAGATCTGTATTTCCAAATACTTCAGCAACAAGCATAACCTAAACATTTGGGGATTTTTTTAATTAGCTAAATTCCATAGGTCACTTAGACAGAATACAAGAAAAAATAGAGATGGGAAGAGTTTTATTTTTTCTGTAACAAGTGTGGCTTTCATAAAACAATTCATTCTGAATGTTTTCAGTGCACAAAGAAGTTCTTTTTTTCTCCTTTAAATCCATAATTTCCATGAATAAAAGTCTCAGATTACCTGATCGTCAGAAAATACCAGTCATCTGGCATAAAACAGCTCAGGATACTAACACAGTCTAACATTACCAAAATGAGGCCTTTGTCTTTGACCTACAATGCACTGCATTTTATTTTGAGACTCTATTTCCCTACAGTGCTAGGGACCCTGCCACATACTGTAGCTCTGCACACAACCACCAAGGCACCCACAAACTAATGGATATACAATCTGTGTGACCCAAGCAAATAGGGAATATTACATTGATACATCTATTGACAGATAAACTGATTTCCCCAAGTAGCAGCACTAGTAGTGGCAGTTTCTGTCCAAGTTTACCTGTAAAACCTTGTTATATAAAGTCTGGCAGAGATGTTAATCAAATTTCTCAAAAACCAACTTCACCCTGTGGCAATGCTTGATGGTTAATAACCAACTACTGGGTGGATTTCTTGAGTTACGAAGAAACCTGAGTAGAGAGATTTTAATCATATATATGATTTAGGTTTTGATTGACTCCAAGAACAAAATAAGTGTCTATGAAGCATTTAAAAATGAACAAATGTAAAAATTTAAACCAAGATATTTTATATTTTTCACAATAACAGAATATGTTTATTTGCTGTTTTACTTGCCTACCTAATCATGACATTAGACACATTTTAATACAGCAGAGTAATGAGAACAAGTTACAGACATAACACCCTCCACGACAGGATGTAGTTTGTTTGTTTAAAAAGCACCATGCTGGTTTGTGGAAGAAGAAACGGCCTGTATGGCTTGCAAATCTATCTTGTGATAATGTAAGAGGTTACGAATTGTCTAGCCACAATGAAATGGGATGATATTCTTACTCCAGTGAGTAAATGGAGAAAATCCCACTGATTTCAACAAGAACACAGTAAGTTCTGATATTTCGGAAGGCTGATTTTCCCATGTTTCTAAAATGAAGTATTTAAAGTGATGGAGTGAAAAACGGACATATCCCTAAAGGACATCAGAGAGATGATAAAAGCAGAGAGCTGCAGAAAAGTACAAATACAGGGTAACAAATTCTAGTCTGTTTGGAAACTGACTCCTCAATAACTTAAACATTTTATTTACTGTCTCTGTATTGGTCTCCTTGGTGTTGCTGAGGCAGCTCACGTCTCAGAGGAACTGGGGGAGGCAATGCAGCCTGGGAGAGGGACAGTGGAGGGACAGACCGCAGAGCTGCCTGCCAGTTCCCCACCTGCAACTGGGAATTTGGGCTGCTGAGCTGCTGCTAAGAGTGCTGTGGATGCACTGACTGAAACGCACTGTTTAAACTCCACAGGGATCAATGCTTCTGCTGGTTTTGCCTGTTTCAGTACTGAACATATCACTTAACTCTACAAGTAACAAAAACCAAAAAGATCTCACTTTTATTACTATGAACAGTAATTCTACCCTTTCCAAGTCTTCACCAAAAAGATAACATATATGACATATGTGACATGTACATGTATATATATCTACACGTGTATAATATGTATTAATACAGATTTGTAATGTATGTGACATACGATACATGTGTACCAATAAAACATTATTAAAGCCTGTAGCTCATTTAAATATGTCTCTAAATGGTCTTCCACAGTATTTAGAAAATATTTTATTGAGTATACTTTACACTTTTGTAAATACATAGACAAATGCCAATAAGTACCTGTATATGAGCATACATAGCCATCTCTGTCTTTAATATGCACCATAAACTAAGTATGTATAGTGGTTTCAGCCTACATAGGATGCACTACTGGTGCCAAAATGCTAAAGCTACCTTTATTATCTCTTTGGTATAAAAATGAAATCTCATAGTGGCTTTAGAAGGGCTGTAGTAATCTATTCAGTCAATGATTTGCTTTCTTAACATTTTCAGTCATCTCCACTCCAATCTATGTCCTGCTGCTCTGAAAATGTTAGGGCACGGCAATGCTTGGCACACTGTAACACATCTGAAAGTATCCTAAAACCAACTGCAGAATAAAGCTCAGTAGATGAGCACAAATTTAATAGTTAAATAGCTCTGCTGGAGAGTTTAAAAAACTGTTAAGGAGGAAAACCCCAAACTGCACTCAAATGAAGACATTGGGTTGATCTGACAAATGAAAAAGCACTGTGAAGTAATGTTGCCTTACACAGTCCTTACATGACCACCTGGAATTGTATCAAGTATTAGTTAAAACATCATCATTCCTAAAGCCTAATTAAGCCAACTAAAGGTACTTGTAGAAGAAAGCTGTTGCACTTAGAGTTTCTTATTTTGTAACAAAGTGTCTACTTGTATATTTCTGTTAAAATGTTTCAACAATAAAAAACTAAAAAAGTTGGGTGATAGAACCACCCAAGTCATACCAAGACAAGGCCATCATCTCAAGCATTACTAGTTTCTTACACTTTGCCTTATAGAGGAACTACATGAAGTAATACCCCAAACTGTTCCAAAAGATCCAAAATCTTTTGTTGCTCTGAAAGGTAGCAATGTGCATATATTGTAAAAAGCCTCCACTCAGCCTTCTGTTCAGGTTAACCATTGCATCCACACAGAGTTTTGCAAGAAACAAACTGAATTACAAAGACAGGTTTGTTAATACAGCAGGAACCAATATTCACCTTCCAAAAGTCCAATTCGTGGATTTATGGCTTGATCAAGATACATAATATTTCTATCTATCTAATCAATTAGGACAAAATAACTTGTTTATGTTGTAACTGTGTTGTGAATCTCAGATTACTCTGTGCAAAGGCTGCTGAGATCCTTAAAGGCATGTATACATCCTGAGTGAAAATTATTGTTGAAAATTCTGACTTTATTGTCATCCAAGCTGAAATTTTTAATGGCAAGTGAAGGAAACATTTGTCCCTTTAGACTGAAATGTGACCACTATCACTCTGCCTTTGCTGGGATTTATATCAGTATTTCACAATGAGATCTTAGAATTTCTTTCAAATTAAATGAGATCACCTCTAATGTTCAGGAGAAAAGAGATCAAATTTTCCATAGATGCAAATATGTCCCTAATCCCCTTGCTTTTAGGGAGTCTGAGTTCTCCAGTATCTCTTTTGCTGATCTGAATATCCTGTATTATATTCTTTTTCTGTTGCCAAATTCCCTTCAAGTAATTTTTTTGAATGACAGCGTTTAGTCCAACGCAGCAGTTCCCGATATGCTCAGTCTTGTGTGCTCCCTTCTCTGAAACTTCATTTGATCTGCTTTTTCATCTTCCCTCATGAATCTACATCTTTTCTGCATCACATCCACAAATGAGGCAGAATAACCCAGAAAAATCCTGCATTGACACGGTGGGGCCCTGGGAAGAAAGCCTTGTTTTCGTTTCCACACATTTTTCTTTTACTCCCCACTCCCTTGTGCTATTAGCTTATCTTATAAACCAAAACTCTTTAAGGCTGTGACTGACATAGCTGTCCTAGATTGGGAGGGCTTCTTTGCCCTCATTCATTGGTGACACAACCACCAACCCACTCCAGACACCCAGCTAGAGAAACCTAGTTCTTCCTCAAGAGCAGTCAGTATCTGAAAGTTTTGAAAATTAGACTGCATTCAAAAAAATGCATCTGGAGATGGCATTGCACATGAACAGACTTTTTGACTGTCAAGAACTACACAGAGTTTCTCTGTGGAGCAACCTGCTGCTTAGGTTTCAGCTAATAATACAGAACTGTACCAGTCTTCAGTCTGACACTGCAGTGAGGTACAGAAAACAGTGAAGACATCATTATTCTCTTCTTATCTTTGTCAGGATCACGTATTTCCACAGGGAAAAATGTATGTTGTATATAAAATGCCTTCTACTTGTGTCTTCTTCATATAAGCAAGAAGAATGGCTGTATTATTAAATTGACAGACAGGAAGCTGTTAACATCAGTAACTGATTAGGCAAAAAAAACCCCAGTTTTTCTAAGGTCATTCAAAGGAACTTTGGTAACATTTTAAAAAGTAGCTAATTAGATTTCTTCAGCATTAAAAAAAATAAAATGAAACAGTACTTAGCCACCAAACAACTTTATTCTAAAAATAATGGAATTATTACCATCTTACATATGAGCTGAGTTCTAGGAGGTACTTGATAGAAACCAGAAGTGAAGCTAGATTGTGTCTTCCTATACAAGTTGCTAGGCCCTACTCCCTCTCAGAGGCATTTCAAAAGCAAATTTGAACCTGTAGCTCTCAAGCTTTCAGATTTGTGCTGCTCCTTCATGAGAAACAGATTCCTTCAGCTCTTCCTTCCAGCACTCTGTCTCCGGCTGGTGAGCTGGCCAGCAATGACTAAAGCAAGCAGACTGATCAGCTGAGGAAATTTCTAAACTCCTTTTGAACTTTTATTTGTTGTTTCACATTCTTATTTAATGCCTATTTATTTCCACTACAGAGACAGCTTAAAAAAAAAAAAATCTCCAAAACCAAAAACCAAACCAAAACAACAAAATATCCCCAAAAGAAAGCAAACAGGCTGTTTACTGCATAGATGTGTTGCCAGGAAATCCCATTGTTGTAGTGGTGAGTAAAAGTCCTGCACCCTGACTTATGTCTTACTCACCCTAAATCATGTGAGCCGTGCAGCCTTTCCTGATTAATGAAAGTGGTCAAATGTTTTACAACACTTGCTAGGAAGTCATCTTTCTGTGCATGACCACTCTGATTAGTAAGCTGTGATGGGTTTACACATGCCCTGTAAATCAAATCCTGATGCACAACAGGAAGTTTTCACTGCCAAATCTTTTGGAGTTTAACACAGCATCAACATGATACAAAGCCAGGTGTTAAAATCGTCAAAGGGAGATATTTTGAAATGGAAAACACAAGAGAGAGCTCAACATCTATTTTTGTTCTAGCTTTTCAAATTTGCTGGAATTCACTAATTGGAGAGTTTCACCTGAATAAAATATTTTGAACTGCTATTGGAGATATATAGAAAGATTAAATGCTTTCCACTGTATTAAGAGCAGAGGGGCAGAGTAGTAAAGCAGGGTTTAGAGGAAAATAAACATAACTAAAAAGAAAAGTCAGACCAAATGCCATGCTGAAAGTAGGTTAGGACAATACTAATATGGTTAGCTTCTCTCATGTTTTATGCAGAGTTAGTACAGACGTTTAGTGGCTGGCACCTTCTCAGTTTATATATCCAGAAATATTACGATCCAGTCCTAACCACTTTAAAATTATGCTTCCCTTTGATTTGCTTATTTTCCAAGTTGTCTCAACTTGGTTTACACAGAACATACACAAGAGCCATCAGAAATCTCCACATCTTACACGGGGGAATTATCTCTTCACATTTAGCAGACAAAACACTCTGCATTCCTTTTCTGAATTTTAAATAAGTTATGCTATCTTTCTGCCAACGTCCTCTTGCCAGTAAAAACACAAAAGAAAGGTTTGTGACCTTAAAAACATCATGGGCAAGTGAAGATTCACACAAAATATTCCACTAGTAGGTTTGAGAATAGATAGATGCTTCCTCCTCTTCCAGCTTAATCCCCAAACACCCTGACTGTCAAAAGGCTATTGTTAAGGCATGGGCTTCCTCCAAGACCACATCCTGTGAATCAGGTCAAAGTGAAACACAGAGCTGCTTTAAATGAACTACTCTTTGCGTGCCCTGTATGCAAGTGCAAGAAAAACTACGCAACTCAAAAAATCAGAGTACTAGAGAAAAAAAAAGACAGTGGACCTAGACCAGAATGAATTCATAGTCAAAAAAATTAGCAGTTCCCATTTGTAACTGACGGCCTTATTATATACTAAATGCAAGTGTTTCTGCTGCCAGGAAGCTAGGCGGTTTATTCAGAGGCAGAAATTAGGACCAAAAAAGTCATCTCTCCTTAAAAGAGGCCTGCTTTTATTCCATAACTATACTTCCCATATCGTATTTAATAAGTGAAAAGCCTATCAACAGCATTGCACACAGGACTTTTGATGAGTGTTATACCACTCCACAAAGGGCACAACATATTCTGCATCTCTAATAAGTTGTGACGGAGTCTATGTTGATCAGATACATCAAAGCCAAAGAATGTGGCTCCTGGAGTAAAATTCCAGCTCCAGCTCGGATCTGGGCCCACACTGATGCTAGCTACTGACACTGAAATGAAGAAAAAGCCAAAACTGTCCTTATGAAGTGAGCAGAAAAAAAAAAAATCATTATCTGTATGTTTTATTCTTAACTGATCCCTTAGAAAAGACAAAGGATGGGCTTGTGGTTATGATGTGGAGACTGGGACTCAAGATATATATGACTTGAAATTCCTAGTTCTGCCACAAAGTCCCAGCCTGAGTGTGGGAAAATCATTCATTTCCCCTTTAATCTCTCCTCTCCCTCTGCACTGTGGGGATAGTATTTTTCCCTTTCTCCCACACTCTGTGTAATAGAGCCATACATTCTGTAGGGCTGTGAGTTAACTTCTGTGCACATGCACACTACCTGTTGCGATAAGACATCAATCTAGTAAAAGGTCTGGTTGAAACTGAGAAAAAATCCACAGAAAGAACATTCTCATATGTTTTTATTTGAGGGAAAACTGTTTCAGCTGAACCAAACTTCCTAATCTTGGTGGTACCCCTCACTCTGCTGGGTGCCTTGGGAGGCTCCTGTCTTCCAGGGAGAAGTCTGTACAGCCCCTACAAAATGCAGCCAGCTGAAATATTCACTGCAATGCTCCTGAAGGGATATTTAAAGGATCTCAGAGCCCTAAACTGACTTGGGTTCACAGAGCTTCTATGATCCTTGTTATAGAGCAAAGAATTGTGTCCCTGAGAGTCAGTCCTCTGCCAGACCTCGCAGGATCTTGAGGCATGAGGGCACTCCAATACTGATATCCTATATGCCAGGGAAATGAGTGTTTCCAAGCAAGCAACAAGCTGGCTGGTCTCCAATGATACCCTACCTGTGCTTTAGGGAAACTTAACTGGAACTGCCATACTTCAGTGAAATGCCTCTGGAAAACACCCATAGCGCACAATGGCATTTCTTCTAAGGCAGCAAAGCTGTCTCCAATGGGAGTCCTTACATCTCTATGGCACTGTGGGCCACAGGGCTGTCAACTCAGGTTCCCAGGGTAGCATGGTTTCATTACCACAGACCTGCACTCAGCTGAATTAAGGAATGAGAAAAGAGATTGAGAAGAACATCAGGACGGTCATCGAGTCCTTCACACAAGGAAGGATCAGTGCTAGTAATGCTATGAATGGCAGGTGTACACGCATTTGTTTTTTTAAATACTCCAGTGATGGAGACACTATACCTTCTGCATGCAAAGTGTTCCTCTGTTTAACTACTGTTACTGCTGGGAAGTTTTACTTAAAACCTAACTAAAACCCCCTGCGGTATAATATAAGCCCATTATTTTTATCTAGAGAGGGAGACCACTTATCTCAATTTATGGTCATAGAGAACAGATTACGCCAAGGGGCTACAAGAGTGTTGCACCAAGCAAACGTTGCTGGGTTGCTTCAGGTTCTGGAGCTCTGCTGGTGCATCCACAGTGCATCAACACTCCGACACACTCCCATTTTCAAGCAAAGGATTTTTTAATGAAAAGTTGTTTGGTCAGGAAATCCCCAAGCAGCTTCCCTAGGCACAGATGCAATACAAAAGAGTAATTGTTTTCTGCTGATGCCTAATACCAGCTCACAACACACAAATTAATGTGAAATATGTTGAGTTCTACGTTCTTTTACTTTGTGAGAGAAATAAAAAAAAGCAGCAGAAAGGTAGGCAGAGGTCTTAAGCTCAGTTTGGTAAATACCCTCCTATCCATGCTCCCAATTACAAATTACAAACAAAAAGCATCTTTCAACCTACACTCAATACAATTTCCTCACAAATACAAAAGCTTTAAGAGTTGCATGTTGTGTTACTGTACATTTTTCTCAACTACAGGAAAATGTGCTTGGTACAGATGATTACAAAATAAACATGTAACAGTGAAGTTGACTCCAAGCTCATACAGCATGAGGCTCTTAAATCAGTTATAATATAGCGTAGACAGATGGTGCTGGATACATAAAGCACATTAAAGACACTGTTATCTGTTTAATAAAGAAATAATTCAGAGCACAAGGCAAGAAGCTGAAATTGCTGACAATCTGAACTCCTGCCAGCTGTCCTGGCTTCACTGGGGCTGTGTGAATTTTAAACACACATAGTCCCAGGTGTCAGCAGTGCCGATTGAAATTTCTGGCAGCTAGTTCAGTGCTTTTGAAACAATGCTGGCTTCCCGTCACTAGCGGTCACTATGGGGAGAAGATAGGCGGTCTCTGGCTGCTTCTGCTGCCCTTTTTGTGGCCTTGGCCGTAGTACTGTAAATGAAATACTCGGCACAATGAGCAGCCTCCTTTCTTGCCAACCCACAAGGCAGACATCTCCAATGCACTAGCGCTGAGAAAAAGAAGGGTATGACAAAATGGGGAAATAAACTCATTTATTTATGTTCCCTAGATTCAGTATGTCAAGAAACTCAGTGGAGCTTGGCCCTGAGAGACCGGACAAAAAGGTATCCAAGAAATAGAAAGGTCAAAGAGATGTGGGATTGCAACAGATGCTCTGCTTGGGAGAGGTTTGGGGAATGGTGGGAAAGGGTCACACAGAACCTAAGTAAATGGTGTGGAAGGGTTAGCTGAGGAAAGACGGAGATATGGAAGTCGTTTATGGCACACATCTGGTTTTCCAATGTGCACAGTACTCCCGTTGGCATGAGCAGGAGCTCCACCCATGTACGGAAAGCAAAAATATTTGTCTTCAGATCTGTCTGGATAGAGGAGCCTAGCCATCCTCCAAGTCTGGTGTCTGGTGACGGGCAGGAGTTACCACACCACGGACAAACTGCTGACAACTGATGAGGAAAAAATGGGAAGTTTCCATGCTCATTCCAATGTCCTACTGCAACAGGGCTGGCTGAAGAACACTGTAAGCCCTCAGACAAAGACTGAGATGCAATAGTATGATATTAAATGAAATGGACCTCAAGAGTCACTTTAATGTGTTAATGTGTACAGCAGTATGGTTTTTTGCCTAATCACTTCAAAGTATTTAGCTCTGTTTTGTGACACTGACATTCATGTTAGATTACTTTAATGATGTTCACTTGGTACAACTAAGTGTTTCAGACCCCATTCTTTGCTGGCCATGCTCCCCAGGTAGAACACATCTATTCTTCTCTGTTCTGCTGATTTACAGACCGCTTTCCCAGTCTTACTGCTCAGATTTCTGTGCTCTACAGAAGCAGCCAGTTGTGTCACTTTCCTCAGGTGGGCACATCATATTCTTTGGCATTTCTTCCAAAAGGCCTTGCAGCAGATTCATTTCATGAGTTCCCCTGAGATCCTCCTGTCTTAGACTGTTTAATGATGAACTTGGTGGGGCTGGACCCCTCTAAGGGAGATCACAAATTACTGTCCATGCATACTCTGGATACCAGTATCTCCATACTACAAGAATCTTAACATAAATCCCCAAACCTGAAGTATCTAGAAAAGTTTTTGGTTTACATATATGTACTGGATCAGTCGTAGTGCCTGACTAGCACTTTCCAATAATGAACAGTGATATGAAAAATGTTTCAGTCATGACAGGAAGACTTGATTAGTGGATACAGAGAAAAATAAGTCATATGCAGAAGTCTGTAAAGTTGTCTGCCAACAGGAAGGAAGACGCAGATAAAGCAGACAGCAGCAGACAGATAGCATGAACAAAGAGAAACTGAAAACAAGAAAAAAAAAAAAAAGATAATATGACAGTAAAGGAATGAATTAACTCAGGCAAGAAGGCTAAAATCTTATCATCCAAGTCATATAACCAAAACACCACAATTAATATATCAGATTCAGCTCAGAGAAAATTCAGTTTGCAAGCATAAATGATGGTGCAGTGCTCTTGAAAGAGGGAGGTTTGATGATGGGAGGAAAACCCTGGGAGCATAAAGAACAACACTGCAAGGAGCAGCCCCGGGAAGCCAGGCCAGAAGACTGGCATGCCTAGCAGGAGTGCTAACTCCCAGCAGCTGCTCAGCTTTGTGCCAGAGAGGATTCAGGGCAGTGCCCTTGCATCTGCACCATCAAATGTACGAAGGCAGCTGAAATCAATCATGGTGACCTGGAGTAAAATGCTATTGCCATTGGCATTTTGCTCCAGGTCAATATAGTCCAGAGGTATCATTTAGTGATCAAAATAAGTTGTTTTTGCAAAGAAACTCTTTCTTCATTCCTTTGTTTTTAAGCCATTGCTTAATTTACATTTCTACTATATCACTTGATAGTTTTTCATTTTGTTACTGTTTAATAACGCATTCTACAACTAGAACAGTATCACAAGGCACCCTAGCATGATCCAATAATTTTGGTCTCAATTTAGCAGCAGTATAAAAGTGGTGGCACAGAAATATAAATAATACTGTACCCACAGTTAGAAAAATATTACAAAAGATATTGGTGTTTTCGGACGTGGGTTTGCATAAAAATAGTCTATGGTCCAACTGAACAACAAAACTTCATCTGCTTCAAAGAGACCCAGCATTTCACCTCATGAATCCAGCAGCTGGATTCCTTTCCTGTGTACATATATAGGAATAAACTTTTGTCTATATGATACTCAGGGAAAAAGAATGTGCTCTGAATGCTTGCGTTCAAATATTTTGCATGACTAGTCACATCGTAAGTGTTCATGCAGTCAGTTTAAACATTAGTGGGTTTAGCAAGAAAGCAGATGGACCTGTATGTGACTTAGGTACCAAAGCAAAAATTATGAATATTGTGAACAAAAGTGTAGTTGAATAAACTACACACAGAATAATTTATGTCATTAGCAACTTATTATTTGCTTTCCTGCGCTTAACTATATTCTACCCAATTAAGAAAAAAAGTTGAACATAATCACCTCAAACTTTTCCTACCATAGCTTTTATTAAAATAATAATATCACTTTTATGAAACTTCAAACTGCATCATGTCCACAAAAAAGAAAACAACCAAGACTACATGTGCAAGTGCAGCAAAATCATGTGAGATGGGAGAGATGCCTAGGGAAAAGAGAACTGATGCTTGCAGCTGTATTCCTAACCAGCCTTGGCAAGGCAGTTGTGTGAGAAAGCCAACACAAGTGTCAAAAGTCTTGAACAATCAGGTGTGGTGAGGCTGAAGGCCATAGAGGAAACAGCTGGGTGGCAATGACCTACTGTATTGACATGTATAACCCAAATTTATCTTGGAATCCTTAGCACTTATAGATAGCAACAGGATATGTCACAGTGACTACATGTGTGAATCGAAGTGCCTTCCAGACAGGATGAGAAAGCTGGTGACCCACAGTGCAGCACATGTAAAATACCAAAGAAAGCAATGCTAAAGGCTGCAATCCAGCAGCCAAGGGCAAAAGTTAATCAGATGATTAATTCATATGTTCCATTGTCTTTTGCAGATAGCTATCCATCATTTTTCCCTCAAAAATCCGTGTTCCCTTATATCCAATGATATAATGTAAGCATACAAGCAGTATGCTATATAGGCAGATTTTACTCTCAGTTGGAAACTCAGACTAGGTATTAATTGCATTTTGATTGAAAGACCTTTTATCTGATCACTGTTATAATGAAACATTCCCAATGTACAGCACTGTATATCACAGAGCCACGTAATCACATTTTAATCACATTTGATTAATATGTTTGCTAATCAAAGAAATCAACCAAAGGTCTATTGGAAACAGCACTCACAAATGGTCAAGCTTTGGGACAACACAATCTATAATGCAGAACTTGCATCTGCTCAGCAAACCTGAAGAGACATTAACCCTAACAACTCCATCAAATTTGTGCTTAGAACTACTGCTTAGACAACCTGGACATACTGCTGAGGTTACCAGGCACTAGGAAACAGGGTAGCATGGATCTCCATCACTGATGAAGAAAAATAGCATTTAATACTTTTAGGCTGATACTTTGAAGTTTACTAGTAAGAAAAGCCTAAAAATAGTTTCTTCGTTATAACCACCCACCTCATAGCCCAAACTACTTTAGCAAAAAGATTTCATGAAACTTGTGTAAAAGGCAAATAAAAGAACATCCTTCAGAAAATGTGCCTGGAAGAATATTGGGCAAAGGGCTGCCAGTAAGCTTCACTGGGAATATTGGACTTCACATCTTTCTCCACACTTTTTGAAAGAATCAAGAAGCATCTCTCAGTAGACAATGTAACTCTATTCTTCTTTTCTGAAAATAGTACTTCTAAATCTAATTTACTTTTCATGCAATATCCATTAAGAAACAACATTAAAGAGGAAAAATAAAGAATATTTTCTTTATGTTTCAAGCAGGAATCACATTGTGTCGAAAAGTTGTATTATCTTCATGTCGCACTCATGTCATAGAAAAGGGCTGTTCATCACTTCTGGTAATCAAGAGATGAACAGTCTGCTCCTTCTTTATATTTCTATATAGCATGTCTGAGACCACCAATGCATCATCTTTGCAAGGTAGGGAGAGGTGATACAAAAAACTCCAAGGGAAAAATTAAGTGACATGACCAAAATCTCATGGGGAAATATGTGGCAGGGATTAAAAAGGAAACCAAATGTTCAGAATCCCAACCCTATGCTTTAACCACAAACCCAACTTTCTTCACTAATACTGAATTAACTCAGTAACTAAAAACAAAGGAAAACCAAGTACATATATTATGTGTATCTTGCCACTTTAACAACTCTGATGACACTCAAGTGTCCTCAAACTAAATAAGAAGCAACTACAAATATATGTTTAATCCCAGTGTGGTAATCAGTTCCACAAACCAAAAGTACTAGAAAAGCAAGGGAAAGTAACCTCACATAACACTGCTTGCTGAAGCTATTAAACCACACATGCAGCCGTAATGTACTGACTGAAAGATCTACAGGAATATATACTACTGACAGGAAAGGACTTAATACTTATGTTCAAAGCATGAAAAGTGTTTGCAACTACAGCAGAAAGACTAGTAGAAAACCAAGCAGAAGCTTTCTAATTGTTAGTTAAGACTCGAAAAGAACCCCCTTACAAAAGAAAAAACTCTAAGCAGTCTAAAAAACATCGTGGCATCCTAGTTCAGACAAACTTTTTTTTAAAAAATCACAATGAATCAGAGCTAGATAGGGGCTAGGAAGAAGCTATTTTGCAGGAGAGAAAAACACAGGTACATTTCACTGAGAAGCTGTTTTTCTGGTTCAGCAGTTCTGCAGCAAGAGTAGCCAGATCATTTGAAAAGTGTAAAGAAAATCAATTACTTGTTTTTATTTTAAAAGACCCTCCCTGTGGGAATAGGTGTGGGCGTGAGAGCTCTTTTTAAACTTCATAATATAACATGAAGCAGCCAAGATTTTTTTTTTTTTAAAGTACTGTCATGTCATTGCTCTGCTTACTGGGTGCTGGAATGATTTTTCTCTACTTATGATTCTGCTGATCCTTATCAAAATGCATCTGTGAAGCGTTTAACACTAACATTTATGAACAGAATATTTATTCAAACAGCAACACTGAGCAAAACAAATTTCCAAGGCTGCTATGTGAGTTCACTGATGACAGCAAAAGTGTATTATTTACCCAATTACCCCCGAGTTCTGCATGCAGTAGGTTTCTATCAGATTTTCGTCTGAGCAAATCAACTTTTTCTGAGAATTGATATCCACAGGTAAAGTTTACAACTAACCTTGCTATCTTCAATCTCCTGGGTTTTTCCTTGAAGCGCTCTCCTCTCTGCAAAATCACAGGTTGACTTTAACGTAAGCTGACAAGAAAGCATCGAGCTCTCCGCCCCAGTAAGCTCCAAAGACTTTGGTGAGTACTGCTGCGAGCCGGCGGGGCCAAGGTTGGGTATCGGGAGGGCAGTGTGAACAGGCTTTGACCCTACGGCTGGCTGTCTTAGCTTGGAGGCAACCCCAAGTACAGGCATGGCTTCTATAAAAGTATCTTCTTTCTGCCAAAGAAAATGCTCCTGACCTCAGTCTGGTAGACTCCAGCTTCAGCAATTCCAGAACAAATACTTTAAACAAAAGTAGCAGTCATCTTTTCAAAAATGTCTTAAAACAATAATATTATGAGTTTCACAAGGAAGCAAAACTTTTCCTTCATCTCTCGCCTTCTCCCGCGCAGCCACTCACCCGCGCTGCTCAGTGAGTCAGTGGCTCTGTAAGACTAAACACTCCTTTGGGGCGTGAACTTTTCTTGAAGGTAACTGCCACAGAGCTGCCTGTCTGGGATTAAAGAACTCATAAATTCGCTTTCTCTTCTTCCTACAGCATTCCAGGTCTGTGCATTAAGTGAATGAAGGACGGGAGAAAAGGAGGGAGAGAAGAGATGAAACCTCCCTGTACTCCAACTGTCAAAACAGCTCTGAGACCACAACACTGGAAGCAGAGACCTCTTCCTGACTACATAAATAGCCAGTCCACATCTTAAAAAAAAACAAACCTCTTTTTTTTTTTTTTCTGAGTGAAAAAAAAAAAAAGGACCTGAGTAGTGGCCAAAGCAAACAGCTGTTGGAAGAGTTTTTATCCCGGAAATAATCTCAGCAATGAAGCTGTTTGTCTGATTCCTGGCTATTTTTCACTGCTGACAACCATGAGCTACGGTGTTTCATTCCCTGTTCCTCCCGTGAAATCAGGTTAAAATCGTGCAAGAGCGTAGCTAGGAACAGACGCTGAATCACAGTGTGGGTAACGTCTGTCTGTGCTATGAAAAATCCATACAAAAACACAGAGCAGGATATAGGAAAATCACAAGCATTGTTAGAAGATTTAGTCAATACAGCTTTTCAGAGTTCTTTTTTTTTCTTTCTTTCTTGGTGGTGGTGCTAACGTCATCTATTCAAAGTTAACACTTCCCTTTCTAAAAACATTTAAAGCTCCATGAAGTCCATGTCCAACGCATCATTTCTGCTTGTTGCTCATAGAAATATTCTTGCTGGCAATCTCAAATCCTTGTACATGGAAATACAAGACAGATAGGCAAGCAGAGCAGGCTATAAAATGAGTCAGGATGGACAGTCCAAATTGCTGAGCAGCATAAACACTTACTTAAAAGGACAACTGTAAATTCCTTTGAGAGCCTATAGCAGGGGAACCCATTTTAAACTGTGATATAAGGAAAAAAATGTGCAGAAATGCCACACCATTAAACTCCTATGGGATTTTATCACCCAGCATTATGGACAAAAATGTTCCACATGTTTTTCTTGTTATCTCTTCCAAAATAAAACATAGAGAGATAAGATGACCTGAATCCTATTCTGCCACTAATATCCTACATGGTATTAACTATGCCTTCCCCGAATAGTATGTACTATTAACACTATAGATGTAAGCCCAAGAGAAAATAAGAGCCTTCTGGACTTTTAAATTCTCAAATTAAGGATGGCAAGAGTTAGAAAAAGCATTTAAAAGAAAACAGAGTAAATGAGAAGCAGACTAAAAGGATCCTCTTAAATCACCCTTTGAAATTATTTTGCAGAATAAAACTGTAATACACAGTACCATCATCTATCTTTCATTTACAAAGATCACACTCACACAGCAGTTAAAAATTCAACTCTCTATGCTGGTTTATAAACTATCCCATTCTTGTTTGTAGGAGTGAATCTGACCCGCTTTAGGACTCTCCTGAGTTTTGAAGTGTGTATATGGAGGATCAGCAAACCTATTTCAGCATCCTCTGCTTATCTTCTCTTTGGTTTCACCACCATTAATGGTAGCCGCAATGGGCTTTATGCAAGACTGCACAGAGGTAACTGCTCTGTGTTTTAGACAAGTTCAGCCCACAGGATCCACCACTCTGCCTCAACAAGTGGAATATTCTTGTTCGGTGTGACATTTCAGGTCTTGTGCAGAGCAAAGGGGAAGAAAGCTCCTTGTGCGGTCCGCATTTGTTCTCCAGCATCATAAAGCACTGTGGCTGTGTAAGGAATTTAGGTTTCTTAGGCACAACTGTTAACAGTTAACGCTTTAGAAAGTGCACATATGCAAAGACTGAAGCGGACCACAGGAAAAGAGGGATTTATCTCTTGCAAGGTTTGAGGAGATGAAAAATCCTCATGAGGACTGTTAACCAATGATCAAGACAAAGAATATACTAGAGTCATGAGACAGATACTTTCTTAAAAAGAACTTTGCCAAAAAAATGTAATTGAATCTTATTACTTCTCAGGGTTATAATTTTACAAAGTAATGCATTATGGTAATCTTGCTGTTCTTCTTTTGAACACAAATGATGAGGTCATGATACCCACAGTCTCTTTTGCAACCCATTTTCCCAGCACAGAATCCCTAAAAGTAATAAGTAAGCAAGCTTACTAGGAGAGAGTCATCTGTAATACATAACCAACAGGGTTTGGAAACAATGATGTGAAGCTGATGTTACGCTTTCAAAATAATTATTAATTATATTATGACTTTTAAGCTAGTACCAGGTCAGGGCCATCAACTTCAGAACCCCATTTAGCTAGAATTTTTACAATGATAAAACCCAGAAGTGCTTCTGGTCTACTGAAGATACAAAGAAGAATGTACAAGATTATTTGCAGGAATCAGGAAAGGTAATGGAGAAAATAAATAGTAATACTCCATAGGTAAGAATGTGGTTACAAGCCTGGTTGCAAGTCTGGTCTTCCTTTTTTGTGTTTTCTCTCATTCTAATTCAAAGCAAAAAATAAACATCTGCTATCCTTAGAAATCACTTAGCTACATTTTTGACTTGAAAGACATTTGTGTACCTCACAATGAATGTGGGTTTTATGAAGGATGTCAGGGGAAAAGAATATTTAACAGCTAAGCTTCAGTAGTGTTTTCCATGCAAACAGGAAAGCACAGGATAAAGCATCTGTGGACAACGTGCACGAACTGGCACCAGACGCAGGTGCTCGTGGTGGAGCTGGCCAGGCAGGGGATGGCATTGCAGGCAGAAGGTGTCTGGGCCCACAAGGATTCTGTAGAGGGAGGAACAGGGCATAACTGTGTGGAAAGGGCAAAGCTGGAAGCTGCAAAGAAGGGTTCCCTGTTAGGCATCGTGCTGGCAGTGTGAGTTTGGTGGGATTGTCCCCGGTAGCTCTGGCTTGGAGAGCTAAGTGACCATCAAGCAGGGCTGCCAAGGAGAATCCAAAGAAGGAATGAGGATAATTTAGATATATGTGAATATCCAAACAGAAAGAAGACATATCTGTGAGAAACCAGGGGTGGAGAAGTTGCAAGCAGTGGCTATAACCTGTATAACCTGGGGTTACATGAAATCAAAGACAACACCAGATTGCCTGGCATGAGGGACAAAACTATGGTTGTCAGGATAGAGCAAGTAGTGAGTAAAAACATATGGCTGACAGAAACAAGGGACACATATCTTCACTTGGTTACATGAATCTGATAGAGACATACCTAGAAAGGGATTGCAAAGAAACAGGTCAGGCTAAACATTGTACAGAGAGAGGACCTGTAGGTTTCTAATTTTCCCACTTAATTAGACATTTATCAGCTTAGACATCCTCAAGCCAGGCAGGTAGGGGACATCACCTGGATTCAGGATGCAGGAGGGTGAACACAGATCGTGACTGAAGCCCTGACACAAGGGAAATCATGAAATTGTGCAGGAAAGGTTAGGGAGTTATGAGGAAGCTAGAAGACAACTGAGCTGTGGAAAAAAACAGAGGGCAACATTTAAAGTGGGATGTTAGATAAGGAGATAAAAGTGAAAACAGAGACCAAAAAATGGGAAAACAGAGCAAAGGTCAAAACACAATTCTTAGTAGTCTTGTCAACAGTAGTGGCAGTTCCAGCAAAATGTTGAAGGCAGGACCATTTCTTTAGCTAATAATGATTAAAAATGATGACAATCTGGTTAGAAAGCATGACTCTGAAAGCATCGAGCAATCAATGTTTTTTCAGAAATTATGAGTTAGATGAATGATCTGTACCTCAAAGTAAAACACTATGTATGCATTCAGTATAATAATGCCCACATCCCAGAAAAAGCTGTAATATTTATTTCATATAACAAGAGTAAACACACCTGAAATCCATGCCGCCTCATAAAAGAAGGTATCTGTCAGTTGTAATATTAAGATGAATTTTTGTTCTCAAGACTTAACAGGAATAACCATTCACAGCACAACACCCCAGCATAAATTTCCTTTCCTTCATCGCATCTGATATACCAGAACAAGTCCCATGAAGGCTGCTCCCCTTCTGTACCCCCATCCCTCAGACAAACTGCTCACATGAACTGAACAGACAGCTGGCTGTGTCTCCCAGACCACAGGAAATATCAAGAGAGGGGACACCTGCCTCAAAAGTGGAGCCAAGAGATTTGTTTGCTCCTTCTGGTCTATGATCTTCGACAAGGAAGCTGTTGCATGTGTCCAGGGTCAAACAGGAAATGTCAGGGGTCCAGAGACTGCAGAGGTCTGTTCTGAGCTGTTTCCCTACTTCATCCCACTGGTGTAACAGCTGTGTCTATAGCTTACGTGAGCCAGGCCAACTTCTGAACGAGCTTGAATGTGCTGATACAACCACACAAATTTGTGTGCACTGATTTCAGGTTGAGAAGAAATTTTTCCCCAGCTGGGGACAGAGAACTCTTGAAAAAGCAACCCACGATACTAAAATATTGAAGGTACCTGAAACAGCTTTTATGATTTATTTAATAAATGCAGCTAAGCCAGGGTTAAACTTCTATAATACAAGTAAGAAGCACACTGCGTGTCTGTTTGGTGTAACAAAATATGTTCAATCTGTCAGATAATGATGAGACAAATTGTGCAGCTGACTCATGTTCACAGCATAATTCTATCGACATTATTTTTGCTATTAGAAAAGTCAGGTGAATCCATTAGTCTCAAGGTAAGACATGTAACAAGTATTTAATCCTATCTGTAAGTATGTAATGCTACTGAGTAAGCTGCTATTGTTTTTCTTAACACTTTGGAATTCCCAAAGATATATAATCCAAAGCCCAGTTACAGTCACAGAAAAAGGTGCATCCGGCTTCCTAAAGGAAATCCTTCTGCTTTGGCTGAATGTTTGGGGAAGTTTTTCAAAGAGGACAACTTTTAAATAAGGATATCGTTTTATCCTCTGAACTATTTGGCCCTTCAAAGCTCAGCCAGGGGTTTATGGTTTTGAATGCATTAACTGGTAGAAGTGACCAGATCTTTTATAATTTTTATTCATGCTGTACATTTGCAGCATCTTCCATCAGGTGGTTTCAAACCTTTATGCATAATTTAGTACCATACCTCCTCGTGAAGTATGTAAGATACATGAAAATACAGTCAAGTGGAACCATGAGGCTAACTGACCTTCCCAAGTCTATATGGAGCCTCAGTACTCTCTTTCTTGAGTAGGGATTTTTATGGTTTATACATCTGTGTGGGTTAAAAAATATAATTATTTCTCTTTGTTACACACCATATTTAATCATAAGTATTTGGCTCAAAGGAATTAAGCTTAAATACTATAGGATTGGGAAATGTAAACAAAAATTTTGTAAGGATAAGAAAGGACTAATAGCAACTGAACACACTATGTAAGTATTTACATACTGACCTACTCACTAGACCATACAGCCAGCTGGTAAAGCTTAAGAAAGCATCAGCTTTCCTCTTTGGAAGGTGGAAGAGGAAAAGAAAAAAAAAAAAAGGATAATCTTATTTGTTCCTTTCTAAGTAAATGAACCAAACAACAAATGCTGAAGCTGCTGTTAACTGCAGCTAACAAGGAAAACCCCCTGTTATTTCAATCTGCATAAACTGGTCTGAAAGATCATACTCATCCTAACAATTAAAGTGTCAGCTTTTCTTTCCTTTCTCCCTTGTTTCCTCAGTTTCTCATTTACAAACCCTCTCCAGGGTGCAGTGTGCCATAGCAGGCACACTGGCTTCTCCAGGATCCTTCTGGCCACTGGCAAGTATCTTCTCCCTCTTGCATTTCTGCTCTCTTCCCCATCCGGCTTTCTGTCTCTGAGAGGATTTCTGGCTTTGTATCACCTTTGATGGGCCATGGTGAGTTACTGATTTCAACTCCTGCTTTCCCTGTATCTTTCTGTCTTAGAATACATTACAGGTACATGACTTCATTGCTGCATTGCCAAAGGAACATTTCCCTCACTTCTCAGGGCATTTAAGAGTGTTCCAGCTCTCTCTAGAGTTACTGGAGAAATGTCTAGGGTAGACACCACAAAAACAGACATTTCTAGAATATATGATTAAGTTCTTAAGTGATAACATTACTTTCAGTGGAAGTGGTAAGGAACAGAATTTCTGGCCTGTTTTTATTAATGTTATTAATGGAAGCAGCTTTGCTCCATTTGAAATTTTGACCAAGGTTTAAATTACCTTCTACCCCCCCCACCCCCGCAAATGGTCCTTGTAAATTCTCTCCAGTCACTACTGCTCTCAACACAGATCCCCCTAGAACAAAATTCTCCCAATGCACATACACCCTAAAATCCTGATGGAATATTTTATGATGCTAAGGAGACACTTATAAGTCCTAATTAGATGAGAAGGAAGTTGGCAATATTTGTGGGTTAATCAAAGCTGTTCTGACTCTTGATACTAAGTGTGAACTGTTCATAACTTTCATCCAAAATTTCTTCAGGGAATAAACTTACTATGAAATTTTCTAATGAACTGTAAAAAATAACTCATTAAGATAAAGAAACTGAGACTAAACAGGAATCTGCTGATTATCTGCCACCAGGTAGCTGGCAGAGTGGCAAACCTATGCTTTCATCTGCTGGAAAGGGTAACTTTCCTCTTATGAACACTGTGGATCTGATAGAGGGTTTTAAAAACATAGCTATGCTGGCATTCACTTCAGGATTGTAGCGAAAAACTGCTCCATAAGGTTCCCATTGGTCTATTTAAAAAAAAAAAAAAAAGGCAACTTTAAAAAAAAAAAGCTTAAAAACATCTGCTACAGTCATGAGCAGACTCTTGGCCAAGTGCGGCAACAACAGTAACAGACTTTGAAGTCAATCAGCTTTGCTATCACCAGCAGATACCCCTGCAGTCAATGGAAATTACTGCACAGAGAGTTTCGGAGATATGAAGAAAACTTCCTCTGCCAAAAGTGTATATAGACAACAGTGAAGAAAAGAACAATTTTTTTAATAATCATTAAAATGGTTAGGAGTGAAAGGTTAGCAATAGGTGTTTCAAAAAAACCAGAAGACTACATTAATACTTAAAGAATACTTCATGAAAACAAAGATGGATAGATTTTCAGGGACTAGCTTTGATATTTGACCTTAAACAAGTGTGAGCTGCACTGCAGCTGGAGGAGCACTTCTGACTCAATCTACTGTCTGCTTCCTTCTTGCTTTGAGACTGTAGTCATTCAATGCTGGCTTGCATCACCCACAATTTATAATACCTGCTGTGCTAGCTATACCACCTCTACCCATCTGCTTGCCCGTACCTTGATCTAAGTGCAACTATTGCGTAATATTGCCTGTTATTCCTCACTGCTTATCAGTATAGGTGAATGATCCAAGACATGTTTTTTGTTTCCTGTTGGTCTTTGCAGATAGTCATCGTAACTAATTTTGTTATCAAGTAAGCCTTCGTACAATACCCACATTATTTTCATTTTCTTTAACCACATAAATATTTCATATTTATCCTACATTTCCTGTGATTTGCACTAATTCAGGAAATACTGACAGGCATTTTAAAGGCAAGATTTCCTATGGCAACATCTCAACACAAAGTACAGACAAACATCGTAGTTCTTGGTGAAGACTTACAAGATCACCATTACATCACCTTCCCTACCATGATTCCCATTGGAAAATCTGGCATTTACCTTACTCTGATGCTGGATGGGTGTACTGGGGGAAGCATTATGCCCCATGGCAGTGTTAGGTTTACAGTTGGACTCAATGATCTTAAGCGCCTTTTCCAAACTAAATGATTCCATGTGCCCTATTTCCATACACTTTCCTTGCACATCTGCTACTGCCAATGGTCAGAAGCAGGATACTGGTCCTCGCTCTGACCAGTACTGACATTTTGGATCTCAAGCTCTTAGGTGAAGAACAGATATTGTAAAGTACCTTGAAGTCACACTAGGATTTTTGTTTTGTTTTCATAAGCAGACATGCTCTTTCTGCCCATGACTTTGTGCTATTTGCCTGCTCTGACTGAGGACTTATGATAATGTTATACAGAGCCCACATTTTTTAGCAGCGTTTCTTCACCAGGCTTATCACCACACTCACTCACCACACGCATTGTGGCTTCCTGCCTTTGGCTTGTGCTTGGCCAGCTTGGAGCTCTGGCAGAGATGGTCACTCATCTCTACCTGCAAAATATTAAGCAGACAGGCCTTGTGTGTCAATGAATGAAAAACCTTGACCATGTATGAACTAGCTGTATGTGGGTGCTTTTGTCTTTCAAATAAAAATTGGCCTAATGCACATACTAAAAATCTCAACCGTCTGCCTCTATCTCCTGTTGGCCATATGTGAACATTTCCTACAGCTAGCCTTGAAAGCTTGTGCCTTACTCCATTCTGCTGTGATCAGAGCATGCTCCAGGCCAACTGCTGAAATGGATTCTATATGTCACTAGACCAAACCTTCCAGTTGTTTGATCAATAGGTGTCAAGGACGAACCGCTGTTTCTCATTACCAAACACCTTCCATCTATACTGCACCATATACTTTGTGCCATCTTAACAGAAATCTAATAGTGCATTACAATAGCAGCTTTTCAGGTCAGCAAACTATATTTTCTCACTGCCACTCTGTCTATAGATGCATGATTTTATCTTTTGTACGTATCTTTATGTACATATGAGTACACATGTTGAACATGCCTGACAGTCATTAATGCCCTTTGAGCAATTCACCTGGGTTGTTTTATCTTTCACAAAAAAAGAAACACTCAATAGCACACAGCTGTCAAAAATGACTTCAAATCCTGCAGATGTTAGATGCTTCCTTCCTGCTTCTCAGCATACTGGGGAGAAATATTACCTTACAGATGTGGCATGTTAAAAAAAAAAAGGAGGCTATGATTATTTATTATATTGGACTTACCTTCCAAGTGCAAGAAAAGTGCTAGATGGGAGGCAAATGATAAAACTCCTCTCCCAGCTTTCATCCATCAATGGGGCTTTTAGAACAGACATATGTAACAAGCATATGGCAGCCATAAAAGCTGCATCAGCATTCACAAATTAAAAAATAAAATAGAAAGCCAAAATAATTTTGTTCCACCTACAATAACCCTAGGATGAGCTATGAAGAAAGCACAGTTTTATCAAAACCAGAAGGGAGACTAAACTGGTTACTTAGCTGGAGCATCCAGCTAAATAGATACTGTTAGCTAAAAATCAGCAAATACTATGTTAACAGCCCCTAATGAAAATGTCAGCAGTGGCATGCACACCTTCACTGGTGACAAAGTCAGAGACGATTATTTACAGAAAACGTCTTCATTACAAATTCATGTAGCATCACGGCCAACAGTTCAATAACTTTGTTGATAGACCCAGAAAGATTTTCGGCTGCTACAAAACTGCATAATTCCAGCTACTTCTGTCAGCCAAGTCTGAGACATACTAGTACAGTCCCACTCTCTATGTTTAGAAAAGGCATAATTAGATTCCACACAGTATTGCTTTTTATTCCTTTATTGTTTTCTTTTACTCTCTTTTAAAGTCTTATTTTTCATTCCATTCCCTTCCCTGCACACAGTGAGAGAATCTTCTCCAGAATAAGAACAAGATGTGCAGGCAGTATTTTTATTTTCTTTTCAGAAACCATCATAGCATAGCATTACAATTTCTTCACTACAAACCACCTGAGCAACACTGGGATCTGTAACTAGCAGAGTATTCAAAAGTCCACTCTGACAACCTGTCAAAAGATTCTGGTCTTTTCTGAAACCTACTTTAATTTAGGAAAGACCTCTCTCTTTCCCAAATTCCCACAATATGGGATTTTGACTCTGACTCTTTTTTCCCTCTTACTGTTCTCCTGTGGTTCCCTGAGCCCTCTCACTGCCCTTTGCAAGTCTTTACATTTTATTCCCTCAAACTATAATCTAGCAACTTTTGCTTATATTGCCCTGCTTCCTTTTGGCCTTCTGTGGAGCTTCTTGACTCTACTATATCTGAGCACTTTCATTCTGCCTTACGTGATAAAGCTGAAGCAATCTAATGCCTAATGCCATGGGATGCTACTGCAAGGAATAGGGCTGTATGCTTGCTTCAATATATTAGCTAAAGAAGAAAAAAAAAAAAAAAAAAAAAAGAAGAAGAAGAAAAAAAGAGAGATACACAATGTGCAGTCTGCTATCTGACCTGGAACAGGTTTCTTTCTGTGATTAGAGTTTGAGTTCCAGGCTAGTTATATTCTGGCCAAATTGATTTTCCCACCCTTACAGAACTGAACTCTGTTCCTCATTATATGGGTGTAAATCTGCAGCAAAAACTTTGAACTTCCAATGAGTAATTCTAGATTTATGCCAGAGTAATTGAGAGCAGAATGTAGCCTCTTGGTTGCTCATAAATATTACACTGTTTAAGATTTCTGTCCTCCAACACACTCGTGAACATTCCAGTTCTTTACCCTAACCTTCTTTTTTCCTTTAGGCTATCCTACAAGTTGACATCATAAATATTTGGAATTTTCAACACAAATCATATTTGGAAATATTTTACTTTCAAATCAAGGGAAAATGTAACTACTGAGAATGTAAATATCAAGAGAAGATTTTTTTCCAGAGAAAATCTTTAAGAACAATACAGAAGAAGCATTTTGCAGCACTGACACAGGCAGCAGGCATTACTGTCCAGCTCTTTTTCAAGTTTGCAGAACTTATTATTATTATTAGTTTATTAATTTCTAGACTGCTGTGAGTTTGATTAGCAGGCAGCTCAGTTCTCTAAATCTGTATTTTTAAAACTGTTACACAACTATTTTGTATTCATTCAACTCATTACAAATAAAAATCATTTCAATAAAGTGTACTTTCTATGCTTTGGGTAAACTTTATCCCTGGTATAAGTTTAATTAATTCCAGTTAGTTTTTCTCCAGCAGGAAAGAATTTATTGTTTATATCATATGCCAACAATTTGTTAGATTTAACAAAATATGAATCCTTCTTATGTTATAACTTCTATTGAAAAATTTATCCCAGCAGGTTTTTATTTGAAACAATTTTGCTGATAAAGCCACTCTTCGTTTGCTGTCCACAGAAGCCAGCAGGTTCACAGAGATATGCCTGTACACGCTAGTGGCTTCAGCCCACCCTATTTGTCCATATAACACCAAAGTACCTGGAGGTCAGAAATTTCAACATTCTCCAACTGGGACTAAAGAATTGCTTTTCTTTGATCTGGGATTCAAGAGTCCCACACTTTCCCCCCCCCCCCCCCCCCCTTTGACGAAAGACAGTTCATTTCAATTAAAAAAAAATAAACATGTTCAACAGGAGACTTTCCCAACAGGAAACAGAGTTAAAGTGAGTCAAACCTTAGCACCATACCTTTTGGATCACACCCTCAGCTGGGTGTGAATATCCCCAGTCATTTCAGACTTAGGGCCACCTCAAGTTCTTACTAATTATATCTGGATTTACATAACACAAATGAAAGCAAAATCTTACAGGCGAACTATTCCTTAACACAGTTTCAAGCTAGGCTGTTGAAAGGCTAGAATTTTAAAGGTCTCTGAGTAATCAATTCTCACTGATTTCAGTGAAAGGGAGGGGAAAAATCCATCTCTAATTGCAGTGGTCTCAGGGTACCCAAGAGCCAAGTCCAATTTCCACAAAAATCTTTCCACAGACAGAAATCTTTCCATAGACTTCAATGGCCACATGTGCTCAATAGTTCTCACTCAAGGACTCTGAGCCTGGGATTATATTATTCATTTATGTAAATCAGTTCAAAGAAAATGGAGAAATTAGTTGCAATGGTAGAAACTTTAGGACCATTATGAGATTTGCTTAAATTGGCAGGCCAAACTATTCAGCATCACTTATACGAACTCTTTGAAACAAATTTGGCTCAAGCAGAAGCTCTTCTGAACTGATTAAAAAATTATCAAGGTTGGTTTTAAAAATTTATTTATTCAAATTCTTTTATTCTATGAGCAGCCAAGTTGAAGTAAAAACTCATCTCTGAATGGAAAAATATCATTTGAATGGCAGTGGGTTATGTAAAGGCTGAGATTTGTGGCCCAGAACTAAACCTGTGAATGTTATATTGAAAGTGCCAGTCTGAGAAATCAGGAAAGGATTTAAAAACTGAAAGCCTCAGATGCTTTTTAAATTACTTTGAGTTGATACAAACATGTTGGTTTTCTCCTTTCCTGAATGTTGCTGAGAGAAGTCATTGGTTTTTTGCCATGACACTCACAACATGAGCAAAACTTCCCTTCCCAAATGTCTTCCAACTTCCAACTCCCATACCCCAGAGTTTTGACCCTAAAGGCAGGAGTCCTAGAGTCTTTCTGAAGTCTGTTAGAAACCTTCTTACAGCTATTGATTTTCTATAGGCAAGACTGTGCTATAATGGCAATGGAAAAGAGTAGCAAACCTGTATACTCTTTTTCTATGTGTTTCTGTAGTAGATAAGAGTCATAGCCACAGACCAGGACACAAAGAGCTGCACAGAGAACGAAGAAGAGCCTATCCTTCCCTACAGAATAGCGGGGGTGAGAAAGGTCATCTGGATTTTGCTGGTGATTCCTCACCATCATCTAATAGGCCAATCTGTTAGAAGAGATCTGAACTATGAAATAGGAGAAGACCGGTAAGCCATCACAGCTATGATGCAAAGAAAATGATTGTGAGTGATTATGATCTTTCAGCCAGTAGAACACAGATGGACCAGAGAAGATACTCAGAAAAAGTATCTATTTGTAGGAAAAGCAAGATGGTAGATTATCTACCTATCCATCCATCCATCTATCTATGTCAAAAATGTTACGAGAGCCGGGCCATTCATTATTTTCATAATCATTTTATTCATATACCTATGTATTGAAGAAGCAAACAGTACCACTGTATTCTTATGCTTACGGTAAGGGGTGTTTATGAGTCATTACTTGGATTCTACGGTAGTTTCATCATTACCCATTCTACTGTCCTTCAGCTGATCAATGTAGGAAAAAATCCAGATTACTATGCATAGCCCATGACTACACTTTAGTTAAAAATCCTATGACTTAAGCTGCCTTCTAATCCGTCTAAAGCCCTTAATTATATAGATTTGAAAATGTATCCTATAACTATTATGTGCCCAGATTGAAATTAATACTTGGTTTTCTTTCCCCTTTTAAAAAATTCCTTACTTTGCCATCATTTTTTTACTTTAAAGATTCTATACTAAATCCAAAGTTTTATTAACAAGCAGCTCTTAAAGAGAACTGAAAGTCACCAGATACTTTTTCTGCTCATAGCACAATCTATTTTGAAACAATCAGTGTGCCTATAGAGTTTGTTAGATGTATGCATAAATTACTGTACTTAATGAGCTATTTTTAATTTTCTTTCTCACATTAAGTCAAAGATGATGAAGTATAGAGTATAGTGAAATAAGCTAAGGCATACAAGTAGCCTTCAGCTGTACACTAGCATAAGGTACGTCCTAAGGGTTTGATCCTGCAGCTCTACCACATACTCAGTTTTCATTGCCATCCGAAGGAGTTCAATCATCGGATGAAGGCTATAAAGAAATATCCATTTCAAACCATTAAGTGGAGTCTGCAAGTTGAAGCTGGTGGGAGTTGTGCAGATATAGGACAGTAGCTGGCTCTGAGGTTTTTGCTAATTTGTTCACCATCCTTTGAAGCACAAAAGCAGGAAAGGAAACCGCATGAAATATTAAATCATCCCACATTTCCAGGAAGGTTCTGAAACAATTAAAAACTACCACTATTATGCATATATGTTAGCTGGTTCTCCAAGAAAGCCAGAAAAGTTGTCATAGAAGGAATAAACTTTCCACTTACAAGTATAATAGCAGAGTACATGTTTGGTTGTTATCCACTGGGCAATACAATACATATTGAGCACTTAATAAATAACTGTAGAAGCATGGGCTGTTATATTTCAGGCAATGGTGATTTCATTGGGAAATTAATTTAGATATTGCTCCAACTTTGAAGCCATACAACCATCGTAGTTTTGGATTTGGAGTGGGACTTGACAAAGAGAATTTGTAAAAACATGAGGAGAAAGATGGCAACAAAGGAAATGTTTCAATAAAAACTAGATAAAATATATTTAGAAAATCTACATTTCAGCCTGAAAACTATTAAGAGCAAATTGTTCCTTCTTTACTTTTAAAAGTATTTTTTTATTCCTACTTCTTCTCTGTAAACTACTTAGTTCTCTTTCAAAATTCTTCTTTCAAACTGACCTGTTTAAATTACACTTTAAATCAGGCAGTGATCAATTTCAGTGATTAATTACAGCCAAAGAAGTACTGAAAAACTTATATCTTTGCTACATTCCTTCCAAATATTTAACTCTTAATTTTGAAAGTGTTTCATTTCAAAACATTCCAGATGTTTTACTTCAGGATGTAAAAAAAAAACATTTAAAACATCCTAGATCAAACAAAATATTTTTCTCTAAAACAATTTAAAAATTTTAAAATAGATTGGGACAGCTGTAGGGCAAGAGAAGAATAGCTGATGTTGGCAAGCAGCTGTTGTGCAACACGCATGTTTCACAAACGAATCATAATTGTCTCTCTTGAAACTTGTGCTCCCCCATCTGTCTGTTGTATCCGTTACAGAGAGGAACACATCTCTATCAAATTATGAGCTACATTTTGTATTATGTTAGAACACATGTCTAAACTTGCCCAAAGCAAACCTATCGAATTACTTCCCAGACAGCTGCCCTTCCTGCAAAAGATGCTTGACATCTCAGTGGAAGAATATCATTGAAAAAACATTGAGGCTGCAATTTGAAGCCTACTTCTTCAACAGTTTGACCAATGTTAGTCCATGGAATAGTTATTTAATTTTAGGCAGGGAGACTGTAGGACTGGGGAGACAACTGAATGTGGCAAGGGAGCATTTGAGAAGACCAGCAGAAGTCCTAGTTAAGACCTGGTCTGTACTGAGAGAAAGGAATCACTCCAGGAAGTAAGAGGATTCAAGGAGTAAAAGGGATTTTGCCTGTTCTAGGACACATACAAGCAGGGATTCATCTCATGCACCTTTATAGATCTAAGTCTGGGCAAGCCAGCCCCAGCCATAACTATGCTCAACAGACAGAAAGTAGAGTCTGGTTCAAGGATGAGACTAATCAACCTCCTGAGATGCCTGTTTCCTTCCACTGACTATACTGTGAGTCTCCCTTAGATGTGACCGGATTTCAGACACTCAAGGCTACAGTTTCAAGTTACAAAGACTGTTGCAGAAACACTGAATTAAACTATTCATACCTTTGTCCTCCTGCCCCCAACATCATTACCATTTCCATGTCACAGTGCTCTGCCCTTTGGCCAATCATGTTTATGAATTGAATTGACCCATTTTTAAACAAAACCGAGCTTTTGTTTTCCAAGGACTTTTTTTTTTTTTTTGGTAAGGGTAGAATAAATGCCTAATCTGACTCCAGCATAGCCCATAACTTTTTGTGAAGGATGGAAGATGTGGCTTCAGATCATGTGTTATAGAAGACAGAATTAAACTGGGACCAGCCAGAGACGGGACAAACATCCCAAGCCCTGCATTCTTTTTACAAAAAGTCCCCATGCCACTGGCAGTTCGGTGAACTTAATTTTTTTTTGCTTTGTTTTAATTATCCATGTCAAAACCAAATGTTTTCTAGTCCTGGGACTGTGCATTTCTAAAAGGTAAACCCATCCTTTTTTTCACTTTTTTTTTCCTTCTTTTTCATTTGCTTGCATTGGCAAAAAAAGACTGACAGTATATCCCGAGTCAATCTAAAGTCAATCTCAAGATCAATAACATGAGCTGCTTCTTACATTCCAGTTATCCAACACAACCCAAATTTTAGTGCCACGGGCCGGAGCACCCTACATCACTAGTCATCAAAGATGTGTTCTGGGACTGCGCACTGGTCCCAGATGTATGGATGGTGACTATGTTCCATCCAAGGCTAGCGGACACAGGAGCAATTAGTCCCACTTGCCACAGACAGGGGATCCCCTGCATACACATAGGCTGCAAGTTCTTTAGGTCAATAGCTCATATTATATATCTCTAAATTGATGGCTCCCAAACTTTCTCGACAATTCCTAGCCTACCATACTGCCGCATATTTTCGTGTACCCTCATTAGGAAACTAAGAATCAGACACGATACAGATATTAAAGGCCAGCGCTGAACACAATCCTGGCTTTGCTGCAACCTCTGTGCATAATCTGAGAACTGCAGTTCTGTGTCAGGTAGCACAATGAGACCTGTTTCACTTAAGCACAATACTAGGCCCAAACACCAATAAAAAGACAATGCTATTATTTTATTTTTCACCATACATATGGGACCATTCAAGTGGTGAATACCATTAGAAATAACAGTAGTGGGATAATAGAATTGTGCTATTCCAAAATTCCTGTGGAGGAAAAATTAATCTCATAGAGTGTAAAATCAGTGTCAAGTCTCAACAACTTTTGTACATACCCACAAATTTGAACAAAGATTTTGGCAAGTAAATAATTGGTCCCAATGCAGCTTAAAGTCATAGCCTTGCAACAAACTCCCACCTTTCACTGATGACTAACAATTTTCTGTGCAACACAAGGCACCCATACATGAATTGAACATCAGGCAATTGTTTCCAGTTCTTGTCTTTCCATACGGAAAATTGTTCCCCAGGTCTTTCCAATCCAACACTTAATGCGTTTGACCACCTACTGCTAGCCACATAGTAACAATGTATGGACATATATCCATACTTGGGTGAACTTGACAATGATAGCTATTTGCATTTAAAAAATCTGTGGAACCTTTAAGATTTTTTCAGGGTACTTCAACTCCAGAGTATTACAGCAGAATGACATCAAGGTTTTTTATAATTTATGTGGCTGAAGGACACCAGGTTATAGGAAAACTTCATTAAAGCACTTCAAAAGATATTTATATATTAAAACCAGAAACTTTGTTTTATCTTGGGAATAGCTTGTATGTATTCAGCAGGAAAAACATTAAAAAAATTAATAGTCAATCAAACGACTGTTTTTCCACTTGTGGTTGTGCTTTAGCCATTTAATTCTTTCTGCCCACATCCCACTCCTTAAAAACCGTTGCCTGTGCAGGCATATAGGATGATACTACAAAGTCTCTTACCACATATTTATCCTTCAGAGTGTTGTTGCTTATGGATGGTCCTTACAGTATATTTTGGCTCAAAGGCACAAACTCACTCTTCATTTCCTCTCTTTGATTTGTTCTCTGCCCTCAGGATACAAGAGCTCCAAGAATATCAGCTCAGAAGTAGCACAGAGCTATCTGGAATATTTGTTACGCTATGACTGCAATTCATATGACCTCAGCTGGCTTGACATGACTGGTGGCAAAACCTGCTGATGGGATATATACGTTTTTGTCTAGCCAATGGATCAAAATTACTTTCTCTAGCTAGAAGCACGGTTCCACTTCCTGTCACTCCATGTATTTAAGGACCACAGGACTATGCATAGCCTTAACTGAAATGTTTATTGATTTACAAGTCAAACTGGGTCTATGCTAAGGGATTTAGGGAAATTTCCCACTTAACCCAAGTACTAGTCCAGCCCCATTGACACTAACAATATAAGGAACATCAAGGCCGATTAGATGTTGGTTTGTTTACTATCACAAAAATCCTAGACATGTAGCCTAAGAAGGGCTCTCCAGAGGGTATCTGATCGCCCCCCAGACATGGAGGGGGATTAAGTACATGGGCCACACACAACAGATCACTGCCTGAGCATTTCTTCACCATCTCCCACGAAGGGGATTATACAGCTTTGCTAAGCAACCTGTTCCAGTACTTTACCTTCAAACCATTTAGAAAGCTTTTCCTGGCACCCAGTGTTTTGGTACCAGCATGTATTCTGGCTCAGGAGAGGTTTGGATGACAAGGGAGTCAGTGTACGGGGGTGGCCTTTAGCAGCAGGAAGTATTAGGGTTGTTGCTCCTGTAACTTGGGAAGTTGTCCTAAAACATTTCTTGTGGGCAACACCTCAGTAAGTTTAGTTACATTTAATTCTGTCACTGATCATATTTTTGAAAAGTCTAAATCCTTGGCTACTGAGTTTATCAAATCTCACACTGCATTTTTTTCCACAGGATTTCAGTCCAGAATGGAAAAAAAAATCCATTACTATTAATCACATTCCTTTTCATATAATGTTATTATAGTCTTTCCTTTAATAGATAATTTACCAATATACAGGGAAAGCAAAGAAAAATGTTTTTAATATAATAAAGCAAAAGATGGTCCAAATACAAAGACAAACACTTTTAAATATGTGTACATTTTAAAAACAAAGTCCCTGATTCTGTAAACATTTCTGTGTATATTTAACTCTTTTATAACTTCAGTGGCAAATTTTAGTAAAATCAGTTAATAAGTGGGAATTGTGCAACTAAATCTTTTTGAGGGCTCTTAAAATTCCCTTTGAGTTTCTTCTACAGGGTCATGTCAAACAAAAAAGAAAAATTTGATGAGGCTGCTATTTTGAGATTCAGTTGCATCAGTTTTATATAGTACTGTAGGGTCTCTTCAATAAAAAAGTAAACTTCCATGATTACTAAATTAGAGTGCATGTAAATTGCCGATTATTTTAAAATACTTCAGAGCTCAGAGCCTTAGTTAATACTTTAAAAATTAATTAAAGAAATAGAATTACTTTATCTGTAGCTCTGGCAGCTTGATACTGTCAAACATTTGCATGCCTTAGTAGCTCAAATAGATCCGTCATTGGTTTCACACAAGGCAGCGCTGGCCCTCATTGTACCCTGCAGCTCTGGGCAGACTTGAGCACAAGTTAGTTTATAACAACTGGTTTTTTAAACAGTTTTTTTTAAGAGGAGATAAAGACCCTTTCCCATGCACTACTCTGAAGGAGCAGACATTTCCAAATGCGGATCTGTAGACAGAGGCTACATCTATGCAAGGGACCCTTGGGAGCAGCTTTGAGCTCCCATACCCACTAGCATGCCACACACAACTCCACACTGTCCCAGACTCTCATCAACTTTCTGCTTCTCTCTTCATCTTCCCTACCTCAGATTCACTTCGATCAATTTTCATCTCCAGACAACCATGGAAGCAGGATCCTGGGAAACAGCTCATCACATATTCACAGAAAGATTAGGATGCTACCTAAAAAGTAGATTGTGGCACCAGACTCTTACCTTTACCCTCTCTGTACTGCTCAGGCACCACAGAGACTGTCATTCTAGTTACAAATAACCAAAGACCAATGCGCTGTTGGGTCTATCTTCACATCAAGCAGAGATGAAATATAGCTGGCAGACCTGAAGGACAATCTGCTGATCATTCAATAATACGGAATTCCTAGCCCATTCTAATGTGCACCAAAGTCAACCCACACCAGCTTCCTCTGCAGTCAGGTCTACTGTTTCTTTGGTTGTGTCTGGGTTTCCATCAACACCAAATTAAGTGAATTTGGCTTAAAGGCAAGAAGCTAGTTGTGTTTCTTTGATCTATATTTCAGCAAGAGACTGGAAATATGTATGCACATGTATGTAGATAGGTTTAATTTCCATCTTTAAAAAATTTCCTCTAACGTTTACTCAGGTTTTTTTATTCCTCTTATTTAATTCTTGGGCAATTTAATCTTGATTTTGCCCATGCAATTATACCCAAGCACTCCAGAGTAATGCACACATTTGAACAGTGGTTAGAATTGAACCAATGTAAAAACCAGCGTGAGTCTTAGAAAAGACACTCTATAGAAAAGTGTATTTTTAGGCTCAGTAGTGGAAAGTTCACTCAAAGAAACAGTAAATATGAATATAAGCATAATAGCTTTAATCTACTATGTGTCGGTTCATAGCTAGATGTGAAATTCATGAAGACCGGTGCGTTAAATCTAAAAACAAAGTCAGCCCCAGTTTCAACATTCATAAAACAAAATGGTTGGTAGTGCCGTGTCTTTGCATTATTTCAAAACACAGAAAAATTAACCACTCAAAGAAACGTTCTTCATTTTAAAGAATAAACAAGAGAGCTATGGATGAGCACCAGTATTGCAAGAGTAAGAAACACATATTTTGCGCTGACATATACCACTAATTTTCAATAGCTTTGTAGAGCTTCTTGTTTTTGTTCCAGTACACATCCAAAAACTCAGATGCATATGCATGATTTTTTTTTTTTGCATGTGGAAACAGCAGGAAAAGCTGGATAACCGTGGTATAAGAATCTGTTAAACCGATTTGTAAATGCAAAGGAAGTATTCTGAAACAAGCAAGATTAGAAAATAAGGCTGTAAAGAAGGGCCAGAGGTGCAGTTTGTAGTCAAGTCCAAGAATGAATGTTTTTTTAAACTCTACATTTTATTATTTTTCCATATACAACATCTTGGACACTAAATACATTACAAACAGAAGTGCATGCATCTGGTGTCATGAAATTATCCTGATTATCAGGACATCTTATTGAGTTTCAACTGAAAAAGGGAAAAAGTCATTTTAAAAGAAAGTTAAATCTAAAGACTTGTATGAAGCAATAAAAGATAACTACAGGTCAAAGATGGTCAATCCCTCTATAGCAAATACAGTAAACAGACATGTAGAAAAAGGCACTGGAGGCCTAGAGGCAGGTCTGTGGCAGGAAGGAAGAAAAAACACTACTAACACCTCTGTTATTATAACAGGATATCCCATTTAATCATATCCCTCATCACAAAATGCTTTTCAGGAGAGTATTGCAAATCAAAATTCACCTATATTATACAAAGGCTCAGTTTTAATAAACTGTATGTGTCTCTAATGTTTTGGCAAGTTATTATAAATGGGGATAAGTCAACCACAACTTTAGGAAGTATCCAGGCCCATATGCCACACAAAATACAAAGATGCCTTGTAATTTTGCGCTTCATTCTAATTTTATTTCAGTAACTTCCATTTCATTTCAAATGGGTTAGATTTTGCTTCTCCCTACAATTTTTTTCCCGTTCTGAAATTCTGAGCTAACGTCTCCTGAAGACTTTCTTACAGATGCATTGCCTTCCTTGGGACACTGCTGATCATCTTGCTCCAAGGGCAGTTCTTCCTACCATGTCCTCCCTTGACATTTTGGAGAGAAAATTTAGCTCAAAGTTTTCACAGATTTCAGACTAATTATCCATTCCCTCATGAAGACGGCATTTATAGTGCCTAATGAACTCTTAAATTAGGCAAGCTGATTTTGAAAATTAAAAAAACTTAATGAAAAATCAGACATTCACTAAAATGAACCCATACACACTAGTGCAATACATATTTAAGATTTTCAGGCGTTTTAAAATCTGGTTTTAATAGATTCTCAATTTAATGTTTTTATAACAGTAAAGGTGACAAGCCAATAAAAATATTTGGCAAATCAGTTTTTGCTAGAGTGGAACATAAGGAACCCAAGTTAAGACAGATACAACAATCTAACCAAGTCCATGTCTGTCATCCTTGAAAGCAAAACTGATCTATAATTCACCATGGAAAAAGCTACAAAACTGTGGTTTTGCTATAAAATGACTGAACACTTCAACCCAATTTGGGCAATAGAGTCAGAAAAGAAAAGAAAAGAAAAGAAAAGAAAAGAAAAGAAAAGAAAAGAAAAGAAAAGAAAAGAAAAGAAAAGAAAAGAAAAGAAAAGAAAAGAAAAGAAAAGAAAAGAAAAGAAAAGAAAAGAAAAGAAAACAAAAGAAAAGAAAAGAAAAGGAAAGAGAAAAGAAAAACTTTGATTTGGATTTAGTTTATTTCATAAGCAAAAGAATGTAAGACATTCAGGCTCAGGAGAGCAAAAATTCAGGCATGAGAAAGGAGGGAAAAAGAAATTTTGCCCCTTTTTTAAACTGTAAATTCCTACATAGCCATTGTATCCACCTATAACTGTTTTCAAAATGTTACCTGGACAAAGGAATAACTTGGTTCCTGAAAGCTTTGTTAAAGTGTGCGCACAGAAGCCCCAAGCAGGAGACACGCTTTTGGACTACCCTAGCACATTTTCTCCAGAAGAATGTTTTGTCTCTATAAACATGGCAGCAGCAGGGTTCAAAACTGCTGTGTTTCATTTCAAGGGTTTCCAGCAGAATACAAAATGACCTCCTTGGTTATCTCATCCAGGATGTTAGTATTTTTCCAAAAGCATATGCATGTCCAAATCTCTCTCTCTTTTTTCTTTTTTAATATGTGTCAAACATTGCTAAAGACTGTTTGGCATACATTCAGAACCATTATTAACACAAAGAGTAATGTGGGGTCACCTGCTTCTGGATTATTGACATTTTTCTCTTCTGTATTTATGTTATTTACACATGAAGGGAAGTAGAAGCTATAAGAATCTCTTCTAATTAGGAAGTGGGACAAACACTAGAACTTACTACTTTAAAATACGGAGAAACAGAAATAATGGGAAATTTCTTTCAAGACAACAGAATCACCATGTGCCATTATAAAATATAAAAAGGGCATGTACATTCTCTCCAGCAAGATTTAGAGAAGGAAAGCAATGAACTGTCTGAAATAGCATAGTCTGAAATGTTTTGTTTAAAACTTGAGGAATTAGTCCAAAACAAATGCCACAGATTTGGTACTTGCGTATCTTCCAGCTAGGTTTAAAAAGGACAGAATTTTGCCTAATATCATTCAGTATCTTCTGCCCTCTTGCAAAAAACCTTAGTCCACTGGCAGTGCATAGAACGGAGATTGCCATTCTAGTGAAGAAGAATGAAGACAAGGCAGGTCTTGTTCCTTTGAAGGAGATATTTAGGATGGATACTTGGAAAATTTTTATTTAAGAATAAAAGTAGTTAAGGATTACCTAACAAAAAATGCGGGAAAGAAAGAGAAGCTTCAGACTATGCAAACACAAGGAAACAGCCTGCTATATGACTTCTACTAAGGTCAAACAGGCAAAGCAGCTTTTATGACACAGAAGCTGTGGAAATTCCCTAGGAAATAAGAGATCAAAGAAAAAAAAATCTCAAAAATAGGCCAATTTTTCCCAATATTAAACTCTAGATCACCATATGTGCCATTTCCAACATATAATGAACCTAAGCAAACTACTTCTTTTTTTCTTAATGTCCTGATTTTTATCACTCCTAAAATAATAAATACTTTGAGTAGATTGATTCATTTTCTTTTTTTTTTAACGTAAAACAGGAGGGCACGTTGTCCACCTATTATATGAATGCTGCAATCATATTAATTCACATAGAGGAGAAAAATCCTTTTCCCTAGGCCAGACTTGTCACCACATAAGTCAGATAAGTGGGCTACTGCAAATATCACACAAGCTCGTCTGTAGACAGCTGTACTGCAAAACAGAAAGAAGGTGCAAGAGGGCGGAAAGCTGAAGCCCTACAAATTAAGACTAGAAATTAGATGCACATTTCTTAATTGTCAGAATAATTAACTAATAAAACAGTGTAACAATCAACAGTTGTGGTTATTTCTCCATCACTGGAAATTTTTTATGTAACACGAAATCTTTCCCTAAAAGGCAGACCATAGTTCAGCTACAATTATTGAAGACTGTTTGACTCAGAAATGCAGACCAGATATTCACAAAGTATTCACATCATTTAATGAGTCAGGTAACCTCAGTTTTAAAAAGGAAACAACTATAAAGCCAATCAGCAAATCTAAACTTAAAGAGAGATATTGAGAGCTAGGTGTGCATGCAGCATATTTCTCAGGCAAAAATAACCCTGCCAGCGCAGACCTTTCTGAACTCAAATACAGCCTCTGTTTTCTAACAGTAAGAGAAAAAGGCAGTTGATACAACACAGGGAGACCAGAGCTACTGAAATATTTTTCCAAACTACCACAGAATGGAAATAAAGGCAGCAGTTCCTCCCCTCAAAAATATATATTTTCTGTTCTTAATCCTCTGAACAGGGTAGGGAATGCCCTGAGTTGGTTACTCGCTGGCCTGGATGATTGGAGGTAGATAGCAAAAGAATAATATACAGCTCCAGCTTTGAACACAGAGGAGAACTGGATTGATTCAGGGAAGGGCTACTTCTGCTTTAAGGAGATTTTTGAGTATTTCTAGGATGGCTAGAGCTGCCACAGGGCTGACTTCTATCCCAGGACTCAGCAGTACTTTTATTAACCGATGGCGAGACCAATTTGCTCGTGCATAGCAGATATTTGCCTGAGGAGGCTGCTTTTTCTAAATGTTGAAGATGGCCACTATAAACATGCCATTTGCACATCTCTATGTACATAGCTCTCTCCAATAATCTAAAACAACACACATATCATTAAAACATTTTAATGTTTTTACATAGAGGTTTACTAGCAAGTTTGTAGAGGAAAGTGGAAGGGAGATGACTTGTTTTCCAAGTGAACACACCAAGATTACCACTTCTCATGTTGTCTGTTAAAAGTGGGGAGTTTGGGCTGAAATAACATTTCTGTACTGAACTACTGCAAAACACTGAGCAGCTGCTGTTGCTCAGAGATTTTCCTAGCTTGTACTCATCCACATTTTATTTAATGTGGATCAAGAAGTGAGTAGAAGTTTGCCTCACAACGTCGTCCGTGACTAAGGTTGTGTGCCCGAAAGCTTGCCTTTTCTTTCAGCTGTATCAGCTGTTATAATAAAAGATACCACATCTCCCTACAAACCATAAGCTCTCCTTTCATCAGTGGAAGCTGAAATATCTGTGGCTGAAAGCACCATTTTCCCTCTGACAAAGGCAAATGTTGAATTCAGAAGGCTGAGAGGAACGAAGTGTTGGGCATTCAACATCTTGATGAAATCTCATGGAAAAAAAAGCTAAAAAGCACCAAGACTGCAGATGTCAGTTATAGTAGAAGCAAAAGAAAGAAATGAAAGCTGTAACAAATGAAAATATATTAAAAAGGAACCCAGGCTGGCACTTCACTGTCTGCTTTGATTTGTCTGGTCCCAGTTTCTGTACGCTTTGAGCTGGTTGCAGTCTGGCCCCAGGCGAGTCAAGGGTAGGAGCATGCTGCCAGAGGAATGAAGACCTCTTGACGATACCTTCTCCCCCTCCAAATGCAACAGCATTTGAAGGGCAAAATACTCTTAGTGCAGATTGAGACACCAGGCCACAAAGGCCTGTTAATCCAGCAACGCCAGGAAATACTGCGTATTAACAGCACTGTTTCAGATGTTTTAATTGGACCCAAGCCACACACATATTAAAATGTGTGAAAAATACGATGTGTAATCAGTGTGATTCTGTGGCCAATTCATCTTCCTGCAGGCTGTACAGAGAGGGACTCAATTCCCATCTGGTATGAGTCCGCCTTGCTCCCCGTTGTTAATGGTATGAGGTGGATTCCCAGTAGCAGAGCACCACCCCACCACCTCCAAAGGAGTCTGAGTCACACCAGGTTACCATGTGCAATTGAAGGAAGAGGAGATGGACACCAGGCATACCATTACAGCTTCATACCCATCTCCATAGGTTTTCCTTAGAAAGGATGTATAATAACACAGAGAAGGAAACATTCCCCTATGTCCTATGAAGTTTACTAGAAAAACTGTACTAGCTATTGACAGATCTTTTTGGGATTCCTGTCAAATACTGGGGGCTGAGAAGCATCACCATTATGGCACTAAGTGGGTCACTAGCTGAGTAAATTTTGTCCCCTGTGATGGCTCCTGTTTCCTGCTAATTCCATCAAATCTGGCAGGTTTGACCATATGTTTTCTGAAAGGAGAAGAAAGTTGTGCATTTGCACAGTCTGATGAGAGAAAATCAGTTTTTTAAGAGATGAGGGAGATGGGAGTGGTGGGAGAAGGGAGATAATTGACACTCTGAGATTACTCATGCAATTATAAAACTTTCTTTGACCTAGTGTGAAACCTAGCATTTCAGCAACAAAATTTTATTCTACTCTGAGGGGTAACACAAGTATTACTCCTCTTCACTTTAGCTTGTACTTCTCTGAGAAGTTTATTCCCAACACTAACTTTGATGTAAGATAACCCAAGAAAAATGGTGCCGTGTGTGAACACAAGGAAGAACAGATTATCAAAGGGTCACTGATGAGTAACTACACTGATTGGTAAAACAGGCTGCTGAGCACCACCATGGCACAGGTGCCCCATGACAAAAAGGCCATTGGAGTTAAGGACTTATCAGTGCTTTTGTTTTGAATTCCTACATCCAGAGGTTTATAAATTGTCCATAAACTTTGGCAGACAGATTATTATGGTTGAGCAAAATAGCACATTCTGAAACATTAATCTGGCTGTGTTATTAAATTGGCCATTACATGAGCCCGAAAAACACACTGACAACAGAGAAAGAGCTACTGTTTTAAAATAATGTGGTTTAAGAGACCCCCAAATTAAAGTGTAAGGGGTTGCATCATATGCATCACAGATATTGTCCCACCAGCAAAGTTACCATAAGAGGCATTGCACACTTTCCTTCGAAAGCCCAAAGAATTGCAAAAAGCATCCATTACAAAACTGCAGCTGTACCTTCTTATTTATTACCTACACGCAACAATCTAATGCCCAAAGTTCATGGCTTTTTCAGGGCTGTTTCGATCTCCCTGGAGAAGCCTGAGGACAAGTGTGTATTTCATATCCACATACCGACATTTTATGTATTGTTTGTAAAGTACAGAAAGAAAGCAAAAGATTTACACTGCTTTTTGCGTTAAGGTAAGTTGAAAGTAGCCCCAAAGCTAAGAGTTTCTTAATGCCACAAAATGTCTTCCTGAATACAGTCCCCCTGACAGACAGCTGTATATGGTATTTTTTACGTACGGTATCTTTGTAGGATGAAAATAACTTGCTTTGAAAAAACACTTGAGGCAAAGTTTACCATTGCTTACATAAATGTTTACAGTAAGATTTCTAACTTCCATAAAGTCAAGATGTTTTTTTGATATTTGGAAAAATAAAATGCAGATGCATACCTCCACCTCCCGTATGACAGTTCCCTTGTAAAATTACAGGCCTAATCTTCAGAGTTCAGCAGTAAGATTCCTTGTATATGTACAGAATAAGATTGTTTTAATATTGCTATAGATTTTTCCCTGTACAAATTGCATATATTGAAACAATGTCTGAATCTGGCTTTAAGCATCTACCAAAAAATTAGTCTGAGTTAATATTGACTGAATTATTAATAAATGTCTGATGCAACAATGAAAACAAGACCTGTATTACAAAGATTTGTGGTCTTTGCACCTACTGGTATATCGGAAAGAATTCCAATCCCAGACATCTTTGGACAAAAGAAAATTTTATTTAACATCTATCTTTACAAAAGTGTATCTACCATTAAATTATATTTGAAAAGAAAGACAAATTACAAATGTACGCACTCATGCGTACATATACAAACACACACACACACATACGGATAAGTAATTAAAAACAGTAATTGTTCAGCTGAACACAAGAAACATCCAAAAAGAAAAATATATGAAAACAAATAAATTATGATCTGACTGTATTACTGAAGGCCATTATATTTCTCTTGATAATAATAATGAATAAATTATTTCAAACACACAAATCCAAACTTGCCTCTTAGGTCCTTAGTGCAAACTACTTTACTTACACTAGGCCTAAAAAAAAGTTGATGAAAAGGCAAATTACCTTCAAACAACACAGATGTTTTTCACAGGCTTTAAATTAGTAAGGAAGCATTAAGAAAACCCAACCCAATATTAAAAGAAAGTTTAGCCATATTAACACCATTTATAGCAGTTGTTGTATTAAAAAGAAACCAAATTACTCCTGTCCATGTTTAGAAATCTGATACTTAAAATGCTTAAATTATTGAATTGACAGTTCAGTACGCTGAAATCACAGCTCACAAATACAGTTAACGGTGAAACAGTGGCAAAATTTGCAGCCACAAGTTGCACTGAACAGGATATCACACTTACGAAATGCTCTCATAAAACAAATAATGCCAGTAATTATCAGGTCCTGCACCACAAACTACACAACGGATGGAGAAAAAATCCAGTTCTGTTCCAATTATTACCAAATATTTCTTTTTTTCATGTGGTTTAGTTCATAAATGTTAAGCACTTGTTCTAAACTATAGCATTTAAAAATTAACGGTGGATTTCTTAACATTTGAGTAATCCAAAAAATCAACATGTTGATTTAAATTCAAGCTATGTGTTAACTTTCCTATAAAAACTGCCCTCGGTATTTGACTTAAAGGTGATGCATTGCTGTCCGAAAACACCGTCTGAAAAACACACTGTTAGGAATTGGGCAGAGTGACTGCAGAAAATAAACAAAATAGGTAAAAGACCCTTATTCATTCTCGATTAAATTCACCCCTGTGCAGAGTGCTGGCACAAGACTTGTGTACTTCTTATGTCTCACTTAAGTCCCATTTTAGGAATAAGAGTACATAAATTCATGCTGTCACAAATACTTCTTAGACTCTATAAACTATGTCTTTCCTCTGTCCAAGCATGTGAAATTCTGTCTTTCCCGCAGTACCCTGACCCTGATGGAAAACCAGTAAATAATTAATTCTCTTCAATCTGAACCACCATAGTTATGTCCTTGATTTTCCATGAGTATGTGCACAAGTTTCAGCCACTCTTGGGATAATTTATCACTACTATATTGTTCTTTAATTTTCTCCTAATTGGAGACTATTAATGGAATACTGAACAACTTCCAATTTTTTTTTTTTTTTTTTTTCATTTTAGCCTTCTATTCTTCTAGGAAGACGAATTAGATCAATTGCAGCGTGGTAGAATGAAAATAAAATGAAAGTTTCTATTTTAGAATTCATGCAGGAGTTTACTCATGCGTTACAAAAATACTTCTTTTTCCACTGTTTTCCTGAGATGCAGAATTTAGGGACATGCCAAAAATTTTTCCAGTTGGAAGCACTCTGTCCAAATGCCTTCCGGAAGGTATGTTCCCCAAAATTTCAACTTTCCATGGAACAGTGAGGCTTTGATGATTTAGAAATGTATGCTGCAATGAAATGGAAAGAAAATATTGTTGTTGTTTTTCTCTGGTTCAGCTCTAGTGCATTGAAATGTGACCTCAACGTTTTGCTTCAAATCACTCTGAAACCCCATTAAGCTGCACTTCCCAAGCCCATTATGCAGTGAGTGAAGTAGGTCAAACTGCTGCTTTCAAACGAGGCACGGCTAGCTACAGCACTGCATCTCCTGCGACGCGGCACGCAGAGCCTTGTGCATCAGCGCCATACTCAGGGCTGGTGTTACACATGGGCAGAAGAGGCAGCTGGTGAGATCAAGTGATTTGGGAGCTGGGAGGAAACAGCAAAAGAACCGCGGTAAAGGTTGGCCATGGCAGTGCTGCCTGTGAGCCATACCAGCGCCGTGTGTATGTTCTTAGCAAGAAAACACAGTGTCTTATCCTAGGTGCAGAAAATTACATTTCACCTACAGTTCTGATCACGCCATAGACACTGTATTCCTTCTGAGTGTCTGGCATGAAGACAAGAGTGTTTTGCTCTCTGACAAGCTCCCTTACAACCAAGAGCATTACAGTACAGAGCTGAAAGCAAGCCTTTGGATCAACAAAACAACAGGGAACATTTTGTTGTCTTTACAGTGATATTTGATGTTTCCATTACAAAAATCAGAATGTACTTTGACATTTCCAAATCAAAATTTGCAGTCCTCACACCTACACACACAGACAAACCCAAAAATTCAATTTTTTATCTCACATTATCATTAAAGTATACTTTGTAATATTTATTATAGGCCACCCATTCCTAACTCATTAGCTCTAGTAAAGTAACTTTCATTATTAATAGACCAACACTGAACAAAGCATCACAGAATCTGTGTAGAAATACTAAGAAAAACTAAAACTTACCCATAAGACTGTAATGCTAGCTATTGTAAGTAAGTGACAAAAACAACGTTCCCCAACATCTACAATTAGACTTGACGTGTCATATGCTGCTAGAAGCAGACTTAGCAAAGCTTGATAACCTGCCACGATGGATGACATTGTCTAACCCCATTTATCCAGCCTGCTCCCACTGATGGTTGTTACTGACTTCTCAGTGCCTGTAGGAGAAGATACTTTACTCAAAAAATGCACAGGCTAATCTGCAATAGCATTGTTTTAGTACTGCATCTCATCTAACCAGTTTCTTTGAAGCAGAAATCTGTCTTGTGATTTCTGAACACTGCCAGTTGCACCTAGAAAGCTATATAATTTAAAACAAAAACAAAACAAAAATAACAAACAAAAAAACCAAAAACCAAACCAAAACCAAAACAATAACAACAAAAAAGGATGAACATTTTGGTGAAATTTTCCTGATTAGGAGTATAAAGGCCACTGAGAAAAGTGTTCCCATCGAACAGTAAAGAAGATGCTATATTTAGGTTTTTCCTCAGACTGACAGCTGCTAGACATAAGGAAGTACAAGTTACACACTAATCCCTGAGAGCATTTCCATTTCATTATATCCCCCCTGAAATCTCTGAGATACTGAACAACTAATACAGAAAAAAAGTATTTATTTTATGATCTGGGAGAAGATGGGAGATAGCAGTTTGGAATGCTTAACAGTTGCAGCGAAGGTTTGGGATTCATATGAATAAAATGTTCCCATTAAGATGTTTACCCTTCACCCAGAATGCTCCTCAGTATAGGCAACCTCAAAACATTAAAGAAATTATCTTCATTGTCTGAACTACATTGCTGTTGATGCATTGCCCAACTGTACAAAACTGTATTTCATTTGGCAAAATTTACAGTGAAATAAAGACATTTCAAAGAGCATTCCCTTTAAATTGTCTCTGTGTTACATAGATGAAATAAATTCTTTCATTCCAAAGACAGCCAAGAATACAGTTCTCCCAGGTTTTAGACAGATGACCTACTAAAGGACAATTAAGAGCATACACTGAGGCACGGCTCTGCACAACACATAGGGGACATAGCTCTAAAGACTTGCCTAAGCTAACTGCTGCAAATAACTGCTTGTGACATCTGTCCTCGGCATCTCAGAAAATGTATAGGAAGAAAATGTATGTCATCTGGACTAAAATGTACAATTGGCAATGAATCAGTATTGCTCCCATATACACAAAATGAGAGAGTTATAAAAATGGTTATCAAAAGCAATGAAGGGGAAAAGAATGAAAACACAGACCCCAAAATAAAAAAACACAGATGGAGTGAAAAGGTAATTATAGAAACAAATAAACAATAAAAGAAACCTGAAAACACTTAGTTTCCTGCACTTTCCTTTCTCTGATAGGGTTTTATCCTCAGTGCATTTCTGCGCTACCTCTATATGAGTAATCAAGACATCTTTTGCACAGAAATCCCAGAATCAGTGACACCAATAAAACTCTTATCGACTTCAAGAAGTTCAGGATTTTGACCCTCATCAGCAATGTCTCATATTGACCTGGAAGCACTTTTGGTATTGGCCAACAAGAGCAAAACAGCAAACCAAAATGCCAGAAGCCCATGCTTCCACTGCAGGGGAAGTCAGCCATGTGAGCTGTGCTCTGAGACAGGCCCAGATTCCTGCTAAAGCTCTGACATCCTTGCCATGATTTTAAACAAATTACATCCTCCTCTGCCATAGGTTCATATTTTACATATGAACCTATGCTGCTTCAAATGTAAGCCATATTTTCTAGGGTTTGACTTCTCAACAGTGAAGAGAGCTGCGGTGTACTCCTGTGAGCTAAGCCCGGGGCTCAGGCAGGCACGTTCCCCAGGCCTGGCAGCACGGTGCGGCGTGGGCAGAAAATTGGGCCAATGGGCAACCTTCTGTGGTGCCCTTTTCCTCTCAGACATCCTCAAAGCTCGTACACATCACTGCCCATCTGTTCCCCCTTCTGCAGCTTCCCATGGGACTGTTCGTGGCCATTCATGAGGAAGATGGCTCCCCACTGGCTCCTGCTGCTGAGAAACCTTTACATGAGCAACCAGGCCTACCTACTTTTGGGTTGAAATGAGTCAGTGACAAAATCCCCATTAATTTCAAAAAGATGGAAATCCTGACCACTGAAGTACTGCTACGGTCCCCATGTTGTCCTAATACTCTTTTTATTCTAGCTGAGAAACGTGTTCCTCAGTGTTCGCATTCTGGTCACTAAGAGTGTCTCGGTTTCCTTGTGGACGCCCACTTTCTCCTTGGCTTGGCACTGATGGAAGAATTCCTCTTGCTTGCATCTCCCCGGTTTTCCACTCCTAGGAGGTGTCAGCAGAGATGACACATAAAGACTTATTGGGATGGCAAAGTGTCTCTTGTACTTCCGTCTGCAAGTGATCTTTTTATTATACCTTCATCCACTAGATACACTTCTGCTAAACTGACAGGAAGACTAGAGGACACTTGTGTGTGGAAGTACTGCAGTATTTTCTCAGATATTCAGTCAAGTCTTCCATGTCTCCCATGCATTTTGCTCATGACACAGCAATAAAATTTTCTACCTTTATGACTTAAATAGGAAGAAAAAACCATAATATTGACTGAACACCTGAACATTGATAGTAACAATTCTTGATTAAATAGAAACATGCCTTTACAGAACAAAAACCAAATTACCTCAGTCCTCAAATTGCAGGTAAGTGATGTGAAGACGCAAAGTAAAGAGCAGACTCGAGCTTTAAAGACTGACAGATGTTTTTTTGCTACTGCTACCACTAGCATTCAGATAAAATTATCATGCACACATCATCCCTGTGCCACCATATGCCAAGCCTGACTGACAGCAGCACCATTCGGTTACAGCCTTTCTGCTTATTATCATGTTTAGCCAGACTACAAAAGAACATTCTCTGTTATGACACTGATTAAATTATTAGATATCTTGATACCACTGAAATGCCCAGAAGGATCGATTTGAGGTTTCTTTTATGAGAGGAGATAGTTAGAGCCAACCTGAAGACAATGAACTGATGATAGTAACAGCTGGTAGGAAAGAGGAGTACTCCAGTCGAATGAGGAGAATCAAGATTGAGCGCTATCATATAACGTTGCTTAATCTCGATGTCACAAAAGACCATTTTAGCCATCAACAGTAATCCTTAAAACCCAGGAAGAATGCAGCTTTGTTTCTGGTTGTTTGAACTGACTCAGGCAATTTAACTTTAACCCAGCTTCTCAAATGACTTTATCCATCTAACTTTAATCTTATAATAGTAGTCAAAAGGGACCGAAAATTAAAATAAAAATATAACATTTGAACATAAAATATAGTTCTGCTTTCAAAACCTTCCTGGCAAGGTTTCAACCCAACTTTGCCCATGTCCAGCTTTTATTCATAATAAGCAGAGTGCAGCACTGTCAGCAGTTTAAAAACCGTGCTAATTATGGAAAAAGGAACTCTCAACTCTTTTCTAAAAAGAGCTGCTTCTGAATTAACATAGTTATCTCCCCCTTCCACATCCCCTTTCTTCTCCCTAACGTAGAAAGTCCTCATAAAATAAATTGCCATATGAACCCAACCGGGAGGAAGGCTTTCTTCAGAACCCAAAACAAACAGAACTGAATGGACTTGGATGCTTTTATTGGGTTTCAACAAATCAGAAGAAATTTTGGGTTTACTTAAGGAAATAAAAGCTGTTCATTCCAAAACAGGCATTTAGGGTGAAATTCACTCTAGCACAGAAGGTCAGTGGAAGATGTAGTCTCTACTTAGGTCCCAGTTAAGCCCTCAAAACATGAAATAAGAGCCACAGAAACCCTCAGTTTAGCCCTCCTGTGCTTAGACCCAAAAAATTAGTGGAGCAAGATGAAGAATCCCTTGTTGGCTTTCAAGGGATGAAGGAGATCCATAGTTCTCATGCTCTTGCATTATAACATCACCTGAGACCACTAACCACCTGGGATCTAGCCAAGACTCTGTCCTTTCCCCATATTTTTAACTGGGATTTTTTTTTTCGTACTTAAATCGAACTCAATGTCTAGCCAAATATAACCTGTAACACTGCTTTTCAACTGCAGTCACATTGCAGACCATTTTTTAAGAAAGAGATACCCTACAACCACCTATCCTGGAGCCACCCAATGCCAACACACATTTTCCTTTGGAAAGTTGCATGCTTGATTGCATCAAAAATAGTATTAGAATGGTGTGAAAGGAGCTAGATGCAATAGGATTGTATTAATGTAGGGTAACACTTCTTGGTTATGACCCATCTTTCTTTCTTGTATCCATGTTTACTTTTCCTTCCCTGATTATGGGATTTTACTTTAGCACTCACATCATAGTTTACAGACCCACCACTTCTATGCTTGTCCTCTTCTGACTTTTCCAAAAAAGCATCATTAGAGTTAACTCTATTGCAATAGTCCTAACACTGAAGTATTTGAACTGGGAGCAAAGAAATATTCATACTTAAAAATGTAATTTCCCAAAATGGTTTTGGAATTTAAAGTATTATGAATGGAGCCACAAGAGATTTGAGCATTGCTAGTTTGCTATCAGTGAAGGTCTCTGTATGGACCACCTGGAAGTACTTGTTCAACCACTGTGTAGTATATTGGAGGCCACCTCAAGAAACCACAGACCACAGAATGAAAAACCTTCATCTGCAACAATTACATACTGTCACATAAAATGGTCAAAGTATAAAAAGTTCTCTGAACAACAGATATTCTAATTAATATACAAAAACTATATCACACTTTCTATTTAAAAGGAAAGCTTTTTAAGCATATTAAGTTTGTTGCCACAAATCCACTGTGAGATAAACCTCAGGAGTAAAACCTGGCTCTACTGAAGGACAACTTCTCACCAATTTTACCCACGGAGTATTATTTGCCATTCCAGAGAGGGAGGAAATAAGCATGGAAGCTTTAAGCCAGTCAAGAAACGCGCTCTGAAATAATTCAGTAATTCAGAGTTTCCCATCTGTTCTGTCACTAAACTAAATCTCTTTCCCAACAGACCATCTATGACAACAAATTATTGTCCACCGATAACAATGAGCCAGAAAAAATATGCAATTAGCCAACAGAATAATTATGGTTTTTATTTTGTATACTTAAAATGTTAAGCAAAAAAGAAAAGACAATTACATTTTTCCCCACTTTCAACTACTGCCTCTAAACCCAAAATAAATACACTCAAAAACCTATCAAAAACAAAGCAAGGATTTGTGACGGGCCAAGAAAAACAAAAAACTTCATATAAAAATTGAGTTTACACAGAGATACTGGTGAGCCACATCATTTACTTTTCCATGTCCTTATCCTACAAGTCTTTGTACACTCACTCACATAGTCCCAGTGATTCTCTAGAGCATTTCTGAATATTGCTTTCATTAGCTCTTTTCCAAGAACAGGAGTTTCTTCTACCCCATAGTTCAAGTGTGTATGAGCTAGCAGCCTAAAACCCACTTGCAAATCCATTAAATCCAAAGGGACTCTTCGCTTGCATTAAGTTAAGCTTATGCATAAATATATGCAGAATCAGGACCCTCTAACAGGTTTATATTGTCTTAAGCAAGGCAGGTTTTCATGTTTTAAGCCAATTTTTTTTAATATCAATTTTTCCTTAGTAAGAAGTTCTCGAGCAATAGCAATTCCTTTTTTTTTAGTATTAGTTTTGATTTTAGGTGCTTCCTGTGATGTTGGGGGGCTTTTTGGTTCCTGAAAAAGAAGAATCTTTGTTCAGAACACCTAATATTTTCCCTTAATAGCATAGCAATAGTTTTCCTCTTCACATTTCTAGCTTTTCAGGAGGAATTTCAACAATTTTAGTTTGCTAATGTACCCTCAGTGATGCAATTACAGATGCTGTATGCCCACTTCTTTTCCTTTTAGCCAGAATATTGACTCAGCCTATCCTTTAGCTACCCAGGAGTACCAAACAATTATATTTCTGTTTACAATGGTGTAAAACTGGAGTCATTCTACCACATGTCTGATACTTCAATATTTACATCACATTCACCACTGTGGTGCATAAGCAAATACAAGAATCAAAGAAAGCATTTGAAAGCACTGATATCTTTCTTCCAAAAGAGACTGCAGCAGCTTTAAGTGATCCAGGGCAGTATGGCTCTTTCTATGGATTAACATATTTGGCAAAGCAAAGTAACTCATGTAGAACTTGGTGTTGCCACAGCTTGTCCACTCCCGGTACCTCAACTACATTGCTCAGTTACCTGCATAGCTCATTTATCTCCAAGACATGCTGCAATCCAGCTTGAAACAGAACAATTAGCTAAAGGTTTCAAACGTATTTTGGCATCTAATTCCCACAAAAAGTACTGGCAGCTTGCAATTAAAATGCAGTTTAGAATTTAACCCATAGGAATCCATTGAATACACATGGGCTGAAGCATGTATCCATCCTTAGGGATGTATAATTCGATCACTGCGTACAGGGTCATTGATCCAGACTCAGAAGTGTAAAGCACTCTTACATCCCAGTGACCAATTCTGCAAAGGTACTTAAGCACTTAACTCCCACTGACATAAACAGGAGTGAGTCAACTCAGTAATTTTGAACATCTGGATTTAATCCTAGTTTTGATGTCACTTATGTCTAGTTTTTAAAGGCATTTCTTGCCTAATAGGCTGGTAAGTGCTTAAGGGTATTTTCAAAAGTGCCTGTGTACTGGCTTTCAAAGAAAAACTCCATAAATTCCTATTCCCATGATTAGACACCTTGAAAGTCTAGCCTTGATTTGTAAATTGGAGCTTTAGATATATCAATTAAACCCAAACTCTCAAAAACTTTAAGGCGTGTAACTGCCACTGACGGGAAGGAAGCAGAAGGCCCTGACAATTGTGAGGATCTTGCCTGTAGGGATTCCTGAAAGTTTCACACATTTTATTGATTTTTACCAAATGGGTAAGTACAATCTGTGATTTCATATTTGCAATTTAGCATATTTTTTTTTTTTAACTTAGGGTCCTCACTGACCTCCACTGAAGCTGTCAAAAATAGTTGCACTAATGCTCCCGCTAATGAGAGCTGGATTTGATCTTCAGAGAGTGAAAGAACTAAGGAAGAGGAGTTTTACATTACTAAATAACTATTTGAAGGAATGATTGAAGCAGACAGAATTCACACATTCAAACATATCCCCCAATACATTTTTACAGAAAATGTTTAAGACATCATTTAATATTCATAGTTCTGGAAGCCATTCGCTTCTCTATAAATTGATTGTTCTTGGCAATCAAGCATCCTTTATGTGCCAAGGAGGTTTAAAAAAAAAAACCAACAAATTAAAGCCAACATACAGCAGCATTATGTCAAGACTGATTTTAAAAAGAGAGATAATGAGATATCATTGTACTGTATTTTTTTGGTAGGACTTTTCATAATTTTTTTATATTTCATTCAACACAGGAACTGTTTTTAAAACCCAACTGATTTATCATCATTGCCTGTCTCTGCAGTGCTATTCCCACTTTAGAGGTGTGGAACTTGGGCACAGAGAAAACGGTTTCTCTGAAATCAAACATGACACCTTACGGCAGAGCCAGAAGTTTCAAAGCCTTGCAGCTTATTTCATGATCTTTACCACAAGATCATCACTGTTTTCTGTACTTCATTTAAGATGAGATATTCAAACCACCTCAACAGTTTGGGTTTTTAATTGGTTTTGTACATCCAGTCACCTAGGAATTTTTTAATTCCCATGCATAATTTACAATAAGAATGTGCTACTCCTGCTTGTTAAATAATAATAAAGTTTCTAATAATAGAGTAATATTTGATGTCCTACTTCCAGGGCTAAAGCTTGCTGAATGCACTATTCAATGACTTTTTTAATAAGGACGAACATTGTGGACTCATTGGAGCTTTTAGTAGAATTTAAGAGTTCAGAAAATCAGCATCCCTTTAAAGTTCTTACAATACCTCTAAGAAAGTATAATACCAGCACTGTTCAACACAGAGAGAAGACTCTATTACCTGTGACTATATTTACATTAAACTATTTCATAATAAGGAGTCTGCTACTTAATATAAGATGCATCCTACTTAAGAAGCAAAACACCTTAGAAAAATAAAATTGCCAACAGCACCACAGACCCTAGAGCAACAGAAAAATGTTTTGAACTGCCTTGCTGCACACACAATTTCACTCCTTGGTGTTTCAATACCTTTTCATCAACAGATGTTATAAGCATGCAGCCAGGGCAGGCTGCATCAACGTGGTGCCACACTAGATCTACACTGGGGTTCAGCGTTGTTTCTACAAAAGAAACTGAACCAATGGTAACAACACTGGAAAATTTTTGCCAACTCTTGCTGGCAAGTGTAGGACTTCTATGCAGATTTTAATAACCAAGAAATGAAAATGCTTTTAAGTGTGCTGTAATTGGGTGCCGCTATGTTAATCCTCTTGAGAAGCAGCAAGTATCTCCGAGAAGTTTGATGTTAAATATTTCAGGGTGATCGTTGCTACCCTGTAGTGGGAAAAACAGGATGGAGTTGAAGGATCAGAGCCTTCTTTCTGAGGAGCAGACTGGAAATCAGGAAATGTATCCTAAAAAACAGTTCCTGTCCTGCCCACCCACTCACCCTATTAGCTCTGTTCCCAGCAGTCTGCTTTTGGCAAGAAAGTCCTCTCCTCTAAAACTCCCATTCAAACTATAAAACAAGTGAAAATTGTTTTGTCTGCTTTTTAGCATTTGCTAGGTATTTCTTTCGACCTGAGACATCACCTCAGTGAAGGAGTATTTTATATCAAGGTTCTTTCTTTTATGGGTAATAATGGAAGTAATATCCATGAAAGAGTCAAAAGGACCCTGAATTACTTTTCCGAGTTCAAGTGCTGGTCCCACCACTCTCAAAAGCAGCAGGGTAAGTCTTTGTACATATGTAAGTATAGCATTGTCCAAAATGCACAAGTGTAATCTTAGTCCTTGTTTAATAAAATATAGCCATTTATGTGTAAAATGCAATATATATTTTTTTGATAAGACAGCAGATATCTCATGGGATCAGAAAGATGGAGTGTTTTCTGGCATGACCCAGAGATTTTTTTCCTTTTTTTTCATAATTATGATGCCAAAAACTGATATAGATTTAGGGTAGTTCAGCAATTTCTCATTAATGAAAAAACTCCACCTGAACATCTAATTAATGACTGTCAACAAACAGAGTAGGTAAAATGAAAAATAACTGTTTTATTCATCTACATAACCACAGCAAGTCGAAACAACAATTTCCCTAAACCCCATGAACTTACCCTGCAATGCTTGGGTCTAACTTCATGAAAAAAAGATTTTTAAATGCTAAATGCCTTATATCCTAATTTTACACAGGAGAATCCTTATGGCTTTAGCAGAGTTCAGGAGTCTGGGAGGCTCAGCTGCTCAGTTCGCTAGAAAAAAGATTGTGCGAATCAATTTCTGACACCTGGTTTATTTAGGCGGTTCTTACACTCCACGTTTAGGAAAGCAACCCCCAGAGAAATAAGTGTGGCCAAAGCAAAGAAAACCTATAATTACTTCTGTACCCTCAGCTGTATCAGAACGCATCTCCTGCAGGTTTAAAATTCATAAGAAGAAAGATCAGAAGAATGATCTGCAGTCTGAAGTCATTTCTCAGCTGGGAATTTCCTGGAAAATTGTGCTACTCCATGCACATGAAAATAACAAAAATGTGTGTATATGTGTATGTATGGATGCAAAGGGCTCTGAGCACTGTTTATGTGCAAAAGGGAGTTACGTTAACTCCTGAATATTACTTAAGTTTAAATCAGATAACACCTGTTACAAACTGGCCTCGACAGGTAGCTATAATCCCATAGCTAAAGCTTAAGTCTAGGAGATAGGAAATTCCTGTTATTTCCTACCCTGAGTCTGAACCTTCCTGGCTCTGTGATTGATGTTTCCCCTTGTGAACACATGCTATGGCTGTCAGTAGGTCCAGTAGGAGTACTCCAATGGGAAGACAGGAAGGATGGTCCAGCTTTGTGCCTTCCATGCAATTATCAAGAAAATATCTAAGTGCAATATTTAATAGAAGTCTGTATTCAATAAGGTAAGCTCCTTAAGGCCAGGTGCTCCCCAACAGAACATTTTATAGCAGCTTGTGTATGTTGGTGCCTAGGATAAATTTTCAGGGACTCGAGACTCTGTTTTCCAAAATATCTCATTCAAGCTTTACCCCCTTCATTGTCTCTCTCTTCGATTTCCATCTTGCAAACCCCTCGGAGGATGTCAGCTAGAAGTGCTAAAAGCCTGCTTTAATAGATGACTGTATCATCATGTACAGCTGGAATGGGAAGCAGAATTCACGTGAACAGGAGAGGTAGAATTGTACCCAGGAGAACATGAGATTTCATTTAGTTTGTTAGTGAAACTAATAGGGTGGCATAGGGGTCATAGCAAAGGACATAGTCAAGGACCAGGAATACTACTGCCTACCAGATCAGGCTCTTCACTAAATGATATACTACCTTCTCTAATTCTCATTTTAAAAATTCCTGTGAACCATCCATTCAAATTTTCTGGGTGTTGATACACAGTTTGAGTTTGGATTAATTACGTTTGACTGAATCATGCAGTTGGGTTGCACAGACACACCCACACAACTAGCTTGAAGTGGCTCGATCATCTAGGCAGAGTACACTGTAGATGATTTCCACAAGGGACTTTTACACAATTATATGTACCTACCTCCCATTTGTTCTTTTAAAAATCTTCCCTCTCATTGCAAAAACCTTCAGGTGAACTCAGTTTGCTTTATGCTTAAAAGCTTGTAGCCTGATACAAATGTTGGGACTTAAAAAGTACCTCAAGCTTTTTTTAAAAAAGAGAGAGAAATGTGTAGAGACACATATGTTATAAAAACCTCTAGTAAATACACTTGCCATGATGTGTCACTGAAATTTCAACATTAGATGCTCTTCTTCCCCTACACCAAAAAAAAAGAAAAAATTCTCCCATGTTTTGTGATTTATCATCGGCAAGAGACTAGAAGAAATATTTTTCTTTCCTGACTAAAAATAAAAAAGAGATAGGTCATTAAGTTTCATTTGGCTATGTTTATACAGTGCTGACAAAACACACAGAATATGTAGATAGGATAATGCATTGCTCAGTTTGTGTTACTTGATGGAAGATGTGGTGGATAACTTGTTTATGGATAACCTCCACCGAGAAATTTTTCCTGCTATTTAGTGTGGCCAGATCGGCAATATTTTTCATTTAGAGAAAATTTTATGAGCCAAGACACATGTCAGCTGTGGAAAGGATATTTGCAGCATCTAGAGATGGAGAACTGCATAACAGACAAATAAATCACTCTGATAAACACTGGACACAAAATTGTAACAAGGGGCCTCAGGGAGATCCTCATATCCCTTCAGCATATCACTGGTTTTCATGGTCTAATGGCAAAATGTGACCCAATGCTCTAGGGAGACTTAGATTTTAACGCATTTCAGTAGTTTTTATTTGATTAAAAGGAATGGCAATGGAAGAGAAAAGAAGGGAGGGGATCAGGAAAGGGAAGGAAAGGATCAAACTCTTAATTCAATCACCTGCACATAACCGTTCCCTTATTAAATGGCTGTGCAAATTATATGCATTTCTTCCAATAACTTTCAGCAGTTTTATTCTCTCCAGTTTTGCATATAGAAAACGTGTAGTTTTCACAGTACTAAAAAACTGAACTCCAATATTCATTCAAAAGTGAATCCTCCAAGAAAAAGTAATTTTTTTTACAAAAATGAGACTAACTTCATTTTTTATAGCAAGACACATCAGCACAAATTCCATATCTTGACAAATTGATTAGAAAGTTTTGAATAATTCTTTCAGCAATTATCTTTCATGTAAGGACAAAGTGTCTAAGAAGGTTTTCAAGGACACCTGAAGATGGACTTGGCTGTAGATTTGTCTTTGCTAATTTGTTGGGCCAGTAAAAAGCCTCTGCATTAGCAACCATATACTTCTTCCTGAGAGTAAGAAACAAATGGCTTAATCTGAAGAACACTGAACCGAGAGATTGCAACATCAAGTGCAAAAGAGTGGAAAATGGCACAGAGCAATCAGAAATTAAAGTCTCGGATGACAGTCCGGCATTTGATGCTTTAGATCTTTTAGAAATTCTGATTGACAGAACTTGAGCATTCTTAGAAAATCAAGCTGAGGTTAAAATTACTAAGAGTATTAAGAATTTTGGCTGATGAAGATATTTTGATCTCGTGGTATCCCTGGAACCACTTGTCTGTCCTTTTTCTAACAAAAAAAAATGTTAAATGTGCTCAGCACAAAGTAATGTGACACAGTTCTCATGACGAAGTCTGGGGAAAGGGGAATAAAGGAGTCACCATAATGAATGTGACATAGTGTGAGGGCTGAACATGACAGGATCCTAATGAAGGCTAAAGGAAGGAGGACACAATATAAACACAATCTAGTTGGTTTTGGATGAGAGCCCAGTGATGCAGGCAAGGAGAAAGGAATGTGTCTCAGTGAAAAAAGAGTCTATGGCCAAGGCCATCACAGCTGCACTCCTGTTTCTCAACTAAGCCCTGAGAACAGCATAAAAACAAAAGTTCATTTTATATAGCCGAAGAACGTCTTGGATGGGATTAAGAGAAAAAAATCAAGGAACTTGAGAGCAACAAAGCAGATGTCTAATACATTGGGGAAGTTCACTTCAGCATCATCTGACTTGTGCTTAAAGTCTTATCCTCTTTATTTCTTTAATTGATCCTTGTTAAGCAAAATTCAATTTTCTTATTCTTGTAAGTGATGATGGAAATGCCTAGTGATATAACGTGGCTACCATAAATCTGCTATCTAAGTCATATATGGAAACCTTACAGAAACAGATATGTCAAAAGAGGAAATGCTTTAATAAGTTATGCTACACAAGTGCGGTTTAGATGTGATTTTTGCAATGAACTATACATGGTAATCCTGAAGAAATCGAAGTGGCAAAGCATTTGTGGGCCTTTTTCTTGGAAAAAAAGAAGTCCTAAATTACTATTTCATATATGTCACACTCTATCTTAACGTTAAAATAATAACATTTTGTATTAGTACCCTTTTACTGCTGGGTATCATTACAAAAATTAGCCATTTCAGTATTTTGTGATGCAAGCAATAAACTATGGCTTTTACAGTTGAAAACCCCAAAGCAACAGAAATTACTGATACCAAATGTGAGACTTCCACAGCCAGAGTTATAATTAACAGAGTTCTGCCTTCCGGGTTTCTTTCCTCAGGCTTTTCAGGCATGCTCCTCTTGGTTGCAGTGCACGGAAACGAGGATTTTGAACTGTATGCCTGTATTCTTTATCATCCCAATTCAAACACTGGAAAATCATACCCTGCATGTCAAAAGCACTATTCAGTTGTGTTCTTACTTAAATGGGAGAACTGTTTCCTTTATTTGTAATGCAGTCTATAGCTGACTGAAATTTTTTATAAAAATAGGAAAAAAATGGTACACTACAAAATGAATTTTTGCTTTTCCAACAGATCTAATACTGCTGTTATATCCAGGTCCAGATATTAAATCTGGTACAGCCAGTATTAGGAGCTCTTGTGTGTTTTGTTTTGAAAATTTCAGAAAAGCACTAGTTCAAAGTGTCAGTAGGAATGAAGTTGGAATGACTTTCATCATCAGACATCACAACAGCAAGGATGCAGAGACACCTGGAGACCCACATTTACATGTCAAGGCCAAATAGCAGAGTACTTCATCTACCTCTTAGGGGGGGTTAGGTTAGTTGTTCAAATTGTTTGATTGGAATACCTTTTTTATTTACAAAATATAGATCCATCTGCCTTAAATCCCAAGCTGACACTATTCATTACCATCTGAACTGAGCTGCTCTAACAAATAGAAAGGTATGCTCTCTGTGCTTTTCCCCCCTGTCTGAAGGCAGAAATAGCAACATTTTCCACTTCAGAACCAGGCAAGGTAAGGAATGGGAAGAGGCTCTGTGACAAAGCAGCACAGACTGCAGAACTCAAGCCTCCTGCATTCTCCACATCCTACTTCTCTCATCCACACTGAGATACAGATGCCAGTAAAGAGCTCAAACATAGCAACTTACCTCTGTGTGGCTAAGACAATACGAGGTAAAACAACAGCCTTGTGCTGCCTATAACTTGCTGCTGCTTTCCTGGGACAAAAAAATGATTAAATAAAGGGAAGAAAGAGAATGGTAGGTGATTAAGGACTAGCTTGTGAAACTTGACAATGCAATGAGTGGTCAGTGAACTCATACTGACTTCAGTAGTGGTGAAGGGCTGTGAAAAGCCAAAGGATGCTGCTTTCTCAGCCTGTTGTCAGAGGAATTTTAGCAGATGCTGTCTGAGATTGCAGTGACACCCACTGCAAACAGACTGCACAACCATGACCAGATAACAGGTCCCCGTGGCCTGCGGGAGGTAAGTAAGCTCACAGTTTCATCCACAGAAATTTTGTATATTTTTCTTCACAGACTGCTTTCGGTATCATTGGCTAGGATTGCATAAGGTAAAACATTATATTGTAATTTTCTTTCTCTCTAGGTTGAGTAAATAAATAAATTATATTTACAACACAAGGTGAAACACAGGGAGCTTTTGTGCTTCCAAGTCTATCAGTTCCCTGTGACTCATTCTTCCAAACCGGTTATGCTTCACACTGATTTGGCATCTCAATTTTGTTCTTAGAAGGAAAGAAGTAAAGAAAAGGTGGAAGGAAAGGAAGGAAGGAAGGAAGGAAGGAAGGAAGGAAGGAAGGAAGGAAGGAAGGAAGGAAGGAAGGAAGGAAGGAAGGAAGGAAGGAAGGAAGGAAGGAAGGAAGGAAGGAAGGAAGGAAGGAAGGAAGGAAGGAAGGAAGGAAGGAAGGAAGGAAGGAAGGAAAGGAAAAGAAAGAAGTAAAAGAAGGAAAGGAAAAGAAACAGGGGAGAAAGAAAAATAAACGTCCTCAACTGCTGTCATCTTAATCTAATGAATATTTTACATCAGAGCTTGTTATTAGCATTGCTACTGGGCAGACCTGCATGTGATTATGTTTTAGCAACTGGAACTGATTTTTTTCCACTTTCACATATTTCCAGTTTGCTCAAAGGCACCTAAGTAATTCAGATTAGGAAAAACTGTAAGAAGGGGTTGGTATGGCTCTCTGATGGATCACCTTCTTCAAAATAAACTGCTGCTTCCCCAACTTTTAACTTTTCTATTCCTGATGACAGACTTCCCAGTATACTCCATAAGATGGACTGACTCTAGTAAATATTCAACTATCTGGTAAATATTCTAGCATCATCCTTTGTCACCCCCCTTCCCAATACAAGGAAAGTAGAAAAGCTCACTCCGTACAACAGAATCCACACTCAATCTCAAACGAAGGAGTTACCTCCTAGCTTTTATGTCAGAATGGATTTTGTTTCATGTTTTACACCAGAGGGAGACACTATGCCAAGTTTAAATTAAGAACAAAAGTCCAAGTAATGGTGCATCACTTGTGGTTTTGGCAGTGGCAAAAAAAAAGATAGCCTCAAAGAAAACATACCTTTTATGGAAACCAAATATAGACCACAACTGGCAAAGAGAAAACTGCATGGACAAACAAAACTGCTGGATAAACAAATCAAAATTACACAGGAAGCTGACACTCATTCTTTACAGTGGAAAACCAAAGATAAATATGAGTCATATATTTTATATTTTTGGACAAGGCAAACTTCCATCTGTCTGGCAGTATATGATTTATATTCTCAACGAAGTCTAATATTTCCAGTATTACCCCCAAATAACCAACCAAATAATCAAGCAGAAGAATAATTTAAAATAGTTGATGTCATGGAATAGCTGACTGCTTTGTGAATAGTAAGAAAATGGCTGGCCTTGAGCTGCAATATGCATTTTAGATTGAATTATTAGAGTATCTATAAAAAGTGAGTGAGTGAGGAGTGAGTGAGTGAGTGAGTGAGTGAGTGAGTGAGTGAGAAAGGGAGGGAGGGAGGGGAAGGAGGGAAGAGAGGAAGGAAAGAAGAGGGGAAGGGAGGACAAAGAAGAAGAGGAAAGAAGAAAGAGGAAGAAAGGAAGAGAAAGAAAGGAAGCAGGAAAGAGAAAGGAAAAAAAGAAAGAGAGAAAGAATGAGAGAAAGAAAGAAAAAGGGGAAATTCCTAATATGCTCTAAGTTCATTAGATACTATGTTTCTTCTTAGGAAGGTAACAACAATTCTAAAGGAAATTACTTTTCCCAGAGAATTTAAAAAATCTACGTCTGCTTTCACTTTTCTTATTTTTCTTCTGGAAGATTTTCTTCCCAGTTTGTTTTGCATATAAGGTGCCATTTATAAACACTATTACTCATTTGTCTGGAAGGAGTGTAATCACATCAATTTCAATAGTAAGAAGAAGAAAGTCAGTGCCATAAACTGGGTCAGGAGAAGTGAAATTGTCAAGCACCAACACGTCCTGCCTCACATCTCTGACAGTCTTTACACCTCCGAAAGCCCTAGCAGATCTTGTAGTAATTTATTTTTATGTATTCCCAAATATATAACCCCCATTACCTTACCATTGTCTTCCTCATCCCTTTGCCAGAGGTTATCATACCTGTGGGAGAACTGGCAGAAAGAAATGTGCACCTGCATCTCAGCTAACCTAGTTCACAGGTAGGTGCAGCAGTTGAACCATAAGTGACAGGGGACAATGAATTGCAATGGCTTGTGGGCAAAAACACAACAGTTTTTCACAGCTCTGCTATGAGCACAGTAATGCCTTTAGGGACACAAGGATATTATGTCCATTTGAAATGGAAAAGGGTAATAAATATTACTTCCGCAACTAATTCCTCATGAGTCAGGCCCCTACATGTCCAGTAATGTCACTTTTCCTTTCAGGAGATGACTCCTGAGCCTCCCTTCCCTGCCCAGGAAAAAAAAAAAGAAAGCCTAAGCAGGTTACTTTGGAATTTTGTCATTGTAAAAAGTTGAACAATACTTTTAAGTGTATGCTGGATGTGTTCTGGTGGGAGAATAAACACTTCAGAGGCTTAGCTGACATTTCTGTTTCAAAGAATGCAAGAATTAGAATATGTCTGATCCTTACATACAATTTCTGTGCTCTCCTCTACCCCAGTAAACTCAAGGCTACTTACAAGAGTTTACTAATTTGGAAGATTCTTCTCACTGGACTAAATTTAGAGCTGAAGTACAAAGTGCTGTGAAATATGTGCCTATATGTTTAAGTTAGGACTCTCTTAAATAAACTCCTACTCTAGTGATACGCTGGTGCTATATTTCACCAAAATGTTGAGAAGTCATGGTAATTCTGCAAAGGTATAAACAACACCAGGTAGGATTTATCTGTAAATAGCACATATATAGCTAAAGTAATTTCATCACCATGTTCTTTGAGACACAAACAAATCATGTCTTCCCATTCACCATCACACAGAAATAATACTTACTAAAGGTATTTTACTGTTGAGTGAAAAAGAAAAGTGCAATTAAACAATATACACAGCTACCTAACAAAATAGATATACTTTACGAAACCCTTTAAAACCTGCCTGTGATAGAAGCTCTGTCACCTTTTAGTAAGGGAACTGTGATTCATATTAGCTGAGACTGTAGGTCTCAGCTGAACACGTGAGTAATAGTATATTTTGGTATGAAATAGGCTGAGTAAGACCTTTGTACTCTAGGAAGCAGAAATAAATGCAATGATTCATAACATTTTTGTACAGTGCATTGAGCATTCATACATCAAAGTTCTTTCTCACTGCTGTAGCAACAAAGCAGGACAGAAAAAATAAGCAACAACTCCTAAACAGTTTGGAATAGCTTAGGAGGAAAAAAGGGCCAAAAGATTTTTAGAAAAGCCTTGATATGAACACTTGCATTTCCAGAACATGGGGGGGAGAAAGAGAGAGGCAAAAAAAATGCACCATTTCCTTTTCATTCCCTGAATCCAATAGTAAGTGCTATGTTGCTATCATGGCCCCAGTCTGGTTTGTGGACTGCCCTGCTGGTCTGGGGCACCTTTGATCTGCTGAGCAGCTACATGTGCCACGTGAGGAATTGGCTGGGTGCTGCAATGTCCCTAGAGACATGCCACCCGCTGGGGCGCTGATCTCCAGAGCCCCACTCTGCTGCAGCTGTCCATTTCGCTACCTCCCTTCTTATATCACTTGGTACAGAAGAAGCATTCCCTGTCAGGTTGCAGAGCCACCATCAGTTCACACATTGGAGAAGAAACACAAGTATGAATATCTATCTCCCTGTGAAATCAATGTACAACCACCTCCCCAATCAGGAGGTGTCAGTAAACAAAGCAAGCTGACAAAATACAGACTACTAAATATATTTTGAAGATGATATTCCATGATGTCCATTTTTATTATAAGCCAGATATCATTTTTGGAGATATAAAATTACCATAGTCATCTGTATTAATTCATTCTCAGTTTAAGGTTTGCTGCTATTGATGTGGTTTTGAGGGTTTTCTTTTTTTTTAAAGTTATATTTAAGGACCATGCCAAGCATTTACATGGCATTGTATTTATGAGCATGAGTACATAAAGTATTTTGTCGAATTTCTTTTAGTAAACATACAAAGAACGGAAGTACCACATCTTTAAGGGTCAGGATAGTCAAAGGCAAGTTTCTTGAAGACAGCCTGCTCAGGCCAATGCTGAACTAGGACAGGTGTAGACCTCCCAGTATGAGCACACTGTAACTCTTACTTTCACAGTTAAATATTGGCCAGATCATGTTCACTGACTTAATTTGTCTTTAAATGGGCACCTTATATCTATGAAAAAGAGTGGTCAGAGGTCTGTTCAAGCCCCAGTGGCCCATTATGTGACTATGGTAACTCATTTTGCAAATTTTTGCCCAAAGGTATCTATTTACTGCTGAGCAAAATGTCAGTGCAGGGCTGGATCAAAGCTGCAGCACGTAGTGGAGACCACTCAGTTACTGTCAGAGTTCTAAAGTTAATATTTATTGCAAACATGGCTGAAGGTTTTACACCAGGTACATAAAAAACTGAGCTTCTGATGTTAAGCATCCAAGCCCAGTGCCCTTTGTGCTAACTTTGTGTTTTCCCCAGGGATATGTAGAAAATTACCTACTCTCCAACGTATTTCCACCAAAAAAATACATGCAGAGAGTTATTAGTCAAGCCAATATCCCAGGGATAATCTCTCTCTTTCCACTGTCAGATGGCTCTGTTCCAGGGACAAATTCAGACCACATCTAAGACAAAAGGCAGGTAACACAGTTTCTGTTAGGTAACTCATGTAGAGATCACACAATATGCATACAAATACTTGTGGGAACAATCCTGCTTTCTCTTCTAGGATCTGCTTCAGTATGAAGAAATAATTTTATATTCATTTATATGAATATATATAATTTTATATTCATTTCTGGACTACCGTCACTCTGTTCACGTCCTGGGCCCTGTGAACATTGAATTGTGGCTACAAAGCAGGAAAGTGCTAGCAGAAGGAAGAGGCCTACCTGTCCGATAGTTACATGGTTTAAAAATCCTAGTTAGGCAAAGTAGTACAACCTTAACCTCAGTTGTCTTCCTCAGCACTGCTGACTATTCTGGGGCATTTGCTTTTACATTGTGAGACAAGAAAATGTGTGCCTAATGCCAGAAGAGGATGTCAAGTAGAAGGAACCTCCCATTTTGCCTTCTTGTCTACTGAATTTCATTCCCAGATAGCTTAAATACTCTTCTGAGGATTTTCTGCTTACATACTTTCTCACATATTGCAGAAGTGTAAACTGGGGGTAAGGATTTCTTCTACCAAGGGCAATAGCCTAGGAAGAAGGGTCATCCATGTTGCCATGTACCCTTGTATTTTTAACCTTTCTGCCAGCACCAGCAAGACCTGGTGGGGGTCAGTGCCAGTGTATGCATCACACCATTGCATTTCTCTCTGAATTGGAATTTAAGAATTTATTTTACGCAATATTTTACAATTTCAACAAGTGTAGAGATTTTACAGCTAAATCTCACAAGGCTGCTGTGAATAATATTGACAGAAAGAAATGGGTTTTGCTATCGGTAGAAAAATATACTATTGGTGAAAATTATTCCATTTTATCCATGCTAACAGTATCTATACAGAAAGAATATTACACAGATAAACAGAGGAGTTCTTTTTTTCTTTTTCTTTTTTTTTTTTTACTGCTAGATATCACTCTAACTCTACACTGGTCTATGGACTCACCTTTAACTTGCTGCACTACAGGCTGGGCCTGTTTATCACCTCACAGAGCTAATCCAGGTTTCAGTTAATTAAGCAAAAGTAAACATCCTATATATAAACAACAATGACTGGGTCTTGGAGTCAGAGATCTCTCTCAATCTTACTGTCAAAAGCACATGTGGTAAGACAGCTACTTCTAGCAATGGGTATAATATTCAAACAGTGAAGTCCTGTGAGAGTAAAGCAGACATGAGACATGCAGCATCAGTCACTGAATCCCCTCTTACAAGATACTGTACTGAAATATTTTTCCTGAGTTATTGCACAGAAAGGAAAAAGATGCCTACACAGACACATGTGCTCCAGCAACTGTAGCAGTGGGATGTCATCAGAATGGCTGTTACTAAGGGCCTGTGCACCTTCTTGCAGAAAGCTCATTCAGAATACACAGCTGGGTTCATATTCAATAAAGGAATAAACTGTTGTAAAAATAGGTGGGGAAGAAGTCATTCTTTCTTACCGCTCCTATGCAGACTACCAAACCAAGTAGTGACTCTCTCCAGCAATACTTTTCTGTCTTTGTATAGATATTGTCGGGTTTCAAGATGTGCAGAGAGAAGGCACTTTGGTCTTCAGACAGCCTGTTTCACAGATGACAGAATTCAAAAGTTCACTCTCAAGCCTCCACTGATCATTAAAACAGAGGTGGGAGAAGGGAGGGGGAACAACAGTATAATGGGCAGCCTGCCATGCCCAAGTCATCTCATGTAATATAGTATGCATATATATCCTTCATCACATTCGGCTTGTAAACTCGTTGCCAATTTTCTCTCTGTTTTTCATCAGCTCCTCCCACTGGGATCTAGGCAGTGCAGTAAGAGTTAACAGATGCAGCTGATTTTAAAGTGTTTATATCCTTCCAATGACAGGAATGTTGTTTAAAAAAAAAAAGTCAACAATATATTTTTATGAAGGTGGGTAAGGTGGAAACAACATTCTTGTCAAGTCAGCCTTGACGGAGATGTTCAAAAATACAAGGACACGCAGACATGCTATTAGAATTGAAGGGAGAGGGAGCATGGCTGCTTCTTTCACTCTCCTTGGAATTGTCACTGCTCCATGACAGGCTTGACGTTTACCAGATGGAGTCAGATTTGTCTCATGCACACGCATAAGCAGAGGCAGGCTTCAGCTAAGCCAATATTTTTCCTTTCAAAATATTGGCATTAACACCTTAGTTTTAAGTAAATATAAGCATGAACTAAAAAGAGAAATTTGAATCTTCTCTGCAGCCATGCAACACTGCTAAAGCTTTCTTATGTGCAAGGGGTTATGAAGTGATTTGTAATATTTTTAAAAAATCATTTAGAAGTCTGTAAAAGACATGAAAAAGCTGTTGCAACAAAGATGAAAGAAGTGATGGCTTTAGCAGGTGAATGACTAGCTTTGTAATCATCTTCAAACTATGTATTTAGCCACTACTTCTGCTCAAACCTTAAATCTAAATTCAGTGTTGCAAAGAAAAAAGGGAAAAAAGAGAACACCTGAAGACTTAGAATTCTTACACGTTTTGGTGGAATGCTGTTTCCTAATATCTATCCAAAATTGATAGGTACACAAATATACTAAGTGCTTAAGAATCTTTTTGCAGAAAAAATAAATTTTGCTTGATGGCTTGTGTGAGTTTCACCTGCCTGTAAATAAACTGTATTCTGTTCAGTGCCATGATATTTCTTCCAACAATATTTTAAGGGAGAATATTGAAATTTCATGCTGAATTTATTTTACTTTCCACAGTTACCATATAAGTCAAGAAAAGCACTGAACTTTGTATTCAGATCAGTGCTTACACATATGTACACATATGTGCACATATTGGTACTTGTCCCGGTGAAGGTGCTAGTTAGGTGTTTAAGCAATAAAATCACGTTGTTCATTTATTTAAAGCTACACAATTCAATATCTTACTAAACTGAAGTTTACATGAAAAATATCATAATAAATCTGACTACTTTGGTTAATGGTCTGATTTTAAGGGTGTTAAAATTTTCAATATTTTCTGTTCATAACTGGGCGTCACCAACCATCTGAAAACTAAATATATATTTCTTTTTTTCATAAGGAAAAGGAAATTGAATACAGCTTTTCTGGAAAAATTCATTCTATACTTCTATTAATGTCAACAGTTATAAAAAAACAGATTGGTTTTGTCTTCAATTATGTTGATTTTCATATGGCAGGAATCCAACCAAATTCGATTTGTTTTCCCATATTTGTATCAGTATTAAAAAAATAAATAAAAAAGAAATAACAGATCTTCTAAGAGATCAGAATGTCTCGGTGACCTCTGTCAGCTCTTAAAATTCCCTGGCTTTGGAGAAGGATGGTTTCCCTACAAATTTTCTTAGAATAACTACTGTTTGTGGAGTAGAAAGGGAAGTAATACAAGTAATTACAAGTAATCCTACATATTAATGATGCAGAACCACAAATAAAGCTGTTGCTAAAGCTCCCTTTTTCAATCAAATCAGATTCTGACTCTCATTGCTATTACTGTAACTTAGGAAAAAAAGGTGCCTTTACATAAAGCTAGTACTAAGGCAATCTCTTTGATGACATTACCTATTTCCATTTTATTTAAAATTTACTCCTCTGGAATAAAGAGAAAACCAAGAAAAAAAACCAAGACAGGTATTTACTAGTGTTGCTAAAAACAGAAAGAAAAATAGAAAAAAACCTGTTATTTTGAATGGTAGGTCTACCAAGTTAATCATTCATTAAGGGTGCTTAAGTTGTTATTGCTAGGATTTGTTTGAAAAAGCTGCAGGGGACCTAAAATATGTTTTAATAGAACCATATAAAAGGGCAGCGGTTGCCTCTGCAAAGTAATGACATTTCAAAGATGCATCAGGAAAGTAAGTATCCATAAAAATCACAGCAAACATACAAATCTCATCTTGCAGAAATATTGCCAGAGTTTTCTCTAGAGGCAAGAATAAAGAGAGACCTGAAAAAGCTGTAAATGGTGCAAGGGACTTAGTATTATTTTCTTTTTTACTTCATTTTTAATGATTTCTCCCCAAATCCAAAAATAATATATTTTGACCCTAAAATTGCTGTCTATTAAGCAAATAATGAAAACAAAAGCATGCTGCAATTCTGAAAACAAGACACTATAAATGTACTTGTGCAATGCAAAGGAAGGAAAAGGCATCTTTGGTACCTACAATTTACTTTGGAGATGTATGTATGCAATGTATAGGGAACTAGGGAGTAAGAAAGAAACACATTATTTCTGTAAAGGAGTATTTCAAGTACAGCTAACTTCATTACTTCCGTCTGTTTGTCTAGCCCATCTCTGCTTCTAGGCTTGTCTGGTCTCCATGTCTCTCCAGTGGCTGGCTCACAGCTCCCTCCTTCCTACTCATAACCAGTCCAAACTCTACCAATCTCTTCTGCTGATTTCCAACACCCTCCCAACCTCTAATTTTCCAGCACAGTTTGTTTTCTTCCCATTGTCCAATCTTCCAGTCCCAGTCTCTTCATGTTCCCAACCCAAGTCTCCTCTCTTATCTTGTCCCCCATCCAGCTTTCTACCAAAAGCAAACCACTCCTTTAGCAGAGGCAGGAATGGGATCATTGCTGAGAATTCAGAAATGATGGGTTGCCTGATCTTGGATAGTACTTTATCCTTCCTGGCACCCACAAAACACTGAAATTACAGGAAAATCCTGCTTTACCTGCCTAGATTGAAAAATACACCGTCACTCTGGCAAACAGCTCATGTGCACCCTGGACATGTGTCAGTCTGTCAGAGAACATGTACCAGCAAAGAAGAATAGGCCACAGAAGTCTTAGCTGAACGTGCCTGATGGCTGACAATCTTCAGAAGCTTATTAATCTCCCAGACCTGGACAGGTTTTCACAAGGACAAAAATGTCATGTGTTTGACACAGAGGTCACACAGCTGCCATATTTTAAATTACTTAAAATAAAGCATCACCAAATTATGTCAACAGTACAAAAGAACATATTTTTCCATGTTTCTTCTAAACACATGAGCTGTCTTGACTAAAACTTTCAAAAACAGCTTCAGACAGAAGATGAGCAGGCAAAATTTAATTAAAATTAAGCACAATTTGACTAAATTCTACCTCAATAGTACTTAGGTGTTCCCTGAGTACCTTGATGTTTGGTGGTTTGAAAACATGTACTGCTGCCTCCCTCATTGCTCTAATGAGAAATATTCTGCCTTTGGTATCTGCCACTTTTTCCTCTTTTTCCCTGTTCTACTTGTTAGAAGTTCAAAAGAGAAGATATGCTGTCATCAGCAGGAAACGTGTAGAACCGGCTGTTATAACCTAAGTAGGAATGTAAAGATGCTATGCTAGTTTCACGCATTCATTTATCAATATCTGTCTAGTAGCAATAGCTGCAAGGGAAGAACAGCAACATCACCTCTTTAAAAGCAGAAATCTTGCTATTTACAAAAAATTTATCATTCACATCAACAAAACTTGGAAATTAAGGCCTTGACTTTTGGTTTAACTAAAATATATGTGCGTCTTTCAGATTATTGGTAAAAAGAAGGACAATGAGATACTCTATGAAAAAAAACCCACACATGAAGGACAACTGAATTTTCTTGATTCCCAAAGGACTTCATATTTGACCATACTGGTATACTGGAAGGCTAATAATTCAGCATCTATAAATGGCATTTAAAAATAGTTCCATTCTCCCAAATATTTATGCGAAGAACCACTTTGGGATGAATATCCAGACAGACAAGCAGAAAACAGGGAACAGAAAGGTGTTATGTTTTAGCACTAGGTAATAAATCAAGCTATTAAAAAATTAAATTGAACTGACTAAACATGCTGAGACAGCCATAAGGAAGAGACAGTGCATGAAATTACTGAGTTAAGAAATGCATATATTTTATTCTGCTGGTTATCAAACTTTGTAGAGCTTTCATAACAAAGAATTGTATTGGTGAATGAAGTGAAATAAAAGATGCAATGGCCTATAGTTGTAAAATTTCACAGAATCACTGAATGATTGAGGTAGGAAGGGACCTCTGGAGAGCATCTAGTCCAAAGCCCTGCCCAAAGCAGGGCCACCTAGAGCAGGTTGCTCAGGGCCCATGTACAGTCAGGTTTTGAATATGTGTAAGGATTGTGACTCCATGTTCTCTCACTACAACCTGTACCACTACTTGACCATCCTCACAATATAAAATGTCATTTTATATTTAAATGGAATTAAAAGATGTCTAAATGATGCAAGCTGTAGTGATTATTGATCACATTTTGGGCAATGTGTGCTTCATCATATCTACCATAAGACTCTTAAGACAGCAAAATTGCAGATAATTATTGGACAATGTAAAAAACTACAGTAGTCATATCTTTAAGGTAGGATAGGTGCACACAGACAGTACTATTACAGCAAATAATGTTTTAGACTTGGATAATACCTACAAGAATAAAGAATTTCTGAATAAATTTTATTTTGTTTAATGGACAAGGATTTGGTTTTTAACAGCAAAAATCCAATAGTTCCACATTGGTGATTGGTCCCTCTCTGCTGCGAGTAGATTTGCTGTAACAGCCCAGTGCACTTCCCAGGTTTCATTCCAGTCTTTATAGAAGTGAAGTTAGTACACTTCATAACAGCACCAAAATCTACAAGCCTGTGAATTTTAAAAAAGAATATTTTGTGATTCTAGTTTAGGAAGTGAATTTTAACTGAATGCTGTATATAAATAGAACAAGAGGCTGGCATTTTGTTAACATCCAAGGAATATATTATGGCTGAAATTCATCCTTCTGTATCCGAAGACAAAGTAATTGGTTTATAATTAACTAAAAGGCCACAGCTTCAGTTCAGTCTCTTGCTGGCTGTGGACTGAAATAGTGGTTGTTGCCCTTTAGCAGGCAATTTGGATGAACGTAGTCCTGTTAACAACTTGGCACATCTGTAATCTTCCCCAGCGTGCTGGCTACATCAGTGCCAGCATGGACTCACAGGTTGCCATACTCCGTATGGATGCAGATGTTCCTTTCAGAGTAAACCACACTCTGTTCTTCAGAAATTTCTCTGTGCAGGGAAAGCTGATGAAAACATTTTCTCTATAAAAGCTTTAAAGGCTAAAAATATGGTTTAATTTAAGGCAGAATTCTAAGGAGAATGTGATTGTTGCTGAAAACATTTGATTTTACTATGTGAAATGTTGTTTCAGTTCAGCTTTTCAGTGAAAATGCAATATAACTGTATCAAAGATATATTCAAAATAACTATTTTTACTGAAAATGTGTCAAGCTGTGCTTTGAAGAAATAAAACAAAACAAAATCCAAATTAATTTGAATGGAAAAGATCTTTGCAAGTAATTTCTCTTAGACAGAGAAACTCTCCTACCAAATAAATATCTAGGGTGTACAAGTTATAAAGAGCACTGTGTAACTGATGTGAGAATAAAATTTAAATGACCCTCCCAGCCTGATCTGTGTATTAAAGCAGCCTTAAAGTTGCTGCCTGGAATTGTCCTTAAAAGGACTGTTTCTTGGCCCATGACCCACTGGACTTTCTCAGACCTGATGTCTCCCAGACAAGATGTCTCCAAGACCCAGTTCTAAGGTATCACAGTCCTTTCACCATCACACTTCGGGTGTGCATCTGTCAGGCAACCCAGCACAAACAACCCTTCTGACAAAAGAGCCAGGGACCTGAGATTATTTTTATGTCCAGTTACAGTACCAAAACGGACACCCTGGTCAAGAGCCAGCGGTGGGGGTGAGCGGAATTTAATTGCGGGAAATGAAAAGACAACGTGACTGGAAAAGGAGTTGGGGTACCAGAACCACGACCAGTGTGCTCAGAGCCTGTCCCCTGCCAGCGCCTGCGGGGCCTCTCCAAAAACCTATCCCACTGAGCTGGATCCAATCTGCAAGTCAGGAGAGCAGAGCCTCTTGCTGATTTTGTGGTTAGGCTGCCATGGGACTCCAGGCATTAAAGTTCGCCTACTGCTTGTCTGCTGGGTTTTGTTGGGATTTTTTGTGCATTTTTTTAATTTTGATTCTGATTCTAGAGACAAGATTGGGCTACAATTTTCTCCCCATTGGACTATACTGTATCTGGCATGAGGGCCACTGATCGGCTGGAGCTTCATGTGTCACTGTAATACCAAATAACCAGAACAGTAGAAAGTGAAGACTGATGCAGAAAACTCAGAAGGCTTTTAGCAAAACCCTTATATGATGGCTTTGAATCCTAAAGCAGGCACTAAAAATATTCATTATAAAAATGAGGCAAAACCTTCAGGGCAGCTCTTTAAACACAGCATGTTAATTAGAATTCACAGAGAAACATGGTTGAAACCTGCGATATCTGACAAACATTTCTAATTTCAAAGGAATGGGATGATATTCTGCCAGTAATGACAATGTATGTGGCTGAATACAAGAACGGTTCTGATAGTTCTTTTATTTAAACCATATCCTTATAAAAATAAGTGTGGAAACAGCTTGGATGTTCTTCAAAGAAATCAATGGGCTGCATAATAATATAAATTAAGGCCATTTCAACCAAATTGAAGGAGAGTATTTTCATTTTATTCCATTTCTGTAATTTTTTATGTAATTTGAGCACTGTTGCAGACATAAAGTAAATCTCATTAAGCCTAATCAAAACCTAATGTAACGCATCATTAATATGAAGTATATATAAGATATTTATCTATTTAGTGTAATCAGCAAAAAGTTTGTTACAGACTCTCATACCAGAGTCCTACATCTCCTCACGTAAATTCTATTAATTAGAGGTTTCTAGTTCTTTATAACCCAGTCACATACCAATTGTACTAACATGAATAATTAACTAAAACACAATAGAGCTCATATAGGTGAGGTCAAGAATTAGCTGTGAAATAATTTCCTTATGGAGACTCCATCTGGTTTGTATCTAAGAGCAATGGAAAGTATATCTGCTGGAAAATATATCTTATTTCTGAGCGATCTACCCTCTCACTCTTCCCAAAATGTAGTGGCATCACTGAAACTCTCAGAGCTACAGAATGTAAACCCAGTATCTTCTCCATAGATTTTATGACCATTTAAAAAAGAGTTATTATTTTGTTAGTTCCACTATTGGTAAGCCCAGTGCAAAAATCATGCAAGTTTCTCACCATGTTTCTCAGTTAACCATTTCTCAGCACAAGACATGTATGCAGAAATCATATCACAAAGACTTCATCCTATCTGACTATAGGTTGTTCACTACCATGCTTTGAAATCCTTGTATAAATAAACAACTTATCGCACTTTTCAAACAATGTCAACAAAATGTGTTTTGTGATGTGATATTTATTTGGTTTCAACCAGGTTTTCCCATACTTGCTAATTTGTTCATCTGTAGTTAACCCACAACTTCGTCTTGCAGTCAGTTGTGGAATTGCTGCGATTCAGCAATGCAACAGGCATACGCCTTGTGCCTTATCTGTCTCTGAATTTATTGCCTAAAAGAAGACTGATACTTCTTTTTTAACATATTGTCTCACTTTTACAAGTGCTAAATTATTCAGTGTTTGAGACTTGATCTGGTCATAATAATGCAGGTCACTTTAAAATTACTTTTATAAGCTTCAATATTTTGATGTGACCATGTCCATGGAACTAAAACCTTCTCTTCCTTTTGTAATTATATAAATACTAATATTACCATTGTTTATAGTACAGAGAATTACTGTAGTTCCTGGCAGACTTCTTTTTCTTTCTAAACGGTTTGGCTTAGTTTTCTAAGCAGTGGCTTTCAACAGCAAGTCTATGAAACTCAAGGGAACTCTGCATTACTTCTGAAGGGCCTTGAAGGGGCAACAAAGAGAAGATAATTATATTATGCAGAGGTTTGAACCACCACTGAAAAGTCTCAAGTGTTTCAAAATGTAAAGAGGTTAAAACCAGCATTCTAAAGCTCTACTATAAAACACTATAAATACGTGCTGCACTTAGGTCTTGTAAATGCACATTATTATTCTCCCTTCCTAAACTTTGCACTATTTTCTTAGTGATATTCTGCTTTATAGGGGTTGAAACAGGCCCTGTAAAACAAAAGTTGTTTGGCATAACTGTACATTGTCAGGATGTAAACAAGCTGAGGCCTCCAGGAACAACAATTGAACTTTATCATAATTCACTTCTTCATTCTCAGCAGAATTGGCACATAGCTGTTAACAAAAATACTTGAAATGAATATAACCATGTCAGCAAATATGGGATATTCAGACCATATGTTCTGAGCTTAGTTAATGATATACCCTGAGGTGTATTAACAAAAGCTAATGGAAAAATGAATGTCATCTCAAAGCTCATCAATAATTTGTACGTTTAAAAAAAAATTCCTAGCAGTAGCAAGTTTTATTTCACTTATTAAAATATTCCTGTTTTTGCTACACTGTAATAATCTTATTCGTTTTCTTTTTATTAAGGAAAAAAGTCATGGCTCATTATAGTCTGTTATTCAATTCTTGATCAAGGGTTGTGACGCTTCCATGACAACAGGTCATATTCGTTATTGTGCTCATGAGTTTTAACTAAGCTAAACAGAGAAGTAGGGTTTTTTTCAAGACCTATAATGTGTTGATACATTCATACACACGTTGGCATAAGATGTGTTCATTGGGGTGCAGGTTGGGTGATCTGTTTTGGGGTTTTTTTAGCTTAAGCCATTTTCCTTCATGCTTCCTGATGTGACATGCGAATTTTAACATAAATCTTTGCCATGATTTTTTTTTTTAAATTCATTATGCCATATGTGATTATTTACACCAAGGGAAATACTACAGAATGGCTGCACTTCGGCTTTAATATCTTTTTGCTCTTTTCCTGCCTCATTGCAGACGATTGCGGTAAAAATTACTTCAAGTTGCTAATTATTCTTTTGTGATGCCTAATTGCTTCTATTGCCTTTGTTTACTACTAAAATGGTAGTTGTTGTCTTAAATCTACACCCTCTCTTACTCATATGCAGTAAATATGGAGAGTTGCAAGCAGGTGACAAGTCATGAGACATGCGGCCATTCTGTATCCATCCCAGAGCGTACTAACCCACAGGACAGAGACGAAAGCATCAGTCAACAGATTACAGGAAAATCATAGGAGCTCTCTCCTAGAAGAGTACATCTGATTCCATGCCGTATTTCCAGCCAAAAGATTATGTTATTTGAGACATCTAAACTAATACCACACTTGGTGAAGCTTTCAGGGCACATTTCCTTTCATTTTCTGCCAGACTTTTTTTGCCATTCCCACAGAGAAATATAAGCAACATGAAGGAGAAAAATATCTGATGGAAACATAAATGTCAATGAACTCATAACCACCTGCAGCACTGGGCATTAAAAAGAACTATGTTTTTATGAAAACAGCATTTTTGAAAAAACAGCACAGAGGTAAAATGCAAACATACAGAATAATTGTATCATAGTTGTCACATTTTAACTTCTACTGTTATCTCCCAGTGGCACTAATCCCATAGTGCTCTTTAAGAAAGTCATATGATACTGTAAAATGGCTTTGTGTATTAAGATACGGCATTTTTAAAGGCAAAATGACTTTTTAAAAGTTGTACAAAATGGTATAACAGCGATTCATAGAGTTTCTTTTTTTTTTTATAAAGGCAATTTCATTTCGTGTCAAATCCAGATACCCTTAGGAATACAGACCTCAGTTTGTTAGATGTTGGGCAGCCTGGATGCATTCTGCACAGTATTTACTTAACATTAAAGATACTAATAGTTTCTCTGTCTTCAAAGTATGCATATGCTTAAGGCATAGAATGCTGTGTTGCATTAGCTAATAAATTGTGGACAAAGAGAGTAAAAAAATTTGTATATGCATTTTTAAAATTTCAATTAAACTACAACGCAGTCTCTGACTTTTGTCAGCAGGAAAATGGCCAAAGTGAATTTTACTAGTAGGACATCTCTGTTCACCAGCCATGAGATTGTAGGGTGACATTATTTCCTAATCTTGGGGCGGGGGGAATCAGAGGAACAGTTTAGGCCAGTTGTAGGCACAAGAAGTGGAATCTAAGGCCTACCTCATGGTTTAGGGACAAAAAGCCTACCTAGTCCTACAGCAACCTCCTGTTTCCAGGGTCTGCTTGCTGGAGTGGTAACTCTCCATCCTGTAACCATACTTCCCTGTGTACGCCTGCTCATTCTGCAGAGTACCTGCCCTGAGAGGGCAACTGCCTCCCTCCAGCCTTTGCTTCCTTCCTGTCGAGGTTCGCCCAGACAAGCACACGAGTTGCACTCCAGTCGCTCAGAAAGGTCCCTCCAACACAGGTAAGGTCAAGACTGTGGCTAAAGAACTCATCCCTGAAGTAGGAAGGTCTAGGCTTTAGATTTACTCAGTTTGCATAGCAATAAAATTAGATCTCCTGTGACACTGAGCACTATCCTAAACTACTGGGCCACCAGCAGATGTACTAGCTGACAGCACTCTCTGTTCTTCCAATCCACCTGTGCTTCTGTGCAGACAAAAACTGTGTGATCAGCGGAGGAGCAGATCAAATACAACCTGACCCCGTAATTAGAACACTCAACTGTGAGAAGACAGACCTATCTCCCTGGAAACTGCATGTATTTTACATGAGACTTCCATCAGATGATAACACTAAAAAAGCCCAGAGAGCAAAGGCCAGCTCTCTGAGCATTTCCTGCACCTCTCCTCCAAGTGCCTGTCTGCGCAGCTTCGCTCAGGCTCTTTCTTGTCTACTCTATAGTTTCTCCTGCTGGGATTTGGATGAGTGCTAAGATGGAACTGAACTGCTAGTGCCGGCTGTCCTCAGCTTGGTGCTTAAATTGTTAAGAAACAGTAATACTTAGATATTAATAACATACTTAGGTGGTAAGAACACTGACTACTTCTAGGATCCTCAGAAAGTCTCATTGGGAACGCCAGTGAAATCTGGATACTAGAGCTTATGCTCCAAACCAGTATAACCCCAGGAAGCTGAGGTTGCTGCCATACAAATTTCTTTTTGGTAGCCAATGCTTAGTTAAAAATGTCTAGCATTCCAATAATTTTATTTGCTTTATAATAATTATAGTGAAAAAAAAAAAACAATTACTCCCAAAACAAAGGAGTTTCCAGAAACGGTAATTATGCTCATTCCAAATTTCATCGTGCACTACAAAGTGTTTCAGCATTATAAGAGTACTTTACTTTGGTTATTTCATAAGCCATTTGATTTGGAAATCAACTAACCAGTATAATAGTATAATATTCATGCCAACACAGAAAATCCAAATACGAATGAAGCCAAGATATTTCAAATAAGATGGAAATAGCTGCCAGAAGAATCCACATCAATACAAAACAAAAATGCACTAAGCTTAGGTTCATCCATTCATTCTGAATTAGGCCAGGAAAGGAAATAAAGCAGAGTGGAAGGACGGGACAGTGTATAGAGAAGAACAAAGTACAGTGGCATACAGTAGCACTGGAATGCAGTGGTAACGGCTCAGAAAAACAAGTAATGAAGGTTTAGGGGCAAAACAACCAACTGATGACTTTTTATTAGACCCATTTACTCTAAGATTTTAAGGCAAAATATCTGTTTCATTTATAGCTTGGCCCTAATGCCTCAAATATGTTTCGGCAGCAACAGGGTGGTCGAAACAGTAAGCCTGCTTGTAGCTTAACTGATGACCTTACATTGTGATTCCCCCCTTCCTGCCACATTTTGCTTTGAGTCCGTTGCGTTTAGTCATCTTACTGCTTACATTATTATGAACACTCACCATGTGGAAATGTACGCTGTAATACCACAACAATGCATTGATAAAAGAAAGGAAGAGAATAGCATGAAAAAATCAAGATTAGACTGAAAAATCTGGTGGTGTCATTTTTCACTTCCACGAGACTAAATCTTTCTTCTCTGCATTTCATGTTAGGGATTTTTCCAGTGGAGTTTTACATGGCTCTGTGATGGGGATTTCTCAGCTTCCTGGTATTCACCTCTCTTGCTTTGCTTAGTTTTATCCTATTATTACCAGCTTTCTCCTAGGGCAACATGAAATAACTCCATTCTCTTCTTGGTGTTTACATCCTTCTTCAGTGTTAGAGTTTACAATAATCCCATTCTTGAGTTATAACAAATGAAGTTATAAACATTCAAACAACAGAAATGGAACTTCCAGAAACAAACAGGATTATGGACATATGTGGGATTACAGGAACAGAAAGCAACTTCAGAGTTCTTTGGAAAAGCTGACAACGTTTTAATATTTCAAGCAGAAGCTCATTTATAGAAGCAGCAGCAAAAAAAAGACTGCATGTGTTGGTATAAATAGAGTCCTACTGAAAGCAATGAAAATAAAAGAATTTTTTGGAAGTGTATCTAACAATAATTTAAGGGAATCAATGTTTTATTTCCTCTTTTTGTTAGGAGGATAGTATATTAGACCTAGGTCATGATATTCAGTCTTCTGCTGTCACAACAAATCACATCACCCCTTTCATAGATTTCTACCATACTCCCATTTTGAAATAAGTCATTTTTTCCCCAAGCACTTGAATTTGAAAGCTGTTCCATAACTTCACTTCTCTGATGGTTCTAATTTCCATCCCTGATGTTTTTCAGGATCATTTTATGTGAATTTTTTTTCTTGTGACAGTCATTCAGCTTTTGTTCTTTCCTAGTGCTCATTCCTCTCCATCATACACAATGCATTCATAAAGAGAAATTATATCCCCTCTCAACTTCTGAGTCACTTGGCTAGCCAAGCTCTCATGTAATACATACTCCTGACCATCCTAGCAATCCTCTATTTGTGTTCCAGTATGTTTATATTAATCTTTTTTGTACTACGAAGGCCAGAACTGAGAACAATATTCCAGATGACACCTTACCAACACCACAGATAGGGAAGTTTTCATGCTACTATCTCCACTGAACATACTTTGTCCAACAACTCTAGGATCACATTTGGCTTTTCACCCCACTTAGAGCTCATATTCCTCTTATGATCAACAGGTATCATTTTCTCTTCTGTTATTTTCAGATGAAGCATCCCATACATTATAAATAGAGTCACTAAGCAAGCTGACATATCTTTTCCCCAGTTTATGTTACTTCATGGACCTCAGAGATACTCTTTCATTATGTTTTGATCCTCCTTTGATGATGCATCTCAACTTTGTGATCTGCAAATGCCACTGGCAAAAAACTGGTTGTGCTACAGTTGTTAATGAGAGTTTTAAATAAGATCCACTCCCAAACCTATCTGAGAGCAAGTCTACAAGCAACTTGTTTCCAGCCCTAGTTTGGGATTTCCTCATTCATCTTCCTTACACATCTTTCTAATCATGTACCAATTCCTACTTTCTCTGCCTTAATAAATACTTCCTCCATTGAATATTATTGACTTTTTGTGATCTACTACATTTCCTTCAGCAAGAGGGACAACTGTCTTGTCAAGACAAGAAGGTATAACTTACTTTTGGTAAATCCATGTCACTTTCTATCTCATCATTCATTTACCTCCACATTCTTTCTCCTTAAGTATATCATAAAGCATTTTATAAAGTTTTATAGTTCCTTGGATTAATTTTTTCTTTAAATATTTGTAAAATACTTGCTAATCTCTCTTCATCCAGTACCATCCTTAGTTTGATAGTCAGTAAAACTCCTGGCCTGTAGTTTCATATGTGCCAGAATTCTTTTTTCCCCATCTGTTACCTTATGACCAAAAAATTCCAGTCCATTTACTGAGTATGCAGTCGTCCTTGCCTCTTGGATATGGTAATTTCCATTTTATGCACTCATTCTAGTTATTTAGTCACCTAGCCTTTGGCCCCATGTTCAACATCAATATCTTTGCTGAAAACTGACTCAAAGAATTCATTTAGTTGTGAGGTCACCCTGACTTTACCTTTAATCTTGATGTTACAGTCATGGTGTAATGATCTTCCTTCTTTCTCCTCTCTCTTTTCATGTGACTCAAGAACCTACCGCAATTTCTCATAAGTTCTTGAAAAATGCTTAACCCAGCTTCATATCTAGATACCCCTTTTGAACTATCAAATTATCCAGTTAAGACACAAAGCTTTTTTCTTCTTCTTTCTTGGGGGTGAAAGTTCTAAATCCTTTTGCACTTTTGACTTAAAAAAACCCAAGTCCTCCAACTCTCAAGTCTAGCTGACCTTGCTAGGAAGCTTCCTTAATTCCTCAGAATTTGCTATCTTAAAAATGAAAGCAGCTATGAAGCTACACTTCATTTAAATGGAATCAATTTGTGACCACATTAGCCAAGGATATTTTCTGCTAACAATTCTCCTATAATGTCTTCACACCTTACTAAAATCAAATGTAAAAAATCTCTTCTTGCTGGTTTAGTGGCACTGTGGTGAAAAAATGCTACTTTCATTTCTGAGAAAATTGGGCTCTACCTTTGTTAGTAACATTTGTTTTCAAATTTGTAGCTAGGGACTGATCTTCCATAATGACCCACATTTCAGAAGTATTTTTCTCTCTAACAACTTCAAAGATAACACATTCTACATTAAAATCTGTATCTTGGCATTAACCCATTTCAAACTCTTTCATGTAATTGATATTGATCCAAATAAAATTGTTTATCTCTCTGCTGTCTCTAAAATAATTTGTATATACTGAACCCTTCAGTATCTGTGCCAGTTGTATTAGTTACTTGACCATATTTCTGTTAAATCAACAATACTCGATTTCAAAGTGTAGAGTAATTCCCATTTTTTCACATTTAGGCAAAAACCTTTGAGCTGTGATTTGTGGAGCACAGCCAGTTCCAGGCCACGTTAACTATGGTCCTTTCATTATCTATATAATTTACCTGGAAAGCCCCATAAATGTTTGTTATCTTTACCTTTGCTGCTGCTTGCTGTCAAACTGGCTGCTCTTTCATCTGTTTGTCACCTTTCTACTTATTAAAAATAGGTAAGGAGACTACATGAGTTCTATCCCTCACCTTGTTTTAAAGCTCTTCTTATTATTCATGCCAAAGCAAGTATTCTAGTCAATCCACAGTGAAGGGACCTATTTCTGTGAATGAAATCTATGCTTGTATAACTGGTAATTGTGCAGGTACTACTCTCATTACATAAACAAATTTCAGTTGATGTTACCTTGACATTTTCATTCGAGCTACATCAGATACAATCTATTCCTCTGATGCTGCATCTAATTCAGATGAAGCAAAACAAAATAGCAAGTTTTAGCAACTGTTTGCACTCTATCAGTAGTACAGTTCTGTGCCTTATCATTAATTTCTCTCCAAGTGCCCATTTCCACAGATAAAATCACAAAAGTCCCATCCATCAAGCCGTTAAATAAAAACAACTTACAATGTAGCAAATATTTACAAAACCAGTTAATTGTAAATGCTTTATTATATGATATTGGGGCGTGAATCAAACCTCCTTTAGTCACTCTATTTGTTGTTTGCAACATGGAGAAAGAGTTAAAGTGGAGACAAGTACAGACTCCTTTAACTTTGACAGGGTAAGAGGGAAAACATTCCCATTAAAGCAAATACCAGTTAAATATAACATGAAAGTGAACCTAATTCCATATGCTTGCTTTAATGTGGTACATCAAAAGTGTTAATGGCAAGCGAGTTGACTGTATATAAAAATATATTTACTGGCTACTCCCCTGAGAACAGGTTTTAGGGTGTGGTTTTGTTTTTTCTGAAGTTGCTTTTTTATTCCAGACGATTTCAAAATACAACTCCGAGTGATTGTTTCACCCCCCTGAGATGGGAAGACTATTTATGTGTTTGGGAATTGACTTGTTGCTGGTTTCTCCCCCTAACTTCTGTGTTTTAAACTGTTTACATTTCATGGTTGTGCATCTCTTGGCTAACAACGTTTTGGGATGAATTCTGTTTTGTATTTGAGTGAAGAATGCAACTGAACATCCTGGAAAATGCACATTGAAACCAACTCTTGCATTTGAGAAGCTGCCACATAAATGAATCACGTGTTAGAAAGCAGGGATGTGTTGCAGACTTTTCTATTCAGTTGAGTAAGGATCTTTTACCTTCTATTTAGCTTAAAGTATACGAACTCTACCCAAAGAACAAGCAGGGAAGATCTTCCTTAGGGAGCACACGCTTGAAGTTGTACTGCAGAAATTTACAGGTATATTTGGTCTAGGATGTGCTTTGCAACCTGACCTGAATACTGTTTTGCCTTATGATATTTACTTCAATTTCACGTTCATGAAGCAGTGCTTAATTTTCTTGTAGACTCAGGTTCGAATCTCTCCAAGTGCAGTAACTCTAACTGCATGGCCTGAAATGAACTGCTGAGTATTGAGTGTGGCTTTTTCACAGAGTTTACTTGTTCTGCTTCAATTACACACCAATCATTTTAAAGCTACTATTCGTTATAATACATTTTTTCATCTTTCTCCTTCCATCTCATGCTTCATTCAGAATGTACATCTAGAAGCTTTAAAAGGTTAAACTAACAGAGACACACATAGCTTGGCTTTAAGGCACTTGCTCTTTCATTAGCTTCCTATTTTGCATTTAAAAAAAATTTAAACTGAGTTCACTTAGGCAAATCTCAAGGGCAGAGGTTTTTTTCCCTTCTTTTGCAGTTAATAGGGCATAAAAATCCTTCAGCTCATCAGCCAGCACACTGCCACTAGGGAATTGAGAAAAAAACCCCAACATTTTGCCTTTCTGAACTGGAAGCTGAAATTCCCCAGGGAAGACATATTTTGGAAAAGATTTAAAAGAAGTAATTGCTGGCTGCCATGAGGACTTTGACAGCCTGCATAGAGCATCACTTGAAGAGAAACAGCAGCTGGAGAAAGAATATCTGAAGGGACAGCTTTGAGATTTGACATCATTTTCACGCATTTCTGCTTGAAATTTCTGCTGTGTCATGTCAAGCTGCAAGCTTTGATATAACCTCCAGACTGCCTCCTCACTACCCATCAGACCTGAAGAAGCTCATCTTCCAATTATCTTTAAGCGTGTATATAATTAATATATAAAATCTAAAATCCTCTTTAGAACTCAAATCTTATTAAAGAGAACAGCTTATAATGGAAAACAGACAAAAACCAAAATTAAGCCTGTTAATAACAACAAATGAAAATAAGCAAAATACTGAAGTAACAAGAGATCTCATTTACATCAAGTGAAATACTGATGGAGTCCAGTGGACTAGGAAAGCTGGAATTTTAATTTTCTAAACTGCAAGCCGTAATTAGGTAGCAGCTTAATTTCAAAACCAAGTCCAAGTATTCTTGCACATGAGAAATCATTCCTGTTTGTAATTTTAAGCCAAAAGGGCAGCATGTGGTCATTTTGTACGCATGAGACTGAGGGGCAGAACAAGAGTAGCAAGACTCCTCCAATGCCAACAGAGGACTGTGAAGTGAAGGGCAGTGTACAAGCCTGGGCATATCTCTATTTGGGAAAAGGTTATTGCAAATTAATACGTGTAGAAGAGAGACAGAATTGTGACACAGACTAAAGGGCACTGAAATTACAGGGCCTTGACAAGGCACTCTAACTCATTTTTAGACTCAGTAAATCAAATCCCACTTTCCTTTTTACCACCAGCTACACATAAAATCTGAGAATTCTTTCCAGAATATTTAACTGCTTGCAACTACCTAACTTCAAAAAGACTTCACCCCACATCTCTGATTCTTCTGTAACATGGGCATGTTTCTCCCACCTAAACAGCTCTGTGCATGTTTCTCAACCTTTTTTTTTTTTTTGATAGCTAACTGCTTTTATTTCCAATGTTGCTTTTCACTGCCTGGTGAAAATGCATAACTATTTTAGAGCAATAATCGATTTGTTAGAATGATGCAGGTCACAAAAACTCTGCTTAAGAATTAACCAAACCTCAGACTAAAACCATTGTACACCACTAAAGTGTCTGGCTGAGAATTGTGGGCTACTTCCTCTGATACATTAACCTGTGCATGGATATCAGTTGTAGTCATTTCTGAAACAGATACATGGAGCACGAAACCAGTTCCAATTATTGTAAAGATTATTTAAACGACTGGCAATTCTGACAACATCCAGAAGGTGGCATGTGTCACATGCAATACAGTGAATTACACAAATGCAGAAAGGCCCTCTGAAAAATACTGATAATATTTAGGAATAGTTAATATGTTCTCATATATAATTCTTAATTATGTAAAGTACTGAAGTAAGAATCTCAAAGTAATTATCATGCAAAGCTGAAACACAAACCTAAAAGTTGGTTCAAACAATGGAAAACATTTTTCTTGTATTTTCTTAAAATAGAGCTGCTGTCAGTACAAGTCACAATTCATTATATGTCTTCTTGGTATCAAAGAAGCATTTGATTAAGTAAAAAAATATTTGACGTTATAATGATTTTATAAAACCCGATACTTATTTTCAGAAATTTATAACATTTGTAAAAGCATAATGAAACACAGGGATTGTTAAGAAAAAAACCCCTAACATTTCATTCAACTTATAAATTCACTTACTTTCAAGGGTATATAAGTACAAAGATTATCTTTACTATTTTATGCAGCTGGCTCTGTAAAAATAGGCACACAATCTTATGGAATGTGCCAAAACGGGATGTCTGTCACAAATTTTTTTCCATTTAAAATGGAAACATAACTATTCTTTAATAGCTGGAGATGTAGACTCTGCTAACGTGGGTGGAAGTAACTGATGAAATTAAGAGGGGAAGGTCACAGACTGTAACTGAATTGTCCAACCATGACTCATGACAATAATTGAGTTTTTAATGCCCTTGTGTGATCAGGCTTCGTAATTCTCAAATCCCACTTGACTCTCCGTACCACCTGTCCATATTCACAATTGGAAAGACAGGTTGAAGCCCCTCTCTACATTTCAGAGGCTTCCAAAAGCATTTTTGAATCCTGAACTTCTGGCTGTGTATCTAGTATCAGATCCTGTAATAAATGAACTGATTTGTCAATGTTTCTTAGCCTATATTAACTTAAGCAAAATTATTCTTGAGGAAAAAATATCTAACCAGTCAGTACTAAGAAAACAGGTTTTTTACCTTTTTCCAGCTAATGTAGTTTATGGCTTCTATTTACACTAATCCAATTATTCCAGCTTAAAGTACTCTACTGAGCCTGTTGTCCTTCAGCAGAGCAAAATTGCTCTTTAATCTATGAATTTGCATAGATCAGATTACGAGTTAGGTTTCTAATACCATCTTCATCAAGACTCTTCAAAGGTCTGCTTTTATGTATCAGAATACAAAATTCATAACTCTTAACAGGGCTTGAAATCAGAAATTACGTGCTACTCTGTAGAAGCTCACCTCTGAATCCATTTATGAAATGGAAGAACTGTTGCTGATACAGGTGATGAAAGAGTAAAATATATTAGACTTCCTTAAGCCTAAGGGTTTTTGAAGGGGAGGCCTAAAATAATTGTCTGAATCTTTTTTTTTCATTCTTTCTGCTTCTGAATATTCTTTCAGACCTACATAAAACAATTTTTTAAAGAAACAACTTTTCCAGTTTCAAGAACAGAGCTTTTGATGTTTTTTAGCTGCTACAGGCTAATAAAAGTCAAGTTTGAATAAAGTATGTGTTTTCCGTGGTGAAAAATACAATTATATGATCTCTATGCTCAGCAAACAGAAGTCAATGATAAATCTCATTTATTTTTAATAAGTAAGACTCCTTATTTTCAGCATGACTGTAAATAATTAGCCCAGCAACAAAGTAGCATAGCATCTTCTGGGGAACTGACATTTCATAAACATCTAGTGTTGCAAGAAATAAACATTTTCTGAATAAATAGGAGTACTCCAGGAATATAATCAAAATTGTTTAAGAAATTATGAAAACTAAGAAGCTCTTCGCTGATCAGTTCAAAGAGATCAAAAGAGAATAATGGTTTAGTATTCCTCAACAGCGTCTTGTAGCTTCTGTGCTGAACAGAGATGACAAACCCATAATTTTGTGCCTAGGTCAGTTCTTTCCCTGTGTTTTCTCCTCTCTGAAAGTCCAAACTATATTGACAATTTGTACCAACTGGCATCATGGTATGTGTTGTGGGGATACCTGGCCACTGCAAACTGAAGCACAATTGCCAACTTATTTCATACACGATAAACTGTTGGCAAGATAATAATTAATTTTCAGTTGCTAACATCTTGGTGTTCCTCCCAACAAAGACAGGAAGAGGTGACAATCACAATTAAATTACAGTTCTCCGAGCCTTACACCTCCTCTCTATTTCTGAACTCTTGTGAGCTGGGAAAGGAATGACATGCAACATTTTTTAAGCAAATGTCTACAATGAGAGTTATTCTTTTGAAAATGTGGCACACAGCTCATTACCTCTAAGTAACATCAGTCTCAGACACGATATGTGAGAATATACTTTCCCAAGGTCAGACTGTAACATTTTCCACCAAACTGCAGCTCAGGCTGATAGCTGCATACACTCCTCTCTAGAAGAAAGAAATTAATTGAAATATCACGTGCTGCTGCTCTTGCTACAGTAATCCTCAAGCTATCTGACTGAAAAGGGGAAGCACAGGCCTAGTCAAAACACAGGCTAGATGATAAAAATGTGAGATAAAAACGTTAAAGACCCATTCTGGTTGCCAGCATTACGTGACTCAGGCACCCACCACCGAAGCCAAGCACCAAGGGGCTTGGCACCACAGACTCAACGAGGAGGAGCTGCTCCTGCATAACTGCTCCTCAGGGCAATGCGGGCTCTCCCCATGCCACCAGGACCTCGAAGATGAAGAGATTATGACTCAAGGCATCAGTGGACAGAAAGACTCTCATTCTGCTCAATTTAAAAAAACAAGTACACGCAGAAATGCTCTGGTGACACGAGGTCTGTACAGTTAGACATCCCTCATGCTTCTCCGGCACCCTACAGTCTGACAAATACTCCAAATGTGGGTCCTGTATTTGGCCCACACAGTGGGGCATGACTTCCACTTGCCTCCGAGCCATGCAGGAGCCACACTGGCTGTAATGAAGTATTTGGATAACAGGCCAGGGTAATGAGAAACAAGCATTACATATATCTCTTCTGTCCCGATTCCTACTACTACGACATTTCAATCACCACAATATGAAGGCTTTAGCACTGTTATTCTCTTCTCATAGCATACTACATGGCACTCTGCACTGAAAATTTAGGAGTAGTTTAAGATACTGGTTACTCCTGATATTATGGACAATGAATGATAACAATGTGCAAATTATGAGCGCATATGCAACGGAGTGTGAGAGAGAAAATTTAGCAGGTGCATTCAATTCTACATTGTTTGTAATCATCCCAATTAAATGAATCAGAATTTACATGCTGATAGTGTAACACATGTAAATTATTACTGTGAAATAGATGTAGGAAAAAACCCCTACACTTAGCACTTTGAAAACAAGAAATGCTGAATTATTTCAAATATTTCCAAAATATCAACAAGAACTATAGAGATATCACAGACTAATTACCTGCAAAAATGTCATTTGCAAAATCAGCTCTTTTATTGTAGATGAAATATCTTCAATAAAAACAAACAGAAAGCCCCTCCATCTGTTCTGAAAATTAATGTGGTTTCAAAATGCCCCAAATTCTCCTTTATCTTTCATGCTTTTCATGCCTACTTCAGCATATCTGAAACACTGAAAAGGTTTGTGTATGTATAAGCTCTCACTTGGCACTACTTCTGATTAGTTTTATATACAGTAATCAAAACTAATTGTAACTGTTCCTTAAACAACATTATTAAGTTATTTTTGCAAGCTGTGGTGCCTCACATGTTTTAAGTGGCCTAGAAGAATACAGAAAGACACATTTTTCTTGGCCTTAAAGGTCTCCATTCTAACAGTCCGGACACAATGACAGAGCTAGAAACAGTTTATTGGCAGAGAGTAAGTCTGACTCAAAATGCCCTTTTTGGACATGGCCAAATTACCCACAGTTTCAAGCCAGATTTGGCAAAGAATTCTGGCTGGATGAAAATCCTGGGATAGCTTTTTGGACTTTTTAGAAGCAGTTTTTTAAACAAATTGTTTCAACCTTTTGTTTTGAAAGGGGATTTTCATTTCAGATTGACCTATTTAAAAAAAAAAAAAGCTGTACGAAATATTATTGAACAGAGATGAGTTTTGTTCAACTAAAACAAATGATACACTCTTTTTTGTCATTACAGCCTCCATACCAAAACACTCATAATTTGTACTCTTCTACAGAGAAACACTCTGCCATGGCTCACGAAATAGGAACAGAAGACAAAAGATCTGGTCACACATTATTTTGTGCCTATATGCTTTCATGCGTCTTCCTCCAAAAGTCCCAAATTTTGCACTCCAGTACAGTTCTCCCTTCCAATCCAATCCTTGCTGAAGTCTTTGATTTATTACTGTGTCAAAAATATGGGTGTATATTGTGTTATTAAAAGAAGTGATGACTCCTTATGGTCAGAGATAAATCTTGTTGCTGCTTACATTAACCTTTATTATGCTTACATAAATCAATGGTCTTCAACATAAGCCTTCCAATGAAAAAGTTAAATATAATCCTGTTTACATAGCCACACGATAAATTTTACTTGAAAAGCATGCTATTTTTATTAATACTGGATTTATGATAGAAACTAAAAAATTAGGACATTCCTGAATAAAGATGAAATATAGCACCTGTTCTCAAGCTAAGCACAATGGATCTGTTTTAGAAAAGGACAGACTTGCTTGAATGTCAACTGACACGTGATTCATTTTACTCAAATTGCTATTTACGTCTCAAAATTAAGGCCAAATTTGATTCTTGTAATTTACTTTGAGCTCCCATTCGTGAGGAAAGTTCATGCCTGACATGCAGAAGTGTCTTCTAACAGCTTCCAAACATTTTCAAAGAAGATTTTTTTTTTGCTTAGGTTATTCATAATATGACATGAAAAAGGCTAAACTAATAAAAAGTATTGTAGTTGCAAAGCCAAACACTAAAAATTTTAGGAAATGTCAGAATTATGCCTTTTTGTCCCACCTTAATTCACCTTGCTTATGTGTACTCTTAGGAGTTAATGCATCGTCATGTATTAGAGTAAGATCTTCCAAACCATAAGCCATAGGCACAGCACTTATTACCAGGATATAGTCCCACTAACAAATGCAAAAACACAGGCATTATCACAAGCAGAAAACCAGCACTTTTATACAAGCAAAACTTCAGTGAGAGTCATGTGGAGCAGGACAACCGCAAAACCGTGCAGTCTCTACCGACACAACTTTCCACAGAGAGAAGGAGGGAATCACACTATACCGTGCATGTGCATGTTCTCCCTGCTGCTTCTTTGGAAGTTTAGGAAAACAGCTTGCCAGATTTTCTTTCCTCTTCGTATATGTGCAGGTTGTTGTATAACAGAGGTGTGTATGTGTTGGAATCATTTGTGCACCTGTTTCTGCACACCTTGTTCACATCGCATTCTGGGATGCTATGAAATTAAAAGAACTATAAAAATGCAAAATAGGATTGTTCTGAATGATGGATATTTATGCAACTGCAAAAATAGTGATATACATTCATATATATTGTTGCTATGTAGTACTGTAGAGAGACGTTCAATGTGCTCTGTAGCAATCTCCTGATCCTGCTCACTGCTGACCACACGTAATGCCGAGTGCCCAGCAGCTCCCTTACCGAGGTTTGCACACACCTCCTTCCTCAGCTGAGGGGTTGGGGATTCAAAGAGAAATGTGCCTGGTTTATTTACTTAATTTATATTTAATTTATATTTACAATTATTCTGAGTAAAAAATGTGCAAAAGGTAAGTAAGGAGTTACACTGACACTCCTAAGTTTAAATTTATAATTATCCACCCTTTGTTCTTGTAGCTTTATCACCTATGTATTCAGTTACAGTAACAATAATGTTAAAATAACAATCCCACTTCAAACAGTTCACTGAAAACATCAAAATACTAGATGATATTAAAGCCTACAGGTTCTTTCTTAGTGGCGTATGTGTCTCAAATAAACACAAGGAGAAGACTGAGGTACTCAACAGCTTCTTTGCCTCAGTCTTCACTGGCAACCTCTCTTCCCACATCTCTCGAGTGGATGGACTGCAAGACGGGGACTGGGAGAGCTAAGTCCCTCCCACTGTAAGAGAAGACTGGGTTCGTGATCACCTGAGGAACCTGAACATACATAAGTCCATGGGACCTGATGAGATGCATCCCAGAGTCCTGAGGGAACTGGCTGATGTAGTTGCCAAGCCACTCACCATTTGAAAAGTCACAGCAGCTAGGTGAAGTCCCTGGGGACTGGAAAAAGGGAAACGTTGCACCCATTTTTAAAAAGGGTAGAAAGTAGGACCCTGGGAACTGCCAACCAGTCAGGTCAGCCTCACCTCTGTGCCTGGGAAGATCATGAAACAGATCCTCCTAGAAGCTATGCTAAGGCATGTGGAGGACAGGGAAGTGATTTGAGAGAGCCAGCATGGCTTCACCAAGGCCAAGTCCTGCCTGACCAACCTAATAGCCTATGATGGAGTGACTACATCAGTGGACAACGGAAGAGCTCCTGACGTCATCTATCTGGGCTTCTGTAAGGCCTTTGACATGGTCCCCCACAGCATCCTTCTCTCTAAATTGGTGAGATACAGATTTGATGAGTGGACTGGTTGGTGGATGAGGAATTGGCTGGATGGCCGCATCCAGAGGGTAGTTGTCAATGGCTCAATGTCCAGATGGAGATCAGTGACGAGTGGTGTCCCGCAGGGGTCCATATTGGGACCAGTACTGTTTAATATCTTCATCAATTACATAGACAGTGGGATCGAGTGCACCCTCAGAAAGTTTGCAGATGACACCAAGCTGAGTGGTGGAGGTTGACACACCTGAGGGAGGGGATGACATCCAGAGGGACCTGGACAAGCTTGAGAAGCAGGCCCATGTGGACCTCATGAGGTTCAACAAGGCAGGGTGCAAGGTCCTGCACATGGGTTGGGGCAACCCCTGGTATCCATACAGCCTGGGGGATGAAGGGGTTGAGAGTAGCCCTGAGGAGAAGGACTTGGGGGTACTGGTGGATGAAAAGCTGGGCATGAGCTGGCAATGTGCACTCGCAGCCCAGAAGGCCAACTGTATCCTGGGCTGCATCACAAGAAGCGTGGCCAGCAGGTCGAGGGAGGATTCTGCCCCTCTCCTCTGCTCTGGTGAGACCTCACCTACAGTACTGCATCCATCTCTGGGGTCCTCAGTACAGGAAAGACATAGACCTGTTGGAGCAGGTCCAGAGAAGGGCCACAAAAATGATTGGAGGGATGGAACACCTCTCCTATGAAGAAAGGCTGAAAGGAGAGAGCTGGGGTTATTCAGCCAGGAGAAGAAAAGGCTCCAGGGAAACCTTATTGCGGCCTTTCAGTACTTAAAGGGGGCTTATAAGAAAGATGGGGACAAACTTTTTAGCAGGGCCTGTTGTAATAGAACAAGGCTGTAATGGTTTTAAACTAAAAGAGGGTGGATTTAGACACGATATCAGGAAGAAATTTTTTACAAGGTGGTGGTGAAACACTGGGACAGGTTTCCCAGAGAGGTGGTAGATGCCCCATCCCTGGAAACATTCAAGGTCAGGTTGAATGGGGCTCTGAGCAACCTAATCTAGTTGTAGACGTCCCTGCTTATTGCATGGAGGGTTGGATTAGATGACCTTTAAAGGTTCCTTCCAACCCAAACTATTCGATGATTCTATGATTTTAAAAGTTTTCTGTATTAGGATTTTTATAAATTCAAAACAAAAGGGAAGATGGTAAGTAAAAGTAATAGATGATAACTGGACCTATACAGTTTAAAGAAGCTTTTGAATATGAAGATATTTATCCTTTTTTTTTTTTTTAATGGAACTGAATTTAGACAAGTATTACCATCTTTCAAGGAACAATGGCAATCTTCATTCATAATTTAAACATTCAGGGGAACCATAATTAAGAAAAAGCACTCCACTTTCTTACTGCTGAATTAAGAGCTACTTCAAAGTCCTTGGGATGAAGTTTATGAAACATCAACCTCCCTTAATAATTATTAATTCCATAAGCTATTTTGATTCCTCCAGTTGCTATTAACACTATTTGTCTTCCTAGAAATTCAGAAGTAACGTATGTGATAAGTGAATACAATATAAGGAAGGCTTTATGTGGAAGCCAGAGGTACATTTATATCACTTTTACAGTTGGTCCATGGAGTACAGCACTCTGTGTGAGCTGGCAACCACAATGGATTGTGTCATGGTGGTTAGGCTGGAGCACTGTTCATATCAATTACAGAGAGTTAAAAATAAATAAAAATCAAGTACCCTTTTTCTTCAAAGACAGTAAATCTAAGATGCAACATACAATTCTTCATATGACACCTACACAACAGATTTTGGAATCAACAATACTCAAGAAGTACAATTTAATGAAAAATGTGCTTAGTACTTACTACTAATGTTTACTAATGTGATCTCTTTCAATGATTCATAAGAAATTACTAAGGTAGCTATTAAGATCTACTGAATCATTCATGGAACATGCTAAGCACAATTCCCTGGTAATGCAAGCTGATTTGAACAGATTAAATTTTAAATTCAGAGTGCATGTGAGCTGTAAAAAGAAATTACTCAGTGTCAGTGAGGCTTAACTTTCTATAGAAAACACCAGAAAACACCAGAAGCTCATCCTTTATTTATTTTTAGAATCTGGGGGAGGAGGGGTGGGAGGGAGGAAAACAAACCAAGAGGGCAAGAGAAAATTGAGACACTAGTAAGCTGGTGAACATGTTTTCGTAGTTAAATATTGCTTACAGAATGAAATCCAGAATGAAAGCCAGCTGTGTATGGAAAAATCTATTGCATTTCATTTAAATGTGAAGACATCTTCAGGTAGAAACTGAGTTTCTCAAACTTGTGGAAGGGGAAACATACACGTAACATTACAGAGACCATTATACAGTACCTGTGTATTTAATTTACTATCAGCTGTTTAGATTTTTTTTAATCTTAGTATATAAAGAAGTATTGCATATTGTAGGCATATTTAATATACAGGGGAATTATCACTATTTAATGGAGACATCTCCAAAAGACAGAAAAAAAAATTCAGCGTAGTTTCTGAGCTGTTCGTATGTGACTAAGACATCTTAAATGAGAATAAGAAGAAATGAAGTTATATGCTACTAAATTTCTTAGCCTTAGCAGTCTATTCCTTTTTTTCAATCTGAGGTTACACTTGAGATGTTGAATTCATTTGTGACCTTACCGTGTTGTACTTAAAAGAAATAAAATGTTGAATCCATCTAGGCAATACCTCCAATATGCAGAATTCCTGCTCTACAATAACAGGATTTTATTTCATAATTCTCTATATATAGAGATATATATATATATCTATATATAGATAATACTCTAAGCAGTAAACATAAAGGCTTATACATTGACAAGTTAATTACTCCACAGTCTAAGAATTCATTTGCAAGAGCATATTAAATTGTGACTATCATCAAAGTCTTCCTGTGGGGCATGTTATCTCATTAGTAATATGTCTGACACTTGACTCAGAATTTTATAGTCATCAGGTCAAACTATAGCATTCGCATCTATAAATTAAGTGATAATTCCCCCCAATTCAATCAATACTACTGGTTAGTGACTGGTACACAGTAAATGACATGTTTCTAACACTGCCATGCATTTTAGAGTGGAAATGTGTATCATGTTGTATTTCGAGGGAAAAAAAAATCACATTTCTCAAAAGAACAACAGGAATGAAATATGAAGAACAATAATAGGCCAGAAAAGAGGAATGTTAGCCAAGAATAACTTATATAACAGAAAAGGTAAAAGCCATTTTTGTTTGCTTGTAACGTGTTTTTAACCTATCTTGAAGACATAACCTCACACATTCTATTAAAAAAAAATTGGTTAACAGAAAGGGTTAAAATCTACATTTAGCCTTGAAATTTTCAACCCATATTTTCATTTCTGATACCTTGCAGAAGAGGCAGGTAGTTATTCAATAAGATCATGCAGTGAGAGTCTAGGCACACAAGATGAGAATTGCAAAAGCCATGACAAGTGTGGGACAGTGATTTGCTAGCTAAATTAGAGGCTGGAAGAAAAGCCTGTTGATTTATGTTCAGTCTCGATCAGACTCAGACCGTATTGATTGTATGAAGGGAACAGCTTGGGAGATTGCATTAGTTTTATCTACTTTTTGGTGTTGTGGTTCCCTCTAAGTCCTTCTTTCCTTTAGAAGCCCTATACAGTATCTGCAGGGTGGGATGCCATTCCTGCTCTTGGCTCTGCTTGTCTTGAGCCTTGCCACCTATTTTGATTATGGATCTTCCAAAGTAACCCACAACTCTCATTTTCAGGTGGGATTCCTGTCTTCTGTCTGGACTCTCCTGCAATGCCAATTTGACTGTAATTTGGAATGTGAATTTGTGGATCACTGTACCAGAAGATGTTATCGCCACATTACCTAGGTTAATATTTTTCATTGTGAATTGGTATTTTAGTTTTATCCACATTCACCATAGTAACTGGGAAAGCACAAGGTATGTATGTATAGCCTAATTTCTTCATATGCACATAGGTATCTATTTTGATTCAGGATATGACTATATATTTTCATGACAAATAATTAAAAAAAAACCATAGAACTTAGGCATTTATTGGGTCTTAGACAAGAAAATCAACAGGTGTTCTGTCTAATTGATATTTATTTGGTCAATGTCTGTTCATTAAAACTGTATCAGCTAACTCTCCTCTTCTGTTATTTATTTACAGTTTTCAAGACTTTGTCTGGTTCTGCACTTATCCAAGTACTGTTCTGCAGATTAGGCTGAAAATTGCAGATAACAAAAGCTCACTTCACCTAACTTTATGGCAAAAATGCTTTCTGCCATAGCCCCCAAGTAATCTCCCGCAGTGCCCCCTAAACTCGGAGAATGAGATTCATCAGTCTCACCAGGTTAAATATGAAAAAATTACTGCCAGAGAAAAATAAATATTTCTCGCCTACAAAGTTCTTTCTCGCCTCTGCTTTGTCATCACTGGAATAGATGGCCACCTACTTGTGTTCTTAAGTGTGTACGTGCACAGGACCTTTGGAGTATGTGGAAAGGTCATACAAGCAACTGCACTTCGATCACCTGCAAGGTCTGAAGAGTCACCTGTTATTTTCTTCTGCTCCCTTGTTTCATTCATTTTGGTTGACACTGACTATAGATAAGATATCAAAAATATTTTGTGCAATACAAACACTAAATTATTGGTTAGGAGATGGAAAGTGGGCAGCCTAGCTGAGCACTCACTGTACAACACAAAAATGCAAAACAAAGCAGAGCACCTCTCTGCCCAGAGGTTTGTATTTGAATGTTACATCACAGTAATGTTGTAAATGAGTTTAATTCAATAAAAATGTCTCAACTTCTTAAAGTGTAAATTGTCACTCAAAGAGAAGAGAAATAAAGCTAGGAAGACAATATACAGCTGACACCCTGAAAATTAAGTTATGCATTTATGGATTAATCAATGAACTCTTCATAAAAGGAAAGACATTAGAGCAACGCTGCCTCAGTGAGATCTTTTATGTTAGAATAATTGGCTTGGCGGGGGAGAGCATTTTATCCCAATTATCCATGTTTTGGAGGGACAGTTTCTCCACAGCCACATCTATAATCTAAAGCCACAGTTAAAGAGAACTATCCACTGTTTAATTTCTACATTACAGCTGAAGATATATAACCCAAAAAAAAAATGGCTTACTACCCTGATTTTTCAAGTATCCTACATTGTTTTCTGCTGCTACAACATTCAGCACTGTTGGCTTGTCGTCTGAGACCAGGCCTAATCAACAGTATTGATAAATATATCACAAGATTATCTCCTGTCTTTCAATTAAAACACTAGGCAATAGTGAGAGACTGCCCAGACTTTTGCAGTGGAAGAAGTTGAGTTAAACCCTTTAAGTGCTAAAAGAGAAGTTAATTAGGACAATTGAAATTCGTAGCACAATCTACCCACTGGCCAGCTAGAACTCACTTTTCCAGTCTTATAGCTCAAAGCGAACATGGTAACCACTGACCATCAGTCCATGCCTGAGGAGGAGAAGGACCCATCATGATGGGAAATCACGGAAGACATTGGGACAGGATAGAAGAAGAAGAAAGGGAAAAGACTACCAGATTAAGTTTTCTAATATGAAATAATGAATGGAAGAGGGAACTAAAAATAAGCCAGTTCAAATATGGTGCCTGCAGTTATGTTCTGAGTTGCTGGAATTGTTTTCTTCTTTAAATAGAAGGGGACAGAATGAGCAATGAGCAAATAGGGAAAATAAAGGGCAGGAAAATATAAATACGGAGTTACCAATATACAGCAGAGGTGGAAAAAGGGAGCAATTGTGAAAGTAAAATACAGTCGGTACATATTAAAAAAGCAAATTCTTCAGAGAGAGCAAGCATTTAAAATTAACTGTAAGTTGAACAGATCTAATACATCTAAGCGCTATTTCTACATTTGTCAAGCACATACTATCACTGAAGTTCTTTAATGACCAAGACATACGAGGGTACCATGTCCCACTATGTATTGTTGTGAAATACAAACAATTCTGAATCAGCTAAGGTAAGACATAGGCTAAGAAGCACCAATATAAAGTATTAGGACATCTCACATATCACCACCTATGCCAACTTGAACAAATGAAACCCATTTGTATTGGGATCCCTATGTTTACAGACTATACCTCTGGTAAAGGAATTTCAGCCAAGAAGAGAAAGACTGACCCAAGGATGGTATACTTAAAGTGGCTGAGAGGCACACCACCTCTGCACATCATTCTTTAAAGAATCTGCTGTCAGTCCTGAAAAGGGGATGAAAAGGCATTTCCCCAGAAGAATAAGGCAGCAGAAACACACTGCAGGGGAAAAGTCAGGAACTTCCCTGTGCCAGTTTTCCCACACAAGATAGGTTATTGCCCATAGAGATGGCCAGAGGAAAGGTTATGCAATTCTCCAAGTTTTTAAAATATATCACATATAAAGCTAAGTTATTTTATCCTGAACTCCCCATAGTGACTTTTCCTGAGGACACAACAGGCACTGCACAAAACTTCCACTTGACATTCCTGCTATTTAGTGTTTTAAACGTCTGAAGAACAGCTCTTTCATTAGCCTGCACTGCCAACTAAAGCTTCAAATGCTGTAGTTAGATCTCCGTGATCAGATGTTGGACTTGTAAATTCCCTCACTGTTCTTGTGAACTTAGCTTGCCAGTATTCTCTTCTTTTTTAAGTAAAGCCAGCTAATGTAATGGTACCGAGAGCTTACTTACAGCAAAGACTACAGTACTTTTCATATCACTTGTATTTCATTTTTAAATTTGAAGGCCATTAAAACAATATTCATTTTCTGTGGCTCAGGAACACATCCTAGCTAGGTCAAATGATCTCTTTTATCATACAAAGCAGACACTGTAGATAGATCAAGTCTTCCCTGTCTATTTAAGATGCAGCTCACATTGACAGCTAAGCACTGATCTGGAGATCTAAAGACTTGGAAACCAGGCTTATTTGTTAGTTTCTCCCTCTCTCACAAAGTGAATTAGATATTAAGGTTTTAATCAGGTGTTTAGTCAGTATGACTGGATTGTTTGGCTTGGTGGAGGGTGCTTCTTTGTCTTTGGAAAATTATAAGAGGGCAAAAGGAAGCAAGTTTTTAAGTGTGATTTATGATTTTTGATTCATCTTTCTTGAACAATGTTACTTCAAATCACTGGATGCTGGTTTTGTATAACTGTATATGGCCAAAATAGTTTCCAGAGCTTGCAACAAACCCTCTTTCTGAAGCACTATACAATTTGAGTGAAAAATTAATAAATTTCCAGAGCTACTGGTGGCATGAGTGACTATCATGACAGCCAGAAAATCCCAAATTCAACGTATCTCACTGCATATCTATAGCAAAAAGGGTCAAAAACATAATGGCTCAAGCTTTTTATTTAAATGGTCTTTGACATTATTTTAACTGTAATTTAGTGAGCACTTGCTGAGTGGATTATCTTGGTCAAATTAAAAAATTACAGCAAACCACGTTAAACAGGAGGATTTTTAAAGGTTATTTCTTTTGTTGCTTGAACTATTCAAACATTTAGCCCACTCATCACTGTTAACATTCTAAAATATTCTTTGCTATTTCACGCACGTCTTTCACCTTATTATAGTTTCAGCTCCCTCTTTCAAGCTTTAACTCACTTAACTAGTAAAAACTGGATTGTTCCATGCTGCCTTTATAGCTCTTCATTGGCTTTTGTTTTTCAGTCATGCCTGTTTTCATGGGCATCTATGCAGTGCTCAAGAGGGAATTTAGTATGTGTACGCAGGAGTTAGGATACTCCTAATATGCTTCTGAGAATGCCTGTAAAACATCTAGGAAGCTTATTAGTGTGTTCTTTCTTAATGGCATTTTTCCCTTTTTAAATAATTTCTGTTCTATCATTAAGTTCAATGTTTAGATTTTTCACTTTCCCGTGCTGTTTGATTATCAGTTTCTTACAGAACTTGCTTCATATTTAACAAGTTTAAAAAAAAGAAGAAGATATGCATTCCTAATACGACCATTGGAGACCAGAGAGGAAACATGGAAATCTTTCTTACTGCACACAAAGATGTGCATTCTTCATTTTCAATGGCAGCTTTTATCAATAGTGTAAGACACTACCTTTCTGAACCTAAGACTTTTTATTTTTGCCAAATTTTGCATCACCAAAGACACTTAGGCTAATTATCCATTTTTCATCACCCATCTTTCATTTGCTACATTCCCTGAGACCACCTTCTTAAAAAGAAAAAAAAAAAAACAACACGTCCCTGATCCTGACTAGGACTTGTGATCAGCACTGCAATACAAATATTAAAAAGAGTTATTCCTTGGGAAATGGATCTTCATATGCATGGAAATGGAATGAGCTTTCGCACAGGCAGAACTGTACAAGCTTTTCCACAGTTCTGAGATATTACAATGCAAACCATCCACACTGAAAACAAAATGAAAAACTTCTTAGAAATTAAAACAAACTCAAGGACTTCAATTTTGATTAAGTAGGATAGAAAAAGCTACTTATTTTCTGATTGGGGCCACAGATATATCTTGAAATACAGATGGAGCACCTCTCCTTTGTACACTTCATTTGCAGGTTGGAAGAGCCCTAGATTGGGAGCACAGGATGTCACTGAGGAGCTTGGTTTGTAAAAGCAAAACCTATAGGACCTTCCATCTATTCTCTGTAGGCTCTTTCTGTCAAAACCAACCATCGTTCTGTTATTTACTGAGCTTGTAGTTACACTATCATTTTAAAGATTCTATGTACTTGGGCTAATCCACCAAAAAAACCAGCACGAGCAGAATACTTCTATCTGAGGGCTCAGGCACCTAATCGGAATAAAGTCCTATTATGCTAGAGGTGTTTAATAACTGCACAGGGTAATTCTTTTCTCTTTTTTCCTGATTGAGAGTTGCAAGGTTTGAGGGACTCCAGCTTTCACTGTCCAGCTGATTGCTTAAAAACCTACTAAATGGAGTGTCTAGTCATTTGACACTTCTGAAATATGCAGTGGGCAATCACAGTGCACATTGACTGGCTAATCTACCATGAACTTCTATCTCAGAATTTGTGAGAGGAGAGAAGTGTGAAACAGCAATTGGCATGAGACTACAACTATAAATTAAGTAACATTAAGTTGATTATACAAAGTAATGTAGACAAGGACACTGTCTGCTACAAATCATGCTGCCCTCCAGCACACAATTTCTGTAGACTAGCAAAGCAATGGTCTAGTACACAGGGTTTGGGGGGGGGGGGGGGAGGGAGAGTTTGAGGAATAGAAATTAATCCTCTCTTCTTCATTAGCGATTCTGAGCTTTCTCCTGTGAGAATAATTCTGTACTGGTATATTGTTATTTCATCATTTAGACAAATTCTATATAATTAGTTTTTAATATGTCTTCATGAAATCTAAATCTTTAATCATCATTGATGGATTTCTCTGAATTCCTTCCAACTGTCTGGTGCCAACTTGTCCAGGATTCAAACCTACTCCTTGCAGCACTGCAAAACAAAAGGACAATTTGCTCCTGAGATCTGTATGTAGCAATACAGTGTGATTCATCGGGAAAGACGTTAGACTGGGTACTGTTCCTGAAGAACTGGCCATCAAAACATGGACTGTAACTTACATTTGAATTCTGATGCATAAACTCTCCAATTAGAGAATATGAGGCTTTTCCAGGCTTCAATCAAATTAATACTGAAAAAGGGCGTTTACAGGCCAGAAAGGCTAACATTATTGCCTAGTAAGAATACACTTGATGCATTCAAATTTTCCACTTACACCAATGGTAAATAAAAAGAAGAAAATAAGTTAACAGCAATGACTCACAGTCTATAATGCTGTATCACATACAGACTTCTGTCAACTGAATGTTAATTCCCTTTTACAGACCTAACTTACACATGATCAGCACAGATCCTTAAAGGAATCAGCTGGAGGCCTGTGTTTATCACAAATAATGACCATATGCTTCCATCCCAACTATTAATCCACCAGCATATCTGTCCTGCATCCCTTATACCTCATCTTCCTTTGAAGCCTTTAATGAAATACCTTGTCACAAATCTATATGGCTCTGGTCTCCCATGCTCTATAGGGAGCTGACTAAAGAAGTATCTCAGGTGGATCCCACGGGAAAATGTGGCAGCTGAGCTGGAGCAGCATTAGACTGTAAGTCAATGCAGGTTGGCTGTTGTTAATTTCAATTTTGTGTTAATAAATGAAGCGGTAGGTTCTGTCCTACTACAAATGTCAAGCACAGAAATGGACAGGCACCGGGTAAGCATCTGGGAAGTTGTGACACTGGGGAGAAGAGCCCAGGTACAGTGTACCTGGCATTTTCTGAGAGAAGAACAGAAATACAGTAATTCATACAGCAGGACCGGTAGGTCACTACAGCCTTCCTTCCACAGCCGTAACCCTTCCCTCCCCACTTGTCTTTGGCAACATCAAGCAGAAAGAGACATGTGGCAATATGGGAAAGATCATTTCTCAATGCCAGCCACCCTATGGAGGGAAACGAGTCAGGGGAGACAGGCACCTCCAAAGTGCCGTCCCTTGTCCTGATGGAACAGCCAGGATGTGGAGTGATAAGGCCTGGTTTTAGAAAGAGGCAAGTGCTTGCTTTCTTTCCTCTGCTAACCACATCGTTGCAAAGGAATCATTGCGGTTTTGATTTGAGTGCTTCTGAGCTGAAAAAAGATCTCTTTGATGTTGGTATAGACGTAGGCATCCATGGATATCTACCTCACCAGGATAATCTGTCTTTCCTTCCTGTAATCCCAATTGAGCAAACCACTCTTCTTAATAATGGCAAGTAAGCATTGAAGTTAAGTACGTGTATAAGTCTTGCTGAATTTAATGTTAAGCACACAATTAAATGCCTTGCTGTAACTAGATGTAAGCATTCCTGGCTGACCTGAGGCCACAGCAAGTGGTACAGAAGCTCCTGGAGAATAATAGCAACTACAGAGCAGATTTCCTTGCTGCAGACAGCATTGGAGAGGGCTCTTTTCCTTTTATCTGCAAAGCAAAGCCATGCTCAAAGCCAGTTTACAGCAGCTTTTCAAAGGAGAGAGGATTAGTTCTTGTATTTGTAATATAGCTAACCATTTTTTGAAGCAGTGGGCACAAGATTAAATTTGAGGTAACATGCAGGAACTAGATTATACTGAGATGTTTGGGCAGGAAAGGAATTCTTCCATTTGATAAACAAAATCAACAGCCATAGCCATAGATCAATCTCCTCTAAAACAGTAAAAATAAATAAGAATTCTGCAATGATCTCCCATAAATATGGTAAGTGAAACCAATTAAAACAATAGCTGTAACTTGCTATTCCACACATGAACATAACTTGTCTCAAGCTATAGGATGGATGTCTGTTAGTATCTGCCTAGTCACGTAAATGTGCCTGAACATCTCCATCATCGTAAAAAACTGTTTAAATGTCACCACTCCTCCACTCCCTTTACATATGAGAGTAACCGTAATGTCTGTACTTTTAGAAAATGAATAAAACATACGGCTTATTTAAGTGACATAGGGACAGCCTGTCTCAGGCACTCAAGTGAAAAGATGACCAGCATAAGAAAAATTAACATCACGTTAATGGTTTATTAACTCCCTCGTGAGTGCTTTGCCAGCCATCGGTCAAAACTCCCCATTACTAATTCAGAATTTTTCTCATAGTTGTCCCAAAAAATAGAACAATAACAAATGCTTATCTTTTTCTTATTCCATTGCTAGTACTTACTATTTCTTTAAAACAGATTTAAGATCTCTTATTTCTGATACATACTCTTATTATATCACACTAGCTACAATGATGACGTTCACTTTCTTTACAAGCATGCAATTAGGCATAATCAACTAATCGAATAGATTTCATAAGATTTGTGCAGGAGGTTTTTTATACTATTTATACTGTATTATTTATTTGTGTAGAACATGAATATAGATTATGAGTACAATTTAACTAAATACAGAAGTTATGCATATACCCTTTTAAATAAGATGAGGTAATTTCTAAAGATCATTTATACACAGTGTATGAAAACCATACTTATTTTATGAGAGGAATTAATTTATGTTCTTTTTTCCCAGATCAGTTGAAGAGAATGTTTTACTATGCAGAGGAAAGGTGGTTTTCCCCCCTTCTTTTTTACAGGCAATTAGTATCTTTAATTAGATATCTGACCTTTAAAATTTTCTTTCTTTTCCCCAACTGCATCAGATGCCCTCCCCACTCCATAATTACTTTCCCCTGCAGACAGCTCATCATTTGTCCTTGACCGTTCACAGCTACAAATCACAACCAGTGCAAGCAACTGGTAAGGTAATACACATGCAAAATATAGAGGAATTATGCCAGTGAAGTTGATTTGATGCGTCAACATCTTCAACATGGAGTTGAGGTGGTACACCACTTTCTACCCTAGTCATACATGTGGGGGCTTTTTTGGCAAGGTAAGAGTGAGGTGCTTATCTTTACTTTTCCCCATATCTTCTTAATAATTAGAGATATAGTAGATGTACCCTTAGATATTGGAGTAGTTACATGAGACATAATTCAGAGTCTATTAAAAAAACCCAAACATAATCCTGGAATCTTGATGGGCTAGCTTCTTTTTTCTTTCTTTTTATTCTATGGGATGAACATAGAATTATACCACCCGAAGTATACATCGGACAATTCATCTCAAAAAGAGATCTTTTTTTAACTACGGTGAAACTTTTAGAAAGCAGAACCTTACAAATCTCTGCCTATACACATACCACTTGCTGTAACATCAGTTCTTGCAAACTGAAGGCAAATAAGCTACCTATGTGTTACAAGAAGAAAAAAAAAAGAAAAATATCTTTTTTAATCAGTAAAACATGAGATTATAGAAGGTACAGGAAAAAAAAGACTCATTTAAATTACAGAGATACTGGAAATGAAACAGCTGTTAGAACTTCTTTGTAGGCATCCACTGAGGAACAATTTCTTAAAGGCACCACAAAGTATCCAGAAGAAACCATTAAAGTAAAAGCAAGAAAATCTCATTCTAATGAGTCATTGTTTAATTGTCTGTGAGAAGGGATGCATCTCTATGCTTGAGAAGAAACATCAGGTTTGTGTCTTCCTGCCCTAAGGTAACAAGTATTTCTCCAGTGTGAGAAAACAATTTTCTTGGCAGAACTTCCTACTTGTGCTTTTACAGTGCTGGAGCCCAAGGTGGCAGTGTTACCTTCAGGGATTGCTCTCTGCATCCCGGAAAGGAGAGAGAAGTACCACCAGACAGTACTCAGCAAATTCCCACCAACTGCTTGAGACAAGGTGCCTTTTCAGTGAGTTGACTTGTCCCTCCTACAGACCAAGAGGAATATTTTCCCAGAAAGAACTTTGGTCTCACTAATGATTTTTCAGAAGACATGCTCATTAGAAAACTTCCCAAACTAATTATTAGGCCGCCCTAAAGCTTCCCCCTTTTGGGGTCTGAGTGACCCTAATGGGGAACATGTTCTCTATTCAGCAAGAGCCATACGCTGTTGGGTAATGTTTTGAACCAAGAATGGGGGTAAAAGAAAGGTACAGCCCATGTTCTTAAAAATAAGCTTGGTCCCATATTTTAATGCAGTCATCACTTATTTCTTTAAAAAATGTTTGGTTATCTTGTTAACAAGCTTTGCAATGGGTAAAGCAGTATAAAAACAGCCTTACAATCCACCGTGAGATACAACAGCAAAGCAGAAAGCTTACTTTCTATTAACAGCACTCTCAAGCAAATCTGCCTGAACCGAGTATTATCTTTCCATCAAAAATTTAGTGAAAAAATCAGAATCCTTATGCACTATCTTCTTGTTCTTGTTGAGTCAACAGTATTTTTAAAAATTATTTTAATAACCTGCAGCATCTTTTTTTTTTTAATGGTGTTCACATTGATTCTAAATACAGAATGAGAGGAAAAATGCAGTCTGTAACCCAATGCAGCATATATCATCAGCTCCACTACACAAGCCAAAACAGACCAGGCAAAATTCAAAAGGCAGCTCAGCATCACAAGAAAGCTTGAAAACTGAACTCAGGAGCTGCTCTGTTTGACTGCCCTGAAATCATCATGGGAAGCAGCCTGTTCTGGAAAGATAAAGCAAACCGTGTTACTTCTACTCAGTGTTTATTCAGGCTGAGTAGGAAAAGCAGAAAATATCAATATGGAGAGCCCAGCACTAATGACAGCATCATTTTATCAAATTTCAGCCAACTAAAAATTTAGCATCCATACTTGAGCTTTTCGTATAATTAATGGAAAGAGGGAGGTGGAGTGAATCACCCCGAGGGTTCCCATCTTTCTGTGTTTACCATGCAGAGATGCTAGACAACAAATACAGACTAGAAACCTAACTTTTACACAGCTAAGCTTAGGTTAGCTCTATCTTCACCTAAGTACAAAAATAATATAATAACCCTGAGGGAACTCAAGGTTTAAGAGGACTGTTCTTCACCATGAATGAAAAGCCCACTGATGTACCTGATGCATCTATAAAAATCAATTTTATAAAAGAATCAGGTTTAATTAAGGAGAACCAAACTGCTATTGATAATATTTCTTTCATTATCACTGACAACCAATAGCAATATTGTCAAATTAACAAGATTTTAAATTATAATCTATATTTTGATTGGAAATGTAAAGGGTGTTTTCCTCAAAAGTGTTTGTTTAAAAATAAATTATCAGGTCAGAAGGAAGCATTAGCAGGTAAAAATCAACTCTGAAATTTCCCGTTTTTAATTTTACTTTTTAGTGTGTAACTGTTTTAAGCTACTAATAAGATTCTATCCTAGGAGGAAAACCGGAGCAAATTCAGCACACCTGCAGTCTCGTATGCTACAAGGGAGGAAGCACTGGTGAGCACCTTATTACCAAAGCTGATCCTCCATTAGCTCAGGGAAATGGACTATTGCTACTATGAAAACAGTCTTCAGAAGAAGAAACTGATTTTTGCTGCTTGTAGTGAAACGACATATGGCTTTTATAATTACATAAAATTTTGTTATAAATTTGCCTTTGGTTTATGCATTACTTATGACACTAATAATGTTTTATTTTCTTTTTTTTTCCTCTGAAACCCTCAAATTTCTGCATTTCTCTAATCCACTAAGAAGGACTTATTATTTAATTGAATTAGCTCTGTAAATACCATTTCTGTCACTTCAGTAAAGAACACACTAAATCAAATAATAGAAACAACAGAATTTATCATCTCTTTTGCCAAAACACTTCTTTATAATATTCACACTGAGAAGAGCTTAAAATAGCTAATAGTAGGGTATGAATTTGTATTTTCTCCTTTTTTTTCATTTTGCGAGCATATCTTCTTGCTGTGTCAACAATACTGTAGAATTTTTAAAAAATAGCTCTGTTTGTTAGTACTAAAAGAAAGTTATAAAGTGTATAAAACCATTTATTTTTCTAGTGGTTTTCTCGGTTCTTTTGTTGTTGTTGTTGTTATGATAGTGGGTTTTTTTTAAGAAATCAGGTGCTTTTAGTGAATGCTACCTGTTATTTCTGAAGTTAAAATTATAAATAAATGTCACAATTTCCAATAGCAGTCATAGGTGCGCCATGATTCTAAGACCGCACTTCTACCTCAGGTGTCCAAAAACAAACTGTAGGAGGGAGTTCACATTTGCATTCTATCCTCAATGCTGAAAAACTTTTACACACATCTACACTGTATTTATCAATGTAGGAGCATTTGTATTGCCAGCACAGACAGACTAGATAGTGACAGTGAATTTGCCATCAGCTGCATATGAGCCAAAGGCTGACACACTGTATTTCTTTAAAATGTTTTTAACAGTGACAGACATAAAGAAGAGCTAATATTCCAAAGCCCTAGACACCCACAAAATTGATGGAGAAAAGGATAATTGCTAGGAGTATGTTATCAGCAAAAATGCATTACAGCTTGAAAAGGCACAAACATTGCCTGCATTCAGCAGGCCACACACTAATGAGATTGCCTCTCACAGTTGCAGTTGATAGGGGAGCAGAATAGCTCTCTAATTAGGTTTACTGACTAGGGGCCTATATTGTCTCCTCAGCACTAGCAAGTTGGGAATGCAACAACCTTTTGCAGTGAAAGGAAATGAGATGTCTTCCTGACTCCCCACATAACCAAAACAATTCTGAGTCAGGAGCATCTCGGTCACTTCATCGGTTCATTCATGGACAAAGGGTAGTTATTGCAGTTCGACTTTTAACAAGCCTTGAAGTTATTGAAGGTGAGCCTTAGGTAAGTCAGATGGATATCACTGACAACAATAATCTACTTGATAATATTTTATTAAATTTTCCTCTTGACTCTGGTCCAAATCTCCCTTGCTAGGGGTCATAATGTGTTTCTATATAAGCAAAACTGCCTCCTGTTGCAACATACATACAGATAAAATATTTCAAGAGAGACTATAGCGTCCCCTCCTATCTCAGCCTCTTCTCTCCAAGAGCATAATAAAATTAAAAGGACAGTTTCTATAGAATTTTATCTACAAATCATGCTGACAGTGTACAGTGTCAAACCATATCATCCCTATATCCTGTGCCCACATTGATGCATACTAATATTGGAACTCAGGTGGAAATTCTGATATCCAGATGGTTCTGTGCAGGTGGCAGCACTCGCCACTAAAGACCTGACTGTGGATTGATCCTTCTGCCTCTGATTCAAAGGGCACAGCACGACATTTATGCCAATATAACGTCTGGTTAAAATGACCCAAACTGGCTTCATAAATTCTTTATTCTTATATAATCTTGCTGACAGGAGTTTGTGGTTGAAATTGAACTTGATACAAACCATGGGGATGGCAGCATATAGTATTAATGTTGCCTGAATTCTGTTACAAAATATGTATTTTAATAGTGTATACTTTTGACAAAATTCAGCTGTTTGGCTTGAAAATTTCCTCACTAGTTTCTGCACTGATAGGTTTATTTTCCCTAATTCGAATAATTTGAGGTCTCATTTAGGAAAAAAAATCTCATTTAAGGAAAGATCTCCGTAGTATTCATAATTTTGAGCATGAATATAAAAGCTGGGACATTTTTTGTTTTCTGTGTGAAAATATGCCCAAATTTGTTATTCAAAGTCAATGAGGTAAATCAGGTTTTGCATACTAGAAACAATTTTGATACTGCTGGTAACACTCTCCAAGATCCCATTGTCACTGAGCAGCCTCATGCTCTGAGAGATCCAAATACTATACAGTAATATTCTCCTGAGCTCTCAGCCTTTCTGGACCATATCAGTCCTACCGAGACCTACCTCCTCATAACACCAGCACAGGAGAAAATGGCACATTACCTGCTAAAAAAAGGGCATGCTTTGTATTAGAACTCTAGAGGTTAAAATTGACTCTCCATTGAAATCAGTGCTTACATACATGGTGAAGAACATAAGGGAAAAAGGGTTGTACTTTCATATCTTAATAATCTGCTACATGGAAATTAATTAATGGTGGCTGTAGTGTGTGAGAGCTCCAAGAAAAGCAAGTACCAAGACAGGATGGAAATTGGTGAATGCATGATCAAGTATGAAGTGCACAGCACACGTGTGTTTTGAGATAAACTGATTTTCACATTCCCTGGCATCATCTGATGACTAAATTGGGAGCTGGTACAGAATAAAACAAAGAGTTGCAGGAAGAGAAAATACAATGTCATGGTCACAGAAGTTCAGTGTTGTCTGGAGAACTGGCTTTTCTTTCTCTTTGTGCCACAAAGTTCCTGTATGTTGGTAGTCATGTAAGATAAATCAAACCATTTGCATATGTTCACTAATTGCATGTTCCTCATTTCCCGGATGCACACCCTAAGGTCTGGTCTGAAGAAGCACTGAGCTGGCACAGCTGCAGTGGAAGACAATGAGGTCTATGCTCTGAATGTAACAAGTCCTATATAACACTAAATATTAAGAACAATCAGGGCCATAGTATCTCCAGTTGGACTTCTAAAATTAGCAAACACTGACCTTAGAGCCCCTCAGATACTAATCCATAAAACATTAAAAACAAAGAAACAAAAAACCCCATCCCCTCACTAGACTATTATGGAGGTAGGTTGCAAGGGCAAATATTCAGATGTTGTAATGATAAATCTCAGAGAACAGGTCACAAGAAAAGTAGTAATTTCATTCTATGCCTTGGGTGATACGGGACACTGGGGAAAACACTGTGCAACCAGGCTCTCAGAGAGCACAGCCAGGCTCATGGAAGCCTAGGCAATGAATTTCAGAGGAACCAGCAGCTTTAACTCTTATCTTTGTTAACATCTGATTATTTGACAATGTTATTTTGACAATGTTCTTTTAATATGACAACATATGTGTAAACATATGATTTTATATAAAAATTGTATGGCAACTAGAATGCTACTGGTTGATATAAAACACATAGTCCCAAAAGAATTCATTTTCTTGGTCTCTCACCTGCAAGGTACCAAAAAGCAGTCATCTAACACCACATTGAAGACTAAATCCATGCATACAGTACTGGAATAAGCATACAGTAGAGCATTTAAAACATTTGAAAACATGGCAGGACAAGACAAAGCAGTGCTGCTCATTTTTACAAAATAATTACGTGCCTGTGAACTGCTCTAGGATACCAGCTCGCCCTACAGATTTTAGAAGGAGCCTCGTAGGTACACTACTCTCTTCATATGCTGGACTTGTTTGAGATGCCTCAAAAATTTTAAAAAAATACAGGCTCCTCTCAATTTTCAGTTTGAACCTGAAAATAAGGGACTTCTGTTGCCACACAAATCTCATAACAGCATCATGTTAGCATCAAAGGCTTACAGAAGAGGCATTGGAAGAGATGAACAACAATGAACAGCTGGGGGCCTGCTCTGTACAGCCCTATAGCAAACACTGAATATGGAGATGAACCCATACGTACACTCCTTTTTTCAGCACATCTTGCCCGAGTGTAACTTCAACTTGGCTTCCCTGGAGAGCCAGACTAATGCTGAGCTATGTTCCTGGTCTCTGCAAGCACTGAGATCCATCGAAGTACTTTAGCATAACCTCCAAAGCAATCCTATTACTTCTAATTCTTTTTAGTGTCAACTGGGCTCAGAAATAAGTTAGTTTCAAAATCAAGTATTCCCTTCAAATAGTCAGCTCTAAACCCAGATGCAAGTGAAAAAGGTGGCCAGGGAAAAACTGTGAGAGCTGGTTGATGGAGGAGGTATTCATAGGGTTTCACAGCTTCAGTGCTAATCACTTGGCACTTCCCTTCTTTGCAGCCTCATGTTCACCAAGTCTTAGGCTTCAGATTTAACATTCCTCAGAGGAGGTATTGGTTGGGGTGTCATTATTGCTACCTTATATAAAAACCTTCACGATTTGTCCTTGAATATCATTTTGAGTATGTAATTTACTGGATTAAGTGAAAAGTGCTTTTTGAACCTTTCACACTGACCAAATATCCAGTTCCACGCTGGAACCTTCCAGACCTTCCAGTCTCAATCTCTGTATTTTCCTGTCTTGCTTCCACTTGCCTGCTCTCCTCATTCCCCTGCATACCAGCAAGTGGACCATTTACAGCAGATAGTTTTGAAATGTTTAGAACTAATTGTAGGGTATCTTCCGTCCTTTTTATAGATAATAGAAAGTACCTTGCTCAACAGCAGGAGAAAAATAATGTGCTATTGAAAAAAACTACAGAGAAACACTCCATTTAAAAATACTGAAAGTTTCAAATGTTCTTGACAGACATTAACGTAATTTGGAATAATTTTCATGAAAAATAACTGTCATTTTGAAAGGCACTGTTACTGTTTCCTGAAGATGACCTAAATCCACTGAACACATCGACCAATGAGAATGGTCCTCAAAAGCAGTCACGGTTTTTATTGTGCTTGTTTGTGGAAGAATCTTGTTTCACTCCTACTGAAAAAATGTCTATGTTATGAAGAAGAACAAGTAAGAAAATAATCCTCATAAAAATTCTATAAGCATAAGGGATTTGTTAGATTTCAGTAAGAAAATGTAATGGAAATATGAGTGATATGTGTCATTCTACCATTAAGAGCATTTGGAACATACTATGTCCACATTTAGTTTTTCTTTTTTTTTTTTTTTAAGATACAGCGCTAACTATTGATTTTAAATCACAGCATTAAATAGAAACACTTATAAATTCTCATCTTTTGTAAAAGAGCAAGCATGTGCAGCAGATGAAACATTATTTGTCTGTAAAAGATATGTTAAATAGGATATGAATCAAGTGTAAAATCCAGTTCAACCTATGAATTTGTAACTGGCAGCTCCTTATTAGGTGGTATTCCTAGTACTTTTAAAGTACAAGCAGTTGTAAACACAGATGTGTTTTTCCACATTAAAAAAAAAACAATTTGTTTTTTCTTTTAACTGGAGTGCCTCTAATATAAATTTGATAACAGTGACAAATTATTACAATCTTGATAAGCGGAGTACTCAGGTACGCATATAGTATTTAATATGTCTTTAAGTTTTAAAATGTTTCAAGGTTGTATTAAGTAATTGAGACTTAAGCATACGTAAGTTATTACTAATTCTGGGCCCCAAACATCAAGCTTCAAATTCTTAATTATGCAAGTTGAGTTGAAAATCTCCTGTCAAGTTTTCCACATGCCATAAATGATTTTCTAAATGTTTGTTACTCGGCTGCAGTACCTTTCATGAGCTTTCATATTGCATACACATATACAGCAGCATTTAGTAGAAAACGTGCTGTTTAGAATTTACCAATTCATTTGCCAGTCTTCACTAGCATAAGCACTCTCAAGTATTTAAACTTTTTTTTTCTGATGTCAACACCAATAATTAAACATAACTAAAAGTCACATCAAACATATATCCTTAGCAGATATTCTTGTTAACCAACTCTACAAAATTTCCAAATGCAATGCAGGAAATTCTCTGGCATTTCTTACAGTGTGCCCTACTTCCTTCCCCCTCTCACCTTTTCAACTCCGGTATACTTTCAACAACTCCTTGTGCTGCTGCATTATAAACTGTCTGCAGTCAAGATGTTAGCTGTGAGGTCAACACACTGCAGAAGGCCACCCAGTTAGCAGTAACGGGCTACATTTTCTTTGTATAATAAATAGTGGCTTTCCCTTTCATGTCTTTGTTAACTTTTGAAATATTTTTAATGTCTATCCATGTTCTGGGATTAAACTTCAACATTTCACACTCCAAAGCAGCCAATAAATTTACATAAATTCATTACTTTTTCTTTGTTAAAAAGAGGTGAGCATAGATCCCCTATATCAGCAATCATGTACATATATGACTACACATGTAAATGTATATGGCTAAACATGCCATACATGTTTGTGTTCCAGTAATATCATGGCTTTTGTGCAAGAACTTACCAAAGATATAAATATCTCTTCCTAATTATCATCTGGAAATCTGAACAGCCACCTAAGACTATGTGACTTTCTTATCCTTTAAGAAGTGACACATTTTCACTGCACATCCTGACAGCAAGAAGTTTCAAAGCACTTGCTGCAATTTCTAGTTCACGAGTTAAAGAAAACGAGACCTTTCCTACACAACTGAAGAAAAGCTTCCCAAGACACCACTGTTGAAATTATATTGAAATGAGCTGAACTTGCCATAATTGCTTCTCTTCTCAAGCAATCCTCCCACCCCTTGTATCATCAAGGAACAAATCCTTCAGAAATCCTTTCTGTCCATGCTGTCCGCTGTATACTCCCCAAAGCTGATCGGGAGGTACAAGGCAACATGACAGATGGAAATTGTGTATTTGTACATTTGTAAATTGTATATTTGAGATAATAGTTTATTTGTGATTTGTGAAAACTGTTTACTTGTGATATGCCCCAAGGTATGTATTTCTTGAAGAAGTAGGTGTAAACACAGAAAAATATCACAGCTGAAGTGAGAAGCTGCAAGAGTCATAGCTGCCATGAACAGCCAGGCGAGCTTCAGAGATGGGGAAGAAAGTTCTTGCACCCACAGAAAAGTGAGCTATGTTTGCTAAATCTCAAAAAGGCACAAAGCAAACTGAAAACAAGTTTGGAAGCTGAACCCTAGAACAACAAAATGACCCAGATTTTGGGCTTTTTTTTTTTTTTTTTTCATTTCAATTCTATGACATACTCACTTTGAACTCTATTCTAAAAGCTACTTTTTTAATTTATGTTCCATTAAAACTTTTCTTTTTTTCACCATATTTAGGCATTCACTGTAGAAGGTCTAGGAACATCTACATCAAAGCTCTGGATGATTCAGGACATTACCCTTTATGGGCAAAGCAAAATACAGATCCCATTTTCATTCAGTGATTGAACCAGTAAATAAGAGATTAAAAATGGATCTGTCAAACTGATTTCAGCTAGGGTTTCTTCAAAATGGGCATGTATCTGTGCTTATTTTGCTGCAAAATGGAAAACACAAAAACTGGGGGGGGATACTTCTAGGATGACTTGGAACTATTAATTCTCTTAATTGTGTTAGCAGAACAGTACTTCCAAAACCAACTTTAAACCCCTTGTTAAAAGTAAACTTAAGCAAATTAAAAAGAAATCCTTTTTATCAACTTTAAACTTTTGACCAAAATCCAAACCAGATCCATACATAGCTTTGGCATCTATGAAATTTCAGTTTTCTCTTATTACTCACTGAAAAGAAATGTCGCCCAGTTCCATCTATAAGCGCTGTAAGGGTGTCAATCATCAGACCATCCCAGAATGCAGTATTCCACACTTGGAAAGTAATTTGTAACCCCAAAGTATCTGCCATCAGTTAACCAGCAAAGAGAACCAACTTGGTGATTTTCCTAATAGTTTATTGCTACTATTGTTTTCAAGTAGTTTTTTGCTTTCTTCTCTTTCCCTGTCAAATGATTCCTTAAAGAGAAATGTTTTGGTTTGGTTGTTTTTTTTTTTCAATTTACATGTTCCCACTTGAATGAACAAAGGACCCACAGACCATTATCTTTCAAGACAGAAAAGTAATTACCAGATCAGCTGGAGATCTGAGTATTTTTTTAAAATACACAAAGTACACATATTCAAGTTTTGGTAGAAGAGGTTCGCACTAGAAAGATGGATTTCTGCATGGAGCTGGACATCAGCCAACAGTTGTCCCCAGCCTACTTTACCCCCGTTTATTTTTACGTAAGCAGATTAATTTTTGTAGTTGCAATTACCTCTCTTGCATTTGTTAAGAAAGATTTACAGGATGGACATCTGTTCTGATAAAAATTCACTACTGCTGGGATCTTACTAACTTACAAGCATGTTTCATATCAGACTTTTAATGATTATGTTGGCCGTGTGTTTAATCTCCATGTAAACACTTGAGATTGATTTAAAAGAGTCAGTTTGGGTTTTGGTTTTGTTTTGTTTTTCTTTAATGGGGACACCGCATATTTATGAAACCAAATGTCATCATCAGCTCCCAAAGTGTCTTTAATCCTTCATTCCTGGTACAGGCACTGCTAACTTCAAAATAAAGTTTGTGTTTAAGGATTTATAAGCAAAATTGGCCTTTCTGGCTGGAAGACTGGTAATGTTGGGGGAGATCATCCTGGCTATCATAGAATCATAGAATCGTCAAGGTTGGAAAAGACCCTTAAGATCATTGAGTCCAACCGTCAACCTATCACTGCCAAGTTCATCTATACCATGTCTTCAAGCACCGTATCTATCTGTTCTTTAAATACCTCCAGGGATGGGGACTCAACCACTTCCCTGGGCAGCCTGTTCCAATGCTTGACCACCCTCTTGGTGAAGAAGTTTTTCCTAATATCTAACCTAAACCTCCCCTGGCGCAGCTTGAGGCCGTTTTCTCTCGTTCTATCACTCGTTACTAGGGAGAAGAGACCGATCCCTACCTCGCTACAACCTCCTTTCAGGTAGGTATAGAGAGCAATAAGGTGTCCCCTCAGCCTCCTCTTCTCCAGACTAAACAACCCCAGTTCCCTCGGCTGCTCCTCATAAGACGTGCTCTAGACCCTTCACCAACTTTGTTGCCCTCCTCTGGACATGCTCCAGGTAGATAGTGTTATCAGTAGCTGGTGGCAGTTGGAAGAGCTGAGTAGGTACACACAAAAGCAGTGCAACAACAATGGAAATTTGCCATGAAAAATGGCAAGAGGAACGGAGCAAGTTGTGTTTGACCAAATGTATTAGTGACATGACAGCAGAGCTAATGTGTCTTTCACTTCCATACAGAACAACCCTGAAAGGCAAACTTCTCAGCTACAATAAAGCAGAAATCTTCCTCTGGAACTGAATGATTCAGTATAATGTAATAATACACAGAAAAGCAAAGCGTGAAAATGAAGTCTGGAGTCTGACTCCATTTCTGTGCTATTCAGAAAAGATCGAGCATATACTCCTGTAGTATGAATTTAATTCTGAAAGGTAGCCAACGTAAAAGGAAGTGTATTTCTTTTATTCCCAGTAAACTTAAACACTTATTCTTATCCCTTTATACTTTCCAATGAATAGTCTAACATGCTTTTCAGAGAAAGACTTACAGCACATCTTTAACTCCAAAAAACTTGCTAAAAATTTTATATAATCATGTAATAAATGACTGTACCATCACGCAGATGCGCAGATGCAAAATAAAACTGCATGAGCTACCTTAATTCCAACTCCAAATGACTGGCGTTGTATTCATGATACCATTTCCTTAATGCACTTTTTCTGCATTCAATACTATCCATTTCATAACAGCCCTCAGAACTGAACCCAGCTAATGAATGGTACGAGTGCAGGATGTTGGGCACTGAGCAGACAGACTGTAAGTAAAGACACATTTTCTATTTTAGGTAGAAGACTACTCCTACAACTGCCAATACATTTATTAAGACTCATCACAAGTGTGAAAATTGCAAGTAGGCACAGGAACTGAGCCTAAATAGCTATGACACACAGGAGAAAGAACAGGAAGGGGTTTTTTTCTGTTGTTTTTTCCCCCCTATTTTATGGGAGAAAAGCATGCGCAGAAACAGACTTGAACATTTACCCCAAAATCACACAGGAAGTTTATGGGACAGTCAAGATTTGAACCCAGCGCTCTTTCCAGTTCCTTACGCATAGGCTTGTTTTCTTGAGGTGTAAACAAGCAGAAATGCTAATTAAAGTATGGGAGTAAACCCATTACAGCACTGGATCCAGGAGCATGCTCAGCATTAGCAACCTAACTTGAAATGGGTTTCACCTTTGAAATGTCTCAAATCTCAATCAAATCATTGTGACTGAGCCAGTATCTTCCCCAGTATTCATTAAAAACAACCATTTTTTTCATCAATGTTGTAATGCAGCGCAGAACATTTCAAAAATTAAAACAGCTATTCAACCATCATTTTAAATCTCACTAAATACCAAATTAGTTCATTTTAATTGGCTACCTACATCACAGCATACCACTTTAACACTGAAAAGCAAATCAGACAGCCCTGACTTAGCCTGCAACTCAGCTGTCTGTGTTGTACATGATGAATCACTCCCTATTTTGAGCTGCTTTCCACACGTTGAAACTTGCATTCATAAATTCACATTAGGCAGTTAATGGGACAGAATCGGAGTTGCTATGGCAACAGTGTGATGTGCCCTATCACTTAAGTGAGAAAATGAACACTAGTAATTATCACCAAGCAAATGGTATTTTTGCCTTTTGCATACGATATCTTTTCAATGTTTAGTTTAGCTAATGAATGGATTTGTGACTTTCTACAAAGGTGGAATAAAAACCAACTAAAATGACTATTACCTGATCTCATACTAAAAGTAAGTCAGAATACGTCACTAAGCAAAGCCCATAGGACTTAACGTATTCGTAAACAACATTGACAAGATTATAATGACGTTAGGAAACTACAGTCCTGAATTCAACAGTAGGGTGCATCAAATGCAATTCATAGGGTGAAAAAAACATGTGTCTCAGTTTTGCTTTCAATTTGGAATTAAGATTACCTTCCCATCTTGAAGCCCAAATACTCATAAAGAACATACAACATCTACCTTTCTCATTAGGGTTGCAACAGACAATATTCTGTATTGCAGCAGAATACACTGTCAGTGTTATTGCCAAAACCCTTTGTGCACTTGCTTTCCCTTCTTAGAAGGTCAGACTGCCCTGATAACATCTCTTGCATTTAAAGGGACAGAAACAAGCAGAATACAGCTGGACTGATATTCAAAAATTAAATATTGAGAAAGTCATAATCTTATGATCTCTGTTATTTTTCATCTTATTTACTCCATGCATAATTTAGAATCTGCAATAATTGTTTTAAGTTAATGTGTTAAGAAAAAAAAAAATCTGTTCATATTTAAACTCTACCTTCCACCATTGATTTGACTCCCCTTTAACCTCTTGGAGCCTGATGACCTGCTCTTTTACCCACTTTCAACATGTCAGCAGATAATTCGAAACTGCCCCTATTTTCATGGATGCTGAGTACAGCAGCTCCCATTTTTATCTAAAATAGCCTGAAATAACAGATCGCCATCCACTGAAACTGCCAGTGACCAATATACAATATGTCTTATAGCTTAAATAAGCATAGTAGCATAACCTGCCTTCTGTCTCAACAAAAAATTAAGGTGTGATTATTTAAAGAATTATTGAAGGGCCTATCATCAAAGTACTCAAAACCTGAACATAGAGCACATCTTCCTAATTATGAATCCTCATGATTATATCCTAAAGTTCCTTATCAGGAGCTTAGGGATAATAACAGAGGCACAAATCCAAAGACAGACATTTAAAGTTGAGACTTAGTGCAGTCCTGACCTAACTCAACAGCCACTGCCATACCAACAAGCAGATCTGCCTCTCACAGGTGTGATTGACCATAAAGTGTGCACGGAATTGTTTTTCTCCCAGTATTAAAACAGCCTCAAGAGACCGAATGGAGAATTCCTGTCCCATAGTAACATCAGCATTCTAGAAAATACAGGTAAAGTTCAGGAGAGTCCATAGAAACAAGAAAAATGCTTAAGTTATAAACAATATTAAAAGGAATAGGAGAGCAAGGAGCTACCACAAAATGAGTAAGACTCAATGGATGCAACCATCGCCTGCTATGTCCAGCACTGTAAAATAAGTTAGAAAGTTGATGAAGAACAGCCTGATTTTAGTGCACTATTATACTCTTTATATATTGTCATAAAATAATAACTTTCTAGATAGTATAAGGTGTGGATGTTGATGTGTGGAGTGTGGGAGAAGGAGAAATCAGTTTTATTAGCCAAATCTTGGGAGGCTGGGGAAAAAAGAAAACAAACCAGAAATATGATCAGGTAGTCAGAGATTAATGCATTTCCCAACTTTCCCCGATATCCAGTTTACTAAACATTACTATCAAGTTGAGTTCTGTATGTATACATCTGTATATACAAAGATGATCTTCCATCTAACCAGGACTTGTTGCATTTATTAAGTAGGGCTTAGCTGCCGCTGCTCTTTTTTCCTCACCCAAAATTTTTATCTGCAGGCTTGCAGGAAATCTTTTTCTTCAGATTTTAAAGCAACATAATGTAATTTGCAGTTCTAAAGCTGGCTGGGGAATTAAGGAGATTTAAGGACTACATTTCAGATAAGTAATCTCTATTACGTGACCTTGTGATCAGTGGCATGTTCTAGCCTAGACTGCAATTCCCATGATGTCAGTGGAGATAGTTTTTGGCTCTAAACACTCTTCATTGCAGACTCCTTCCTCAGGCAAATTATAATAGTTGGTTGCTGTTCTTCTGTGTATTTAATGATTAAACCACAGCCACTCAGAAAGGCAGATGATATGATTTGAATTCTAATGCAGAACATAAGCAACATTCTGTAAACAAGCAAGAAATAAACTAAAGATGTAGAGTCCCCTGATTCTATCTCAATGTATCATCTCTCAGCGTAGAACTATATTCTACTCTTCATTCCCTTCATAAAATTGAAGACACCTTTATCTCAGTACTTATATGAAAAATGGCAAAAATTATTATATTCTGATCTTTTAGAGAGGCAGCATTCAGATTTACTGCTCTGAAACCAATGGTCTTAAATTATCTACCATCTTGTATAATTTTCATGCTTTTTCTCACCCCAACATATGACCAGTGGTAGAGCATACTTTTTTTTTCTCTAATTGCACAAATATATGTTTTTCTCACATAAACGATTTGACTAAATCACAGAGCAAGTCCAAATATTTAGCAGAGTTTCACTAAAAACACAGTTACTCACACATGATTTATAAAATCCTTCTTCATAGTGTCCTCCCAAAACCTATTCCCAAAGCAAACATCCCAGCTAGGACAGACCTTCTATTACACTTTTGAGAAATTGTAATACAGCTGCTATCTATCAAATCCAGACAGCCTGCATAAAATAAATTATCTAAACACTTACTTTAAGAGAAAAATCTCTGATAGCAATCTTCTTGCTAAACACAGAGAAGTATATTTATTTACACAAGGAAAGGTTTTTATACTGCATTTTCCGCTGCCCATAAATTGTGAACAAACAATTTAAGGACTGACTTTCTTCATAAATCTTCATTAAAGATTTTATTTTTAAAAAATCTCCATTTAAAGAACACAGTTGGCTAGAAAAATATGGTATAGCTATGAATAAAATTTATTAATCAACTGCCACTTGAGAGTATTCTGACCAAATTTACTGTCAACTTGTCAACATTTGTGAATAATTTTGTTTGTTTGAACAGGAATTGCACTGTGAAATAAAAAAGAATAACACACAGTGGTCAGGGCTTCATTTACAGGAAGAGGGGAGAGGAAAAGCAACCTTGAAAACACATTTGTGCCTGTGTATTCTTGAAATTCCTTTTTTGATATAGCCACTGACACGCATAAAGACTCAGTCTGGACTTTCAGCTTTGTACTAGCAGGGTTGACATCAAATCAGGTACTGTCTGTTCTCTCATAATTAGCATAGATCAGATGGACTTTGCATTGTCTTCTCATGCTCATTTGAAACAAAAGCAATGCCTAAAATGCCATCTTCAGATGATCTCAGAATGCTATGGACTCATAAAGGTTATTTTCTTTCATTTCTCCAAATGTATATCAAATATTTTAAACTGATTGTTTTGATGCCCTAAAAAAAAAAACCAAAACCAAAACCAAAAAACAAAACCAACTTTTTTTTTACATTTTACCTCAACAGGGCTTGAATCAGGGCTGACTTCAAACCACCTGGTTGAAAACAAGGCATTCCTCATTTGAGACCAAAGAACATTCAGTCCTCACTTTCTCAACAGTTCCTAAAAGTAGGACACATTGAGAAGCATCCAGATCCCCCAAAATTTATTCTAGGATAATGGAAGTGTACACCTCTAAAGATGCTGTAAGCGTCTGTTCAAAAGCTGAAAGCAGAGAGGGCAGTAGGGGAAGAACCACCATTCAGTGACAACTGGGTTTTGATCTTTGGGGTAGCATAGTGGGAAACACATTTGTATTAATAAATTTTTTGTCGGATTCAAACGGGCTTAAAAGTTAGCAGAAACATACCCTAATTTCTACAGAACTGTCTCTCCCTTCACAGAAACTGGCTAGAATTGGTGCAAGGAACAAGCATCTTTATTTTTTCCTAATGCAAGCTTTGTTGAATTTAACCCTTTGTTTTTGGTTTTTTTTTTCCCTGAAGTTTAAAACATTAAACAATATTGAGCAACATGGATAGTTTTTAAATTCATAGCTAGTATTTTGACAGGAGCAAAGTTTACACCAATGCAAGCACTTCTGAAAATCCCATGTTCAGATGATACAATATATTAAATCTTGAGGGACGCAAATGGAATCGCTAAGTGAACAACACCAAACACACTTATTCTCATGCTTTACTTAAACATCATGGACAGTTTTGTGCCAAAATACACATACTATCTTGCCACAACATTGGATGTGTGTAGCAGTCATGGTTGAGACCTTTACACACCCATGTGTACTTTTACTTACATAACAAATAAAAACCCAATGAGTTTAAGTAAGGGTACTTACCAGCTCTACAGGCAGACAAATGGGCATAGCGCAAGCATATGCCCACAGTATACTTGTATTCCAGCAAGTACCTATCCTGAGAATTGAATCTATTTAACTACTAAGAAAAAATTAAATACCATCAGTGGACAGACTGAAGAGTGAAAGTTGCGAAAAGCAATTTCTACCTCTGTGTTAGAGTCAATGAGCCTACAGAAAAGGAAAGAACTTGTTATCCTCTCTCCATGATATCATTATCATCACATGCAACACAAGACACACCAGGAGCTTAAGTTACTGATGCTGACACATGCACACAACTTAAAAAAAAAAATTCCACTAATACCATATTTCATGGAGCACAAACAATATGATGAACACAAGCAAAAGAAAAATGATAGCTTTTCTAATGCAGGAGTGAATATCTGCACTAATGCTCTGCATGCCAGAGGTTTCCTAAAAGTTTTGAGATTGTCCTACTATATCCACATTTCACTTTCATAATCAAGGATAACAAGTACAAAAAAAAAAAAAAAAAAAAAAGCCTCCCTAGGATCAAGAGGTCAGCTGCAAACCTATTTAAGTGGTACAGTATACTTAGCAGAAGATGAATGCAGTAACAAGAAGAAGAGACAGTTGAATTTTCAGCTTTTCCTTGCTTATATGCAGTGAGGGAGGGAGTTGTTTGTTTGAGGGATGTGGTCCTGCTCTGTAGGAATCCATAAATCCCATATGTGCTATGCATTTGGTTCTTGTCAAGGAGATTGCTGTATGAGGACATGGGGTCATTTCACAAGAAAACTAACTGCATTTAAGCAGGGAAGTAAACAGTAGCTACAGATAGCAGAGTAGCTCACTCTTCAGAAACAGTAAGATGCCGTTTGCCTTAAGATGCTGCCTTTGAAACAACAGTGAGCCCACTGATATTGTCAAAACCTCTAAACACAGGAGAATGGAAATGGCTGGCAAAGTGAGACAGAATGCTCCTACAAAAATAAAAGTCTCAGTCTTGCAGGAAAAGTGGCTTTTAGGAGGGTCAGATGATTGAACAAGGATGTGAATGCTGGTATTAAACTAGTATTTGGAGAGCTTTTGTTATTTAAATAATGTCCCCTATATTTTTTTTTCCCAAAAATGTTCTGAGAAAGTTGTCTGTGAATGTATACAGAGTGCAGGACATAGCTCCCCGAAAGGACTGTGTGGTTTAGGGCAGGACCTTTCAGCCCTGTTTCAAGGAAGGACATTCAGGAGCAAAAGGTTGAGTAAGGGACAATAAAGAAGAGGACAGAGAGAAACAGGATCGAGCACAAAGACTTGGATCCCTGGAGCCTTGACTCCAAACCTGTAGTACAAGAGCTACACCTTCCTCCCAAAACAACTGCTGTAACAGGGCAGGCGGAAAGAAAGTATACCTTAGATTTCCAGCCTTCGACTGGGATAGAGAGGCTCTTTCCTGGAGCTCTGACTCAGCACCTGAACGGCTGCCTTGCTGCTAGAGCAAAGTGGGGGGGCAGCACCACCACCTCTGCCTGCAACAGGATCTTTGCACTGGGAATTTCCCCTGTCCCTTACACAGGATTCTCTGACTGATAATGCTGGAAAAGCTGCATTTCTGCACTTGTCTGTGTCCGATTCAGCACAATGGATCTCCAGCTCAGCCTAGGAAGCCTTACCAAAGTGTCTTTGTAACTCACACAAATAATCCCTTACAGGTACCCTCTACCTTACTGCTGCTTCTGGCATTTTTGAAAGGGCCAGGCACTCAGAGATGCTGTGAGAGAAAACAAGACATAAATTAGGCAGTAATGGGCCACAAGACACTTTGGGCGAAATCTGGAATGTCCCAGAACTGAAACTGCCAATTTTGCAGGTCATACTCTTGACTGCAAATCCAGAACAAGCCAGTACACCACGAATGTTATTACAGAGCAGTGTACCAATGTATGCTGTTTTCATGCCATAAAATAAGGCCTTGGTTACTTGTGATCATTAAACAGTATTTCTGAAGAGGAAGGACATTTATTGTATTGTCTTAGATACTTTCCTGCTACTTTTCTTTTTATCTGCAATTCCATTATAGATAAGGGATGTAACAAAAAGAGTTGGTGCAAAGCTCTTCATTCTTCTACCCAGGCAAAACCTTAGTACTGGGCAGGAGGAGGAGAAGATTGGGTCGTTAGCTTCTCTTCCACATTAGCCCCACTTTAGCTGCTTTTCTGCCACCCCAATCATCTATTAGAGATTGCCAGTCTCATGGAGCAGGTTCCACTGGCTTTGGACACAGTCCCAGGTATCTGTAGCTCTGTACTGGAGTTTGCCTGTCCCTGGTGCACCATCCAAAAAGGCTGAATGTGTGGCAGTAATATTGATATCAAGTGAGTGGTTATCAAAAGAAGGATGTACATTTGAGGCAATCTCTGATGTGAGAGCTTTCAGCAATTGGTGCTAGCCCTCTTGTCCTACAGATAACCATCCTTCTACCTGGGCCAGCAGAGCATAGCCCATGGGTTCACACTCGGGCTGTCTGGTCCCCTACCCCAGCAGTCAGTGGCACAGACTCTGTGGAGAGCTGACACGCTGACTGTGAAGGGCAGCAGCTGATGCTGGGCCATCGTTGTTATGCCTTCTGCTCATGCTGCCCATTTACCAGCACAGCCGTAATTGCTCCTTTGGTTGTTTGCACAGGGTAGCCATCCTGTTTGCATACCATGTGGCTTCATCCTGCCGCTTCCAGTAATCGCCGAGTTTCCTTAGCCTGTACAAGATTCAGAGCCCCTCAACACTAGATAGGGGCGTCAACTGGTGATTTAGGTACATGAGAAGAAACAAGGTCTATAAGCATTTTCTCAGTATAGCAGAACACATTTCAATGACATTGCTTACTATAAGGGAATATCTTATTACAGCGGTAAATCACCTAGAAAAATCTGAAATACCTGAAACCATGGTAGAGTTGCATTTGATAATATTCAGACTGTGCAAAAATAAGTGAACAGCTCTAAAACTCTCTGGTGTCCTACAGGAAGTCCATGCTTTCTTACCCTGTAGAAATGAGCATTCTGGAGAACAACAGTGTAATTTGAGAGAACTAGATCTAGCTGAAAAGGCAAAGGAGAGCACTCATGTGAAAGCATCCCAGAGTTACTGGAACATAAATGGGTTAAGAAATGTGATCCTTATGCAGGAGTGATGAAAGCTTTCCATACAACTTTAAAATGTATTCATAGCATTAAAACTAGTTACATCAGTAGTTATAAAACATCACCTTGCAATTCAGGCACTATACCTTTCTCCATATGGCTGCAGGACATGACCAGTTGTCTCAGAAGTCTATGAAAATGGATACATTTAAAAAAAAATAAACAAATACATCCCCATATCGTTAAACATATCTTCATAGCCTTTATCCTCAGACCACTTAATTCTAATTACTATTATTATCAACAAACTTGTTCACAAGAGTGTTTGTGGAAGGCTATCATGAAAAAAAACAGTACATCTGAAACACATCTGTTTGTTAGAAATTGCATCAAAAAGCAGTTGACAGTTTGGGAATCTTCACACAGTCCTAGTATAACCCTAATAATAGTAAAAAAAAAAAAAAAAAGAATATCTAATAAAAACATTTTAATATTTTTAAGCACATACAATTAATTCCTTTAAAATGTAGAAATATCATGAGCTACTAGAAGAAATTCCAATATAGCATTCAAGAAAAATCACAATTAAACCCCTTCAAATTAAAAGTAATAGCTTTGCAACAACTAAAATGAAATCCTTTTAAGTTATTTGCATTAAAAAAAAATAAAATCAATAGAAGCCTTGGGAAATACAGCACAAAAAGTAGTACAGGAGATAAAATGGTCCTCTCATGCTCTGATTAAGGGTTTGTGCATAATGATGTATTTGTAGGGCAAATACCACAGCAATCCAGATAAACACAAAAAATATTCATAATTTAAAAAAAAATGTGAAAGCAGTAAAAACAAATCTTTTGGTTTTGCTTTTGTTTTTTTTTTCTATAAAATAGAGATTTTTGAGGTTTATATACAGACAGAATAGCAATATTTATATGTGACTACCTGAAAATTCTTTCCTCAAGTTACAAACTCCAGACATAAATTACAGAGGACCCATTGGTCTCCTTGTGCCTTGGGGACAGCAATCAGTCTGTCCATGGCAAATAGGAATGACTTGATGTATACAAAATTTTTCTCAGTTGAAAGATTTTTTTCACTGTTTGGAAAATACCGTGATGTTTCTAGTTCATAGTAATCCATTTCAGAGAATTCTCTCCTGCTGCAGAACACAAAACTAATTTGCTTAACCAAACTAATTACTTGCGTATCAATTCTTAATAAAGATTTTGTTACAGGGGTTGGTCATATCAGTGGGCTTTACTATTCAGAGAGGTAAATACAGATACAATGCACCATTCATGAGGCTATGGTCTAGAGAACTGTTACGATGGAACTTGAATAGCTGTGCATTTGGTAATTGGAAGACAAAATTAGAGTCCAAATGAGATACCCAAAATGCCAGTAATAAGCAGCAGAAAGGGTGTCTGCCACAAACAGTGCATATGGGTCAGTATCATGGTACCTATATGAGATTTTGATGAATTTATGTGGGTGGCTAAGAACCAGTTAGTAGGATCTCATTCAGGAGATGTGAGCTTTTCACTTTTATATTGACAATACTTCTAGAAAGAGGACTCATACCTAACAAAAAGAAAAATATGCATTGAATTTACCTTGGGAAGCTACCTCCATCTATGGCAGGATCTACTTTGTTGAATTGATGGCATAACATTGGATCTAACCTGGGAAAAATTCCCAGTTGGACAATCTCATCTGACGGGAGTTGGTGCTATCAGAGAGCAGTTGCAATAGATGAATAGTGTCACCACCTCTGTCTCCTGAATAAGGCAGGGAGAACAATAATAAAGGTTGAAAGGTTGTCCTCTGTCAGACTGGAAAGCTGGAATTGGGGTAGATACTACAGAAATATTTGGCAAACAACACTGTATTTCTTCCTTGATTATTTTAATACCGTACTGTAAAAACATTACCATTTTGGCTTTTACACCGAGAGCTTTCCTGGGGGAAGTCAGACACTGCTTCAAGTCAAGGAAAAAAAAATAAATCTCAGTGGTTAATTTCTTTTTACATTTTGTGAAGTGGTAGTCACTGTGTTTTGAATGTATTTGGCAATACCAGCTCTCCCCAGTAAACTGAAAAGGCATGAAAGCACGATTTGTATTCTCTCTGTCTTCTGTATGCTGCAAGAGACAGTGGAAAATGTACATAGGCGAAAATGTACATGGCAATAAAAAGAACCAGAAAGCAGCATTGTGAGAGATGATCCATCAATTTGTATACTCAGTGCTGATAGCTGGAGGAGGCCACAAAGTACTCTACTGTCATTGCCATATGGGAAGAAACTATAAAAATGACTTATGATGAAATAAGGAAAATTCCAGGTGCAGATTCCATTGCAATCCAACATGTAGGTACTTGTGTTCATCAAATAGCTGATGAACGAAGCACTGTGATAAGAAATTTAGTTCTATCCAGGCAAGAAGTGCTTGGGTTTTTTTTTTTCTTGTTTTTTAATTTGGAAAGTCTGATCATATCCGTTCCACATTACTAATGCCTATGTCTTTTAACTGTCATCACCAGGACAAAGATGCAACTCTTAAAAATGACTGCTCCTCATTGCGGAAATCATTGCACACGTTGCTCTCTCTTTAACTGGTACTCTGCCCCTGCAATGAAAGTTTGTTATCACCTTTATCACCTCAGCTTCACTATGCACAGCTAGCTTCTTAAGGCAAATTGCTTTTCCTCATTTACTAATAAATGGAGCTCCCAGGTTTGTATTTACCACTCCACAAGCACAGATGATGGGCCCCTGACCTTGCCAACAGAGGCGATGCTTTAAAGCTGCACACTAAGACCAGGGAGGGCTGCATGGGAACTCTTGTTCAATAACACATGACTACGTATGAGATCAGCATTCCCAATATGCTTCAAAAAGAGCTGGATCTTGGTTTCTGTGGCATTGCTTGTCTTTTCTTATGGTCATCTTAATTTAAAATTCTTTTGCAATGAGATGAGACTGAACATGCATCCTTAGCGCCTGTGACTGACTTCCCTAGCACTCTGTGTCTGTTTTCTTCCCAGATGCAGGACTCTGCAGTAACTACATCCTCTTCCTTGCCCCCCCACTTGCAGAGCCCCAATCAGGAAATACATACATACACACACACCCACACATATTAATTTCCTTCTTCCTTAAAGCTGACATTAATACATTATCATGGTCCAGGAAAATGCCCTGAGGGAGTTTCTTGTCAGATCAAATGGTAGTGATCAAAGTTATTTAAAAAAAAAAAAAAAAAAAAAAAAAAAAAGAGTCCAAACCAAAGGGAAAAAAAACCTTCCATGCAGAGCGAGGGATATGCCTATGGAACAGTTAGTGGGGTGAGGAAGAAGCCTCTGTTAAGAGTTTCTTCAGATGCTGCAAACAGAGCTTTTCTATGTTTGTTTCTCATTTTGCATGGCTGGCAACAGAATGGAGAACTACCCTTGAGGGGGAATGGGCTCTTCATTCTGTTCTGGGGATGTATTCATTCTGTTCTGGGGATGTATATGTCTATTCATGCCCCTGCCTTTTCATAGGGGATTTTTGTGGGGGTATTTTGGTTGGGGTTTTGTTGGGTTGTTTTTTTTTTTTTTAATGGCGAGAACAGGACACAGCTGTTCCATTTGTCCCATAAAGTGTTCCCTCCGGATAATCACAGAATAATTCAGGCCAGAAGAGACCTCAAGAGAGCTCTAGTCCAATCTCCTTCTCCAAGCAGGGTCTGCTCAGATCAGGTTGCTCAGGGCTGTTCCCAGATGGGTCTGGAAAATCTCCAAGGACTGCCTGCACAGCCTGTGCAGTCGCCATCTCCTCCAGTACTTGTACGGTCCTCATGGTGAAAAAGCTTTTCCTTGCATCAGCGCAACTTCTCTTTTCTCAATTTACTCCTGTTGAACACGGTGGGAAAATGAGAGACAAAGAGCCTGGTTCCATCTCCTTGATGACCTCCTGGTAAGTGCTGAGGGATTGCTGTTAAGTCCTCCCAAAGCCATCCCTTCTCCAGACTGAACAAGCCCTGGGCCCTTGCCCTCTCATCACAGGGTAAGTGGGTCAGCATCAGATATTACGGTAGCACCCTGCTGAACTCACTACAGTTTATTGATACCTTTCCTGTACAGTTGGGCCCAAAACCAGAAGCAGTAATTTAGATGGGTTATAAGGAGTGCTGAGTAAAGGGGATAATCACTTCACTTGGTCTAGGTGATGTGCCTGTTCACACAGCTGAGGAGACTGCTGGCCACATTTGCTGCCAGCAGATACTGCTGGCCCATGCTTGCCTTGTTACCTACCACAGCCCCAATGTTTTTTCCACAGAGCTGCTCCCCAGACAGGCAGTCCTCAGCCTGTGTCTCTGCTGGGTGTTGTTCCTTCCCAGGAGCAAGGTTTTGCATTTGTCTTTGCTGAATTTCATAAAGTTGTTGTTGGCCCATCCCTCCAGCCTGTGTAGGTCCCCCTGGACTGCAGCTCTGTCCTTGACTGTAGTGACTGGTCCCCTCACCAGTTTGGTGCAAACCTTAAGAGCAAGCACTTCATTTTCTCCTCCAAGTCATTGATGAAGATATTGAACACAAGAATAGACCCCTGTAGTACTTCACTTGCTACTGGCCTCCAGGCAAAGTATGACCCATTAACCTTGCTTTCTGAACCCAATGATCCAAACCACATTTTAATCCACCAGCCCACAAACACTCTCACACCAGAAAGTTGTGTGGGACAGCATCAAAAGCCTTGCCAAAAATCTACTCTCACTCTCTGATTTTCCCTAGGACCCAGAAACATCCAGCCATAGCATTCCTACAAAAGCAACTTTCTCCCAAACTAAGAGAGACTGGCAAAAAAAACAAGTCTCACTCTGAAACAGGGATGAAATATAGTACTGGGACAACTGAAGACAGCTGTTGACTCTGCATCCTGGATTTCCTCCAGCTGTCACTTGCAAAATGGCATTTTCTCTTGTGCAATTTCAGCTGGCGTTGTGGTCCAGTTTCCCTGCTGGAATTACTCCTAGCAAGTTCCAGGACTGTGAATAACCTTGGCTTTCCACAAAACTGTTCCCTGCATTATTAAGAGAACTAAAAATCAATTTCCCTGAGCATCTAATCTCAGTGAGGAAGGATCCCTGAAAAAAATAAATAAATGGTTCCATTCTCATCAGTCAGAGCAATTTTAGCTAGAAAGAAATCATATTTGTAGTGCTAGTGTCAGTATGCATATGGAGTTGGCTGAATCAAAACATATTTGCATGGATTTTTGTGCTGGTGTGATGTTGTCCGAGTTTCCAAATGGTCTGAACTTCCCAAACAGTGGAGTAGTCAGCTTCAGCTGTATCTCTGGCCATCTAAATTTACTGCTGGAAGGAAGAAAGACCCTTGGATGAAATCATGTTTCCTTACAAAGACAATTTTTTTCTGCTTATGTAGGGTATAAGCTGGATACACAGCCACCCATACAAAGTGACTTCTGCTTCTCTCCACTGAGGCAACATCAGAAAGGCGCCCAACATAAACTTTACAAAAGCTTCATTTGAAAATAACTACTGACCGTATAGACAAATTTGTTATATAAACAGAAAAGTTCATTTTTAAGTAAAAGTGGAAAAGCTGTTTTAAAATTTTAAAGATTAATATTATTGTCAGCTCACTCCCTTCTGGCCTTGTGAGTGAACCTTTCAGAAAACAGATCTGCATGTGGGGAAGATGGTGGCTCCAGTAACATAGAACAATAGCTGATAAATTTAGAGATTGCCCAATAAAAATATTCTTTTTCTTGAAACATACCATCTTTCCAACCTAAAACTAAGCAATTATTTAAGTAGCACTTCCCAAGTTCATAGATTTTAAGCTGTCTAGATTCAATTCTAGAGTCTGAAAATAGCAGCTCTGCAGTCTTTGACCAAGATCATATGGATTAAGCAATGTACAGAACAATAATTTCTATACATTTCAAGCTTACAGACAAAATCTTTTTTAATATAAGTACAAAGATCAAAAGCCAGTATTGTGGTTTACTGGTAGCCAGTTAAAGAAATCAATAGTTTTCTACAGTATTGCTTATTTGGGACAGAATTAAAACATACTGCAAAAATTGCTTTTACAAAAAGCAGGGCCACCCTCATATAAGGTATCACCTAAGTTCTACATTCAACATAACAGAGGCACATTAATAACTCCAGTGAAGTCAGATTGAAATCAAAGCCACAGCCTGACATCAAGAGTAAAAATGAAGAACTAAAGGTTTGAGAGGCATTTTTATTTCTATCATTCTGATCCATGAAGACCTTCAACATTAATATAGTTTTCATGCATGATGGATGACTGATGATTTCTGTGTTTTGCAGAAACTCAAACTATGGCACAGCTATTTACGTCTGAGAGTCCCTAATATTTTACACATGCACACAGATGCTGAAACCTGCCTGCATCTTCATCTTTTCTTCACAGTGTATTTTGAACAAAGACCACTTCAGAGATCCCAGCAGAGATGAGGGACAGCACAGTCAGAACAGGAAGGGGATGGACCTGAGCCAGGACCTTACGGGAGGAGAGGCAAATGTGTGCAAGGCTCTTTGCACCCAAAATGAGAGGGGCACTGATGTATTTCTGGGAGTACAGGACTGCACATTTCATTCAGTCACAGAGTCACGCCATGTTGCAAAGATGGTGGGGAAGAACAAGGTTGCTACATCACCTCTGTCTTGCCCCACTGCTGATTTCAGCCTGTGACACAGCCAGACTCTTCAGGTGCCCTTCATTGGAAAGCCCCACCTCAGGCTTAAGTACTCGTAAGCCCTGCCTTGGATGGTGAGGACCTGCAGAGAACGGTACATGTTCTGGGCATGGTGGGTCTGGCTGTGCTCAGTCTGAGAGCACAGGAGAACTGAAGAGCAAAACAAGAGACCACCCACCTTCTCATAATTTTTGCTTCTAAACTGAGATTCCATTTTTTTTCTTTTCTACCTGTAAGAAAGCAGTGAACTGCAGTAGTCCTCTATCATTTGAAGAGGATTTGGAGTACAGATGCTGATTTTGCACCTTACTTAAAGGCACAGGAAAGGCAATTAGTGTCTGAATCTCCCCCCACCTCCTTCCTCCAGACCTTTTCAGGAACATTTTATCTGTCTGAGATACAACAGTTGCTGAGAGATTATTAATTTAGACAGCTCCTTCACATTTCCCCACAGTTAGCTTGAAGTCACAGACATGTATATGGACATGTTCCTGAGGAAGCAGAGATAGGACTGTTTCTAGGAAATTACATTCAGTAAGCAAAGAAGCTACTGCAACTTGACAGAACACCAGATAACTATATCAAAGTTCAGAAAAGTCATGAATACAGTTAAATATTGAAGTTGATTAATACACATAAAAGAACAACCATGTCAGCAAGAAATATTTAAGTAGAGCAATTACAGTTTTGATTGGACTCAGCAGTCTGAAAGCCATGATATCATCCCCTAAACAGTCAAGGATTCCTCCACCTCCTCCACGACCCTTCCTGAGGACAGCACCCACACTGCAAAACATGGCACCGCACCTCTCTCCTGAGCACAGGCAGCAGAATGGGACTTGTGGATCGCTCCTTTTCTGCAAATTCTGAAGCTCCGCATAAAGCATGAGGCTCTTTCTAAAACAGAACTGAAATTCACCCTAAAATACAGAACATCTTGAATTTTGTATTACAAAGCAAGTACATCTTGGCTGAACAGCAAACAATAACAGTTTATTGTGACTACGATTGAAGCATCTGAAAAGCACAAATCAAATTAGATCACGTCAAGAATATAGCGCAAAACATCCTAGTCTAAATCTTTAAAATAATTTACCTTTCAGTCTTCCATTATTTGCAGTATCTAAAGAACAAGGAGACAATGAGTGATTTTAAAAAGACAGGAGTAAATTAATAAAACCAACTTGCATGATCTGCCTGGTAATGCAAACTAAAGATGATCAGATTTCCTTACCAGTGTTCATAATAGTCTGTTTGTACTGTAAAGGTAGCCTTAATAGGAAGACCAGAATTCCTTTAATACCTTATAATAGATATTAGAACTATAGAATTCAAAAATAAGAATGTGGATCAAAGACAGCAGTTAAAACAATCATTTTGGTTATGCATTATAGCTAAAGAAAAGGAGAAAAAATGTGGGTCTGGACTCCAATCTGCAGAATGCAACAAAGATGGCACAAGTAGAGTACACCTTTGAATGAGATACAAATAACTTGTGCACTGAGTGTAAGTAGTAGTTGGCATATTTTAGTTAAGCTAAAACAGATGTGAAATATAGTCAATTTTCAATTAGTCATGGAAAAAATATCCAGGTTTCAGACTAACCATAATACATGCAGAATAGACCTTTTCCGTTTCATTTTTAACCTCACTCCATATCTTCATTTCATGCTTGAATATAAATTATGTACAGAATGCTCTCGCAGCTATTTTACATATGTTTTAAATTTGTGAGTTTGCCTTATCTTCCTTATCCCACCTCATTTATTACCCAGAATAGCAAACTCCATTGTAAATAAATACATGCTAAGTGTACTTCTCATTTTATTTTCTTTTCAGTGGTTTTAGTTGCTGTTATAATGAATCTCAGCAGACCTGATTTCTCCCTCTTTTACTAGGAGATTCAAAAGGCTGTAAATGAATTATCAGCTACATTACCTACAGAGCACAGATCTATATGAGACATGATTAAGCAAGAAAGATGACTTATTCTTTATTAACAGAATTTCTGAATGGCCTTTAGATGTTGCTAAACTCAGGCTAGAACAACATAATCCAATCTGGCTGTGACTAAGATAGAGATAAACATTGTAAAGGCTGATCTGGAAGAAAAGGTCACCCGTACAGATAAGGTGCAATTAAGGACATATTTAAAGCATGTATTTAAAAAAAAATATGGGGTGTATTCATCAAGACTTATAAATTGCTCAGCTTGTTGAAAGTGGTTGGTAAAAATCTTTCAGGAGAACAAACCTAACTCTTCTGTCATTTACAAATACTCTGTTCAACTTCAAAAAGACTTTTACATGACTTAGACTAAAGCTGAAACAATCTTCACCTCTGCCTTAATTTCACTTAGATAATAGAAAACTCATATTCAGTGAAGTCTGCTTTTGGCAAAAGGAACTTTGGACTCAAACAGACTCTCAGCTATACCCCAAATCCTTCCAAGAATTGTTTTACAGATGTAATTATAGCGCAGAAACATGCTTGACGTAATCTTGTTAGAAGAGGTGAAAATTTAAATCCTGAATTGGCATAAGACTGCTTGTAGGACAGAAACCCATCAACTTTTAGCACCTTCAAAGAGAAGAGGACAGAAAGATTTAATCACCATTCTGCCCCTTGTTAAAACCCAAAATCACAATTAAAACCTGAATTAAAAAAAATACCTGTGATTAGAAAGGCAATTGACAGATTTCATGGAGGAGAGAAATCAGACCTATTGGACTTACTGAAGTATTCATAAACGACAGCAATAACAAACAACAACTTGGCAGCACTCTCATCTTGCTCCTGAAGAACAGTGCGCACACACACATCTGCATGCACAGACGGGCCTTTATTGTTAACGGCCACAACACTAAAACATAATATTTATTCTGAATGTATATAGTCTCAGATTTTTTGGTACAGGATCTAAGTATCTTTCTGTGAATATATATGTCTCAGAGAGAGATCTGAATCCTTTAATAACCTACTTGGAATTCATAGGACACTCTTGACAAACCTGGCTGTATGCAACAGCAAAAGGATAGACTAAGACTCAATGCCAGAATGAATCAGTAAAAAAAAAAAAAAATCCCAAAACAAATCCCAAAACACTTAAACACACAAATTCCCTGCATCTTTGTGAGGAAAGCTATTTTGTAGTTTTCTGCAGGGAACAGGGGTGTATGTCTAAATGCCAACTTGTAGCTAGTGTTTTGATACCATCAGTGAGCTAAATTATCAAGCAATCAAGAAAAAAAATTGTGCTCTGCCCAATTTGGAATACAATTACGGAAACAGGCAATATCATCCAAATCACCATTTGAAAAGGTTGAAAATTTGCACCCACATTTGCTTAGGAGCATAAAACCATCCAGATCCTTGATATCATAAGTTAAAGTGCAATCCATCACACTGAATAGGACTCACAATTCTGTCTGGCAAATGCTGGATATTAAGGTGGAAACATGCATTGCATAAGTCGTATAGAGCAACTCTGACAAACCCTGATGTGTTGGACTCACTGCAATAGAAAATCAGTCAATCCATTTGCAATGGCTATTTGTCCAAGGTTTCCAGATGTTTGGCAGCTCAGTAAAGACATATCCAGGAACAGTATTTCCATAAGGGGAAAAAAAGACGTGTCTGGAAGACCCAGACATATAACATCTCTATTATTGAACAGGCCATAACAGTTCAGCATTTTATCTTAAAGAATGAAACTGAAAACTCCCCCAAAATATTTGCATCTCATTAAAGAGAAAGAAAAATCATTATATCTCATCAAGCATTACAACTTAGGTGTTCTAGGAACCCACAATAGCAAGGCAGTATATATGAAATCATGACATCTGCCACATAAAAAGCAGAATAATGGCAGATCCAAAAGGATATGGCTTATAAAATAAAATATAAGCATCTACCCATGCAAAATGTGTATATCCACTGATTTATGCTTTTCCAATGCCCACAGATTTTCCTTGTGAGCAGCAACACAGGGATTACACATGATTAGCTGCTGCAGTCATTGTGAGAAGAGAGGCAGCAGCCCTCCAGCGCAGGCTGTCTGTGAGCAGAATAGGAAAGTGTTTCCCTCTGAAGTAGACAGAGCTTAAACTAAAGCTATATTCAGTTCAAAGACTTCAAAAAGCACATGCCATGGCTCAGGTTTTAGATGAATCTTAACATACCAGATTCAGTACAGACTGGAGGTTTTAGGTCTTCAGGCAGGCAGTACTTTCAAAAAATAATTAGGAATTAAATGCATAAATCCATGTAACTGCAACATTCAATGGTGAATATCATCACAGAATTGAGAAAATCTTAAGCTAAAGGTTACATCAACTGGCTAAGCAGCTCACCATGCCCTTATTTGTAACACATATTCATGTTAGACAATCCATTTGGTGTCTGCATACAAGGCACACAAAACCAAGTGAAGCAAGTTTACTATGGAAGTTTTTCCTTTTTATTGTCTGGATGATCTGATATAGTTTGACCCCTTAGCACTGCCAGACGGCATTTAGAAGCCCAGTCATACCTGCAGGATATAACCACACAGGCACAGTGCCAGAGCTGTATCTTGCCAGATCAAAGCGTAAACAAAACAAACAAACAAAAAATGTAACTATGCCTTCAGAAAACTGGCTGCAAAAAACACAGGGAAGCTGTGCCACTGACCACAGCACAGCTGTGTGCATGACTGTAGACATCAATGAGCTGCCAGCATCTATAGGTGACACTGTCGTTAACAGCTGAAGATCTTAAAATCTGAATGTGAAAAGTTCTGGGTTTCACTCAGGTGTACAGCGCTGGCAGCGAACTGTAATGCCTTGCTACAGCAACAACAAGAATAAAGAGTCTGGCCCCATGTTATTTGCTCAGGCCCAATTGATGAACTTGCAGCATGAGCATAGAAATACAGTGCCACAGATGCAGGAAGAAAGGGAAACGGAATGAAGAATGTGAGAACTTCTACCTAAATAAGAGGAACAAATACGAGACAAGATCAACTGAATGAACAATACAATCAAATCTAACCTTTTAGAAACATTAGAAAGTTCAAAAGTAACTGAAATCGCCGAATCCTGATGTGTAAATCCCACTCGTTTAAGCTGATTGTGCTGAAAGTAATGTATACAAAATCATACGCTTTTCCAGGTGAGGGATACATTTTACACCACTTCATATGCTTACATGCATATTTGTTCCTTGATAATGAAAAAATAGGGGTTTTTTTGTATTTAAACAGCAAACCTAGGATTTAGTTATACTGACCAAAGCAACCTCTGACTCAAAAAATTCTCTCTGGTCAAACACCCATTCCAGGACAAGTCTGCCAGACCTTAGTTCAGAAGAAATTTACATGAAGGTTCATTCACTTCTGAAAATAATTTGCAACAAAAATGTTAAACAATCTTAAACAGAGCAACTTAAACCAGGGAATTTTTTTTTTTTTCCAACCTAAGAGAAGAGTCAGTACCTAAGAGTATCATATCAGCTCTTCTAGAAAGCATGGCACTTCTATGTTAGTTTGATTATATCTTCCTCAGACACTGAGTGCCCAGTTAAAGACAGTTCTGATTTTTACCTCTTGCTCCGTGATTGCAACCATTTTTTCAGAGAAAAGTCACCATGATCCAGAATGCATGTGACAGTGACACAATCCATTTCCTACAGTGCTTACGATTATTTGAAGACTAAGGTTGGAACAAAATAACACAATTTACTTGAGGATTCATATCTGGAGTTTAAAGTGATAAGGATTAGCTACAAAGTTTCCCTTGCTTTAGGGCTCCTCAGCCCTTTTCTAATTTTCTTCCCAACCTGTACTGCCAAAACTGAACTTTACTGAGGCAAGTCACTGAATTTGTGTCTGAATGGTGTGTCTGGCCATAAGCACCTGCAGGACATAGGCTCAAAACCAAAACATGTCAACTGAACAGTTAAGTACAAAATTGTTATAACTTTCTCAGAAACATCTTAGCCAATGCTATCCTTTTTGTTCACTGTCAAAGGTGATAAAACCTGCAGAGTCTCCTCCTAGACTGCTATGGCTACTCATACAAGAGCATGGCCATAAGTATTTCAGAGATAGACCTCTGTTGGGTAGAAGAAATTGTCCAGTTACTTCTAGTAGAGAGTAAGATAAATTACAGGTGTTTTAGTACGTGGGATGCCCCATCCTCATTCCATCACAGAGACAGTCAGAGGAGCATCACAGACAACGTTGTGATTCATTGCAGTACGGCCTTTCTCCACATGACTTGAGGCAGTAGGAGACGGTCTGACAACCTCATAACAGCCAAGGATGCTCCTGCTATTTACAGCGGCTCATGGATGTTAAACGGTAATGATCCCGAACATCTCTAATCCTATTTGCATGTCTATTAAAATACAGTATATGGTCTGAATGGCATAATTCTGGAGTCTTATCATATTTATGAATTTTATGAGTACATTGTGAATAGGCCTAATGTGATACGACTGTATGAATTTCCCACTATATCAGCTAGCTGCTTGAAAGTCATTAAAAAAAAAAGCAGAATAGCAGTAATGCATAAGCAAATCGAGTCATTCTCCTTCAGTGCCTTCCAAACGTCTCTTTTCCTGTCAATTCTTGTTCTTTATATGCATTTACTTATTTTTAAGGTCTGATGATAGAATTGTTTCCAAAGAGTACATTCAAATTAAATCAAAAAACTTATACTGTATTACCGACCACTACCAGTGGAAGCACAGTTATGCTGAAAGACTTTGACTGACTTCTATATCTTACTGCAGTATTAAAGAAAGAAATATTACACAGATTTACATACACACACACACACAAATCTAAGTGTATATACACATAAATATATATATATGTATGTACACGGATAACAGAATAAGACAACAAATGGTTATCACAAACGTGCTAATGTTCAATTGGCATCCTTATTATAATTTTAATGAATTATTTGGCCAGTACTATAGTAATTACTGCATTTACAAAGCATTTTTAAAGCTATACATGAATTTTCCAGAAATATTAAATTAATATTTATATGGTTGAAATTTTAATCTCTATTTCCATGTTTATCTCATTTTTAAGCCAACAGTAAAGTTTAAAATATTAGATCAAAAAGGCTATCAGCAAAAAACAAAACCAGAAAAAGACAGCCTTTCTTTTTCATTGAGACTCCAGACACACATAACTAGATTAGGAGTATGGCAATACTTAGAAAGAAACATTCAGAATAATGCTCATTGAAAATATAGATGAGTTTCAAATATAGTGTAAAGCATGAAAAATTGAAAATTGATAGTTAAATTCATTTAATAAATGACAATTTAGATTGTAGCTATCAAGCCCCAGGGAAAAAAAATAAACTGAGAACATAAAAATCTTCTAAATCAAAAGACTGAATTTTGTGAAGAAAGATGAAAATAACATCTCTAGCTTAAAAATACCAAGTAAACTTTTACTTTGAATGCATGGAACCCTCTCTCACTGCTATTTCATAAATTTGATTGGATCAGAAGCAAATCCTATTAAATTAGTTGAGTGTGCACACGTATCAGTACCCTGGTTCTTTTGCTCAAAGGTCAAAAACTCTATTCTAAGTGCTAGGGGCCTAAACCAGAAGGGTGTTTAAAGCTCTCATTTCCTTTTTATTCTCTCCTTTCTTGGGATGGGAATTGGGGGAACTATAAAAAGTACATATATTTTAATTCAGTAGCCATTTAGATAAATGATAATAAGCAATCTTTATACATACTTGTGTATACACCCTCTTGACTGGGGAGGAGGGGAGAGGGGGAAGATGACATGAAAAATGTAGAACCATCCAAAAGGTCCTTTAAAGATGCTCTCCCTTTGAACTTTTGGATGGTACACAGACAGGCTCTGTAATCAACAGTGTTGATGTGTTCGGTTACAGTAGCAGCACAAGGTGGCTGACCATATACACTGGAAGGGCTAGAAATACTAAATACTGCATGTTTCCGTTCATGCATTCAATGACAGTGCTTACTGACACTTTGAAGAGCAAAATGTAAAACATTTTTTACTTCTCCCATGATATCCACTTCAAATGTAGGGGGTGGGGGGGCGTGGGGGAGATTCACACCCCACCTTGAAACTGAAATTCAAGCATTTTTTGTTTTCAGCTTCTGTAACACCAACTGCAGAAAATAACTTCTGCAGATCAAATTTTACTCTCAGTGGCATATGCGTGACTTAAAGGTCTTTACATTTTGACTTCAGCTGTTCTGAGACAACAGGCTCTTATCTTCCAGTGCAATCGCACAGATTTAGCTAAAGGCAAAAGTCTTCTCAAAGCAGCACCAACAATTCTACAGAGTACATTGATTTAGGAGCCACTATATAATAATGCTTAAGCCAAAACATTAAAGATGGTTTCATTTGTATTTGTACAAACATAAATAATCACAAAAACTGTGTAGTAGCAAAGATGCAGACACTTGCAAACAAGAGTAGTAATGGCACCTCTGTCTTCTGTTATCAGGGCAGATTCTCTTACAAGTTAACAGTTAACCATCCAAACTGTACTCTGATCTAACCTACAGGAGCTTTTTCATTCTTATCAGTGCTGACCTCTTCCAAATTCAACTTCATATGATTTGTTATTCAACATTATGACTTTATCTCCCAGCCTTCAGAACACTGAGGAGAAAACACGGTAAGATTTATGTAAGAAACATTTATTGAAGAATTTGCTATGTGAGTCCCAAGCCACCAAAATGCTTCCTTAAAGGAAAGGAAATTGAATTAAGGCTTTTGAGACTACATGCTTCATAAATAAATCACAAGAGGAATAAGAAACCTTCATTAGAAACACCTACAAGATAATGATATAACTGATGTCAAGATGATTCTCTCTTGCTATATAGAAACTCTTATGCTAACTGAAAACACATAACATACTACATTTTCCTATTAATTATAAAAATCTCTGCTTCACTTGAATTTCTTGAGAAACTTCTACATGTGCTTTTAATTCAGGGGTCATCTCCCTTCAAACACAAGAGCTGCCTATTCGTGCAGGGACAAGTTCGTCAAACCTGTTGATATTCTAGCAGATGTCACTTTAATTGTGGCAAAATGTCAGGACAATACAGGACAGCCATCAAACCATATCCTGTACTCTAGCAGATAAATGAAAAGGTCCTTTTCAGTAGATTCAAATATGATGTCTCTTTACACTACCTGAAAGTTTTCCTTCCCTCCTCCCCTCCCTGCTAGCTCAAGCATCTCATGGTTACTGGTTTCAAAGTCAGCAATGCCTAAAGTCCCCTGCATTTTCTTTTCTCAGACAAACTCCAACTACCACCCCTCTGTGTCGTGACTGAGACAACCCATTCATTGAAAAAAATGCAAAGATACTGGAGAATCATAGGCATTAATTATAACTTCCAAATCTGCTCACATAGATCTTGGCCTGGTACACTGATTTCAGTGCAGAAATAATTTCTCCATATAATTTTGTATGGTGACAAGCATGATGTGGTCTGGCTTTAGATTGGGGCTGCTAGGTATTACTGTAACACAAACGCTGCTGGAGTAATACAAAACCCCAAAAAGGCAATTAAGTCTTTCTGTGTATTACCATTTTCTCCTTCAAAAAGCCTATTTCTGTCTAATTGTCATCACCCTCTATCCTCACTTAAATCAGGGAAAAAAGAAGATAAATATTTTTATGGCATCTTTGCCTTAATTAACAGCACTGCAGTTAAACACAAAAGGTTTCATGTCTCATTTAAATAAATATCCTTTAAGTACATTTATTTCTTTGGAAACAACAACAACAAAAATATCTATTCTGTAATTGAAAGGGTTAATGTTGAACCCTCGCATGAAATGCTATCAAATATTTGTGCAACGTAAAACAAAAAGGAAAAGTAGAGGCTAAGGCATTTTTCAAAAAAAAAAAAGGAAAGGAAGAAAGACAGAAAGATAAAGAACATTAACTAACACTTTTATTAGGCTACTTGTTTTATTTTATAAAACAAAGCAGAGGAAATGCTAAAAACATTGAGGCAAGGCTTTGGAATAGCCATACCAGTGAAAATTAGTCTCGTAAGTGCAAGTCTTGAACACAGCATCTTATCTTCTGCAGAGAAAGCTGACATTTCTAGTACATTACTTTGACCATGTCTTGAAATGAAAGTACAGCTACACATGCACTAACGAACACCACCAAATTGTCATTCTGTAGCAGCATTCTAAATTACTGACATCATTTTAATTGCCAAATTGTTCTACACTAAAAATATGCTAGAACATATCCAGTTTATAGATTTATAGCCTTCAAATATTACCTTTTATTCAGGACATTTACAAGCATATATATCCACGTATAGTGGGGGTATGTGTAATTAATCAATTAAAAAGAAGGTTTCTGGTATTGGAAAGCTCTTGAAGTAGACTAGCTGCTCAAAATATGCTGCCTACCTTTGTTTAGACTTCCAATTTTTCAATTCAACCTATGATTTGTATGTGTACAAGGACTGTCTACCACCATGGGACTTCCTGGCCCTGACTATAACTCCAAAGAGCTTCCCAAATATAAATTACTATGAAATAACAATAACACCAGTAATTACTTATTCTTCCCTGGGGCAGCTGCTGTCAAAGCTAAGCCAAAGACAGGTATTTGCATGTGGCACGCAAACATCCAGTGGGTGCCTACCTGCAAAATGACAGCACTAAAATAGATGGATCTCCACTCTGTGTTAGAATAATGAATGAGACAGATCCGTCTGTATTCTCTTAACAGCATTAAAAAAAAAAAATCGTATTTTCTAAACTTTAAGACAACTAACCTAGAAGTGAAACATTAGGTTGAAGTCCTAGTTTAACCAAGCACTGCATAGACATGTCATAAAAAATAAGTCACTGTCCTAAAGAGCTTGCGCCTTCAGTTTGTGATAAAATACCATGGGAGTGGGGGTCTAACAGGAAAAAGAAGAAGAAAGAAAAAAGCAGAGAAAGAAAACAGAATGCAGTAACAAAAGGATACTAATACTCCTGAGATGAGCAATAGTCAGCTGAACATTTGACAAGCTTAGCTTACAACTGTTATCACAATTATAGCAATTTCAAGGAGTTTGTGGTATGGTGGGAGCATACAGGCATTGCTGGTTTTCCTCATTTTGTCAGCGTCCTCAGTCACACAAGGTACTGCACTGCACAAACTCAGAGGTGCTACTTTTATCCCTAGTATTCTAATTTTTCATTCACCCATTCCTCAGTTCTATGAGTAGACAATCTCTCTCTTTCTCTCCCCCTATTATATATCTGTTCGCATCATCTATGGAGAGTAAACCTTTTATTTGTCAAATCTTCAGTCAAAATACTGAACAATGGGGATACTGAATGCCATATAAATAATGTAAGACAATATCAGCATTATTGATTAAAATTAGTACTACAAGACCATTTATAGGCATCTATTATTCAAAAAAATAGTATACTGCAAGGAAAGGCAAGTATCCACTGCATTTTCTTTTCACAATCCACTCTGTTAAAGTTTCCTCAAACCAGATAATCAGATGCTTCTTTATTTGTGCCAAGAATACACAAAAAAGGGAAAAGCTCATTTGAAAATTCCAGTTTGTAGATAAAGACATGAAATGCATGTTAAATGACAGTTTTTCTAGGTTTTCATTTAAGGAAGACAATCTGTTCTTTTTCCCCCGATAATCTACTGCTTGATTTTCTTTTCAGTGGCCTTTAGAGCCACACTGTCTGAAGAGTCTAATTTAATCCTCACTAGAAGTCAGCCTCATGAAACTGTAGATCAAATATTCTCATCTTCTGCATTTATTTCCATATGAATGGAAACCCGCACACTTACAACTCACAAAAAAAAAAAATAGAGCTCCATAAAAGTAGAAAAAAATTAACCTAACATTTGCATGTATCTGAAATTGCCAGAAATATTAATATGCCAGTCTGTTTTCATGCAGAGAGTAATCTATAGTACCAAAGCTCTGAGGTTTACTGCAGCTGGGTTTTCAAAACTAGCATGTAATGCATGTGCACATGAAAAATCAGTTGATACTATATTGGTGGCATGAACCATTTCAAGGTAATTTCAGTACTACCCAGAAGCTAAGTTTCTACACTGCTAAAAGCTGATACTTTCATTAAAAGCTAATAAAAATGATATAAAACTAGCACAATAATTTAAGCATCACATAGTGGGAACTAAATATAAGTACTGTACAAATAAAGTTCCATCTGATATTGAGAAAATTAGGAATGATTACAGTTGCCTCTAAGGACACAAATCTCATTATGCTACCCTGAACTTCATATAAGCACTTTTCCAACAGTCTTTCCACACAAATTCTAAAAACGAATAAAAAACCTCATCTGCATAAATTTCTCATCCACCTTCCTCATCCTCCACCTAAGCTACCTTTGACTATGAAAAAAAATAGATGGGGTTTATAAGAGGAGGAATGACTGGGAAAGCTGTTCCTCCTCTATCTTGCTGTCATCTACACTTTGCTTCTTCTTAAGAATTTAGTCTTTACTCACCAGGAGGTAGGACCAGATAGATGAACTGTAGGGTAACCACTGACTGGGGCATCCCAGAGCATACAGAGCACAGGTACCTCGCAAGCAGTCTCTTTCCCCAACTCACAGCATTTGCAAGAACATTTCTAACACCCGGACCTATGTCAACCCCTTCAGTTTAACTGATAGCTCTTCTTTTGTATTAAGGCAGGTTGGGTGTACTGTGTGTGAAAGCAGTGCAGTCTATCTTTAAAGCATAAGCTGGGAAGCTCTGGAAACATAACAGCCAGTGGATCTGGAGAAATCCATCCAATTTCCAGAAGCAAAGTGACTATACAAGAAATAATGGTTAAGTAAAATCCAAATATCCTCCTGCGTCTCAGGTATCAGCTCAGCTTGTGTTTTCTGGCCCTTCTGTTAAACAAATCTAAAACCAAGCTGCATTCAATGAAGAATTTTAAGGGGCATTTTTAATTTTTTCTCCAAAAGAGTAATTAAGTGTTTGATCCAAATGGTATTAGAGGTAATTCAACCAATTCAAGCTTCGTCTGAAGAGTCAGTCTCATTTAGGGGCCTCATTCAAACAAAATGTGACTTGGAAGAGTTTTAGTCTTTAAAACCAATCTGCATTTTTGCCTTAAAAACCAAGCCATGAATGAACCCCCTTTGTAGTATTTGGATGTTTTGGGGTTTTTTCTTCATTATTAGGACTTTTTTTTCACTCAAGTTAACTAATGCTCTCTGAGAGGTGACACAAAAGAGTGTGGACACCAATGGGCCTGCAGTGGCTTTGGCAAATAGACTTTAGGCTGTTCGCAACAAGGTCAACAGCTACAGATATTTTTAATTTTAACTTCTCAAATGTGATCTCAGGGCCCAAGTTTTGTCACAATCTGCATGCATGCACAAAAAATATACATACATTGGCAGCTGACGGTGATTGTAATTCTCACCTGCTGAGAGTAGCCACATTTGGGTCTGGGGTTTTTTTAGGTTTTTTGGGGGGTTTGTTTGTTTGTTTTAAAAAAGACCAATATTAATTGCTTTTTCTTTAAAATTTTAGTAAAGACTTTTTGCAAAGGGATGTTACATCAAAAATTGAAAGGCTGTACAGAAAGTCTGCCAAAAATCACTGGAAAGATTCCCACTGTTATCTAAGAGGTCTGGGTAATTACACCTTTAGAGTATAACTGTGAAGTATTTTAGCGTAAATCTAAACACAACCTTAACCGTAAGATTGCCACCAATACTACACCTCTTAAAAAAATTCATGTGCAGCTACTGATTTGATTTTGAGTACTGGTTTATAGCATAATTTACGAGAAAAATCATGATGTTACAATCACTCATGGCACATGCCTGGAGCACTTACCAGGATGCATTTGTAGATACAGCACCAGAACAGTCACAGAGTATCTTGCAAATATAACAAATGCTTCCCTGCCCCTTCAATCACCATGTATGGTATTAAAGGCTAAAAATTTTAAACATCATCAAAAACCCATGAAGAAATAAATATTTGAGTCTAAAAATGTTTTTTGCCACGGAGAACTTGCAACCCTTTATTTTTTTTTCTTTATTTGAACCCTCCTAATTCAATCAGTGTACTTCTAGGAATATTGTGTCTCTAGCATTCCTAAACATATGCTGCAGTAAAGAAAGAAGGAAAAAAAATGGGGTTCAGCATACTCAAAATGTATTGTCTTAACCAGTATCTCATGATAAGGAGAAACAAGAACTTTTTGAAAATATCAAATAGCAGTAATGAATTTAATTTTCCCCCTTAATAAGGTTTCAGTTGTTTCATTAAGAAAAATTCTACTAAGAAAGAGAGCAAAAAAATATACAAAATAAACAAGCATATAGCATAGATGTTCTGACTCCCACACAGGAGAGTCTCTAGTTTCCCTGGGCAGCTGTCAGAGCAATCAACCTCAGTCATAGAAACCTCCTTTACAGGGGAGGAAAATAAAAATTAAGACCAGCACCCTCCCCCAAACATATGTTCCACGTTTTCCCTTTTATCTCCTCTGAATTTCTATTGTTACCCAGGCAAGCGGCACAGCCTGAGCTCCAAATTTAACAGTATAAAATCTGCAACTGAACTTACCTTGGTAAAAAATGAATTCCTGGAGAACACAACTTCCAGGCTGTTATGCCAGCTGTTCTGCTAACAAATGACAACTCCGCCTTTCTTTCTAGCTGTGCCGTGAACTGACATATCAAGATAACACAACAAGATTTTTGACAGATCAAATTTGCATTGGCCACAATTATTAGACACACGTTGTGGAAGAATGACTGTGTTTGCTTTAATCATTTGATCAACATATACAGATAAGTAAAGGGCATGAAAAAGGCTAACTACTGTTAAAGGTATTTTGCATCTCTTTTTATGCTTAATAGTTTGTTTATACCAATACTAACCAAAAGTGAACAAAAACACTAGGAGACAGGAGGGGGGAGCAAAGCAGAAGATGTACTATTTCTGCATATGATGGGCTAAAATCAACTCTGAGATCTCCATAATCACACTCTGGCACTTTTCAATTACAGATCCACTTAGGAATTTTGCTCTTGGGATCATCTTTAGCATGTTTAGGTTACTGTGATGGAGAAAAATTGGGAAATTAGGAAAAAATATAGATACAATGCAGTAACAGCTAAGGCATTATAAGTTTTTGGTGAGTATGACAGAAAGAAAAAGCCTGGGTATTCCTTTCTTTGTGTACACAAACTCCTCCCTCCTCTCTCACACACAGTACAACTTAGTTCCTAAGTGATGGGTGGTTTTATATAGGAGATCACATTCTACCAAGAAAAAGGCATATTCCACTCTCAGGGACTAAATACAAGAGTGGAATCAAGGGAAATGACAAGCAAACTGTAAGGTCTTTAAACCAGACAGTCTTTTTTATTTTGTTCCGACAGTGGCAGCACAACTGTATCCTGATTCATGACTGTCCTCTGCCACAATGCAAATAAATAGCCATAAGTGCAGCACATTTATTTTAAATGCTGGGCAAATATATTTGACCTTCAATCTGAGGATCTTAATGCTCTGAGAAATCAATGATCAATGATTCAGAAGATCTTTTAATTTTACAGATGGATAAAACTGAGTTTAAGCAACTTCCCTGAGGATACAAAGAAAATTGACAAAGCTAGAAGAGAAACAGACCTCTAGCCTTTCTGCCTCAGCCTTTACTTACACCATCCTTCCTAAAAGTGATATAGCAGCAACTGTAACATAGCAATAGGCATATTTATATTATTAATAAGCTATTGCATAACACTTACAGATACAGATGATATTTCACAAAGCAGTAACTGTTCCACTCTGAATACAGAGTAGGTTCAGGCAAACTAAATAACCAGTTTCCAGAATTTTCGCTTTAATATTGATCTGCTGCCTCAACAGCATTAAAAATGACAGGTGTCTAAGGTAATTTCTGTTTAAGAAGTCAACATATTTAAAAAGAAAATCAAATTAAAAAAAAAGAGAGACATCACCATCAAGAAGTCAATATGTACCTCAATCACTACACATCAAGTAAGTAGGAAACATCTTCAAGATATCAGAGCATATTCTGTAGTAACCGTAGGTAAAAGCTGGTTTTAAATGATGCCCACCATTGGGGGCCACATTTATTACTGCTTTATGGATACTTGCTAGTGTTCTAGAGATTATGATGTTGAATCACTGTACATTTGTGTGTTGTAGTCTCCTTTGGTTCTCATTCACTATGCCAACAATAAATCCAAAGTCATCTGATCTCTGCAATCGAGCCAAAAAGAACACCTGCTGGAAATTATCCTTCCAAATGACAAATTATGGACACAGTGTTTACACCAGGCAATTAAAAAAAAAAAAAAACAAAAACCCAAACCCAAAACTATTGGCAGCTTCCCTCTAGTCCTTTTTTATTGGTACAATGCCTCCACCATACTTAACGAATAACTACACCCTCTGTCATGGACTTATCATGCAACTTATTACTGGCATCAATTTAGGGATTCAAATAAAGAGGGACATTTGGTCCCCCTGCTCCACGCCAGTCAGATGACATGGCAACTGATAGTATTTTAAGGCTGCCTCTTCTATCAAGAACTAAGAGCAACTGCCATGTTTCTGACTGAGCTGGAGAACCTGACAAGCTCTACAAGTGGAAATAAGTGAACACAGAAATTTCTTACCAACAAAATTTGAGAAATGCAGATTTTTAAAAAAACCCTAAAATTTCCTAATTTAAACAAAATAAAACTTTTAAATCATATAATTACTACTACTATTGTTTTAAAAGAATCAAGAGACCTAGTTACAGACAGGTTACTCCTGTTCTAAGCTCTGCACACATGTGCACACACGTGCGCAGGGTGACAAAGACTGAGACAAGGATATATTTTTCAGAAGAATCAAGAAACAAATGGAATATGGAGAAAGCAAAACATTTTAACATGTGATTACACTAGAGATTGTCCTATGTCTCACTGTTCATATTACATGTTTATATGCAAGCACACATTCAAAGTACTAGCACCCAAATATAAGCGTACATATGTACAGTCACACATGCAATGATCTGCACACATGTGTGTGCACATATACAAATTGATAAGCCAGGCTGACTTGAGCAAGGGAGAAGGAAAATGAAAACAAACAGACAGAGGGCAACAAACATGCGGCAAGGATAGAGGGAACGTGACAGGTAAGGAGAGTACACCTGACAGAGAAAGGAGAAAACAACAACAGCAACAACAACAAAAAGAAAGGAGGAAAAAAAAAATCAAGGGCCCAACTAATAAAGACAGCCTGCTGACTTGCATTACAACCATAGGTTTATTTTTCCTTCAGTAATAATAAATGTTACACTGGAACAGCAGCTGCTTTGCTACATACCTTGAGATAAAGCCCTGGATGCCAGGGGCTGTCCCCTTCCCAGGCAAAACCTGTGTTTGGTCACTGAGGTAGAAGTATCATTAAGGGAAATAGCTGTACCTGATACTGACAATTCTAGAAGACATCAAGGAATTTAATACTAAAAAATTTACGGGTTTTGCATGCAGCAGTGCCTACTAAGATACAATTTTATCACATCTAAACACACTACAAAAAAAAAAAAAAAGAGAGACCAAAAAACCCCCATAAAACCACAAAACCCTGTAAGCAAACAATAATATTCTAAGGTTCATTTTACTAACACTGGAGTATCCTGAAGTTTAAAAAAAACCAACCAAACAAACAAAAAAACCAATACAGCCGTGAAGTAAAGGAAATATATTGGTATTAAACTCAGCTCTACCAACTTTTTCTTCTCTTCTAGCAAAAAGGCTTTGCTCATTTACCTGCAGAAAACATACAGCGTTATGTTAGTTTGTATATATACACATACAAAATGGATATGCATGTGCTTGCCGGTAACCAACTGTGAAAAAAAGGAAATTTGCACTAAAAAGAAAATAACCATTTCCAGAGTTCTTCCCTGCCTTTACATTCTTTTGTACCTCAGCAGCTAATACCATTACCTAGGCATTAAAAAATAAAAATTAAGCATCTCCCAGAAGTATTCTTTTATTGGAACACAGCATGAATGCACCCTGGCACTTCAGTTTAAGGTGTAACAAGGCATAGTCTTCAGTTCTGGTACAATACTCAGACTCAAGAGACTCACATTTAAGGGCTGCTTGCATTATGAAACTAATGTGACAAACTAATGTGACCTCAGCAATATACCTTGACCCTAATTCTACAAGTTGGGGGGGGGGGGGGGGGGCAGGGGAGGTGTTCCACACGCATATCCTTCAGTAAGCATGCAAAAATCCCAGAAAACTCTTTTCTGTGTATCATTTCTGCATTTGTACCAAGTTTTGTCAACCCTTTCTCAATCTCTCTCTATTCAGAGTGCATATTTACATACTGTATCTAGGAAAACAAGGTCTGGTTTAATTTGGGACTATTAATTGTTGTTGGTAATCAGTTAATGATTCCACCAAATGTTTCTATTCAGAAGCTAAAAGCCACAATACCAGACAGGGATGTCCTCGCATACGTTGCTTAAGGCTAGACCTATCTAGAATGAGTTTAAAAGGTTAGTAACTCTGCCTTATAAGCAGGCACGCAAACAGTCTCACAAGAGACTTCTTGCTTTAGCATATACAATATGTAGTCTTAAGAATGTCTTTATACCCCTCCCTCAAGGGCACACCGAAGTACAGTCCCTCGCTGGTTTATTTCTTCTGATACAGCAGCAGCAGATGCTTCACCTTCCAATTTCAACTATTAAGAGTTCCAGGGGAATTAGTGAAGCAAATAGGTAGGACTTCCATCCACAACACACGGATTCAACAGCACTTGTAATGCTTTACTTGTACTGCAAGAATGCAGAGAGAACCAGGAAGATGTCCTTGACCTGAGTTTAGGATCCAGTTAAAATCTCAAGTTAACAATACAGAACGATTTAGAGAAACTAGCTCAACACAAATGTGTTAAAAACAACAACAAAAAGTCTTCCCAGCTACTTGGTAAGCACAGCAGTGCCTTTCACTTAACACAAAAGTAGAATTATCATCAAAGCAGAAAAGAGTGTCTTTAGTTACATTTGTATCAAAACTGCTCTAGTCATGTTTTAGTCTTTCAGACAATCAGCTTCAGTCTGGAACTGGAGTGAGCAGGAGGTTCAGATTATTTTTACTTACCCTTCCCAACATTTTGAGAGGAATCCCAGCTATACATTTTTTTAGTCTTTGTTTACACAGCCTGTTCAGAGTAGAAAAAAAATCCCATGGCAAGTTCAAAATTCAAGGGAAGGGAGACAAAAAAATAGGTATGTACCCTGAATGCAGGTTTTGATACAGGATCATCCATAGGATTTAAAGAAATACTTAAGAAAAGTCAGCAAGCAGGAGAGTTGACCCCTAATGCATTCATTATGGGACCATCCCTATTTCAAAGATCACATTTCAAACTGCAAAAACCTCAAAAGGCCTTTTCAAAGGCATTGATCTTCATGAAGCTGGGTGATAAAAATCCCAAAACAATGTCACAGTGCAAGATCACCTAGAAGCCTCCGTTCAGATTCTCCACTGTACAGTGCTCTGCGAAACTGCTTCTCAAGCCTGTGCTACTTCTTAGGAGGGAAAAGACAGGCCATGGTTGCATACTATTTCAGGAGCCCAACCCTTTCTCAATTTGCATCTCATCCTCAAAGTACAGCAGATATTCCCAGATGACGATTTTGAGACAAAGCAGATAAACAAATATTATTCTGTAACACTTTTAAAAAATAACAGTAAGAGCAGGAAAATACTAAATAACAATTACAGTGATTTCTTTATTTTGCAATGCCACTGCAGAGAAACAACAAAGAAGAAAGGCATGTGATTTTATTTACTAGTTTAGCTACTTATTATCACTTAAATTGTTTTTTGTCCTGAGGCTAACAAGAGCTTTCTTTGAAAAAGCTAGGAGCAACAGCAATCAAAAAACAGGATTTATGGTAGAAAGCCTCTAGCCTATTTTGCTTTTATACTTGACAAATGAAAACCTTACAGATAGTTTGTAACCATCAAGGTGTCCTAGAGCAAACTGTACAATCATGAGATAGTACCTCCACAAATTTCACTGTTTTCTGCTTCTTAGCCATTGTATCTTACTCCAAATTAGATAAGACCATTTGAGACAAGATGCTTAAATCTACCTTTGCATGGGTACTAACAATAAGGTAATTGGTAGAAATGAGAAATTGTGCTTTTAGTAGTAAGTGAAGACAAAGGCCAATAAGGAATAGTATTACTTTTTTTACAGGGGGTGAGGGAGAAGAATAACCAACCCAAATGAAAAGCCGCCTTCTTCCTCTCACTCTACTCTGCACGGCATACCCAAAATCATGTTGTATGTGTATGTACAAAATAGTATTCATTTCAGCTATCTGATTACGCAAAAATCTGCCAGCACAAACAACTGCAAAGCAGCTGAGCTCCTTCCAACAGGCAGCGATGACATCCTGTACAACTTTTACCTGGTATTCTTAAACAAGTTTTATTGAATTATCAGGCCATGCGTTAACAGTAACAGCTTAAAGATAACACTGAGCGGGAAGAAAAGCAGCCAGCTAAGAAACCAAGGCATACTTCAGAAATATAAGATACAGCCAGCCAGTATCTTCTTAAGAAAATAAATAATTAATCAGTATTTAATTTCTCAGCTGTTTTGGTACAGCACTGGGTCAAAATACTGCTCTGTAATTGAGACTTTGTTGCAGATAGTGACTTTGGAAAGGCAACAAAAAAAAAAAAGCATAAAAAAGAAATGTGTACTATCTTGTTTACCCCATGGTTCTCTAATAGGAGGAAAAAACCCTGTAAATATGCAGCACAGGACATTAATTTATTTTATGAATTATTAAATATGGGTTGCATATTTCATAAAATGATATTTAACACCATTTATTGAGCCTGTAAAGATTGTTTTTTTTTAAATTGGAACAACTGCACTAGCAGAGTGCACAGAACAATTTCAGCGAGCAAGAGGAGTCAGCTGGTGGGGCCCCAGGGAGCTTTGACAGAGAGGGAAATAATTCAAGTCTTTCTAGCATAAATTTTGAAACAGAAAACTTACGGAGTATGGAGGGAGACAGCTTAAGGGAAACACAGAGGTAATATATGACAGGCTGATATAGCAAAGAATGTGGAAAGCAACTGTAGTTTTATTCCCACAGCCTATTTCTTCTTATCAGCTGGGTGGGCTCTTCCTGTCTCTGCCTAATTCAAAGGTATCAAAGAAAAAACAACAGCAAAACAAAAAGAGAACAAACCTCTCCCTTCAGCCCTGAAGACCCCTCACTATCCCCTCGCCTCACTGTTTTTGGAGAAAACACTGAATATATATCCGGAAAAAAAACCACCTGCCAGCTGTTGTGAAATAAGGGATAATAGTGAACATTGAGCTTGAGGAGTCTCTGACTCTTCACCAGATCTTTAGACCTCCAGCTGTTTGCAAAGCATCCCCTGACAGAGACACAGATGGGCAGATGGACAAAAACGCACAGAACATATATATATATATATGTATATGTATATATGTGTAGGAGGGACTAGGGTGGGGAGAGGGGGAGGGAGAGAAAGCTGAGTTAGATCTGCCTCAGAGGGAGAAGTAAAAACAGGATGGGAGAAATCAACTTTTTTGTTGAGATAACAAGCAATGTCATCCAGATCCGAGGTCCTCAAATGAAAATAAGCTATTAAATAAAAACAGTAACAACCGTGGTCTACGCAATATTTAATGCCATTATTTTTAAAAACAGTCATTGGGTAACTACAGCATTAGTCATAAAAATGAGAACTGAGAAATGAAAATAGGGAGCACAGGCACAGCAGTATGAGCATGTTCATGAGGACAAATTGCTCCTGGCCCAAATGCTTCATGGTGACGACATCTGATTTTCCTGAAATGTTGTTCTGTGCACTGAATATCGACTAAAATGAAGCAGGCAGGGATGGAGAAAGGGTGTCATATACATGCTGATTACCCCCATTTCATCTGTCCCTTCTAAACCTTCTCTCTTGATTTGATTTTTAAAGGATTGCATGTCAAGACTGCATGATGCTTTTGACAGTAAACTACTATCTTACCCTATCAGGCAAAAACTGACTGATTATTGGACATTTAGTTAATCTCCAAATGGCTACCAGGGAGACCAGCAAAACATCCAAGAGCAGACAAGGCTTGTTTGACATTCCTGCTTATTAATTATATTTAATTATTGCCCAGTAATTGAATCTTGGTGTCTATTAAAAAATCCCTCTGAGTTCAGTGGCTCATCTGCCTACAAAAAGAAAGACTGAAAGAAATAATGCAATATTTGTTTGAAAAGCAACTGAGATCCTTGAACTTTCTCATATTTAACTTTAAAGCATAAATTTGGGGTGGTGATGGTGAAGTACTAAAAACTTTCCTTCATTCTCATTTGTTTTGGATCAGCCTGTAAACAGAAGGACCAAGGCCTTTGGTCAAGAGGCTTTAAAAGAAAACGTGATGAAAAACTATCCCTGTGACTACAGCAAGCATTCTGGGTGCGCAGAAGAACTCCAAGCCATGTGTCAGTGGTGTCAGCAGAGGTGCAAAGGTTCCTCTTTGGGAAACTAGCAATTTTGCAAGAGTATCATTACTACCATATTCTGCATGATGGATTTCAAATCTACGTGCACATCTTTTGGTGTGAGTCAGAATAGGGACTCAGTGGGTTTGTGTGAAACACCCTAGACATTGCAGAACAGAAAGCAGTAAATTAGTTAGCAGACAAAGCAGATATGCCAGACCTTTAAGGGACAGAGTACTATTGTTACTGGGAAGCATTTTGTACATTACTATAGTTCTGAAACAATTTTATAAGCTTACACAAGGTCAAGTACATAAATGATACTTGAAGGTATTGCAACCTGTGTTATTTGCCTGTGTGTTGCCTCACACACATCTGTACGCCCACGGTGAAGCACACTCTCAGGCTCCCACCCCCGGTCTCCAGACTTGAACAAGGCCACAGCTGCAGCATCATTCAAAGGTCTGGCTTTGCCTGCCTGCAGCAAGCAGGTGTTCTTCCAAGATACCAAGTAACCTGGATAGTCTGTCAAAGAAATGGTTGCAATGGGACTTTCTTGTACAGGATAACATTAAATTATTGGAGTAGTCAGGAAATTTTGCATATTTATTTTATGGACTTGACTAGCATAAACCATGCATGTGGCAGCAGATTACAAATTTTTATGTTGATTTTGAAAACAGAAGAACCCTGCTGAATGATGAAATACAGACAGATAAAGCAGTCTTTTCTGTTTTTTAAAATGGTTATTTGCAACAAGTTGCCTATAGAAACCTGTTATTCAAACTGCTAGTTCATAGCTCTCTCTACCATTTACCGTGTGCTAAAATCATGAACCCGCACACCATACTATAAGCAGCAATACATGCATTTGCTACTTACTGGCATTTATGTCCTAAAGCTTTGAATATTATCGTACTTTTTAAATAAGAAATTGCAGCACACTGTGGGAAAAGCAAATAGATCCAGAAACACAGCGTTTAACCTGAAATCTCCACATAGACAGAATGGTATGTTTGGCACATCCAGCTTGGAGGAAGGAAGGAAGGGTGTGTTTTGGACAGAGATACCATGGACACACAGTCTTCAAGCAGATAAAGTTGATGGACATCCCAGAATTGCTCATTCCAGCTCATTACCAATTTCCTGAGGCTTCACACCCAGCTAGAAGGATTTGTAGAGGGAAGTCCTATGCCTGTTTTCTGTAGGGGGTCAAATTAATTGATTACAATGATCTTTCTAAAAGCCTTTTTCCTCTCTGCACTGCCTTCTCTTAGCCTGCCTCCCTCCTTTCCCCAACACTTCAGCCACAGAAATTGGACTACTGCTTCCACACAGATACCAAAACCTCTCACTTCATGCCTGAGCTTAATTTTGTACTCAAGAGGGTCAAACACCCAAGTATCAGCCCAGAGACACCCACCAGTCCCACAAACATAAACAGACTATTGCCAGAAATCAATAAAACTGTCATTGCATTTCGCAGCTACAGAAAGGCTAAGGCCCTTGACAGTTCTGCAGACATAAAAGGAGTATGCATCTATTTAAAATGCAGGTGATAGCATTTGATGGCTTTTGAGGTAAGAAGCATATCTGAGTGTCCTACGGACATGATAGTTCATATGCTAACAACATGAAAATTATATAAACGTAGCTGTCCAGGCCCAAATCCAGATCATAGAAAAGTAACTCTATAGCATGTATATAGTATAGTCATCAAATTACTAGAAAAGCTAAATGCCAAAGCACAGTCTGCATTTTTAAAACTACCTGAGAAGTTTTATATCCTTAATTAACATGGAGCTTTTTCTCCATTTGATTTTTTTTTTCCTAAATTCCCAGTGCAGAAAACAGTCCAGTGACAATACATTCTGCAGCAACACGACAGTTGAGTCTTCCCAAAACAAAATATTTTTCATTTATTTATAGAACATGAGCTATCCAAGAGATTCAGCTTGACTTCTGCCTAGTCTCACCCAGGTAGAACATCCATGTCAGACAGTAAGTCAGCCAATATTTCCAAAGTGGTCCATTTTTATTTCACTCATTTCTATCTAACATATTTCAAAATTTGCTTTATAACCTATGCAGCTTAAAGAAATAGCCAAATTACTACTACTTCTTGTGCTTCCCCATCACTTTTAGAGCCTTATTTTATTACAATATTAGCCTTCTATAATGATCAATGATATTAAATTACTAGTAAGGAACCCTGAATGTAATGAAAACTAACCAAGCTTCTGTTTATTATCATCACATTTACTTCTTCAGTGTCAACCACGCCACAGGAGCAGAGTCTTTTAGCAGCTGCAGAGCCTTCAGTGGTCGCTTCATAGTTCTACAGCTGGATAAAATATCCATAGGCTGGCTCAAAGAAAGCATTTGACCTTGAGGTACAACAGATCCTCTTTGAAACAAACTTTCTCCTCCTAAGCAATCTGAAGAGTCAGTCTCTAGAAGTGAATCTGCAGGTATTAGACATGAAGGGGAAAAAAATCCTTTTGAAATAAGAGGGGGCTGGGGGAAGAGAGGACTCGAGCATACTCGATTCCAGATCAGATAATGATGGTTCAGAAAACAGTTCACCTGGTGGTGAGAGTAATGCTAACTTTTCTCAGCTTTTCTTTTGTGCCACAGAAGGGTGAGAATTATGAGTTGGAGAAAGCCCCATGCTCTAAACCAGTTTTCTCCTATCATATACATCTCTGTCTTTTCCATTACAAAAAACCTGCTCAAAGGCTGAATAGATTTTTGCAATAATTTCATCACATGTGTTATCGTGGTATATTTCCTGCAATTCTCTACACTTTAAAGGGCTATTGGCTGTGACCAAATGACTAAGATTAACACATACAAATCTCAGAGGCACTAAAACCAAGTACTTGATTTTCTAGGTCTTAAAACTCTTTCATTTATGTTGCCCATAAATTCCCCCAATTTGTATTTTTCCTAAATCAGATCAAAAGAATTTAAAACATTAGTCAGCACCTTTCATACCAAAATGCGAAAAAAAAATCCAAGCCAGCAGCACTTATTATAATAAGCCTGTGTAATAATAAAGTACATAACCTCCACTCTAATCCATGATTTGGACATTAACAGCCCCACTGAACCTATGCAGCAATTCAAAGAGCCCAGTAAACCTCATTTTAAGGCCCTAGTATGAAGCACATCACAGCCACAAAACACAGCACGTTACAGCCCAGGCACAAAAAGTATTACAGAGTTTTGAACTTTTAATAAACTGGAGATTAATAAATGAAAAAAAAAAAAAAAACCAACCATAAAACCAAACAAAAAGCAAAACCAAAAACCAACACAGCTTTTTTTGGGAAAAATCTATGAATGTAATATCAAAAGACCAATAAAGCGTGGGAAAATAGAAGAAGGACCCAAAGATACTGAAAAGTATCAAATTCAGGTTTACGAAATAAGCATCAGAAAAATTTCCAGACCATAGTATGAGTAAGTAAAGGAGATGAACTGGGAAGGCGAGCCTTCGGGACAGTCTGTTGCAGAAGTGAGATTTCTGAAAGGATTTTCCATATTGTGGAAGCCTGAATTTACGTGCTTAAACTGCCTTGGGTACTGAAGGGCAAAACTTGAACAACAACAACAACTTCTCAGAAAACCAGATTATATAGAACTACTCATAGAATATAATAGGAAGGGTCTATCCACACATCCACTGTAAAGGACAAAGTTCTCAAACCATGTCAAGGCCAATGTCAGATACTTACTTCAGATCAGCAGGTCTCTGCCATAAACTCAGCATTGGTGATGAGGAAAGGTTTTGCCAATTTGCTAGACAAATTCAGGGAACTTTTGACACAAAATTACCAGGCAATCAAGCAGTATTGGAAAGAAAATTATCAGATGATGAAGAAATTGAGTGCCATAACAGCACTCCACTGTACTGCGATAGTGAGTGAGCATGGCAGACTACTTTATTCTCAAAAGCACATTAATTTCCAGTTTACTAAAAATCAAAGAGTTGCAAGTGGTTCAACTATCATTAAGTATAATTAAAAATAATCTTACCTTCTTTTGATCTTCTAGTTTGTGACTTACTGGATTCCTTCCATGTTTGTTCATCTCTGAAGATAAATCCATCACATTCACTCCTTGCCCTTCAAAATGAAATCGGTTCAGCAATACAGCAAACTAATCCAAAAAACAGGGGCTACAAACACACAGACATGGTGTTTTTTCCATCACATATCATCTCTGAACATCAGTGACTTGGAGAAATGACTAAGAAACCCATCGATCAAGCTGAGGAAAACTTTGCAGTTCACTCTTGGGACTTTCCAAATCACCATAGCGTTTTAAAAAGCTGATGCTTAAGAAGAGAAATATTCATCCGCTACTTTTAACTCCAACTGCTATCTGTATCTTTCTTCACAGGTTTCCATTTTACAGAAGGTTACATCCTGACTGTGAACCTGTTGAGAGAAAAAAAAACAGTAATATCATCAAGATTGATTTGCAATTTGCTGTCACTCTTTGTAACTGATTATCTGTCTTTCTCAGGTGTGTGGGGGAGTTTGTTTGCTTATTTGTCTTGGTAGGTTTGGGGTTTTTGGGGGTTTTTTGTTTGTTTGTTTTTTTAAGTAACTAATACTGGTTTTTGATTTAAAACTTAGCAGGATGAACCTATGCATCTGAGCATGCAGAGTATTCACTGAGAACAGCTAGTGAATTCCAGCTACAAGCATCAAGGAAAAGCTAAAGGAAAGAGTAGAGCAAAGACTATTTGACTAAAGGCAGTGTAGATAAAAACTTTCAATCATCATATACTTCCTACTCAGTGCCTTCAAAAAGTAATAGCCAGTGTAACACTGACAGGGTCAGACAGGCAAAACCTGTAGTCGGAATACCAAGTCCTAGCCGATATGACAACTTTAAAAAAAAAAAAAAAAAAAAAAATCTTCCCCCAAAAGTTCTCTTGAAGGCTGAAAATGGCAGGGTGGAACAAAACAAAACAGAAAACCTACAAACAAGATTTGTTTGCCAGAGAGTTAAAGTTCTGCTAACAGCAAGAGAAAGAGCCAGTCTCTCTTCTGTCATTTTTGACAATAAAATCATAGAATATTCATGCCTTCAGTGCAATTGAAAGCCAATTGTGTTTAAACTGAATTAACTGAGTAGATGAAGCCCACATAAAAAATAATTTGAATGCCATTTCAATTCATTTTAAATGCATAATATTCACAACATTCCTTCACTAATGTGTATGGAATAAGAAATATGTCTAGATAGTGTATTGAATGGTACATGCTAGATCGTGCAGCCTGTCTCTAATAAAATTACATTGAAAAGGTTATTTTCTCTTAACAAAATAAATAAATCCAAGATTCAGTGGAGTCATTACCAATATTACTATCAGCTTAAACTGTCTTTTAATCAGACCTAAGGTGCAAGTGTTACTCTACTGTAACTGATTTATACTTAGGCCAAAAATTGTAAACCTGATGGCTGAAGTTTGATTCCAAAGAAAGAAATACATATTTAGGCATCTATGAGGTTTTTTTCCCCCTAGGTGCCTAAACCTGAGGTTCAGAAACAAAGACTGTGAACTGGCAGTCAAGTCTGACAGCTGTTTCTAGGAGGATCTGAACTAACCTTCTGTATTTGCAATGGAAGCCACTTATGTTTTTTAACAGAAGATGTCACTAGGCTCGTGCCATGCCAAACAACTCATACTGCTCAGTTTTTGGCTTGGTTGTTGATGATCCTCTTGGATTTCTCTGAATATTCCCACATTTGCATTTTTCACCTAGGACTTAAAGGCAAAAGGACCATGCTGTGGTCCATGGAGGGCTCTCCTTTTTTGATAACATTGAATTAAAAACAAACAAAAAAACCCCAAGGATGCCTAGTCCAACCACTAAAATAGCAAGCTTTCTTTTTGTGACCCAGTTATAAGCAGGAGGAAGAGTTAAGCTGTTACCACATGTTGGGTGATTCCATAAGGGTGGGAGAAACTCAACAGCGAGACAAAAACAAGGGCTCAATACTGATATAAAGAAACATTGACAGCATGTTACCCTATGAGATACAATTTCTCCTTCAGGTGAAAGAGTGTTCCAACAAGGAATAAAATAGTAGTTATTCTCAACACTACAACGCGAGGCACCTATTTCTTATCTGTATTTATCTTCACATACATTTGAACATGATATCAACAAAGGACTAATCATGCAAGAAGGACAAATCTGTTCCAAAAATAACTAAAAGCAAACAGCAGATGCATCTGCCTTGTGAAATCATAGGAATATAAACAATTGTACACGAAGCCGCTACATGAGAGAACACATACGCAGATAGAAGCTTGTTTCCCAAACACAGCTTTAGCCTGATACATCTCACCTAAGCGTATAACCAATTCTGTTCGCTAGCTTTTGAGAATCACCTCCTCCTGCAACTGACAGAGGTAAACATTATATTACAAATACACTCATCAAAGCAGCCTCAAATGCTTGGAGAGCATCTTTCTATTCATTATTTAGAGCATCCTGGGGAAGTGAGTGAAATAAATAACAAGACTGTAACGCGTGGTAACTGCCCAGAAAATAGAAAGTAGCCATTAAAACTGCACTGTTAAAAACTACCATAACTTAGAATCTTTTTGGCTTAAGAAGCAGATTAGCTTCAGTGGCATGCTATAACCTTCCCAAGCACACCCAGCTTTTCTCACCCTGTTTCCACAGAGGCTGAGGTGCAGCAGGACTGAGCCAGACATCAGTCTCAGGCACAGACCATTCCCACCCCTACCCGGGGCCTCACAGGCACAACCTGCAATTCCCCCCGTTTGATGGTCTCAGGGATCCACAAAATCCACAAGTCCATAACGCCAGGATGCAGGAAGGTGAAACACGAGGTACCACTGCAGCGATCAACAGCTGGATTTACACTTATAACAGTTCTAAAGCTCAGATAAGTCAAAACCAAGCTGTTAAAAACCAGGAGTTTCCCTGGCTCATTTCATGGTCAGACATGTAAATTATATTACTCCCCATGCCTGGCAATTATGCTATACTAGGCAATTAAGCTATTCCGTGGAACTGTATGGTGTTTTCAAGCGAAAGTTGGACAGAATGCAAATAATTTTGTTTGGACTGCCCTCATTACTTTTAACATGCAAAGCACAGGGTGGCAATTCTTGCTTGTTCCATTCAGCACATTGTTCCATGGTCTTCAGCCTTTTCAACATAAACAGCTGTAATTAAATGCTCTTGGCTGGCATTTTTTTTTTTTTTTTTACAGTGCACATCATTTATTATTCAACATTTTACACTGATATTTAACATACACACAATCACAGAATAAAATATCCAAAGAGTCTTAGAAATCCTAATAATCACACACTAAATAGCATAGATTTTACTAGGTCATCAACAAATATAAAAGGCAAGATGAATTAGAGCTTTTTTACAATTTTATTCCCTTAACAGATACGTAACAGTCATTCAATAATAATCTCTAATCATTTACAGATACTCATAATAAAATAATCTGGCTGATTAAGCATTTAGCACTGCAAACACAGACCTAGAGGAAGTGAGCAAGCTATCCAAGCTAGGAGCATCCCTAGATTTTCTTGTTAAACAACAAAAGGAGGAAAATATTTTGCAAAAGCATTTCTGACTGGGCATTGCTGAATTGCTCCTCTAGAGACACGTTACAGAAGTCATTCAGAGTGATTAAGCTTCTGGTCTAGGTATCTCTATTACTTGCCTAAATTCAGGTGGACTTAATTCAGGTGAAATGTGCCTGAAAAAACTTCTTGTTTTACTTCACTGTGAGCTACAGGTTACTCATAGACTAGTGGGGAACAACCCCAGATTATATTTTGAGAATTAACCAGAGCCATGCCTTCTATATTACCCTTATTATCAACACAGGTAGTTCTTGAAAAGTTTACACTGATAGGATTTGCAGGAAGAAATCAGCATCCTCAAGCTCTCTGAAGGCCTCTTCCATATTTTTTTTCATTATTATTATTTTCCCTTAAGTGGCACATTCACTAAATATCTGGTGGAAGTTAACACAAGTATCTTTCAAGAGTCTGGATGTCGCAAGTCAACCTGGTTGGGGAGCAGGGACAGGGAGGGGGAGTTGTAAGCAATTACTGTGTGTCGGTCAGTTTTCATGGTTCTACAAAGAAAAAGTTTCTCTACAACCTTACGAAAAATCTAGATAATGAGGGTTTTTTTCCTAGGTTTCCTCCCATTGTCAGTGGCCTTCTGATGTAGTAAAACTCCATGACTTCCTAAGGTGCATTCTGATGGCTACCTAGGAGGTTGCACACCAAGACACTGCTCTGTCGTAGTTATCGTCAGCAAGGATGGGGACAAGGGGTACATTAGAGCCCCCACAGATTACTCTCTTTTCCAGAATCTTATTGTGCTGTCCACATGGATATTCTCAACTTCTGCCACACCATTAAAGTGACTTTGCAGTGAGCTTGAGGCAGGTGCAGGTATAAAACTGTGACTGTATTTTGTGTTTTTCAGTTTTTCTTGTTTGTGTGTAGGATAAGCCTTCTGAGCTGCATCCTAGGTATTATCAACTGCACTGATAGGGATTTATGGTTAAGAGCATTTGAGAGCTATGTTTTTTTTAAAGCATTTCTGGAAATATTGATACAGAAATTATTTTCTGGGTATGCAAATTTTAGAGGGAAAGCATACCAATTTTCAGTGTTAATACTTCATTATCAAAATGAAGCTTCTACTTTACATGCAGTTATAATGGTGATGCAGAATTTGGGGGCTGGAAAGGAGCAGGAATTGAACACAATACCTGTTCACCTCTTTCAAACATGACTGTCTATGCCAGGACCAAAAGCAAGGGTCAGCTGTAAATCTCAGTATACAGCTAAAGCAAATGCAAGATACAGACCAGCCTTAGTTCCTGCCCATCAGTGTTGCCAGGGATGGCAGCACAGCTGAGAGAAGAGGTGGGAGAGTGTAAGACCCCATGAGTCCCCTGGGATGAGCAGTGGGGCACATTCTGGTGCAAAGCATCCTCTGCCCCACTGTTCTTGGGGTTGATTCTTCAGGCTATTGCAATAAAAATGAGGCTCACCACTAACATTTTACAAAGTTTTGCGAAGTTATTCAGCTCCACATTGAAGACAGGCAGTTCAGGGATACCAGAGATGTAACTTCCATCCTTGACATGCTTCTCTGAAACCTCTAGGTGATGTGGCACCCCAGTATGGCTCTAATAACTTATCCATAGTAATAGCTTCACAATGGCCTCAAAAAAGCTTACGTCTAATCATGAAAGCTTCTTAGCTTTCTTTGTAGTCTTTTCCCACAGGGAGAAAGCATTTAGGGTCTCTGTATGGGTCTAACCACAAACATAATGATCAGGCACACAAAGAGTTATCAGGAAAAAAAGATGATGTTGACTCTTGGAGGATTTGAGACCAATGCCAAAGTACACTGCTTTTAGCCAGCATTCAGAATGAGAAGCCAATATCTGTTCTCTGCAAACACATATGATAGAAGTGCTGTAGAAAGGCTTGTCTGCACCAGATAAAAGCAGCCTGGGAAGGCAGCTGGTAAGCCAACAAAATATCTCTAAGCAGTGAGGCTTGCCTACAGAATTATTTCTTCTGATACAAAATTAATTCTGATCCAAACAGCAGTAAAACTGATCCAAATACACTCCTGATTCATAGCAATACAAAAAGCTGCAGTGTATGCAGCTCTTTCTAATCAATGCAATGGTGTTTACTCAGATTAAAAGTGACCACATAAGGACAAGTCCAGTGATGATGCTTCCTTTGTTAAGTGCATGTGTGGCTGAAACATTTTGTATTATTTCTGTAAGTGGCGTCATCCTATCCTCTGCACTTCTTCCTAGGGCAGAACTCCTCTTCAGCACAGAACGCTATGCTGGAGTCATCACATTATCAGTGAAGACAGAATTACAATTGTTTGCATTGTTCCTGCCTCTAGCCAATGCAAATTAAAACATTTATTTTCTGATTTGTACACATTTAAGAAAAAAATAAAGGGGAATCTAATACTTACATTCTTGCAATGCTGTTCTGCAAAGCAGGATGCTGATTGCCTCTACATCATCAGACTGAATGCACAAGTTAACACTGGTTCACATAGTGATTTACCAAGCAAAGTTAAAAATAATAAAAAAATATATATTTATATAAAAAAAAGGAGACTGTTCTAGATCCTGATATTCTCAGAAACCATTGCAATAACTGGTACAGCAACTCAAATCCTTTTGGCTTTCTCAAATCCTTTTTATCTTTTATGGCAACCTCCATCAAACAGGCTGAAGGCTATGCACAGAATTTAGAGCTGCTATTACATGTCAATTTTATTTCAAACTTGGAACCATTACCAGACAGGAATGCCTTCTCTCTTCCATCATCCAATTCTTTGGCCATTGAGCATCAGAGATAAATAAAGCATAAGAAAGGGAATACAAAGAACATTTTTGAGAGACAGACCAGTCCAGCCTTTTACTATGGTCTCTCCTAAAGATCTGAGGCAAGGGATGACAGTTTTGTCGCATGCACAGTATTCTGTGCCAAGATACATAACTTAGCATCAGACATAAATGAAATTTGGTTATCTTACCCAAGTGTCCTACTACATATGCAATCTTTTAAGCAATACATAAAATATCTACATTAAGCAATACACAAAATATCTACAGAAGGCCTGACAGCACTTCTGCAGAGGTGCTGCACTGGACAAATTCCAGCCTGAATAGTTATTTCAGTTCCATCTCTAGTTTCAGTGGGATATTTCTCCATTGTTGTCCAAAGTTGTTTTAAATGTTTCTCTGTACTATATGGTGTAATTTTTACATTTATAATGTTTGGGAACCAATAGGAAGAATGAAAATTCCTCATTTGTGCACATGTTAATATTTGTAGTCTTATTTGTAACACTACACGAACAGCAAAAGAGCTACCTTGAAAAAGAAGAAAGATATATACTCTGCAGAACCTATCAACAATCCAGATGGGATATAAGAAAAAAAGACAGCACTGAGCTGGAAATGAAGGGGAAGATAGAAAGCATATTCTCATATTCTAAGTACATTATAGGAAGACTGGGCAAGAAAACACAATTTACTCAAAAAATGCAAGTACACCTGTATGGATCTTAAATAGTTTTCTTACGTAAGGAGACCGTTTTAGTTAATGGGACAGAGAAATTTATGAGGCTCATGAGAAAGAGAAAGGCTAATCGAAAATAGTAGAAAGCTTGCATATCTTTGAAATTTTGTTTCCTAGGGAGCTATTAAGCCTTCCTTTCTGTTGCTTTTAAGTTTTGATTTGCAGGCTGAACAAAGATGCAGCTGATGTGTGCCTGAGCAGTGGCCATTCTTCTGGGACTTCTAGTCGTCTACAGCTATTGCTCTAACCAGATTGCCAAGACACTGGAAATCCCAGACAAATTACTAAATACTTCTTTTTGTCCACTTTACAAAACTTCCAGGAAGAAAAAGGCAATGTGCTTTGGGAAATACCTAGATATATGGTAGCTCTAGGGAGACCAATATATCTGGTATTTCTCAATACCCCACATATGTTAAAACTTTGTTACCACGCCACGAATGGCAATGCTGTCCAAGGGGGGGTGTGTTCTCTCTGGTTCATAGGCTAAGAGTAAAACAAACAGGAGCACAGACTAAAGTTTCACATATGTTGCTGGTTTGAGCAATTTATATATTCAGACACAGAAACAGCATACTGATGGTTCACCAGTTACTCTTACACGAAACAGTTAAATCCACTTCCCCTACCTTACTGGAAATGAGGGCTTATACTCCTCACTTTGATAAATCTAAATCCTTAAATCTTAAAAATACCATTAAATCACACAGCCTCTCTTAGTCTACCATGACTTGCTAAATAACTCCATTGGATCACAGAGCTAGCTGCTTTTTCAGAATGGTTTTAACTCTATGCCTGTTACAAGTGATAGAGTAAAAAATCATGCCTATCTTTGCAGAACATGTCTCTGACGATTTCACGGGTGCTTCAAAAGTTGCCAATTAATTCCTTCAATATTTGTTTACTGGCAGCCTTTTCAGGTGAACCCCATGCTTATCCCAAGAAGGTACATATGGGTGCTGATTAAACATTGCAAGCAATGCTCCACTATGTCTTGTGCCTCAGTATTCTATCCATGTCTAGACTACTCTCTTGCAATTAATTCGATTGATTCAAACAAATATGTGGCTGAAACAACAAACAGCAGAGCAGAGAGATAGCTGAGCAAATGAGACAGCGGGGGGGGGGGGGAGAAAGTATGCAAAAGGATTAAATTTTTTTTTTATAGAAGCAGAGCCAAGTGACAAAACATACATTCAAATACTTGAGGACAAAAAGCAGCAGTTGCTGGTGCACCGTAACCATGAACTAAAAAGATGTCCTTTAACGGTGGAAATTTATTACTTTTCACAATCACGGGATCACAAACTTGTTTAAATTTGAGCTAGGAAAGACCTTCTAGGTAAGTTAGCTTCCTGATCTGCCAGTGCAGAATAAATTATTACGGTGTATTTTCTAATGCTTTATTCTGGCATTATTTTAAATTCTCAAGTGACACAGCTCACAGTGTTTCCCACAGAAGAATATAAAACAACCCAATAGGTCTGAATGCTCTAGGAAGTTTCTTAAAGGCTAGGTATATCGAGTTAAATTTTAAGCTGAATTTTGCATTCTTCAAGCAGTGCATATCAATCTTTGCCAACACGGGCAATTGCTCACTCCATATATTTTTACATATTGATTGTATCTTCACAATTTTGAACACATTCCAAAGTTCCTTCTCTAAACTCATATTTAGACTCAAGTTTGGCTTATCTAGTTCTCGATCCATTCAAGTAAAACTCAAATAGACTTTGAGAATACCAAATATACAACTGCATTTCAAGACGTCAAAGAACTTTAGTCATTTGTTCCCAAGAACCTCAAAGCTGAAAGTCCTTTCAAAGATTCCCTTAAAAGAGCTTTAGCCAAAAATAACATGGGACTGGAAACACAGGAACATCTAGACAGTCCTAAGTTTTACTGAAAATGTAGAACTACATAAGGATTTGAGGTAACAATAAGAAATAATACTGAAAATTTTACATAGCCGTCTGGCATATGATTACCACCAACTACATATTAGGTCCTTGTTGCTATGGAAAGTATATGGGTTTGTATCTACTTAGAACAAAGCACATGTCCACTCTTGAGCGTCCTAAAATAGGTCTCATAACAGTAAGGTACTCAAAGTCACACTCCACTTCTAAACAGATTTGCATCTCCAGGAAGAACAAAGTACCCAGTGTCTGTGAGACCGTCTTGGGTGGGATTCATCTAAGCAAACACAGATGCACAAATCTGAACTAATGGCTCAGTGGTTTCTGTAGTTTGAGGAAATAAATAGGCATTTTTAGAATGAGATTCTTCCTATCCAAAATAGCTCAGATGAATCATGACCTAAAAATCCCTACCTCTTTCCACTGACTGCAGAAACACAACACGTAAGGCACAGACCTTTGATGACTGATGTACGAAATCAGGTGAGAGGAATCTCTTCCTTCAGACCACACTGCTTACAGGACCAAATACATGAGGTTGATATATTCAAACAAAGCCCAATGTTAGGAAGCCATAAAAAAAAAGAAAAAATAAGAAGCCTAAACGTACTAATACATCTGATCAAGTCCTACTGAAATAATTCCATACAAGTAATCTACCAGCCATTAGCATCTCTTCATTCAAAGTGGAGAGTGGTGTCTTACTGCAGGAAGATCTGATCTTTTCTCGTTTGTCACAGCTGAAAATTTTGTTTGCTCCAATAAGCAAACTACTCTAGGGGAGCTATAGATTGCTCCTTTCACAAAAAAGTTGCCTACAACAATCCTTTCACTGAAAGCTATTCCTCTTCTTCCTTAAAAGTTGAATTTTGACTTGGCAAAGAGTTTTTCAAGAGTCTCACAAAACTGTATAGCTACTCAAATCAATGATAAACCTTGGGAAGGCAAAAAATAGGGCTTTCACTATTTTCTTTTAAACCTTGGAAACAGTTTTGAGAGTTGTTTTGCCTCTTAATATGCAGAACATTTTTTGGCATAGTCTTTTCTTGGTAGTCTTAGCTTGTCCTATTTCTGTAACATAACGCTGTAAAAATCTTCTCTTTTTTGCATCATACAAGTTACCGGTCTTGAAAAGTAGCAATAACAACTGGGACAATCCTATGACTTCCAGCTGTGCGGATACCACTCCTTACATCTCAGTAATAGGGATCCCTGACCTAGCTACAAGTTCTTTCCTCACCCATACCCTGTGCTTGTATTTAGAGGTTCTGGGGTTCTTTGTCACACAGTGAGAATAAAGACATTTAAATCAAAGACTCTGTTTACAACATGTTTTATAATACCATTTGTAATATCTTCTACTGTTTACTTCATAAATTACATTAACATTGTCTGTAGCACTTTTCGTTTTGTTCCTCATTTCTAAACACTTTTTAACATCGTGCAAACATATAGTACCACAGATTTTCCTCAGATCCTGAAAGTGAAGCTGCAATAGTGAATTGTCACTTGCTGTTAATACACCTTCGTCCAAGTTAATTATAGGATCTTATTTTGAAAGTATTACTTTCCCTATTTTTTGTCCCTGAAAAGGATATGGCCAAACTTGAAACATGAATTTTTTTTGACTGCTCTTAAAAGCTAGAATTACTGTAAAGAGGACACTGTTCTTTGCTTCACTAGTGCAACTATTTTCATTTACATCAGAGATTATTTTATGGTGAATTTCACCCTGTGAAAAGGAGTAGCGGAAGATCTTCATATCACTGATGCTAACTTTAGCTCGCCCATAAAGCCCAGATAACACAAATCTCATTAATATCTGGGTATCACTTTGGATTTCAAGAAATACACTTACACAGTCTATAGTCTGGCTATTTCAGACTACTCTTTGGGTTTGCTAATGTTCAGCATTCTAGGAATAATGTTTTAATCCTCCCTTAAAAGTATCATAAACAACCTGTCCTTTCATTGCCATTATAGAAGTTTCAAATTAACAAATTGCTACAGTTTAGCCCTGAGCCTATAAAAATATTTAGAAATATAAGCACTAACATGTACAGAGCAACAAATACTACCTTTATCAGCCTTTCATCAAGGAGTCCAATAACTTGGAGGACAATACTGCTAAATCTCCCTCCCCTCTTGGTGCCACAATGGCTACACGTATAACACTGATCTACAACTCACCCAGTTTGAAAGCTTACCAGAAAGTATGTTCCTCTTTTTAAACAAACACATGTTCCAGCCCTTCAAAAAGTGCCAAAAAATTAACTAAGTATGTTTGAAATGTGCGGTAATTAAAGAAAAAAGAAATGCTAATTAGCAATGCAAACAATTCTTATTTTCTCTGTTGAGACAGCTATCATGTAATTTGCCCTCCCAATTATTAAAACGTGACTCATGTCACAAACACGCTGCTGAATTAGACCACAAACGTGCACTGCTTGAACTGCTGTATTTACATCTAAATATTGTCAGTCTCCCAGACGCGATTGGTAATCACCACACAGAACATGTATCATTCAAAAGATAAACAAATGTGAAGGTCAGAGATCATCCGCATTGACAAAATAAGCGCAATTACTTAATGTGATCAAACACACACAGCCTGAGTCTATTAAGGGCTGTGAACAGTGTTTAGCTGGATAATATCTGCATCTCATCTGTACAATAATCTGAATTTACCATTAGCATTACTATTAATCACAAAGCATGTGTGAAATAACTCCGAGAAAGAAATTTAGCAGCTGGGCTGAGTATGTATTTTTAAAAAAAATGTTTCTGAAATTATAAACTCAAATTTAATTAATTTGTTCACCAGATGCTCAGACTGGCAAAAAGAAGATTGAAACAGTTCTGTAAAACGTACTATATACTCTATCACAGAAACAATATCTACCTGAAGAACTTTCTTCAATTAATTGCATAACATAATTGTCTACAAATATTAAAAAGTTTCACCCTAAAAAGATGTCCCAGCCCTGTTAATTTTCAACAGCCAATAACATGTCAGAGTAAAAGGGTAATTCTGAACATATCACTGCATCTAAAAATATAGCAAATATACACAGAATATTAGTTATGCACAAAAATACTCCACACTTTCTTTACAAACTCACAAATTCAATGACTGCTATTATACAGCACACACACAGATCTCAGATAGATATCTCAGTATTTATATTTACTTATTATTACTATGTTTTTCCATAACTAAAACCAACTTTTAATTTTTGAGATGAAGCAGCCTAAACAACCTCAACCAAAATAAAGATTGTTACAGTTATTACCATATAATACTAACAACCACCTTGAAATACTGGCACAGTATTGATGTGTTTTTAAAAATAGAGCATTGCATCCAAGATCCAGCAAATTTATACAAAGCAGCATGATATGAATGATGTCTCATTTTATAAAGGCTTATACATACCAGATAATGCAGTAAGAGTGCATAATTTTTCATCTTGTCACTGTGAGATTCTGCATGAAAATACTGCATTATTACTACTTATATATTTCTACATTCTTGCTGTTTGTAGATTTAAAATAATAATAATTTTTAAAAAATAAATTACAGAAGTGGAGGTTAGGATAGACGAAAAGGCTCAGAAAACAATGTCTTCACCCAAGGAGTGGATCACATTGCACTGATAGAAATATAATGGTTCTTCAGGAAGCATAATGAACAACCTTATCTCAGGAGACCTCTGTTCTCTACACACATCAAGAGCGGTGACAGCTCATCCTTCCCAGAAACCAATACCAGGAGGAAAGCGCACTGCCTGAGAGCGTTAAACCTACGGCATGTTAGATGCCTGCTGTCATCAGAGACAAGTATTACCACGCAGCCTACCAAGCTAGCTCAGGTACTGCAATTCACACAAAGAGACCTTTCTTGTATTTCTCAGCCATATGAATTGGGGACATCTCTGTTTAATTTGAGTGTGCTTGCCTTTACTAGCCTGGCAGCCCACTGCCTAATTCCCCATACCACTGTATCACAGAGCCAATTCTGGTCTTTTCTTGGCAGGTGGTGGGGAGTTGCAGAGGCAGCAAAGGCAGCCCCCTGGAGTGGAAAGGAATACACAGCTTTATCCTGCCAGATTAGGAGTGGCATTGATTGGCTGCGGGACTATTTTGCACAGACGTCCTCTCATAGAAGGTGGATCTCTAATATCAAACCTTGAGTACAGAAATAAAAGGGAAAGCTGTGAAATATTTGGGGTTACAGAAGCATTCAAATAAGCTTTCTCCAAAACAAGGGCAGAACGCAAAACAGCCTAACTCAGCAACTATGCATTTGCACACACAACATTCCTAGATAACAGGAAGCAGAACATAGTCTTCTGCATAAGAATCATCATGAAAATTCATGACCTGGTCAGTCAAAGTAAGTGTAGCAAGCAAAAGGCTCTGTGCTCCGTAAGAGCTTGAGAAAGGGACGGGTAAGCAAGTTTTGTAAGCAAAAAAACATACTCCACTAGACTGTAAACAAATATTCAGAAAAAAAAACAGCTCCAAGAACCTCAGCTAGATATTTCTATGAATAACTTCTCAATAAGTTCAAATTGTAGTCTAGTATTTACAGTCTGGAGGAACGGATTCTTATTGCTATAAGATAGGGATTAATTTGCTCAGGGTTTAGCTAAACCACATAAGATGCTGTTAGCACTCCAGTGCAGTGCTGGACACCCAAGCTAAACTTCAATACCTTCACTGGAACAGTTATCTTCTGCTTTTACTTTATCTGAACTAATACACCTAGCAAACATCACTGAGAGCAATATCAGGCTCTCTCCTCATGAGCCATAAAAGCAACTGTTATTTACAAGTAAAAAAAAAAAGTCATGCTTAAAGCGATTTTAAAAAAATTTTAAAGTTAAACTGCTAGGGTCTCTGCATTATGAATGCACTTGTTTGCCCTGAACGTGTTTATTCATTTGTAAGAGCAAAGAAGACAGTGTCATGACTCCTCTCCCCCATCCCTTTTTCTTCTTACCCCTTAAATGAAATGAGTTGAAACAAATAAACACAGCCCATTTTCATGACTGCCTCATAAAAATAGCAATAGTAACAAAGATAGCTTGTCTCTGCAGTTTACCACACATTAGTAGCATAACAAAGTCAAAATGCAGAGACCCACATTATATTTTATGATCTGAAATTGTTTTCATTAAATACCTACAGTGACATTTCTCTGCATAATATTTTCAAGAACAAAACATAATCAAAAAATGCCAATGTTTTAGAAGTAAACCACTTTCTGTTCCAGCTTCTACAATCAGGCTAGGAAGCATCTTAGCAGCCATTTGAACTTACAAGAACACAATTTTCTATCTCCACATGAAATGGTGAAAGAATTAATGGTGGTGACCATGAGATTCACATTTCACCACCTTGATTTGTGAGCTCTTTCTTTCCTTTACATAAAAATTGTTGCTGAGCTGGATAAACCATTTAACACCATGTTCTTCATTAGTACAGAATGAAAAATGAAACGGAGAAGGATAGTCTCCATCCTGTTCACAGCAGGAGACCATCCACAGTAAAAAAAGCTACCATCACAAAAGCAGGTATTAACTGGCAGCTTTAGCAGAGCCAAGAGGTGAGCTGGAAGCTGGAGGCGAGCCATCTAGGACAGGGCAGAAGCACCGGCGGGATAACTTGCAGTACTGCTGCCCACGGTGCATATGTTCTGTGGGTAACGGATCAGGCAGTGCTGTCAATCTGGCACCTCAGAAGAGCCCTAAATTCTCTTGCACAAGTATTTAAAAATAGCTCGCTGTTTTCATGATAAATAACTTCTCGTATATTCCATTTGTATCACGCCTTTCACCGGGCAATTTTCAAGTGGTTAATATTAATTAGCTCTCAAAAGGCTCCTATGAAGCATTTCAAGAATAGAGACAATCATTTCACCCACACTTCCATCCTCTGTGACAGCTTCCTAAAGAGCAAAACATAATAATGGAGAACCTAAAGCAGCTGTGGGTAAGTTTTCTTAAGCTCAGATTTTCAAAGCCCCATTCAAGGCCCCAGCTGGGCTCCCGTGGGCTGCTTTGAAGATTCTAGCTTTTCTAATGAACCCAAGGCTCTTTTTTTCAAAGAGAAAACAAAAATCTCAGTTTTATTAAACCCTATTAAGCACATACCTTTGCCTCATCCTTGCGTTTTGGTTGTTTGGTGGTTTGGTTTTTTTTTTTTGAAGGTTGTGTACTTATGTTTCCTTTGTTCCCCATGAATATCTGGCACTCTCCTACTTTCTAGAAGGGTAACCTATTACTACACCTCAGACTTAGCAGGATTTTTTTTTTTTCTTAATGTAAAATTCAAAATATGAAATTAAGATCTTGCACAAAACCAGGATGAATTAAGATTAATGAAGGAAAAAATTGTAAGACTGTATTTCAAATCTCTGAAAAATGCATAGCCAAACAATACCTGGCAGGTAGACTGTAAGTAATATTGCACAGCTGGTTTGCATTTAAAAGGCTTAATGTAGCAACAATGATAATTAATTTATGGTTATTTACTATTAAGACTTTTTTTCTTGTTCAGCTGTGATATTATGATACACTAAGTCTACTTTTTAAAATGGTAAACACTGCAGACTTTAGCATAAGCACCAGAAATTGTATTGGAGGAGCAACAGAAATGGATTTCAGACTCTGCAGAACAGCAAAATACTGTTTGAAACATTTAGTATGGATATGGAGATTGCATAGATGAATTATCAGTAATGAAAGGAGTAGCTGATGCTAATAACCAAGTTAAATTGGTAAAATAACCAATTAAAATGTCATCTTTAATTAAAATGCCAATTAAAGCAAAGGGTTATTAAGATACATGTCAGTCGCTAAAAATGATGCATCCTCATTCTTTTTCATGATGTCTTTTCTTCCAGCATCCCCCAACAGTAAGAGTTTTTAGCCGAAATAAAACCAGGCTGTCATTGCCTTACTTTAAAACATTTGGCATTCACACTACTCCAAAAGGAAAAAATTAATAGGGATACAACACAAAAATAAATTAACCAGATTTTAAGACAGAGAGATATCGAACACATGCAAAAAATGAAAGAGCAAATATGCTAGCCTGAGGGTAGCTTGGTACAGCAGCTGATATGAAATGCAGATCCTCCTTCCCAGCCCCCCACCTTTGGAAGGAAGTCTTCCTCAGATTTCAAAGCTCATGTAATGAGGAGCCAACAAAACATTATAATCTGCTAATGCCTATTACCACTGATTCGTAGGACTACCTCTGCCTTCAATTAACCCACATCACATAGATCACCAGGGTTTACTAGATGATGCATGAGGATGAGGATTACACCACAATTGACATAAGAGAATAACACACGCAGTAGAAACAGAGCAATAATACTTCCAACAACCCCTGTAATTGGAGCTGCGATATTGTAATGACAGATCCATTAGCACTAGGTCAGTGGAAGATATCTAGGTTTCAAGCTTATAAGGGGCAGTTTTCTGGCCTGACCAAAAGCTCATAATACTATGATTATTATTTTTTTTTCTTCTATTGATCTCAGTGGGCTTTGGATCAAGACAGTATTGTCATTTTGGTATCTCACTATTGTTACATTCAATCCCATCAAGAAACAATAAATTGACACAGATAAACTAGTCCACCAATCTGACATTATGCTGCCTTCCTCCTCTTTCCTCTTTCCCCAAATTTAGCAAAACTAAACATAACCCAGAGCAATTTCATTCACAAGTCTGAAAACAGGTTTCCAAATCTAGAAAGTAGTGGCTAAATGAACAAATATGCAAATATACATAATTACTTTGCTTCAACAAGTCTGCTTCTTTGGTTTCATCTCAACCTAGCCGTCCCCTGCTTTGCTACCAAACTCCCTTACGCTGCTTCATTTAATGATCTCATTTGACAAATGCAATTTATTTCCTGAATATGTGAGCCAACTAATCTGTTCATGGCCTAACCAGCCTTACCTCCTACAGTTTTACCTTCCAGGGTAAATATTATACTGGTAAGATTAAGACTACTAAAAATGAGGTAAAATTACCAAAATGAAGGATTAGATAACTTGAGCTGTCTCCGTAGTTTTCTGATGAACCATGAAAAACAAAATGAACTGATACATTCAGTGCTTATTCATCACCCTTAGTTACAGCTTCTTTCTAGTCTATAAATTCATTTCATCACTATGCTATATTTCTAATACATAATATTAGCTAATTCATAAATCTCACATTCCTAAGGTGTTTTTCCCACTAAACAAGTTTTGGAATACCTGTATTTTTTGTTACACTTCTACTTAAGGAGAACACAACTGTATTCCAGACTGTGAACTACTGAGAGAGTCTTTACCACTCTCTGCATCAAAATCTACAGATCCATCACTGACAATGCTGTAACCCATTTATTATGCCTTCTTCCATATTGTCTGTTGGCATTCAATCCACCCTTTGATGATGAAAGATGCAAACTGAAGAGGCAGACCTATGAGGTTTACATTCCACTTAGTTCTGCCTGCTGAAACTCAGCCACCGGGACAAAATCTGTGTGATGCACTCCTGCACTGCAGCCAGGCCATCAAATGTCAGGCAGGTTTTATAACATAATATTTGCAGGAAAATAAATAAATAAACTGAGATTAGAAAGCTGTCTGAAAGTTATTACTAAAGCCTCAGAAAAATTGTTTTCTGAAAGGCTCATAAATTGGCTACTAATGGACAGGTCACTCTGATAGCTTTTTAATAGTTGGGCTAAAAACTGAAAAGAGAACTCAATTGTTTTATCTTTACTGTTTAATTTCTTTAGCAGATGTTTTCTAAGTACCATAATAGCTAGCTTAATTTGTCTTTATATTCACTCAGTAGCACCACTGTACTTAAAAATCTGTGTTTCATGGAGTTACACTGGAAGTTCAGAAATTGGCTCAAAATATCCAAACCATGTTGGCCAGTTCACAGAAATGAAAATGGCCCTTTGAAAACTATGGTCACTTCAAAACACATGCTCAAAATTCTGGCATCCCTAAATTAGAGCCTAAATCTTCAAACCTAGTCCAGCACAGGCAGAGGAAAAGGGGTAAAAGTCACATTTACACTCAGTGCATTGGCCACAACAGATCCTTACTGAAAATTAAAGCAGTTCAGAGGCTGTTTTAATTTACACTCAACTCCATGCTATTCAAAGAAGCACGTTTATCAACCAAGGAACTGGAAAGTATAGGCATAGTCTAGCCAGAAGTCCCATTCTGTGAAAATTTCTCTCCAAATCATGACCTGGCTTGAGATGAGATAGAGCTACAAAAAAATCCTCAGAGAAATCCCATTTCTTGGAAAAAGAGCAGAATTGGGCTCACAAATAACTGTATGCTATGATACATAATGCTCTACATCTGAAATATATATTACAAGGTAGAAGTCTCTTGGTACTATGTTTCTTTACGTGATAAATTGTAATGACTAACTTAGTGATGACTAAACTGAATATTGGCGATTGAGAATATACGAGTCATTTTTAATTACTGTAATAGGAAGAATGAAACCTAAAAAACGCTAACCTTTGTGTATAAAAATAAGGTAGCATTACTGTAAATATACTTGCACTGGACTATTTTTGGAGTACTCTGTAGTGAAAATAGACAGGCCAAGAGCTGTTTAAGATCAGAAAGGCTTCAGTATCTAATAGAATGTTGAAGGAAGTGCATCAAAGCAGGCTTCAATGACTAAATAAAAATTCAGTACATCAGAAACTTCCCAAGAGAAGAAAGAAAACAAGCTATACCAGCAGAAATGAAAGATCAAGAACAGAGCCATCTAGTAATACAGTGCACAAAAAAAAAAAAAAAACCAAAGAGGAAAAATTAGTTACAGTAAAACATGTCAACCCAAAAGCTCCAGCTCTTTACTACTGGACATCCTTTCTTTTACAGCCTTTACAAGTATCTTTTTAACATATCTGCCCTTGGTTTCCACTAAATCAACTGATCCATCATTTGCTGAGGTATTATAAAGTTTTTACTAACAGAAAACCACTAAGTCTGAATTAGAACAGAAGCAAGACTCGCCAGAATTAGGTTTAAAATACTTAATTAGTACATGTACGACCACCAGGCTTGTGTTGTTGCTTTAAGTATAGATTCTGTAGGTTATCCTGAAGAAGACTATGTCAATTAATAACGTCCTGCCTCCCCAGATTAGTAAATTTTTGGCTCTAAAGAGAGCAAAGGAAGCAGAACTGGCAAAAGAGTTACCATCTAAACAAGGCCAAAAGAGACAAATCACTGAAGAGAAAATAAGAAAATATGGCTCCTGACAGTGAAGTAGCGATTGCACCAAAGCATATGAAGAGAATTAGAGACAACGGAAGACTGGGATTTTTTTACTAGTGTCTTCTAATACAAATTTAGGATCCCATGCTACATATAAATTGTACGTATGTGCATATTAAACATGTTTTGTTTGATTCTCAGTCTCAGATGCTGCTTCTTCAGAAAAGGTGGGAAAACACACTTTTATGATGATTTGACAGTCATGCTTGTCACCACATGGAAAACTAATCAACCCTGACTTCATGAGTTGCAGGTTGTCCCTGGGAAACAAGTTTTTCACATTCTTTGCTCCATACTTCTGCATCATTTCATCACCAGAGCCCTGTTCAACTGTACAGAACAAATTACTTTTCCAGCTCTTCTTTTTGATTCAGTAACTCTCTGGTGCCGTCCCACATTCTCTCCTGTAAGCCATTTTATTTTCATCATGCATGTATGCTTGCTGAATATCCATAAACACATATTTTTAATGGCCTAAACATATGTAAAGACTCATCACTCTATTTGCCTGTGTCAATGCACACACCTGAGGATAGGACACCATTCAAGAAACATTCAGAAGAAAAATGCCGAAATCTTCACCCATCATCTTTTAGTTTGAGTTACTGCTTGGACTGCTTTATACCTGTCTCTTATCAGGCCGTACTGTGTACTACATTAGCACAGGATTGATCATTTTAAAGCACACAAATTTCTTTTCACATCACCACACTGCTACCACCACTACTTAATCACGTTCATTTGATTTGCACACCCAAGCACACAGTGCTACTGCCAGTGTACATCTGGAGTTAATCAGTGATGTCCTGTCTGGCAATCAGTCTCCCCACACTTTAGGAAACAGAAAAACATCACACACCTGGTAGAGCTTCTCGTGGTCCTCATTCAGGTACTAAAACCAGAGGACAGCCAGTCTCAGCAGAAAGAAGATTCCAAAACCAAGCAGAAACCATAGAAAAAGATGAGTGTTTCTTCCAATACCCCATGTATTTTCCTGTCACAGTCATATTTTTTTCCTTGATACAGCCAACAGCCTTCTTTAGGAAAATATGTAAAACGACTTTGTTTTCAGTTGATGACCCTTATCAGAGGGTCCTTCAAAACTCAGCCTAACCTCTGCTACACAGGAGCATACACATCTACCCTATACCTCAAAGGCTGTGTATGAGGCGAGTTGTTCACACTGTCCTGTCTTTTCCATACCCTCCGCACAGCTTTTGTCCTTCAAAAGCCCACGCTGCCAACCTGGACTATGGCATATTTATACTTTTCCTCCTTAGAGACTTCCAATGTTATGAATGACTCTTCTCAAAGTGTTCAGTATTAGACATTTCAACAAATGGTGTTTTCCCAAGTGGCCTGCTGAAGATAAACACCCTGGAGACTCCAACATCTAGATGAATTTGACAAAACCATCCTGGAAAACTTAATTTGATTAAGAATGTTAAGGTCACAGGAGGAAGGAAAAACAGCCATCTTAGCTGTAAGTGACTGAAGTATTTATATAGCTGAAAAATTAAGCAGCACAATGAACAACATAGAGCCTGAAGGACTGGTATTGTTTAGTCTTGACTAAATCACACATGATTTGCATTGTCTCTCTGAGTGCAGTTAGGAGCAAAGCTGAATCAAGTTGTTTTAACATGTATATTCCTGTAAGGGTAAAAAAAAACCAAACAAAAAACCCAGAAAAACAGAAAATCAAGCCCTGCAACATGACCACAGGCAGCAAAGGTAGCAGCACAACAATCCACCTGACACAACTCTGCACGTCCAAGACTGTCTCCATTTTTCTCTCCCCATGAGGGCATCCAAGGATGGACTGTGCTGCCTGCACCAGTCCCATGACTACACTGATGGATCATGGATCTTCTCATGATGTACAAAATCTCTGCTGCTTCATCACTAGCTGCACTGAGTATGGAGTGAATCCGCTCTTTTGACAGAGTAGGCAGCCCCAGCTTGGAATGAGGAAGGTTTGTCCATTTGGGATCTTGGTTCTAGGAAACTCAAAATTCAGCTACCAAAAAATAGCCCATCCCTAACAAAAGACTTCAGCATTTTGTTTGCAGGTTATAAGTTCATCACCACATTCCCCTGAGTCACAAGCAGGGCCATTAGCAGCATTTCTCTTCCATCCTTTTTGCAATATGATTCTCTTGGGAAATTAATTAAAAGCCTACTCTTTTCCACACTGAGACTTGCTGAATTTCAATCTGGATAGTTCTCTCCCTCCTCCTCTCCCATCTCCACTCAGGAAGGATTATAAAATTAAAAAAAATTATTTTCAAGAAAAGTCGGATGTGATGCAACATCCCAGATGTTAATACTTTTGAGAATCTCATCAGAGCAGTTTATATCACTGCAACTAGTGAAGAGTAAAGTATAAGGGACACACTACTACTATCAGAAGCTTCTCAAATAAAAATAAAGAAAATGAAGAAAATGACAGCTTCAAGGTGACAGGTGCCTCAAATGTTCAGAAAATTAATGCTAGCAATGAAGTCATTGTGTTGCCAGGACAGAGTTGTGTCTTCTCATAATGTATATTCACATAACAGGCAGAGAGTAATTTTTCAGAGGCAGCCTGTGACAGCTTACTTGGGAATCAAGAAACATGTACTACATGACAAAGTTGTTAATAACGGCATCATCCTACAGCCTGACAAAGAGGTTATTCATTTACTGTCCATTACACACTGGCTGGATCATGCCTGATAGCTCCAAAGGAGAAGAATATCTGTTTATATTCTTATAAATAAGACATTAATAGTTTAAAAATTCATATTAATTGTGCAGTGAACTATCTGAGCATAATGCTGAGTTGTTCTTTTAATTTCAGATAAGCATAAAGCTGCATTTATGTACTCAGAGTGGTTTTCATACCAGGGTAAACCAGTGCATTTTCACATGATCTCTACCAGAGAAGAATCCAAGAACAAAAATGAAAACAAAATTCACAACAGAAATTGATTTGTTTGCAAGATCTCGAACAGATCTTCAGATTTATTAATAACACATTCCTTGTAGCTATTACTGTATTTCCCTACCAACTATACACTTCAACTATAAACTATGACTTGAGAAAAAACACACTTTTCAACATTTTACTTCTATATAATTAAGCCTATAAACTGAGGACTTATTTCTTATGCTTTTATAAATAACCATACACAGCAATTACCATCAGAAATGATTGCTCTGTCATTCAAGGAAAAAAAAAAATCACTACATGTTTGCACATGTGTTTGTAGGAAAGAGAAATGGCAGTTGGTGCCTTGGGAGGACTCCTTTTACAGTTCATGTGGGATATTGGGTATGAAAAATAACAGGTCCAGCAACCAGCTGAAAATAAGGGTGTAAACAAACTTTCACATTCTTCTGCATTGCCATCTGCACTTCATATATCTATAATGCTCCACTGCATGACAGTTGTTTTAAAACATTCAAAACTTGCATGTGTTGTTACACTTAAAAAATAAAAAATTAATGAAAAATAGCATAGCTCTGGGGAAAACACTGCTATTTTTAATCTATTAATTTTGTTTAAACATAAAAATATTATCTGTTTTGAAATATTACAGAATGGCTTTTCTTTAAGAGTTTTGGAAGCATTAGAAAGAGACAGTTCCAGGACCAAGCAGTTCCAACAAGAGACAGACTCATAACCAAATGCATACGTTCTGAAGTGAGACTAGCACCTGTATATGTTTAACATGTAAATTAGCGCTTGCAAAGATGCAGGCATATATAAATATGTAACAGTCAAGTGGAAAGAGTATATTTCTCACTAGTGCTCAGCAGAGAGACAAAGTAGCAGCTTATCCTCAGAACGGAAATTTCTTTACATTAACTGACAATTAAATACAAGTATCTGTCTGGGGGAAAGGACATGAGTCTGAGGCAGTTTTCAACATCACATGCTCAGGAATACATAAATGAACAGGGAAAGCATGGTGGTGAAGGGGGTGGTAATGAAGTGGCACTGCCAGGATGGCATCACTCAGCAGCTACAGTTTTTCCTCACCCAGGTGGTGTTTACTGAAACCTCTGCAGTTGGCAGGAGGATACTGACAAAATGACAAAGGCAAATGAGTAAGGAAAGTGGACAGAAGAGATTTTTCTCTGCCTGCAAACCAGTTATCTGGAGAAGTGTTTGACAGACCACGCTGCGGAGTTATCTCTGTTCTTCAGACTTGCTAGACAGAACAGTGATTCAGTATTGTCAAATGAACACAAGAAAGGAGCTCTAACGGCCTCAGTGCTGAAGACTCAAGGAAAAGATGCCACTCCCAAGACCTTCTGTAAAGCCTAGAGCAGCAGTGCAAACCCTCCCACCCCACCTAACAGATTTACCATTCATGCACCAGGTTTGCCAGCTTTTAACCTGCAGGTGCAGGACAAACTACTGCACTGGATTCACTGAGCACAGCATTGCAATAGGCTACGGAGACTGAAGTTCATGAGGAAGACAGTGCTTGCGAGGGGCTCCTGTTGCCACCAGCTCAATCTGTTCCATCTGAAGACCGTTCCCAAAATCTCCTGAAAAAAGGGAGACCTGCAGATTGCACAGATGATCCTAAACAAGAATGCAGACCAACAGCTCCTATGCTAGAGCCAGGGTCTTTTCTGGCCTAAAGTTTGCAAGAGTTTGACGATACTAACCAGGAGTCAGGCTAAAGCAAGAAATACAACTCTTCTCCACACAGATGACATGTCCTGCTTGGTTTCTGTAACTTCATGCTGCTATAGGGATAGATCTAGTATTAATAATTTTTCTGAGGCTTTGTGTTGTTTTCCCCTTAGATTTTTTTTTAAATTATTTATATATTTATATTTTGTAAAAAGCTGCCAAGGAGACACAGAAAAAAGAAAGATTATTTCTGTGCAGAAACTTTTAGTCTGCATGAAATGGAAGAATACTTCTTAGGATCCCTTAAGGCAAAAATCAGGAAAGTGGGCTAAAGAGAAGGCACACATGCGTATCTCAGCATGTATTTCTGCTGATTAAAGAATACTCTTCATACTAGAAAACGAGTTAAAAGTCCTTGAATCTTATACTAGTATATATCTCTATATTTACACTAATACAGCTTTTCCTGAAGCTATATTAGTGCTCTCATTTGTGAGCACATTAAAAGAAAATAATTTAGTCAACATGAGAATTAGCTACTGTTAACTGTCAACAGTTCTTGACTGGGGCTTGAATCATTACTCTGCACCTTTACTTCACCAGCAGATTTGAAACAGGACAATTCTAAGAAGTGCTTCATAATGGTGAACTACTTAAAGGAACAAGAATTTGAAAAAAGCCATTAAAGTAAGTTGAATTTTAGAAAATAGTGGCAATCTACTAAGACTGAATCCTTATATTAAGAAATTTGGATCTAAGCAATCTGGTAACAATTTAAGCGAAGATCTGATAATTGTTTTGGTATGCTTTTGTTTCAAGTTTTATGAAGTTGTTTCTTTGTTGACTCAATGTTTTTTTGGACACCTAGATTTTTGATTATACTTGATCATATAAGTAATTTTTATGATAGCATTTATTTGGAATCAATTGTATATCTGCTAGCAGCAGGAAGGATTTGTATAGAACCAAACAAAACCAGCTGCACCATTCACAAGTCATATTAAAGTATTAAGAAAACAGTGTAAGATCTTGCTTTTATTATGAAAATAAAAGTAAACCAAACCCCATTTGGCAAATGACACTGTGAAGATTAAGAAGCTGAAACACTTCACATCTTTTTTCATATAGATATAAAATAGACTATTTGCTCTTTTTTTCTAATTAAAAGCTATAAAATGTTACATTTCACTGCAAAATATGTACTTGCTCTCACGGTTATTGTTATATTACCTACAGCTTCTGTACCACATGCAAAAGAAGCGTTGCCATGTCAAAAGAGGATCTAGAAATTCATGGAAGTCTGTAGAAGTAAAAAATCAGACACACTGGAAGACCAAGAACATATTTTGATCAGATATTTTAACCAAGATAATAATTTTCTGTTATAATAGAATTCTATTATGTGACATTGAAAGCATTTAAATACATTAAGAAAATACCAATAATTTGGGAGAAAAGCCCTCACAAGAAGAAATAAGTAAATTCTACGCAGCATAAAACTGGGAAAGCCATAACAGTAATCAAGAGCAAAAACCTACACTATTGTGATTTGTGAAGTCAGTTTCATTGTGTTTGTGTTGCATCTAAACATTTGCTAGACTAAAAAAAAAAAAAAAAAAATTACAAAGCACACTTCTCAATGAATGTGACAGGAAAATATCCAGCTTCTAAGTACATGGCAGCTACACAACTAACTTCAGAGATGAGCTCAAAATCCAAAACATAATTACATACTTTTTGACTCTGAGTTGAAATGTTCAATATTTACAGACTTTAGGTATATTTATACGCTTCTTAGTTTTGAGGGACTTCCCCTCTACCCCTTAGGATAATGCTATTATGGCTGAATTTCTTCTTCCTCCCCCATTTAGGGATGTAAGCTGTTTGCAGACCAGACTTTCACCTCAACTGTAATGTGCAAGTTCAGTTTCTGCAAAACCCCCAGCAGAGCAATAAAAGAATCTGTGGACATAATATCTCTGACAAAAGTGCTCCCTAGCAATTATTCCTTGTAAAAATACAGGCCACTATTGCAGCAAATATGGCATTCATAAGCAATTCCACATTTTATTCAGCTCCGAACTCAGAAGCACCAGAACAGAGAGCAGTCTCCTGGTGTGCCCTGCTACAAGCAGAGAGTTCAGCAAAGACTGTTTCTTCTCTATTATATGAGAAGATTTCTTTTTCTGGTGGGCACAGTAGCCCAAGGAGATGAATCGCCACTAAAATTTGAAAAGCTCATTTAAAAGAAAATGCCCACATTAAAAGACAGACATAATCCACATAGGGTAACTTCGGAGCTCAGATTGGTATACCACTTGACACCAAACAAAACTACCTAACCCCAAAAAGCATAGATATATGTAAAAGCAGAATTTCTCTCTGTACTTCTGTAGTCAGAGACTGTATGGGATCACAAAGTTGCCAGTACTAATTCAATTGGAGCAGAAACTCCCAGGATAAACATATAGCAGATGGCTGGAACTGCAACATACATGCTGCATTCATTCACCCCTTTATTATTCATCCTGAAGTCCCTCTTGACTAAACTGTAATTTTCTGGAAATTGCAATGATAATTGTAGGTAAATGAACAAAATTTAAACCTAATGCAAATGAACTTCATCCATAAAATATGATTCATGCTGGAGCCCTGTATTTTTTAAAAAACAGAAAATGCAACTCATCTGTTTCTACATGCAGATATGAGCAGATACACAAATATACAAACACTACCATTGCACAGACATAAAAGCTCATGACGGTGGTTCTGCACACAATAGTCCATCACTTGCATCCTACTCTTCGCAAAAATCACCCCTTTGGCTGATAGAACTATAATTAGGAGCTGGAGGTTTGTTGCTGTGTCACTTGAATGAATTGATCTGCAATGAGGCTTACAAAAAGGAACGTGACTTGTAGAGTGAAAAAGGCCTTAAGCAACCAATCTTCAGTGGGCTTTGTAGCCAGCAAAGCACTGTTTCACAGGACTGAAGCGTCGTGACATCTGCAAACAGAAACTTGTTTAAAACTAAGTATGTGTTAAAAGTGAACTGGAAGTATTGCTATATGTAAGAAAACAGTTTCAATCTAGTTTGAAAGTTTGCTTTTATGGAGCAGGGAAGACAAACAACTTTTGTACAGGGATATTATTAAGTCACTCAACTTTAATTGAGCATGAATTACAACAATGGAAATTTAAAAGCAGAATTCTTGTTCAAAAGGGAAGAAAATATCTTAAGAAATGGAAATACAGTCTAGTAGCTGGAAAACAAAAAGATTGCAAAACCATATAGTATTTTATAATGATATTTGTTGAAATGCAGACAGATATAAAAGGGTTCCTTCTCTTGTAAATCATTTTTCTTGGGCCAGCATATTATAGTGGTTTATTTTGACAGTAAAGCTATATATATATAGGGCAAATCATAGTTTAATAAAACCAGCAGTAGAAAGAGGATAATAAATCATCAAGTCTATCACTCTGCCTGTGTGCAGAGTGCCTGTTCTCTCTGGCACATTCTGAAGTGCCCTATTTATTCAAGGAAAAGATTATGCAAGAGCCTGACGTGTGTCAAATACTGTGACAGACAGACAGACAGACAGACACACACATTACTAAGCCTTGTTGCTAAGCCTCAATTTGTGGCAGAACCCAATCCTTATCTAACCTCTGTCAGTTTAGCAGGCACAGAAATTGATCATAATTATTATTACAGATAACTTCGGGTTTGCTCATTCACCCTTCCCACCAAAATGTCCAATCCTTTCTGTGCTATGGAATTGCTTCTTTAAACAGTTGCTTGAATTAACACAGCAAGACTGAGGAAAATACAGCTCTTCTTTCCAATCAGATTCTAAACTGAAAGAGGATCATGAAGCAGCATAGTCAGAAAACAAACTGCACTTACTACAGAGCTATCTTCCAAATGAAATAATCAATTGAAAAGAAAATAGGAGAAAAACTCTGCAAAACATTGCTGATTCTCTTTGGATGTGTTTTATAGATTAGCCATAGACAGAATATCACATGGAGCACTAAACCAACCTTACTTTTTCAAGAAATCACAGAATTATCTTCTGCTTCTGGCAAGCATTACTCTTATTCTAGTTTTGATTACCTATATGGAAAAGAAGGAAACAAAGGTCTAGAATCAGTCTAACTAGAAGCAGGCAGGTGCCAAAAAGAGCTTTATCACTACAATACTAGCAAAACCAAACCTAGAACCCTCTTTCAAATTATCATTATCTTCATAGGCTGCATTGTTAATAATGGAAAAAATACAAGAGAGACATAATAAGTATGGAAGACTTACCTGGATATGACCAAAATCTAGTGAAACCATAAAAACATGTACCTTTAGTTGTGAATTCATGCCATCAGATACTCGGACAACATTTTCATGACTGCTTGAAATATAAACCTATATAGCGTACTTTTTCATGGCACAAGCTTCCAGGGATTCCCTTCACAATAAGTTGTATGGTAATTGAGAACCACAATCGTATTTTAGAATCTGAATCAGGATCTGAATCAAGCACCGTATTATTCCCTAAGGACAACACTGGCTAAGAAAACTAAACCCAGTTCTCCAACAGATTAAGCTAGTGCCTAAATTTGTAAATTACTTGGGATGTGAAGGTAGTTTCACAACAATGAGTATTAGTTCCCTAATTATTTGGGCCCTTTCAAAACTTCTTCCTATATCTCAGAGGTTCAAGATTGATCAATACTCTGGAAGCTTAAGCAGCTATTCTTTTTATTGGCCATAACAAGAACCAAAAAATAATTTGCTGTCCAAGAGTTTTACAGGTGCTCGGGTGCAGGTAGTTCCCATGGATGCAAATTATAACTGTATTTATGCAGCTTGATTCAAAGGAGCTGTAAGTCTGCAATTCTCGACGGCATTGGCAAGAAATGGCTCCTACTGGAATCACCAGAATTTCTCTGCTTCCTTTCTGGGATATCACTTTCTCCAGTGGTCTGGAAAGCATCTAGTACAATGCTTCTTTGGTTGAGAGTTATTATTCTATATTTATTCTGTGGTACTGCCATGAAACTCTAGCCCAGACCATGATTTCCTCTGTGCTAAGTGCTACATAACAAAGAGCAAAGTCCCTTTCCTGAGAATTTTAGCAGTATTCAGTAAGTCATGGAGAAATCCACTCAATGCATGGGAATCCTACCCATGCTCCTATTCACCACCACAGGCTCCTTAAGACATTCATTCACAGGTAGACCCAGATTTGCAAAGACCTACAAATATCAAATCACACTAAACACGTTGTCCAAGTTTCTGTGCAGATCCTGCCCTGTTACTGCTCAAGTCTCCAGGGCATTTCAGTTTTCTCCTGTCAGTTTGCAAGGCCTTCCACCTATCGATAATTTCTAGTGCTCTCAGGATCCAAAAAACCTAAAATATCTCTCTAAGGTAGCCTCAGTTCTAAAGGAAGTGCTCAGAAGACAACTAAGTCCCCACACTTCTCAGGCTCTGAAGCAGGTTGTATTCATCTGACACCTATGTCCAAAGGCGGCCGGGGGAAATCAGGAAAGCATATGTCTGTGTTCTGCTGAGCCCAACTTTCAGCTTGGATCTAGCAGGCAAAGGTACAATTCCCCGTTCTGCCTGACTTGGAGCATATGCACTGGAAATGCTACAGAATTTATGATTCTGCATAGAAATGAGGGTTCTGCTTGTTGCATCTCCCACAGAGCAGGAAGCAATCTAAAAATAGAACAACCGAGTAAATCGTACAGATTGATTTTGGCAAGTACAGACTTAACCCCACCAAGGCTTTTTAGGAGAACTACAAGACAGGAGAAAACAGCTATTACATTAACGAAAGCAGATGGAGAGACCTTGGAAGAAAGGTCAGGCGAGGGGAGAAAGTTAAACTGCCAACAAAATTTAAATCCAAAAAAAGGGCTTGTACATAAGCAAGCAAAGAGTATCTTAAAACAATTCTCTAGAATTCTTACTTTTCTTTGTTTTCCCCCTTTTTTTTCCTGTTCCCTTAAGTAGCCCAATGTTGGAGTACTTAAGTGTAGTGCTGTCTCTCAGTTAACTGCCATTCATCTACACTGCAACCTGACAGTCCTCAACACGAGCCAGTACACCTCTCAAAACATGAATGCAGGATATTTAGAAGACATCCTTTCACCAGCCACTACACACATGACTGACACTAGTGCTAGACTACTATGTGACTCTTTTACGATCATAATTTGCTGTTGTCAGACTAGATTCAACAATTAAATGAAATATTACTACTGCTAACAGAGAGAGAGAATGAAGAACACAGGAAAACACACAATTTAACCACTTCTGATAAGATTCCTTTTTATGGAAGGCAAGAACTAAAGCCATACACTTTTTAAGCTCTCAGTACCAAAAATCCATGAATCTTAGAAGTGTCAGTACCTGATTACTGCCAGCAGACATCCCCTTAGCAAGCAGTGCTCCAAGACAGAGAAATGGAAGACACACTGATCTTCACAGTTGCTGTGGGTGCTGCTTCTCTGCCAAAATCCACTCCCGACACTGCCTACATGAAAGCTGCTTCATCCTAAGCTTTTTCCATCAATGGCCTATTTCATAAAACTCTTATGACCTCATAGCTTCTTTTTTAAAATATGGCCACAGTCCCCAGAATAAACTCGACATGAACAGATAAGTTACTCTGAAATACGGCATTTACAGAAATCCAAGACAACCCCAAATTTAAAACACAATTCTGTAAGCTCTCATGGATTGTTTCAAAAAATACTTCCTAAAGCTAGAGGCTCTCGTATTTTGTAATATGGGAGGCGTCTAAAAAGAAGGAGGAAAATGTTTAATTTTCAAAGATCTTTTTCCGTAGTCACATAATTTTAACAAAGCAAGCCCCTAAATACATTTTGTTTTAACCACAGTGCATTACTAGGAAGAGCTACTTTTCCTCTTTCCATACCTCTGAACAGTAACTAATTGCCATTCCTTATAGCATCACTGTCCACATGCAACAAGAATGAATCTCAAATTTTGCTGGATTCCCTCTGTTTCAGATGCAGATCCATTTTGAATTAAGTGAGAAGAAATAGTTTCCCTAATTATAACACCATCTGAACCAGATGCAACAGCTCAGCAATGGCACTGTGAAAATCTCAAATAATAAAAATATGTTTGATTGGGTAGAATAACTACCTCAAATTTCTCTGCATTTGCTGCCAGGCAAGAGCAGCTATGCAAGCACTCGGCTGTGACAAACAGCACCTAAGGTAACAGCAACAACTTATTGATGTGTCAACATCAAAAATGACCCTCAGTCTTTAAATACTCAGAAAGAAAGAAAATAAAAACTGGTTTGGATAAATAAGGCAAATAAGGCACACAACTAATTAACAGTCCTCAATGTGGATTCATGACCCATGTATAAAAAGGTTGCGGCTAATCTTTTTTTTTTTTTTTTTTTTACTTCAAATTGCAGGGGTGAGTTACAAGATGAAGGAAAAAGTATGGGTTGTAAGACGAAGAAGAGAGTCATGCCTGCCGCCGTGAGGCGCAGCAAGGCTGTCTGCACTGATGGCAGTCCGACCGGCACACACTCCTGAGGAAACTGTGGAGACGAGCAGTGGGACCACTGTGGCTCTCCTGAAAGCTCTCTGCACAACATCTCCATAATTTGCTGAGGGGGAACTGTACATTATGGTATAGATACACATGATAGACACTGTCATTAATGAAGACATTATAAATTTGTAAGCCGTCACATTCATATCAACACCTCAAGACCCAGGCTGAAAGTGCTCCAGGACAGCCGGGGCTGAGCCAGGCGCGACCCCCAGGCAGTCTGAGCTCACCGTACCTGAGCAGGGCTGTGGCGGCAGCGATGGCCCCACAGATCCCCAGGGATCATCAAGGGTGAGGAGGGAAGGCAGCAGGGCCAGAGCCTGCCTGAGCAGCCATTGCCCGAGGCAGCCATGTCTAGGCCCCGGGTCCAGGCCTGCCCTGAGCTCCTAGGCAGGCTGAGCAGCCTGCCTCACCTTGTGCCCCACGTCCGCCATGTCAGCTTGCCAAGCCCTAGTCTTTGGCTACTGCTTTAGGACAGAACAAGTGGGTGCCGAAGGTGCACGGGGTGGAGGAGAGGCCTGACTGCCACCTGCCACTACCCCACACGGGAAGGACGAACAACAGGATAATGCACGTCACCAGCAAAATCGCTGCTTCCCCTCCGCACCACCACCAGCCGCCTGAAGACTTCTGCAGCAAAATAAAAAGTGTCAATCCTGAAGTACACCTGACAGCAGGAGAAGGGAACGAGAGGTGATGTTTTCCCCTGAAAGTCTGCAAGGCATGGGGGCAATGGCAGTGGGGGGATCAGCTCTTCAGCTCTCTATTTCCCTCAGCAGCCCACAGAGAGCCTCCTGGCCACCACGTCTGCTCCCATTTCATCTCTCCTTTCTGCGTGCCATTTATTTACCTCCCGCTTGTTTGTTGGTTTGTTTATCTGACACAATGATAAAACCCAGATTTAGGTTTCCAGCTTTGACTGCAATTTTCCTCCTGTTGAGAGTATCCTGCAAAGGGCTCTCCTGCTGGAACTGGATTTTCCTCCTCTCCCCGGCTGCGAGGAGGCAGGCGCTCACTCCGCTTCCCCATAGTCCCGAGGAGCAGCAAGATGAATTAATTTCATGTCAAGTGCCAATTTCTATTCCATTAATGAGATCACAGAAAAGTCACACCTTACTGTGGTGGCTTGGTGATTGTAACAGTAATGAAAATCCCTGCTTTTGAAATAGTGCAGAACAACACTAAATTAGTACCTGAATTGACCAAAATTCAAAAAGAATTTTTTTTTTTTTTAAAGGAACTTATCCTTGTGATATTCAACATCTGAATCATTTAAATTGGAAACAAAACTAAGGGAATGTGAAATAAGGGAAAAATAGCATTCATTCCTAATAAAAACATCTCTCCAGATGGAAGTGTTTCAGATCATTTACATTCATATGCTGACTAATTATATCCAAACTAGGAAGAAAAAAAACCAAAACAAAACTTACTTTTAGGTGGTTTTTGTTCGTTTGTTTTGTTCTTTTCTTTCTTGTTGGTTTTGTGTTCTGGTTTTGTTTGGGGGTTTTTTTGTTTGTTTGTTTGTGTTTTTTTTTTAATCAGAAACAATCCCTGCTTTTAATTTTGTTTACTTACTTTTCTAGTGGTTAGGCATTCAACCCAACATAGGCTACAAAGCTAACAGAGGCATACCCAGTGCTGGTTGAGCTTTATAATTTCCTTACTGTGAGGAACTAAAGAACAATATAACCTTTATAGTAATAGACATTACAATAGGCATATTTGGAGGGCCTGGCAAATGCCACAAAAAATGTAGCTAAGAACAATTGTTCACTTTGACCATATTGGAACCTGGAACCATACTGTGTTCAAACGCAAAAATGCAGACAAAGGTTTTAGTTACACGGGTTTAGTTTACAACATGTGGACCAAATGTTTGCTACATAAACATTTGTAATTCCATGTAAATCAAGTTAATCACATGCTGACAGGAATATCTGTTAATTTCCTATTTGTGTTTGTTATTTTATTTTTTACCCTCAAGTGTTTAAAATTGCTATCTTAAGAAGCCTGACATTTAGTTACAGGAAATAAATGCAATGTAATTGGAAAAATGAATTATATAGATATAAAAAAAAAATACTAGGCCCTCAACCCCAAAAAGCTGAAAACAGGCAAGCATTTCTAATATGAATTAAAGGGCACAAAAAAAGATTTTTATTTCTGCCAATATATTTCATCTTGGTAGCTGCAACTGTTATTAAAACAAAAATGTGCAATAACAGGTGTTCTTATAGATACACAATTCACCTGCAGACATTTGTGTGCCTCACAGTGATTAAAAAAGATGCATTGGACAGGCAAACGCATGCTTTGTGACCTGCCCCAACTCACTTGCTCTTACTTCTGCAAAGGCAGTGAAGAGCCAGGGCAGATCATCTGGCAATCAAATCCAGACCCTCAATAGACTTTTCTACGATAAGGAAGAAAGTGGCTTATGAAAGGCAATTCTGTTACCCAGTATGGAAAAGCAAGGTATGTTATAATTTTTCTTCAGCAAGTTATGCAGTTAGTAATGGAGACTTTCAAGCAACGAGGTAAAGGAGGGACCGTCAGAACTATCTAGTAAATATTCACTGAAATTCCCCAAAGGCAAATATTGCTGTAGAATTGTCAGCTGTCAGTATTAAGTGTGAATTTAGGCCCAAAGGGCAGCCACAAGTTCTTTAAAATTCAAATATTTACAAAAAAAAAACTTTTCAGAATGAACTTGCCTTGAACAGACTGACCTTTATCTTATGCCAACAACGTATAAACACTTGTAGATATTTTCAGAGCACGGTGATACGCTTGGAAATTTAACTTCAATAATTTTTTGAATGGATAAATAATCTTTTACTGTCCCTTAACTCTCTTGTCATAGGTTAAAATAAGTCATGAAGATCCATTTAGCACTTTTGATGGCAATGTTGTATTCTCAACTAAAGCACATAGTGATTGTACTACTGCATCATCATGTACTTGGGGGGGGGAAGTTAAGCCTTCAGTATTTTCTGCTCCTTCAACAGTAGAAATAATGACTAGAACTCAGACTAATTTTTAAAAGGGTTTTGGTGAACCGACAGTGAAAGCTGAAATGATGATGGTGGTGGGGTTTTGTTTGGTGGGGGGCATGTTTTGTTTTAAATAAAAACAGAAGACCAGGGAGAAGGGAGAAAGCCAAACAAATTTTAAAACTCTGAAAGCGTGGACTGCATGTATAGTTAATAATTTAATTTAAAGAGAGTTCCCATTTATTTAAAGATAAGACATAATTCAATACACCACTCTATAAAGATATAATAACCAGGAGCTGCCAAATCATTTTTTTTTTTTTCATTTAGCTTCATAATAGATTACTATTCATTTAATTAACATGTTTGGGATATTTCTCTGATAAGTAATCCTTTTTGTAGGATTTCAATGGCGAGCATCTGTGCTGTGATAGATCTATGTGTGTTATCTCTCTTGCAATATTAAACAAAGGGAATATTTGAAAATATAGTAAGTCTGTATTAATGTTTGAATTGAAAACACAAGCAATGAAAATTACATGGGTGAACTGTTTGTTACCACAGTCACCTGGCCCAATAGTTCAGTCCATTACTGCTTCCACTGCACAAAATACAGAAGTACACTGTATTGTAATTCTCTGTTAAGATATCTCACACAGATTTTGAATATTTTGCAATCAAGTGTGCAGCAGGAATATCTGGCATTTGAAAGACACTGATCACAGAACATATTTTTTTCATTAAAGACAATTTTCTGCTTAATTGATCTTCTATAGTTTACATGAAACCTAAGAAATAGAATCTTGTGTCTTTGAAACATCTGCATTGTTTTAAAATTTGAAGTTGGTATGCAGTCCACTGAGTCATTAAGTCACAAATGAGGTTGAACCTTATTCACTACATATAACTGCATCCAGATCATATTTGTTCTGCCCGTTCACATTTCTTTCCAATTATCTTTAATTCTGAAAACAGACATCTTATCAAGGGTTGAGGAACTCACCTTTACTCCACATCAGGCATCACAATTCTTCCTGACAGAGGTAAAGAAAATAGGTAATATGTCATTTGTCACTGCTCACAGTCAATAGATTATTGATATGCCTCAGGAATTTTTCTGAAGTTTTGCAATGCCCTCTGTCTGGTAGTGGAAGTAAGAATGATGCCATGGCCAAGAGGAAAAACAAGCCTGAATATAATGTTCGACAACTGAAGTCCGTGGCAACTTCTGAAGAGATTGTGCAAGACATCTTGTGCAGTGAAGAGAGGAAATATCCAGTCATGTCTCTTGCTGAGCTGTATATTGCAATCCTGTTCTGGAGCTGAGATGGGCAAAGGCAACATCACCCTGAAGGGTCTCATCTCCAGCCCAGGGGAGTGGAGGAGCTTCCATAAGAGGAAGATATATCATGAACAACTATTCAAAGAAAACTAACTTGTTTGCGGATAATTCCTCTAACATCAACTCCACTCACCTCAGAGTTTTTGGAAAAGAAAAAGATTAGCCCAAAGTGCATGTGAGTGTGGAAATTTTACAGTTCTGCTGACCAAAACAGCGTTAGCTGTTCCTAATCAGCTCCTTGGCACGTACTTTAAGTTTCACATCTTGTTTTGATAAAGGCAAAACTTGTCCGCCTCCTCATTTCAAGTAACCCTTAATACATCTTTCACCTTTCTGACAATAGCATGAAAAGTACTCCTGTGATAATAATATAGTTATTTCTGAATAAGTGTGCCCAACAAGACTATTAAAGACTTGTCTTGTATTACATCCTATTTGGGAAGCAGAAATCAATCCAAAGTGAGTAAATGACCGGTCAGGAAACAAAAGACAAGAAAAATAACTATTTTTTTAAATTCGTATTTACATTACAAAGTAAGGAGATATTGGTTACAAATGTGACATGTCAAGAATCCTCAAGAGTTATTTCAAATACTTTTTCAGTCTAGCAGTCAGACTTAAAATGTCAAAGCTGAACATGATTTTCCACACCAAGCAGGTTCTCCTCCCCCGGCTCATTATTTGATGAATTAATATAGGATATGGGTAGGCACTGAAAGGTGACTTACAGGCATTTATTAAATCACCATGGTTTTACAAAATTCCTAGATAAGGCAATGATCACAGAAGTAGTTGTCTCTTGGGAAATAAAAACCACACTAGGCATCCTTTTCTTTGGGTGTCTTTAACAATTGGTTGTTTCCAGTCAGATGGCAGTGGGGAAAGTCTGAATTGCAGTAGAATGTTACAAGAAAAACACTAGGAACATTACATGTCAAAGTATTCAGTTTCTTCTGCCTTCATGTGAAATAGTGTTACGGTGTGGAATAGCAGAGTATCCCAAGATCTGATGCTAATACATCAGCCTTTTACTGCATCATAGCCAAAAATTAAAAATGTGAGCAATTACAGTTAGATCCCTCTAATGAATATAAACAAATTGTTAAGAGATGAAGGCCACCTTCTTCTACTGAGTAACATATATAATTTGAAACCAGTAGGCTATCCTGTGCCTCTGTTTCACATTGGACAGACAGCTATTAGCCAAGATTCATGTAATTCAAGGCTAGGAAAGGCCAGATCAGGTCCCCTGGACTGGCTTAGTGTATAATGGCCCATATAATGTGGGCCACTACATTTGATCTGGGACTGAAACCAAGAACTTGTCACAGACTAGCACAGACCTTTGAAAAAAATGTATCCAACCTTGATCCAACCAAGATACACAGACACAGATGTTCACTTCACTTCCATGGTTTACTTTATTGACAAGGGTAAAATTTAAATAAAATGCAGAAGTCATAAGAATTCAGTCCTCAGGCAGTGAAAAGAAATCTAAGAAACTGTTTGGAAAGCTATTCTCCTGAAACAAATGCATTTTTCATGAAGCAAAATGAGGAAATAGTATTTGCTGTTAGGAACTTTGGGCTATCTTGCCGTTATCCTCAGAATACACAAAGAAGCAGATGCATTCCGCCAATAGCATCATCAACTTTGGACACTGGAGAAAAATGCTATAGGACCTTTCTAAAGGGACTTGGTGGTTTCTCTCCCTTGGAAGAGCTCAGCTCTGCAGCATAAGCAGACATTTTCATTTCCAATCACTATATCTGACTTACTCTTTTTCATATCTTAGGCATTGCAAAAATCATTGTGAACAATACCTACCCACACTCAAATTATTAATTGCAATCATATATTAATTTTCCAATATTGCTTCAAATAAAGTGTGAATACATTTTGCATTAATCTATGTCTGAAAAATACCTCATGAATAATTCATTCAATGATAACACCTCCAATCAATCAGAGAATGATTTAAATACATTTTACTAGGGTTGGACTAACTCTGTTCATTATTGCTTCATTGAATTCCATGTAAAAAAAAAATGCCAAAATTGCTCCAAACTCTGCTATTATTAGCAACTAAAATTATTCTTGCACCAGAATTTCCTACTCAAGGGAAAAAAACTTCACACTGGCTACATAAAAATTCCCTACCACTATACAAATACATATCTAAAAATAAATACACATCTCTGGGGAAGAATGGGAGGTCTCTTGACAGAGTTAAGGATGCAAACTCACTGGGAGAGATGCATCTCAAATCCATTTTCATCCAAACAAACCCCAAGCTTTTGTACTCACATCTTCCGACTGTGGTTTTGAAAGTTTACCCCTTGGAGCATACCTGGCAGTAGCTGAAAATGGTAAGTGCTCCAAATCCATTTCATGTAATCACAACCGTGACCTCCCTGCCTCTGTCCTCCAGGAAAGATTCTGAGGCACACACCATGTCAGGAAAACTGAAACCAAATTGATTATTCATTTGTGTTATCATCATCCCCTCCTGGATTAAATGAGAGGCTTCTATTACATGGCAGACTTCTGCTTCACTAAATCCTGTTTTTTTACTTTGCTTTTTCAGATTCATTTTCATCCTTCTTTTCCACTCTTGTGCAAGCCTTATTGTCTTCCTTTTCAACTGCAATTATCACTTCTCAATACTAATCCTTTCCCAAGCAGCCTAGATTTTCACCCCTTTGTACTGAACCAGATTCCTCAACATTTGATCCAGTAACTGGCTTATTTTACCCTCTAATCCCTCATTTGCCACCTCTGCATATAACCTGGATCTTCCCCTACCTAAACAAGCCATTCTCCACACTCTCATTACCTCTTCCTTTGTACTTCTCACCTCATCCTCTCTAGTGCATAGGATTACCCATTCCTTTTCTGTCCAATAAACCTTGTTCTTTTCTTGTTTTACCTCTAATCTTATTTTCTCAAAGTATACTTCAAGTCTTTTTTTTTCCTATTTAATTCACGTTTAATGCTCAGACTTTAGCTGAATGCTTTGAGCTGTTGCTTTGTATGGTGTAACAAAGAAAATCAATGATAATTACACAGCGTACAAAAATACACAAACCAGAAGCATAAAAAAATTTGTTCCAATGGGTTGTATGCACACATATAGTGTAGTTTAGCTATACTATCTCCCTATTGAGCTCTGATGAGCCTCTGCCTGTACCGGTACACAAAATAGAAAAAGGCTTCCTTCCTACCAGGCTGCGTAAGCATAGAGAGAAGGAGGGGAGTTTTTAATGCCTCACATTGAGTTAAAATTACTAGCTATTTGTAAGCATAGAACCATTTTTATTTCACGAACAACCACATTTGGATTAGACAGCCAGCATCACCAGACACAGACAGTCTGAGTCCTACCACAGCCAAGTTTATTAAACTCCAAAGACAACTTGATGTGTTCCTTTAGACTTCACCGATATTTCTCCCTAAATATAGCTTCTTTTTGAATGAAAACCAGAAAAATAGATGCAAAGAGAGAACACAATGAACAGTTCAATCGGACAAAGAAGCATTTCTTTCTTTAATTGTAATAAAGATTTTATACATAGATATCTTTTATAGGGACAGAAGAGCTTTGTCCACTTCCCTGGCACCAATGGCTTGAATTAGACAGGAAAAGACTCTCCACCTTTAGGCACAGAGCCACAGGCAGGCGACGCCAGGGCATTCACATGCCAGATCCTACATCTGGGCAAACAGTTCACGGGATATCATTTTTGCCTTCACGAGCTGTGGACCGCTGGGGGCTGCGGCAAGCTGAGCGCTCCTGACATGACCCTCGCCGAGACAAAGCCAGCACGCAGAGCCGGGCTCCTGCACCCCGAGAGCTGGCTTTTTCACTTCAGCTCCTTCACAGATGGTCCCTTTGTGAGTGACAGAGCTGACACATCCTCAGTTCCCTCAAGAACACAGTCAGTCCTTCCCAGTATGTTTATGCCCCAAATACTTCCAGTTTACATAAGGTGTAAATACACATGGCTGTAGAAGGACTCCAGTTCATTTTCAGGTTTGTGACATCTGGCTTAACCAGAAATTTATACCACTGAACAGATATTTCTTCAAAGATGAGTCTTTAAAAGTGAACCATCCAATATACACTGTACTTGGATTACATTCTTTCAGAACATCTGCAGTGATACAAACATCCCGAAAGCAGAACAGATTGCAAGGATTTAAACCTGCATTAGTGTTAGTTTTATGCATTTATAGTTTCCTGCAAAAAGCTACGAATATCCAAAACATTGGGGGAAGAGAGGTTAATGGGATTGATTTGCCAGACTACATGCATATCCATAATGTTGCTATGATAGCTACTTTCCTCAGAAATTTAAGGATTACTATCAGATGTCTAGAGGGCAAGCACCAAGGAATAGAAGCATGTGAACCCTTATCAGACTATCTTTACTGTGCAGCATTGGTAGAAATAATGTAATTAAGGATAGTAATATGGATTTCTCAAATAAATTATGCTAATTATATTATCATTTTAAAATTGTAATTAAATATTCAATTATAAGAAACACAAAGGAGATTCAACAATTACATGGCATGTCTTTGTCATGGTGAATATGTTTTAAATTAACATAGCAGCTCATTAAAACCAGCTGATTTTATGGAACTACATGTGACAGTTTTACTATGTACTTCCACTGACATTAAAATCAAAATCAATGTACAGTACTATGAAGGGAGACACTTCCATCCTGCTTATTTAAGCTGATGTGCTTTGTTAAACTGATGTAACTGTGTTCAAATGTGTGAAAATGGGGAAATCCTCTTCCTTTTGTGCCACTTTTACCCAGCTTTTTTCCACAGAGCTCATTTACAGGGCAGCTCCACAAATACTCCTACCATGCCAGTGAAAAAATGGCAAATTTCTGTACAGAAGCAGCCCAGGGCAAGCAGGCACTTCTTAAAATGGCTTCATCATCAAAACTAGACTCTCCTGTGGTACCTAGCCTGCACACCTCAGTGTTCAGGGAAATTCCCTGAAGTCTGCTCTGAAACATATTTATCCAAATATTGCTTGATCGTTAAGAACTACTTGGGACATAAGCACATATGGTAAGCGGTTTCAGAATAAACAGGCATTATGCATACAGTTTGATTTAGACTGGAAAACAAACCCTTGCTTTCCCACTTTTAAACAAAAGGAGTCCAAGCAAGCTGGAAGTGGTTGAAAGTTTATCCTATTAATTTCCTTCCCCCCATGCCTAATATATTGTAAATAAGCATGTTACTACCTGTTTTTGAAAACATATTAAGCAGAATGGAAGGAAAATTAAGGTTATCTTAATTTAGTTTTTTGGTAGTTTTTATTTATTTTAGTCTTTATTATTATTTTTTTAGTCTTTATTATTACTTACTAAATTTCTTTTTTATATGGTAGGAGAAATTTGATAGAAAAAGTAGAAGGAATGCACGTAAGCATTTAGCTTTTGGCTAGTTTCTCACCAGTTCAACGAACTTTTTGGAAGTCATTCAAAGTACTGTATTTAAGAAGTCCCTAAAGCCTCGGTTCAAACAGAATTTGAGGCCTAAGTCAGCTCTGAAAATAAAGGAAAAATTGAAATTGGTAACGAAATCTTTGTTTACTTTGGGTAAGGTCATCTACAAATGCTGCAGATTTAACTCACTCAAGCATCTTCTTTTCTTTCTGCAAATTCTGAATGTTTCTATTCAATGTTTTTAAGCAGAAGCTACATACCACTTAAATGCAGGTGAATTCTATGTACAAGATAAAGCAAAATATGAAAATCATTTAGTTTTTATAGCCTAGTTTAATGAAACAGCCTCTAAAACTCATCAATTTAGATGCTTCCTGATAGGTAAGACATTAGTCATTTTAAATAGACTCCTGTATTGCCACTGTATAATCTTCATTTAAGACCAAGTCCTCCTCATACCCATTATTATCATTGTCAAGAAAAGCATCACAGTTAGTAATATTGTAATCAAATTAATATCATATTGTATGCAAAGATAAGATCACAATCTTATTGGGGAAGGAATAAAGCCACACATTTGTACCCTTTATGAGAACAACAAGCTCTTCAGGACTCTCAGCTTAGAGCACCTGCAGTTACATCTGGCTGTGTTTTCCAACATCGTTAGCCTCTTCCAGTAATCCTTTGAAAACAGAAGCTTTCAATTTAGGAGACTACAAACAGCACTGACTAGAAATTCTGCACAGTTCAAACTGTTGCTCCTCTCACAGTATCTTCTTTAATTGACTGCCAAATGTACTATTTCACCTCATTTTAAGTGACCTTGAAACAAACTGCCACTAAGTTCTCCCCACAGGAGACAAATTTGAATACTGTGCAAGGACCTGGCAAGCATTTTCACACTACAGGCAATATTAGCCTCTGTCTTTCAGCAGCTGGGGTACTATGCCCTCACCTGACATAACCCATAGCTAAGCTATGGGAATTGGTTAGTGTCCTGGTTTCAGCTGGGATAGAGTTAGTTTTCTTCTTAGTAGCTGGTAGAGCGCTGTGTTTTGGATTTAGGATGAGAATAATGTTGATAACGCACTGATGTTTTGGTTTTTGCTGAGCAGAGTTTACACTAGTCAAGGACTTTTCAGCTTCTTGTGCTCTGCCAGGTGCATAAGAAGCTGGGAGGGAGCATAGCTAGGACAGCTGACCCAGACTGGCCAAAGGGCTATTCCATACCATATGACGTCATGCTCAGTATATAAGCTGGAGAAAGGAGGAGGAAGGGGGGGACGTTCGGCATGATGGCGTTTGTCTTCCCAAGTAACCGTTACGCGTGATGGAGCCCTGCTTTCCTGAGGATGGCTGAACACCTGCCTGCCGATGGGAAGTGGTGAATGAATTCCTTGCTTTGCTTTGCTTGTGCGCACAGCTTTTGCTTTACCCATTAAACTGTCTTTATCTCAACCCATGAGTTTTCTCACTTTTACTCTTCTGATTCTCTCCCCCATCCCACCGGGGGGGAGTGAGCGAGTGGCTGGGTGGTGCTTAGTTGCTGGCTGGGGTTAAACCATGACAGTTAGATGGTCGCATTCAGAGCATAGCAGTCAATGGCTCAATGTCCAGATGGAGATCAGTGATGAGTGGTGTCCCTCAGGGGTCCATACTGGGACCAGTACGGTGTAATATCTTCATCAATGACATAGTGGGATTGAACGCACCCTCAGCCAGTTTGCAGATGACACCAAGCTGAGTGGTGGAGGTTGACACGCCTGAGGGATGGGATACCATCCAGAGGGACATGGACAAGCTTGAAACTTAGGAAGTTTAAGACAAGCGGGTTCCTCTTTCCAGATTCATGGGAAATGTGTATTATTATTTATTTCTCCCACTCTGTCTTTCTGTTTTTGCTGACCTTTCTTATATCTCATGTGAGTGACACACTTGAAGAGGAAGTTGGAATTGTCCCTTTCCCAAGTTCACCACTGTGTTTTCTCTATACACTTGGAAATGAAGTCAGATAACAGAAGCAAAATCTCCACAAGAAAGGTTATTTAACAGATCTTTTGTCAGGCCCTGTCAAGTTATTTTGTTCTGTCACTTCATATTTATCATTTGTTCCTAATACACCCTGGTCTCCAGGTGATAGAAACATTTGCTAGTCAACACATGAAAGTGAGTTAATCACGATGAATCATTTGCCAGGAGTGACCTTTTCACAGCTGCTCTTCCACCCCCCAACACCCCCAATATATTTGTAAGTCAAATATGAAAATGTGTTAGTGGTAACTCAATGAGCTAACAACTGATAATATTATGTATTCAAGATTGTAACTTTTCCTTAAAGCAAAAAGAAATAACCAGGCCTTAAAAAGAAATATTAAAAAAATAAGGGAAAGGCTCACTAAACACCCCTGAGTAGGGAACAAGAACTTCCAAGCACAGTCATCTTCACAGAGTTGCCCAGCAATATTCACTAAATCATTTGGTGAAATTGATGTTGTCCCCACCCCATAAGTTTACAGCATGAAAAAAAAAAGAAAAAAATCTATGAAAAATAAGGCTGTTCACCAGTGACTTTAAAAGCTGTGTGCAGAGAAGGTCAGGAAAGGTTGTTATCTTCACCCAGTGAAGGTACTCCCCGCACTCCCAGTTCTTTCCAGGAATGATATCTGCAAATAGCTCAGTGTCTTACAGATGAACAAGATCATGCACAGGGCCTGTGACACCATCTAGTTTTACCTCTGGCAACAGAAGTCGTCTGCTAAGGTTCAGGTTCATACCGAGCGCCAACTATGATGTTGCTTAGGGGATGATAAGGCTCGGTGCTCTTGGCCTCAGGCCAGCGCAGGTTTGGAATCTGATGAACTAAAAGATCTCACAGAAATACGCCTATTGTCCGCCTAACAAATACAAGTGTTAGCAACGATGACAGACATTTCTAAGGCTGAGAGCTTTCTACAGCCACTCACCTTGCACTAGCCTACTAATGACATCAAGGAAAGAGCAACCCTTGTACCCTCCTTTCGTCCTCACTGCTCTCTCCAGGAATGTACTTTTCACACCAACAGAACATAAGGGCAAGAAGGACAGTTACACTTTTCTGCCTTACGTACTACCTTCCTGCCATTTCGGTTAACGATATCTACGAATAGCTCAACAGTTTGTTGACAAACTAAATCAAGAGTGTCCAGGCTGCGTCTAGCCCAATACACACAGGCATTCAACCTGCTCCACCTCAGCCGTCATATCAGAGGTGTTAAGTCTCTACATTTTAAAGCAACACAGACATGCACTTGAAGCAGATATCCAGCCAGCAGTCCACAACATTTTCAGGTCTGCCTTGTTCAACTAGGAAGATAACAACAGGGTTTTGTATCCACTGTACAAAGTACCATATTCTAGACCGCGTATTCTTTTATTTGCTCTTAGTTTTATTACATGCAAGCACAAAATGCATTTGCAGACACTAAATATTATCTACAGTCCTCTTAGCTACACTTCTGCTATCCCGTGGAATGAGCGATAATACACTTTTTCAACAAAGTTAGAACTGACAGTTCCCAATCTAGTCTTAAGCCACTGGAATAAGGTATCTAGAGAAAAATGCAGTTTATGCTAACATTTTCTTCTGTGTAGCAACTTGAGTAAGGCCGTTTCATCTGAACAGAGCACACAATCACCCCTCAAATAAGGCAGGTATATGTTGTATCATGATACTTGCATTTTAAAAAACACAAACCAGACCAAAACAAACAAAACACACCAGCAAAACCAGATTTTCTGTAGGCAGTAGAGGGGAGGAGGGGGACAAAAGTTACTGCTTTCTGAAGAAAACTGGAACACAGAAATGCTTAATCAGTCTCAGTTAAGTTTGAAAAGGAAAATGCAATAGCTTTTCTTCCCATGGACTGCTTTTTTCATCCACTTTCTAATTCCCAGGAAAGTTTGTCAGACTCTTTCTACAGACTTCACAGAGAGTTGGATCAAAGTTTTTCTACCATAATAATAGCCTTCCCATTTGTCCTAGTTCACTAGGACATTTATGCATGCCCATCCCACGAGGGAGGGTGAAAGAATATTTGGCTGAGATGTGCATTTTCCCCCACACGAATGCCATTTCTGAAGACTAAGGCAACCACGCTTCAGCCGTTATTGGTATATCTGCTACATCTTCTGTTAAAAAGAAAATCCTCCCACTTTACTCCTAAGAAGGTGCTAAACAGCTATGAAGTACCTTAATCAAGTTTCTACAATTTTGCATTACTGCTAGCAAGCAAAGAAAATAAGGCAGATCAATATCCAGTGACACAGAAGATGAAGTACTACCTTGCTTTGCTTATTGCATTACCACAGCTGTTCCTATGCCAGTTACAAGAACATTGGGGAATTACAGCTTCATCTCCCTCCTTATCTCTTACCCTCTTTCACACCCACACCCCGCTCTGAAGGACATGGTCATTTCCTGGGTTACAAAATGGCAACCTAGATAGATAACTTCCACATGTTTCAGTGGAGCTTAGCGAAATACAAATCTATATAACACAAGAGAACAGCACGGAGACAGGACAAAGCCATGAACTTTTATTCTGTCCCGTTTTCATACTCCAGAGACGTATATGGGACAGAAGGTCATCTCACTCCACGTGCCTACAAAAGCCCTGATGGGGCTGTCATTGTTATCATCAACTAGATCTGTCTTCAGCCACCCAATGCTGTGTGAGAGCTAACCAAATCCTTCTTTGCCCCATGCTTAGGGTGGGATACCTTCCCAAACCACTTGCATTTAGTACATTTCACATACACCTGAAAATTCGACCCAAATACTTGCATTTCCATTCTGTCTTAATAAAACCAAAAAGGAAAAACTGTGAATATTTAAGCCCTGCCTGGTCTTTATGCAAACTGAATAAGTTCTTGAGAGACTCCTTTTTTTTCACGTGACTATTACCATAGCATACTTTTAAGCAATAGAATTAAATACAGATGGCATGTTCTTCATCACAGCTGAATTTGATCTCTGTTGTGATATTTTAATAGCAAGGTAAAAACAGCATGCACATAATAGCAGGCTGAGCAGAGTTTAAAAATAAGTCTGCTCTTCAAAAGTAATAATAGCAGCACATTCTCTTCTCTGATGCTGCTTTAGGTAATGACTTTATTTGGGTACCAACTGTCAGATTCATGGAAAAATTTTGAAGAGCGAGAATGTTGAAATACTTTCTATAACAGTGATCAACAGCCATGAAGATGACAGCAAATGACTTTAAGAGAAGCGCAAGACAGAAAAAGGCATTTCATATATGTTCATCACATAGTACCCACATAACTCACCCCTCCTAGGTAAAGATTTATATCCATCTGAATTTAACTTTCATTACTTACAAGAAATAAAATATAGTTGATATGAGGTTTTATATATAAATTTTCTCCTTTTTTTAAGGTATTACTGGAATATTAAAGTGGGCTCAAACTCTGAACTATAGCTATGGTTCTTCTCACTCATCTATTACAGAGTCTCAAAGATTATAATGGTCAAAGTATCATGTTGTATGTGTTTATCTTGTATTTCACAAGAGTAAGAAACTTCAGTACTTTTTAAAAATTGCTCAAAATTACTATTAAGAAAAAGCACTAAAGTAGTTTGAGAAATACACTATTACGAGAATGCCACCGTCATTAAAAAAAGATTATATTTTAACATAAATTCAGCATGACTTTTAAAAGTCTAAAAGAGTGTTTCTGCTTTCTGACAGGATGTGTCTGAAAAGTACATTGGAACTAGTTGATAAAATTATTACTGTAGACACGATGGGATTTATTTAGAGAATCCAGTAAGAGATTTTTACTAGTCACTCACAGATATTTACCCCCCGCCTTCTCTTTCCCCGGATCACAGGGATCCCTGAAAGGTTTCTCATTAGAGCTTCCCACTATCACAGGAAGCCTTACATGGCTCCTTCAAATTGAAGATGTTCACCCTTTTAACCTAATTCCCCACTAATCTCATTATGGTTTCATATATACATGAGGTGGCAATGGACTTTGCCCAGTGTACACTAAAGCACAGCCAATCTCACACACGATAAGGACACTTTAATACACATTACATATTAAATACTGTTAGTAACAACTTGTTTGATGCCTTCCGTTTATAAACAGTTTCAGAGTTATTTATTTTCTGATTCATAGATTTCACTTGCACAGTGAGACCTACACTCAAGTAGTATAGAAGAAAGAAACACAATCTGAACTCAGCCAGTGTCATGAGGCATGAGCAATATTTACCACACGATGTAATGTCCTGATGGTGCACAGTAATAGTCAACCATGGCTTACATCCATAGTGTACGCCATCACCTCAATGAGAATAAAAGAATCACCTCCATGAACCCTTGAAAAATACCAGTTTTCACATACTCAGATTTTGAAAGTATAAGGAAAAAAATACAGTTCTTTCTTTGGTAAAGAGCAATCTCATTTTTAAAAACTCTTATGTGACACAATCATAATGAACTACACAGACACTTTTCTAGGAAAGCCAGCTATAACTGGCTCTTCAGACACAAATCACAAAGCAGTTATGTAAAATCTCTAAGAGTATGAAAGTTATGCTTCAGCAATGTGAAAGTGTAGAGAGACTCTTATAGTAACAGGAGAACCCATAAATACACAAATCTTTTTCCAGAGAGACTAATATGCTCCTATGCTTAAGTTAAGCAACAGCAGCCTTTCCCTTCCAACAAACACTGTAGAAGTGAGATGTCAAATGACACGAGCAGCAAGAAAAATCTAAGCTTTGGCAAGGTCCCATTAAAGTTTCTGAAGAATAAGGGAAGGCAGCAGTCTAGCATTTTAAAAATTCCCTTCCTAGGTTCTCACCAGGTTGTTTGGACTCCAGCCCTGGCTCCACCTACCGTTACCTGTTAGAGTCCAACCATCACCTCTGCTTCTGGGACCCAGTCCATCTTTCATGAGAGTCTCATAAGACTTTTTCGCCATCCGAAGTATGTGTAAATGGATTCACATTTGAATAATTCAGCGGAAAATTAAAATAATGCTTCCCAAAGATGAAGATCTCCATCCCAATTTGTTAGTGATCCAAGGCATATCCCACATAATTTCATCTTGTAACTCTAGAGTGAGGTTTCACTTACAGTTCTTATTCCCTTTTTTTTTTTTCTTTTTATGTTAGACAAGTTAAAATGAATTACAATGATTTTTTTTTTTTTTGCTCTGCAGAAAGAGGTTTTGTGGTTTGGTTTTTTTTGGGGGGGGGCGGGGGGGAAGGGGGCATGGTTAGGATAATCCTTACTAATTTTTTTTTCTTCCTTTTAACTGTCACCATAAAGAAAAGAATCAGATTTTTATAAAGGCAAAAAAGGCAAAGCTTTTCATTTTCTATCATCAGATGCATCTAGTTTGAATAAGCACATTCCTTTATAGAAGATCAACCAGAATGAATAATTATTCCCCTCTCATTTGACAAAACTAAAATTGTTGGCTGGCTTATACAAGAGATTTTTTAGTGTAGGGACATAAATCTCCCACGTTTCCTTTACATCCAAGTGACAAATCTCTTTGCTTTTTTATTTCATTGTGTCTGGGAGCTCTGAATTCTATTTATACACAGGAATAAAACTGTTTTTCATTTCCCACCCAAAGGTCTCCTCTTGACAGATCTCCATTATAGCTTTTCTTCTGAAAAACTGGATGTCTTATCTTTTCTTATCCTTTCGCATGTTCCCAAGTATCAATCTTTATATAACATCATGTATTTTTCACTCAGCTGTATTCCATTAGCCATTATGAACATCTCCATATACGTGCCCACAATGCTGAGAGAGCAGTCATAGCAAAACTAATTGAGGCAATGAAGAGTTACACTTTTGGTTACAGTCTGTTGGTTCTGATGTGCATACTTTTCTCAGCAAAGTAAATAGGCTAACAAATATGTAGGAAGGCAGGAGGGCAGGAAGAAGTGGGGGAAAGCATGTTCTAGGCTAAGTCATAGGATTATAAAAGGACTTAGATGGGAAAGGACCTCTGGAGGCCATCTAGTCCAACCCCCTGCACAAAGCAAAGCTAACTTGAAAGTCAGACTGGGCTGCTCAGGTCCTGCAAAGTTGTGACTCAAAGGCCTCTGAGGGCACTCCAACCTCCCCAGGGCCACCTGCTCAGACACGCTGGTGCCCCGTGGCAGCCTCCATTCCCTGAGGAGTTGAATGACAGTATCTAAAGAGAGCACCTGAGGAGTCTCCTGACATCATTGCACTCTACATATTACATTTAGGTGGTTAACGGCTGCAGAAATTGCAAGTAGCCAGTACAATGTCTACAGAACTGTTTAACATTCAAGTGAAGTAGAAGCATAAGAGGATCACTAAATACCCAAAGAAGTAATTTTCCATGTCCTTATCATTAACATACTAAAATTTAGTAATATACTGTGCTATTCCTGTATTGTAGCCGTTCCTCAGAGGCTCTGGAAAAACTAAAAGCATCAACCAACCTTCCCCATCTTTTATAGTAGGAAAATATTTTTATTCCTAAATCAAAGCAGAGAACTGACTGACCACTACTGATGCAGTCTTACACAGGAGACAGCAAAGGAGCTGTGGAACTTCCACACATCTGTAACATCCACTACCCTAGTCTTTCTCATACTATTAAAAAAAAAAAAAAAAAAAAGGATGAAATTCACCAAAACACTCAGTGTTGACCTACATGTGCTCGCAGCAAAGCCTATGGATCCTGCAGTGGCTCTACTGGAGCAACCAGCCTCACAGGGAGCGTTTTCAAAGGCTCCCTTAAAATTTCTGACTCCTAGCACCATTGCTAACAAAACTGCACAGAGATTCGCCATCATGGTGACCTGCAAGTACCTAGATTGACAGAATGGATTGTCATCTCATATGATAATAGTTAGGTCCTCAATAATTTCCCCAGTGTTTATTCACACAAAGAAAATTTATTCCTGTGACCTTTGCTTCCTAAAATTAGGCAGAATAATTGGAGGAATTATTCTATAATTGAAACCCACAGCATGATTATGGGCAGCTCAACTCCAGAGATTTTTACCTTTAATCCACACCTCATAAAATCTGTAATGAACATTACAATTAAATACACCAGGCAATAATAATAATAATATGGTGCTGCTTAAGAAGGCCAGTAATGTTATTCAGTCCTGTCAGTGCCATAAACAGAATGCACAAGAGAATAATGTGATAATAATGAATTCATGACTAGCATTCATGTTTTTGAACTTCCTTTCAATGAACATTTTATGTAAAAAAAAAATATGACTGAGTTACCAATTCATATTTGAACATCAGTAGGCAAAAAGGACAAGTGAGACATGTGGAGCATATACAATGCGACTGCCACTACTGTATTAGAAATTAATCAGACATGCTTTTGAGTCCAAAAAAAATGATGCTTATGGAACATTTTTCCCCGTTTTCTTTCCCTTGCGTATTGTAGACAAGCAAACAGGACACTGCAGGTAAACACATCAGCCCTCTGTAGTCTCCCACCACCACCTCCCTCACGTGTAACTAACTGTTGTTGGTTTTTTTTTTTTCCCCAAACCTCATCTTATCTCCCCCTACACACACAGCTTTCTAATATGAACTCTCAAACACCTTTTATTTTTTCCTGTTTAGCCAAACCTCGGTTATGTAAGAAGAAAATCAGAAAATCCATTCCAGGGCAAGATTAAGAAAAAGTTGCTTCCTGATCTGAGTTTTAAGTGCGTTTCTAGAGAAATAAATGATGCAGCAACAAAATACAATTTGAATCAACTTTTCGCTAATAATGTAAGGTACCTATGGGTACTTGTATCACTACCATTTGCTCTGTTTTGGGACTGACGTGAACTAGATGGAATATGTAGGTTCTACACACTCAGGTCTCAAAAATAAGGAATCTTTGTCCATTGGGTCCCTGACTGAGCGGGACCTTTAAAGGCAACCTGGACTACATCTTTTCTTACAGTCAGCACCCCAAAGGAAACCAAAAGGGCTTTGAGTCTCCAGTGCTGTGTTTTATTATAATATAAGCTAGGGCCTTTTAAAAGGGAGGCAACTCCTCTCTGGTGGGTAAGAAAGACAGGACAACAGTAAGAGAAACTTGCAAACCAGTCTCCCCTCTATTCAGTCTGCCTTTTCAAAAAAGATCCCTTTGTTCATGCTTTCACCCTCTCCAATGTTTCTTGCTCCCTGTCCCCCCAGACTCTCTTGAGACCCAAAGGGACCACGCAGAAAGTCACCCCAGCAGCCTCTCGTGTGTTTTCTCCTTGCTGTTCCCAGGAATTACCATCCTCCTGCGCATTCACTTCCCCCCTGCTCTGGGAACAAGCCGTCACCCTCCTACCACAGCCTTCATCGAAGCCAGCACACAGCAGGCAGGACAAGGCAAACAGGCAGCTGCCTTCTTTCCTGCAGCCCCACCACAGGCAAGAGAGCAAACAAAGGAATTAAATAGCTATATAGCCCATGACACTTTAATAGAAACTTATTCCTTTACCAGTGAATGATTTAACTAAGACTAGAGGACTTTAGAGTTAATATATTGTCCTGACATTCAATGCCAGTTTTTAAAGGCCCATCCTCTTTACTCTAGGTCTGCAGTTCCTCCCACATGCATACAGCCTTCCAGACAGCTCACAAAGCCCGAGTTAAGCAGGCAGCCAAGCCAAGTCATTTGCATTTATTCTTTTGTCAAATTTTACAGGGCAGTTAAATCTAGAAAAGATTACCAAGCTTACAATATACACTGGCTTAGCTGTCTATTGGATATTTCCAAAGCACACACCTACAGAAAAAGATTTTGAAATGGTAGAATCCAAGTGACAAAAATACCAGAGACAATCCTCTGGCAGGAGAAAAACAGGCACAAGCCATTCTTACATTTTTTTTAAGCCTATATTTGCGCTAGCAGTCTGCAGGAACATGTGTCAGGTGTGAGGGAGGTGAGGATGGCTGAGCAGCAGCCCTCCCTCACCAGCGAGGGACAGTCACCAGTAACTCTTCACTGTATAGGCCACTATCTAAACAGCAGCATGTGTGGATTCGACCCTGGGACTATCCATACCCCAGTACACAAAATAAGCAATGAAGTCTCGCACTGACTCAGTCCCATATGTGGGGCCTGCCTTTTTTTCCTATCCTTTTCCATGCCCTAGCTAAAAAACAAACGAGTAATTAATGAACCACCATATTTCAAGATATATTTAACGTGCCCATTCCCATATTTGCTTTTGCTGGATTCTCTTCTCTATTTTCATTTCCCCCCCCCCTCTTTTTCTTCAAAGAAAGAGTTTCTTGCTTTATCTCTGTGTAGCAAGGCACATCTGGTTCAGCTACTTGGCAAGTTCACAGGGTAGACGTTCATACAGATTCAAACTACCCCTTGTAAAAAGGAACAGTGGTATATTATAGACTTAAAGTTCTCTACAAAAAGCCACAAGAATCTCAATAGTCTGATCTTGCCCAGTATCTCCAAAGCTCCCTGCCTAAAATTTAAATTTGCAGGAAATAAGGACATGGATAGTAGCCAGCTGATGTATATTGTTACAGTTACGTGCTAAAATCTGGATTCAATTTTCAGATCTGATACCAGTTTCCTCTGTGATTTTCCACAAGCCTCCATTTCTATCTTCAGGTCTGTACACTTAAGATATCAATATTCCCCTGCATCCTGCAGAGATTCCAGATAAGCTTTCTGAAGGGCTATGCTACAAGAGACACAGGAACAATATTTAAAAAAAAAAAAAAAATCTATGAAAAAGAAATCCAAAACAAGGGTTACCATAAACAAAAAGTAGGTTTCTTAAAGTTGGTCATATGATACTAAAGCTGTAGGAGAGGTCTGCAAGAAAAGACAAAACAACAACAAAACCAGTATCCAAATCATAGTATCTGAAGTGACCAGAAAACATTTGACAATATCCACATTTTCAGATCATAATCTTCCACTCTTTATACACAAAACTGAACGTTGTCCACTGTGGACAGGAGCAAACTCTTAAAGAAATCTAATATGCAGCAGTAAAATTTACATTTGAAGATTCAACATTAATTGATTTTAAAAAGATTGTCTCTGAGACCAAATTTTCATGGCAGCACATACGCCAGTTGGAAAGTTCACAGTCACTTTCAAGTGTGAAGTCATGTTAAAGTGCACCTGTAAATCAAAACTTAGAGAGACCTAGATAAGAACATGACTCCACATCTGTACAAACCACAATACATTCCTATTTGTTAATAAAACAAAATAATCCTTGCATATCAATGACAGCCAGGCTTTCAGTTTGCTTGCTCTTTTTTCTTTGAGAAAATGAAGGATATTACCATTTCCCCCCCTGTTTTTAGAGAACAGTACCATTGTCTGCAACTAGAAGCAGTAAGGCTAACAATATCTAACGGCAGAGTACTGCATTTAAGTGGTGTTAAGTTTTCACTGTTTTTCTGATGCCTTGAAATCTAAATTCATTCTTAAGAAAATTACTTCCACCATCTGCATAGGATAAAACTAATCTTACCCCACAATTATTTTTAAATGTTAAATTATGAAACCAAATTCAAAAGAGAAATTAAATAAGAAAGTGTGACACTATTAAACTGAGGTTTAAATTCATTAAAAAAAAAAAAAGACCATCTCTGCAAAAGTCCAGTGCATGCCCTTCACATTTTTCTTCAAGCTTAATTCTAAGTAACTTCATTATACTTAACATTTTTTTTTTCACCTCAACACCAGAGCTATGAATCTTGCCGATGATTTTGGCACTGGTACCACGACCAGGTCATTTGAAGTTAGATTTGCACCTGGCTTCTGATTGCTAGCACCCATTTACAAGTTTAAATCAATGAAACCTATTAGCATGTTCTCTGTGATGCACTTTAATTTTTATAGTAATGTATTATTAATGTAATCATCTCAACGAGCCTTATAATGTATAAAAAGAAAACTTGGAAGGATTCAAGGTACAGAAATTTAATAAGCTACGAAATTATTGTACTGTATGTTACTTTACTATTAAAAGATAAATAATTTGGTGAATATACACTGTAACTTATATAATTGACTCATGCTAGGAGAAATGTAAGTAAAGCTGACAGAAAATTAGCTAAGAAAGCAACAGACAAAATCTGAACCCAATGCAATCTATGTAAATAGATCATTCTATGTGAATAGATCAGATTTTATTGTTATGGGATTTTTATGCTGAAACAAAAGTAGTCCTCCTCCAAAGCCAAGCACATACAGTGCATATATTAGATACTCGAGTTGTTGTACGTTAACCTGTATTTGACAACGGGTAATTACTTTTTCCAGAAAAAGATAAGGTTGGCTGCTGATGAAATGCCCTTAACGGACTCATTGCCTATGCAAAAACAAGAAAGTAACATTTAATTCAAAAGAAAATTTTCCAAAAGGCAGGGAACCGAGTACTGAGTGTCGCTCAAACCATAGTGATGGAGGCCGACAAATCAGTATTTGAAAGTTTGCTCAATGCTAAAGGTTTGGTCCAAGACTTTATGTCTTGAAAAGTAAGCTCATTGCAATAATTTGTTTGCCAGAATTTGAGACAATATCTCCTATTTCTTCTTAGCCTATTAAAATATGCTTCTGTTAAAATCAGCCAACTGAAAACCAGATTTCATTACTTTTTCTTCTTATTTGCTTATAGGTGCATCTTCCAACTATGACAGACCCTCAGATCTTCCCATCATAATGAAGAGATGGTTTTCTAGCTATATCCCTTATATAGCCTGTGTTCAACTAATGATCACCTTTAAGTAATCTCACTTTAAATAAAGGTCAAAATTTGATATTCTCTAGGGTAAGCAGGGCTGCAGAAAATGAAACTAAAGCATGTGATATAATAATGCTCCAGACACCAAATCATTCTTAAGCTGGGTTTTCACCATCGGAACTAATTAGCTTTAGAGTTTTATATGCCGTTGCTGGTTAAACTCTGTGTTAATTGGCTTCAGTTCAACAAGCTGGACGTCTTTGGAAATGCAGGTTTATGAAATACAGTTGTTTATCATACCACTGGAGCAATGAGAAGGGCACACCATCTGATACCTGTAGCACAGAAAGCAAATGCTATTTCATGCTTCACGGCATCAACTAATCATAGCAGAGACTGTGACAGATCCGCTCACGGGCTGCATCACATCCCCGGACCGGTATATTGCGAGAGATGTTACCCTCACCTCAGGTCAGTACAAGAACACACAGTCCTGGCAATTTAAACGCATGCTTAGAGGTGACAGTGTGCTCAAGTCAGCTGAAGCCTCTGCATAGGAGCTGTGTAACAGGACCCAAATGGCATTGTTGAAGACCCAGGGCAGCAATCCTGATGGCTACCATCCTACAGACCAGCTCAAAATCCCTTCGCTCCTAAGCAAGGCTGAAGAGCTACAGTTTGGCACGTTGGGGCCGATAGGAAGAGACCTACCACACCAGACAGTCTGGGCACACTCACCTTTCTTCAGAGGCACTAGGAAACAAGCATGACCAACATCAGGCAATACAATGCTTACAGAGAAACCAGTGTTCAAAAAAATATATATTAGTCAAACAACTGTAGCTACACCCAAAATTATAGAAAGCTCACCTCACAGAAGCTCTGAATACAAAATTCCCTCCGTGAAGAATAGAAAGCACGTTGTGATCAATACAAGCACATGCTGTTTTCTGTCAGCTTGAAAAGCAGGCTGAGGCACGTAAGACAATGCCCTGTACAACCTCTAGCTCATGCTATCCAGCACTGCCATGGAACAGGCGATGCTGTGTTTTTAGAAAACCAGCCATATAAATGTTCATATTTCTTGAAAGTCAGACTCACCATACATTACCCAGTGCTGCCAACCCTATGCTTTTTCCTAAATCCCAGGACCTGTAATGGATTTTAGCCAATCTCATAGACACCCAAAAAACTACAGATCTGGAAGCGAAAGCTCCTACATCACCTTGTAGCCTATAAATGCAGGTTTGTGGATACATGTTAATCACCAGACATGCCGCATGCAACGGTTGAAGAAGAGTTCACCAAAATTCACAGTCTGCACTGTTTGAGGGGCAAAATGCAATAGCAGATGTTCACAGAATAAAGATCAGTGCAAGTATAAGCAATCCAATGCACCCTGCCAGCCTCAAGCAGCCTGCAACTTTGTGAGACCTCTGAGACTAGGGTTACATTTGCATCAGTATATCAGTATCTATTGTAAGCTTCTGTTAGTATGTCTAAACCCCCATGAAGGCATTTATGCTTCTGATCTGCTCGCCATTCTGAGCCAACTAATTACACAAGCATTGGTGCCTAAAAGTTTAGAATAAAAATCACAGGTTTTGGTTCAACAGCCTAGCTTTGAGTCTCGTATGATTTTCAGATCCTTGCAACAGATAATGCTAAATGAACAGACAGATTTAGACCATGCAAATAGACAGACTAAAATATAATCATATATAAGGGAAAAAAGAAAGGAAAAAACATTACCTCTCCTTCCACACTCACTGAATTGCAAGGTCAATAAATCAATCATTGAGAAGACATGCGCATAGCTAAGTACAGCTCAAAGTCACAATCGTGCAAAATATCTTATATGCATGCGGAACATCTGAAAGTCTGGCTCATTCACTGTAGCTCACATGGCTAGAAAAAAAAAAACCAAACTGAAACTAATCATGGAGCCAATGTTTTCTTAGTAGAAAACAACAGGATTTTTTTCATTCTTTTGTGTAATATCTATCCAACCTCACTCCCTCTTCTAACTGGTTTTTCTTTGTTTCGATTTATTCAAGAACATATTACCACAGAAGGCCAGAAAGGTTAGACGTTATTTCAAAGTAGGAGGTGGGAAAAAGAGCTTAATATTATCCCCCTCAACCCTCCAATCCTCAATACATATCTGATTTACTGTTTGAATCAGAATGTGCACAGGAATATTATTAGCCTTCCTTGTTGCTCAGTGCAACTTCATGTGCATGCACAAAGCACCTGCTACTAGAAGGATGGAGAGGAGTGGTGCCTGAGGGTTCATAATCAGCACTGAGAGAATAGAATTTTTTCTCCCTTAGTTGCATGTGGAAGCCTATTTGAAAGTTGTAACTGCAGGGAAGAAAGGCAAAATAAAAGAGTTCATGGAGGGTGGACAGGGAATATTGGATCTAGGGAGAAGAGGTGAACATCTTGACACAGAGAAAGAAGAGAGGAAGAAGGAGGAAGAACGTGAACATTTTAAAAGGTATGAGAAAACAAAGAAAGAAGTAATTAAAAAGGGGTTGAAGGAAAAAGAAGGATTAAAAGTCACTGGAGACTGTGAAAGCAAAATGCAATGAAGAAGAAATGGAGGAAAAAAAAAAAAAAAAGAGTTAATGTGAGAACACCAAGCACTGAAAGACAGAAGAAAGGACAAGGTGAGGAAAAAGTATAGGGTGAGATAACTGGAAACTGTCACAAAAATTCACAATTGTCCCATGCCGACTCAGGAGAGAGGTTAGGACACAAAAGGTATAGAATTACAAGAGTAAAAATTTATTCATGTGCATGAGGTGTCTCAGCCAAATTAGGGCAACCTGAACATGGTTTCACACAAGGTTCTCATATCCTTCAAATGTTCAGGTACAACATGATTTGACTAATCACTAGCACCCACACTAATTACTAATCATAGTAAAACTTTGCAAAGCAACCATACTTCTGCAGCATTCTTGATACTTGTCTATTGATCCAGATGTCCCTGGAGTCAGTCTTGCTATAGTTATTTATCTATGATGCCAGAAAATTCTGGGAAGGTTTCAAAGACGTGCTAGGATGGCCCCCCCTAGGAGGGGCTAGGATGCTGGCGTTATCTTGGTTGTCCAGGGGTATCCTTTATTCTTCACAGACAGCTCTAAGCTTCCACGTAGCAAAGTCCTTATTTCCAGGACTAGGCTGTCTTTTAGTTCATTTTACTTAAGCATGAACAATACCAGTCTCCAGTAAAATTCTACTACCTCATTACACTACAGTGTATAATGTGACCATATTTTATAAAAACAAAAGTTAATACACTTTACTATAAAGACTGATTGAAATTGAGTGCACCCTCAGTAAGTTTGCAGATGACACCAAGTTGGGTAGAAGAGTCGATCTTCTGGAAGGTAGGAAGGCTCTACAGAAGGACCTGGACAGGCTGGATCGTTGGGCCAGGGCCAACTGTATGAGATTCAACAAGGCTAAGTGTCAGGTCCTGCACTTGGGTCATGACAACCCAATGCAATGCCACAGGCCTGGGGAGGAGTGGCTGGAGAGCTGCCTGGCAGAAAAGGACCTGGGGGTGTTGGTTGACAGCCGCCTGAACATGAGCCAGCAGTGTGCTCAGGCGGCCAAGAGGGCCAATGGCATCCTGGCCTTTATCAGGAATAGTGTGGCCAGCAGGACCAGGGAGGTGATAGTGCCCCTGTACTTGGCACTGGTGAGGCTGCACCTCGAGTACTGGGTTCAGTTTTGGGCCCCTCACTACAAGAAGGACATCGAGGTGCTGGAGCATGTCCAGAGGAGGGCAAGGAAGCTGGTGAAGGGTCTGGAGCACATGTCTGATGAGAAACAGCTGAGGGAGCTGGGGTTGTTTAGCCTGGAGAAAAGGAGGCTGAGGGGAGACCTTATTGCTCTCTACAACTACCTGAAAGGAGGTTGTAGCGAGGTGGAGGTCGGTCTCTTCTCCCAAGTAACGAGTGATAGGATGAGAGGAAATGGCCTCAAGCTGCACCAGGGGAGGTTTAGGTTGGATATTAGAAAAAACTTCTTCACTGAAAGGGTAGTCAGGCATTGGAACAGGCTGCCCAGGGAAGTGGTTGAGTCTCCATCCCTGGAGGTATTTAAAAGAAGGGTAGACGTGGTGCTCGAGGACATGGTTTAGTGGTGGACTTGGCAGTGGTAGGTTAACGGTTGGACTCGATGATCTTAAGGGTCTTTTCCAACCTTAATGATTCTATGATTCTATAGAATAAGGAAGGGAATTTTCATAGCAAAACAAACAAACATTCTTTATTTATTGCATGTTTTACAAAACAAACATGAAGCATCCACTTCTGATTCACGATAAATTTCTTAACTATGGTCCTAAATGGCAAATATTTAAAAGTTCAAAGAAGGACAACTCCTTTTCAACACCACTGTTTTCTAACTATTCTCTGATCCCATCGGCCATTTACCAATCAGTGAATCAGTCAGAAGGTATTTCCCAGGTGAATTGTTATTGTCTGTGTATTCTGGGCACAACACACATTTTCTACTTTTATTATTTCTTTAGATTTATAGGAGATGTCAGCCATTCCAGAGGGGCCTTTTCTATGCTCTACAACCCTTTGCAACAGCCAATTTCACAATCCTATCAATATCATTGCAGTAAACAGAGAATTGCTCAGTGCCCACTAAACACTTAATTCTATAATGGTCTACAGGTCAAATAAAACACTAGAGGAACATAAATGCTCCCATACCCTTTCTGGTGACTTTAGAGAGGCTTTCACAAAAATACCTCATTAACTGCCTGCTCTTGCTCACCATTACAAAAAGTTCTCTCATCTTTGCTAATGCTGTCAGAAACAGGCTAGATACTGTCCCTCTTAACCAAATCCCAAACCATTTATAGCTTTCAAATTGTAAGAAACAACAAGGATCTTACTCAAACATGCAGGTTGCCAGCACAGTTCTCCAAGCTGTTGCTTTTGGCAGACTTTGCTTGAGACCGCTGGGAAACTGCTGCCCTTACCTAACACATCAGATCAGTGTGGCTGCGAGGTGGCAGACGTGCATGCAGGACCAGAGTAAGGTCGACCTGCTGAACAGACAACAGCATTTAACTTACTGGTTTAGGCAGATGAAAGATGCAGAGTCCTTCTTAAAGTAATTATCCAAAAAAATGCCAACCTAAATAGTAAAATGAAAACGAGGATGCTAATAGCAATTTTGTTGCAGGTTTCCCTAACGTACATCAACGCTGTCTAAATTTCATACCCATTTAGAAGACTGACCTATCCCTCTTTGGAAATTGATACTACATTGCACCTCCATATTTGCATAGCTCCATCGGTTTTATGACTGTGCTGTGCGCATAGGGTCCTGCTTTGTGGATAGCTGAAGTCTTTCCTCACTGCACTTCCCCAGACAGAGTAGGAGGGCTGATCTGACTTCCAGTCTTAATAAAGGGACTTCTGATTCATATTTACAAGAAGTGAGTAACAAATACTATAACCAGGACTAGAGGGGCCCTGCCTCTAGCCAGGTAGAGGAAAGGGATAACTAGGTTTACTGGACTCTGTGAATTTGATGGCCTGGCACATCAGACCCACAGGAGTATAAGGCTCTAGTGGACACTGGTGCACAGTGTACCGTAATGCTATTTGAATTCCTATTTTATTATTGCTTTAAGCCATCCAAGTACCTCCCTTTTTATCTACACATGTTGAGAAAGTGCTGTGCAGGGCTTTTTTAGTTTTAAATCTCTTGCATGTTCACTTATAGCAGCTTTGATGTTCAGCTATTTGGTCTTTTGCGTGTTTTACCTCATTAACATAGAATGCAGACGCCCTAGTGAATAATTGGCTGGGGTAGGGTCCTTGACTCCCACAGATGTATTCTTCATTTGACATTTAAATTAACATCAGATTATGCTGGCTTCACTCAAAAGTCACACACACACAAAAAAAACACAACAGTGGTAACCTACACAAGAATACATCCACTGGAAAAAAAAAATCTGTCTGCTTGATATGCTACACAAAAGTGCTAAGTTATTTATGGAATTAATTCTATTGCACTGTTGCAGGAGAAACAGATTGAGACTGTGGCCAAAAATAAATCAAGAGGAGGGAAACCTGTCACAAGGCAGCAAACAACTGTTATTCAAATATTTTTCTAAATGTGGATAGCAATGGGTGATCCACTTTGCAAGAAGAGCAGCTCTGAAGAAGATATCCCAAACTGACTCTAGACACGTTAAGGTGATTATGTCACTTGAATGAAGAATCCTTTAGAAAATTCACTTATGTACTGACAACAAACCACTTCCTACCTTACCAGCACAGCTACAATACTTGTTACCTTTCTCAGACTATTGCAATCTACTTACTATGGTCAAAAAACTAAATGGTGTTGATCAGATATCTGTTTCCAGCAATAACTCAAAGGAGTCATGGATATCTTAGATCTTAGTTGTCATCCACAACTTCAATACTGCTTTTTCTGATTTCTGTTGAGGTGTCCCAGATCCAGATAAAAAGGCAAGGTTGAAGCTGGCTGTGCACCTGTGTGTCCAACTGCTACTTCTTTATAGAATTATATTTCTACAGGTGAAGCTGATGAATTAGAGTATACAAATTCTGGATTATTAGCATGAACGAATAATTTTAACAGTTAATGAAACCTATTATCTTCATGATCGATACACGCAAAGAGAGATGAAGACTATCCCATTTCTTAGCCTATCAAAAAATTGAGTTGCAAAAGTGTGAAAAATGCTGGCTCAGCCTGCAGATTTAAGTTGCCTATTTTCTGTCATGACTGTTCCACAACTTTGAATTGACAGGATAGAAAATCCAACTTTAACATCTGGACCCAAACTGCAAGGACTACATGACACAAAATCACTGATCTTATCTAAGCTCAAACAATTCTGACAGTTCAACTTCTACAGCTGCTTTACACTAGATAAGGTATCACCTTATCTGTAATACTCTTACCTTATCAGGTACTGTATCTGGCATAAAAACCATGAAGCTAGAATAAACCTCAATCGTGTTTTCTAATGCAGCAGGAATGTGACTGCTTGAATACAACTGCTGCAGAAAGGTTTGACATACAAGGAGGCAGGCATAATACCTTGTCTTGCAGACTTCCTGATTTTCTTCCTATCACCACAGCATCCCTTTCCCCACAGCTATTTATTAGATCTACTTTGCAGGGTTTAGTGTACAGACAGTGATTGACTGTACTGGGTTGATTATTGACTGAGGAAGCCTTGAAAATGCAACAAGCCTGAAAAAGCAGAGGCCCTTTGGTTACAAAACATAAAGAACTTCCCTCTTGACCACAGGAACTGTGTATTTGCACAAACACTAACTATAAACTGCTCCACCGAATGTCATTGCTAGTCTTATATTTACTCAGCTCAAGCACCTGCTTTGGTGACCCAAGAGCCCAAAAGCACAATGTGCCATAGGGTCATTTTCTATCTCAGCTAAAAGGCCTTTCTCAACTATGCAGAAGCCACAGGCTTCATAGCTCCTCACAGATTTTTAAAATACTCTTAAAATGCTAATGAATACTATTGATACTATCTAGAAGCTCAGGTAAGGCTGAAAACAGGAGAGGGAGCTCTCACTGCACCATGTAGGAGGAGAAACTGGTCTGGAGTGGTGCTTTTCCGTACCAGGAGAGCTCAGGCAACTCCTGCTCTGCCTCCCAATGCCATGCTTTGGCAAGCCTGGTGCTGGTGGGAAAGGTGTGGTGCATTACTCTTCCAGCTAGCTCCTTATCTTTAAAGCATTTCCCATTTGCTATAACCACAATTTTTAATTTACAGGTTTTAATCTAATCTTTTAACTTATTTCCTCTCCCAGGAGCAAGAAAATAATCATATTCTGCCATGCGAAAGTCTCCTTCTCTCCTCCTACCCTATGCTTTTGTCGGACTGCTGAGCTAGAAGACCTGCATACATTTTGCTCTCTGTTAAGGTTATATGTTCTCATTTTTCATTATTCATCTTTAGTGACTCTTGTTTTATGATCATTACAAAAAAGTGAATACTAAACCAAAAGCAAAACCCTCCATCGTCTCTGGTACTCTACAAAGGATTTGCATCTAAAATCCCCCACAACTTTTGTTCCCACAGTAACTCAGCTATGCTGTATGTATATATTAGCACATCAGAGCTTAGTGGTCCTGAGAAGCATACAGCACTACTAGAGTACAAGTGGGGAAGAATCATAGTTGCTTTGGTAACCATCACTTTGAATTTCCCGACTTTTTTTTTTCTGCTTGCATTTAAATTCTCAGCCATAATTCCACATTAACTGCATCGATATTCATAAGATTTAAATAAAATGTAGTTTCCCCAACATTACAGCCTGACAATTGAAACGTTCTCATTTTAAGCATAGTCCCATATATATTTAAAATTAGTCTCATCCAGGGCTTTTGCCAAGATGAAACAGAACTGAACGTAAAGATGGCTTCTGCTCTGATGGTTTGACTAGGCAGGTGTACACATAAGTAAAAACCAACCATAACTCCAGAATTGCTTTAGCACTTTCTTGCCCATTCCCTCATACACCAGATAGGTGTGGTACAGGGAGCACCCGAGGTGCTGTTTCCTAAGAGTTCTCCATGTCAGTCCAAATACCGGTGTTTATCACACATGCAACAACCAGCTTGACTACTGATCCTATCGATCTGCATTAGAAGGTCTGCCAATACATGCACCGCTAATAAAAGCACTATCTACTACCTTTAAAGGAATGCAGGCTCTTTTTTTTTTTTATATAGACTATTCATATGTTCATTTTTAATTATAACCTATTTGACTGGCTTATGAAAAAAAATATCTGTGTTGTACGAAATTAATCAAGGATCCCTTTTAACCTTTCTCTGCGGAACATCAATATTCCACTGTGAAAAAGTTATTTCAACGTTCAGAGCAATAGAAAAAAAAGCTACCACAAAGAATGAAGATAGCAAACCCAAGGCAAAGGCTTTTATAGACTCAACATGGAAATACTATTTATAGCAGACCTGGACTAAGGAGAATGGTGACAAATTAACTGTTTACAGAAATTTCTGCCTCCAACAGAGAGATTTCATAGGAATGGATAAAACTGGACAGTGATTCTAGAATACAGCATGTCATTTGTATTAAACAGGAAACCTGATCTCTTAAAAGAAATCTTAACAGCCAGGAATTAGTCCTGTTAGAGAAAAGAAAAAAAGGAAAAGGAAAAAAAAAGTAAGTCACAGTTTTCCTCAGTTGCTCAAGGCCATTTATTTCCCTAGTCAAAAATTATTGAGATAGAGTTTGCATGCTGCTTAAGCCACATTTAACTCTATGAGGGCTTTTAGAGGACTTCACTTGTGAGGAACAAAAGTACCCACAAACTGCAAGGACCCAGCATTACTGACACGATGATAAAAGCAGGGAAGAAGCAGGGGGCAAAGCAGAACTGGGTGAGAAGAGCCCTCCAGTATGCCTCTGGCACTGTAACTGGAAATACAGGGAGATGCCGGACTGCTCCAGATATGCCTCCCTACTGAAGCAGCAGCTCCCGGGCACAAATGGGCCATGAGGAAATCAAGCTCCACATCTTCTACCGTCATTCCAAAGGTTGCTCTAACCTTTAAAAACCAGGTGCAGCTACTTTGGATTTGAAGAAGGTACAACTTGAGTTTGTGAACAAGATGGAAGAAAGCCGATACACTGTGATCTTTATGATATGTAGACATTAATTCTTTCCCCCACAAGTGTATGCATCAAATATCATGTAGAGCCCATTTAAATGGAATGTACATCACTTTCTCTGTCAGTTCAAGTCACCCACAAAATGACAGAAACCAAAAGAAATCACCTTAAACCTTAACTCCCTCTGCTCCTCAAGTGCAGAAGAGCTGGTTTCCTGGGATGGGTGGCATTCATTTGCATCCTTGTGAAAAGACTAACTGGAAGTCCATGTCCCATACTGGGCCCCCTCTCAGGCAGAGCTGCAAGCAGCCTGAGGAGAGGGAACTTGGACCTTCACAGCTCATCCACAGGATATGCCTCGTGGATGAAAAGATAACACCTGAAAGTGGACCTGAATCACCTACAAGCATTCAAGGCAAGTGTCTCAAACCTGCTCATAAAACTGTAAGGATACTACCTCTGAAATAGTGCAACTACTGAGCAAACGTAGAATACAGGTCCTACCCCTTAAGAAGGAATTTATTTTTAAACCCTCCCCATTTTACATATCTCTTCTTTTAAAATAAATAAAAACAAAAAAAAAGAGGAAGAAACCTCCTGACAAGTGGAACCAAATGCTCATGCTTCAAGTCATGCTTTTACTGCCTTGCTATTACAGTAAGACATATCAAAACAGATTAAGAAGACTAATGCTGAATTATGCAGAATTCAGTAATACAGAATTACAGTGGGAAAATCAAGTACTTTGTCAAACTGCTTGTAGAGAACTTGGAAGTATCTGGGGCATTTGCCAGACAATAACCACTGAGCACTTCTTTCCACAGAACCATCTATCATCCTAATTTTTTTAGGATCTCGGAAGTCATTTATATAGATAGAAAGTTTCCACAGAACGTTTCATTCACTGAAAAATACCTTTAAGATGGTCAAAACTATTCACAAACTCAAATTAAATGTGGGGAATAATTTTGGATGAACAAAAAACTGAACATTTAAAGGGATGACAAAACAATTCATCTGGCATACTTCACTTTTTTGGGTTGGTTTCCCAGCAGTCATCTGCAGAACTGTCAAAGGAGGTGCAGCTCCACCTTATAATTTAGAGTCTGCAGTAAGAGGACACATGGGTTGAAATCTAGTATTTGAACAGCTCTAGCTGAAGCATCTGGGGACCTCTTCACCTCTTCTCCATACTAAAAAAATCAAAATGCAAAAAGATTAGAGGCCAATTACAGGAAATGTGTGGAGCCAAAAGTAGCAGGTAGAACACAATAGGTAGAGGCCAAGCAGCATGATTTCCATTTCTCTGATTTCAAAGACTGCAGCCCTAGTTCCTGGGAGAGCTCTGGACAAGGAAGGCTGTGGGAAGCAATGCCCAAGCCCCCCTGGTGCCCCTGGCCACACCCACCCTGCCACCATCCTGCAGCTCCCACTGCAGGCACTGCTTGCTGTTCCTGTCACCTCCTGGCTCCAGCCAAACCACGCTTGCTTTCCTCTAACACAGCGCCTTTCCTTACTTACCAGTCAGCTACCAGAGGCTTCCATTTGTATCACTTTTTGCATGCAGATTCACTTTGCATGACACCCTATGCCCACAGCGTTTGCTGTATCCTCTCGGGTTATGCCTCACAAACTGCATTAGCTTTCTGTAACAAAATCGCACATTAGCATTCTTAGGGAGTTTTATCAGAACTATTTCCCAGATGTCTAGATATATCAAGCTTGATGAATAGGAACAATTCCTATAGCTGCATGATACAAGGTAGCTCTACAGGTAGCTCAAGAGCAGGAATGAATCTGGTCCACTGTGTCTTCCTTAGATAGTCCAAACAAAGTCAAGTTCCTACTGAGTTCCTTTGCTGGTGTGCTATAGGAGCACAGCTGCTGCTTAAATTAGCAAGTTAAGTAAATCAGTTGAAGTAACCTGAATATTCAGTCTCAGTATGGAGTTCCAGTACATGCATTCACAAACATAAGGTAGCTGTCTTAATGATTTGGTGAAACTGTCATTTAAATAACTAAGCAATCTAATTCTTTGTTATTAAAATAGGAATGATATTCTTATATCACCAAAATTTCTTCACACTAGTAGAGATGCTTTAGATAACAGCTGTTGCTTTGCTTGAAACTGAGCATGCTATCACTTAATTCCAGAGAACAAAAAAGTATCCACTTTCATTTGTTAAAGTAAAATGGTGCTACCAAACCAAGTTTATCAATTACCCATCAAATTATAGGACCCTTTGGAAACCTACCCTCTGAATCGCCAATGATTTCCTCCTACCCACTTCTCTGTGAGCTGTTGGACGAAGCTGAATTTAATTAATCTAGTACTTTTCCTGGCTCCCACACTAACTCAGAGATGATGCACCTGCTGGCAAACCATGGAAAGGCTCTCCCCATGGGTAGGGCTGGTCTGACACAGGAGCCTTCCCTGTGCAGCTGTACCTGGGTCACCTCAGCCACTGTGCATCAACATCTCTCACCTGCCAAGAGCAGAAAAGCAGGCGTAGAATTAACACAGCCTCCAGAAAGTTCACATTGGCAGCTACTGTAGAGCCCCAAAAGGCAAATACAGACCTGAAATAGATCTCTGCTAGTTAAAGAGAACACAAAAGAGTATTTTGGGCTATAAATCACACCCCTGCAATTCCATAAAACATGTTCCAATTATTTTGAAGTTAGTGGAAATAACTGAGAGCAAGTTTTGTCCCTAATTATTCCCCAATGCTTACGCCTGCTACTGAAGCATTTTTTCTAGCATTCAGCCATCAGGCAATGATGTAGCAAAGCTAATCTCTGCATATCAAAGTAGTAACTTCTTGCTTTGGATACTTACACCTAGACATTAGCTTTGTATCTGAATTGGGCTTTGTCATAAAAAAAAGTATTAATTATACAACTATACAAAATAGAATGGTTGGTCAAGTTACATTATTACATGCACATATTACTTGAGATGAATTAGACTGATCATGCCTATTAACTATATACATGCTCACAAATTAACTTACTAAACTCTCCCTTCTGCAGGCCAATAAATGGAAATAACACCAAGGAACAACTTCATTTCTCCATGTTAGAAGTTCCTTATCCAGCATAAGGATACCACAGAAAGAATCAATAAGATCTTTTTGTAAATTTGTGCACAGATTACCTTTACGAGATACAGAATAGAAATATCAAATTTAGGGTCTGCCCTTTTTCCATAATCCAAATACCAATAAGGAACAGATGAAACCTTTCCCAGTAGTCCATTTCAGAGGGGCCTTTGAATGTTTCAAGCCAGGCAACAGAAGTAATATCTCTTGAATGGATCAAAGAAAACGTGGGATTCCCTCTGCACCCCTTCACCCTCACTTCTCAGAACCTCTCACACTGGCAGGAAAACCAGTTTGTATTTGGTGAACAGGGGGCAGGAAGTGAAGGCACTTATTAACTGTCAAGTGTTGGCCAATGTGAATCTCAGAGCACCACTTGGGACCTCCAAAAGCCAGGAGCACCCTCAGGTACACTTTGTGCTCCCACAGCAACCCCATCCTCTGTGGACATGCTCCTGCTCTTCAGCAGATCTGTCACCACCCAGCTGGATGTTCAGGAACGGCCAGAGATCTCCGAGGCGCAGCGGGATGGAGGCATCACACGTCCATCATGTGCTGCAATGGGAACTGAAAAACTACAGCTTCATGGTTCATCCCCCTTCTACATCTGCACCACAGACCGAGGAATAGCCTCCTCCAGAAAAGCACATCAAGCACCAAGGCAGATCACTGATATCTCAGGGTAGATTTCACTTCCACATTGTAACTGTCACAGTAACGCATCTGTGCTAAGGCAGCAAATGCACAGGCACTTTTAAGTTCTACCCACATTTACCCTTCCATACAGACTAAGGAGAATGACTGTAGTTATAACAGTGTAGTCCAAATGTAATTCAGTCAGTCCACCTGCATGTATAAATTCCTCTATAATATACGTTGCTGGAACCATGTCTGAACAGTCCTTTGAGGGCATTGTGAGAAAACAGAATGGCTTCTTTCCCTAAGGCTTTGAATAAACATAAAATAAAAGTAAATTTAGTTGGCCTTCATTTTAATGAGCAAACAGGATGGTAAGCATATTAGCAAAATAGGTCAGCAGAAGCAGGAAATTAGAAAAACAGCAAAGCTTTGAAAGCCTAAATTAAAAATAAATTAAAAACACAAGTATACATTTTAATGTATAGTAGTTTCTCATTTGTGGTCAAAACAGGAGTAGACATTAGAAACTATTTATCTGATTTTAACACAATTTAAGAATATGCCAACCCTTCTCGTATCCCCACACCCTAGAAAACCCCAAGAAAGCAACAGATATGAGGCAAATTTATTTATGGCATTAATAACTAGTTAAGAATGTATTCATAAGCATGGTCCAAAGGCCACTGAAGTCCCAAGAATTGGTCCCACCTAAAGAAGTCTTTCCTTAGGTTCCATTCTTGAGATGCTTGTGGGAGTAGCTCAACTATTTCGACTGGATCGCCTTAATTTATAAACAATTTCTTTGTAGGAGTGCAGACCTAGCAGCTGGAAAACTCAGCTTAGCAGATTTTGAAGGACAAACTTATTTCTTCTCTGTTCAGGTGGGGCTATCGATAGAGAAACTTTCACCAAGAATAACAAAATCTGCAGTTATACCAATGCAATTCTTCAACATTTAAAATCATTTATACTATGGAATTTGACTGACCAAACTTAGAAAAATTTGGCCTTACAACTGGGGGTTAATTATCAATTTCATTGATTAAGTATAAAGCAAAATAAAATCTATTTTTTGCTACATGACAGTTTACTAACCAACTGGGATAAAAACCAGTGAAAGATGACTTTTTAGTCATTAAAATTAATGAATGAAACAGACTAAAAATATAGAGATCAGATCTCCTAGGTAGAAAGGTAAAAATTTTAGTTATGTTTCAGTTCAGAACCAAAGCACGTTTATCCTCTCAGCTAAAGGTACATTTTCATTTCTTTTCTAAGACTCTCCTGACGAATTAAAGAAAAAAGGCCAATAGCTTTACAGAAACTACAAGGATTAAAAAGTAATGACATATAAAATACATTTTAGTTGGCTGACAAGACAGTATGTACTACTGAACTTCACTTCCATAACGTGTTTAATAGCAATTGAACAATAAAATAGGATATATTCACATTTTATTACTGTATACTCCCAGCTGTCTTTGGTGGGTTTTTTGCTACTTATTTTTTAACCTATGTATATTGTTCTGAGCATCTGAATGTCTTGGAGGACTGTAGCATCTTTTAATTAAGCCTTTTATTAGATTTAAAGATATTCTCCAAATGATTAATCCTCTAAATACACGTCTTTCTCCAGCCATAAGCTGTTTGAATTCTACCTTGCTCAAATGATGTCCACCAAACACTGCTGCAAAACACTGTAACAACTTGGCACTGTCATTAATAACAGCATTCCTAATAAAAATATAACTCTGTAGTGAAACATTTAGCCAGATGATGAAAAGACAGCCAACTTCTATGTGCCATAAAATTAACTGAATAGTTATCCAGCTCACAAGGGCTTTGAAGAGTCATCCATCCAGGAATACAAAGTTATTTGAGCCTCTAGAATTAAGAGTTATGCAGTAGTAATATGCTGTTATTTTTAAAGAAGTATTCAGAGATATCTGTATATACACATAGGTGAGGCTGCAAGCATCACTTGCAATTAATTGTACAATCTGTTGTAAGACTGGTTTTGGTCAATTATATCTTTGACAATATGAACCATTTCAACTGAAATATTCTACCCAGGGTGCCTACTTTAGGACACATTCATTTTACATGGACCGCTTTCGTAGAGAGTTCCAGCCATTTCTCAGATTTAATAATTCCACTACTTAACCCATGCTAAAAGCAAACAAATGAGCTGGCAGTGGTTTGGCTGAGGAGCTCTAGCATTTTTAGTCCATTAGAGCAGGGAGGAGATCTCTCTCTGCATCCAAGTAAGGCTCCCTCTGGTTTCCCCAGCACCTCTGCCAACCAGAGAGACTCCTCTGTCTGCAGAGCCCATCCACACCCCTTCCTTTCCGCAGGGTCCCAGAGCATCATCCCCACCAGCTGGTCAGATGCTGAATGGGAGAAGGGTAGAGGCACCCTGGGGAGGAGGGGAGATGAGAAAAGCCTGAGGAGCAGCCAGGATGGGGGATAACCAGAAATACACTGTGGGATGTGTTATATCCCAGTCACTCTGGTCTGGACACTCCTCAGATGGAATAAGACACAGACTTTTGGCAGGAAACTTGCATGCGGGGGTGCACAGCCTGCATCCCATGAATGGGGTGGAGATCCCATGTAGACATATAGCCAACAGTGGCACCAAGCTGGGAACCACTATTTGAGAGACAGGTTTCAAAATGGCCAGGCAGCTGCTTTGCTGTCTGAACCATGCCTTTCTCATCTCTGAAAATCTCCGTCGAGTAAAAGGGCTGGGCTCCTGAAAGTCTCAGTTCACGCATGCTCAAAGACTTCCTAAGAGTTGGGAACTGAGTTCCCCAAGGACTTCAGGCATGTGTCCTAGCTCCAACCTGGCCTCAGCAGGACTCCTCTGTAATGGGCCTGCAATTGCTCTCAGCAACTCCACAAGGGCCCACCGCAGCCCTGCTGCCTGTAACACAGTCAGTCTGTGACAGTGGCAGGAAAAGAGCCCTCACTGCCCAAACCATGCTCAGATAGTAACAAATAAACAAAACATTTCCCCACAGTTCAAGACTTACTTGAAGCAAATCTTTGGACTTTAATGGGGTTGTGGCAACTTGCATCAACTGAGAATCCACCCCATAATGTGTGTCTATAAATATATTTTTTAAATAGAGTTGTTTTGTTTTTAAGAAGTGTTAAAAGTCACTAACAGACTAGATAAAAAGGTCTAAGTTTTTATGCACATCTTTCTGATTTCACACAGTCCTGCCTCCCTTCTTTAATTAGAGCAAGATACTTGAAATAATAACAACATCTGAAAAGCTGCTGGATGTCTCAAAAGAAGAGCCAGGTTTTCATAAAAGAAAGGTGTCAGGAGCTGAAATGTTATCACTGTGAGCAATAAAGGAAGTGCACTCGGGTAGGTCCCCATCATGGCACAACGTAATCATACTTAAATATTTAATGTAATTTGCAACGTGAAGAACAATATCCTACTCATATTTTCATGAGTATTAATCCTGTCATGTTTTCACTCCTTACCTTTCCAAGCATTATCCAATAGTCCCAAAGCATCGAACAACATATGCACACATCCCCTTATACAACACTTTTTTTTTTTTTTTTTTTACAATGACATGAAAGCTGTGAACCTCCAAGGCAACTTACTTTTCTAGTTTCTATCTACTCTTCTAAACCTTTATATAAACTGAATTCTTACTTTCTTCCTCAAAGCTGTCTGGTAAAGCAACAAAACAACTATCAAGAACAAGGAGCTTTAAAAAAAAAAAAAGACATAATAAAAGCCTTAGTTTTTGTTATCATTCAGAAGCAAAAGGCCTCACATGCCAAGACTTGCCCAAGTGAGCAGATGAAGTGGCGCATCTTCTAATTGGGCCGCCACCTCTAACTCTGAGCAAAAACCCAGACAAAACCACATACCCATAGACTACGGCAGGAGAGGAGGGCTGGACTCTGCTAGAAAAGAAAAGGAAGAGGGGGAATGAACGAACAGATAAAAAGCAGAAAGAACTTCAAAAATCTACTGGTGTAAGCAAACACAAGCATGAGCCCAGGAGGAGCTCACACATTTTCTGGCTTACTATATTACACATGATGCTTGAAGCTATCTGCCCTGTAACATGTGAATCCCAGGCAAGCGGACAGATGGGTCAGTAATGCTGGTGAAGCTCGCACTGTGGTGTGCCTGCTGGGTGCAGAGGTGGCACCTCACAACACGTCTAGATGATCTGTTCAGGAGTGCTGGGGAAGGGCCAGTTCTTGTGCTCATGTTCCATAATAAAAGAAAGGATCAAAGACAAGGGTCTGGAAGGCAAAAAAAAAAAAACAAAACACCAAACCAAAACAACAGCAACAACAACAAAACAAACCAACAGATGTACCAACCCCCCCCCCCCACAAAGTAATCACCTTGTTTGCCTGTTTGATATGACAACAGAAGTCAGCTACTGGTCACAGAAGTCACATGCAAATAACGCACCCCACAATTCTGGCAACTTAAATTTAAAATGACAAGATTTATTAGTAAAGAATTTGTAGAACAATTTCCTAAGGGCATAGCAGCAATAGTAGTTTTTCCTCAAATACAATAAATAGATGAGAAACCTACAAGAGAGCTTGTATTGCCAACAACAGATAGCAAAAGGGCTACAAGGCTTGTTTGCACCAGGCATTTTTTGAATGATCCCACACCAAGTCTTTCTTTCATGTAGAATGAGAAACTGTCTTAAATTAATGTGTCAGTAGAGTAGCTATAGAACAGATCGATAAAAAACAGTAACAAATTGTCAAGACCAGATGGTGTTCACCCAAGGGATTTGAAAGAGTTCTTATGTGAAATTGCCAGAGTATTGTCATAACTATCACGCAATACCCCATTTGTACAATCTATCATTTAAATCAGCTTCAGTGCTGGAAATTACAGTAAAGAATAGCTTCATTAGATAAATGCATAACCATGATATACAGGAGAAGGGCCAACATAACTTTAGTAAGAGAACTGATAACAGACAAAAATATTTAAAACTCTTTGAGGGAATTAACTAGCATGCAAATAAAAGGTGATCCCATGGGTTTATAAAATGCCTTTGATCAGGAAGCAGGACAGCAGTCACAAAACCAGCAAAGTTCCATGTCAAAAGCTCTGAAAAACATCGCTATCTTGAAATAGGAGGAAAGATCAACTTGCAGATTAATACGTGTTTAATGAGAGAAGGAGTATGAATGAAAAGCATGTTCAGTAACCCTGAGCAATTCTCAAAAAACTAGAACTATGAAGAGCTACAGAAAAATCTCACAGTACTGAGCAATTGGGCAATAAAATAGCAAGTGAAATTCAAATGCCAGAGTAAGGCACATAATCAAGACTAGCTCTGGCTATCAATAGGCAATAATAGACTCTAAATTTGTTATTACCATTTAGGAACGGTAGTGTAGGTCCATCATCAAATGTTCCAGTTAAGAAAAAAAAAAAAAAACAAACAAACAACAGACAACAAAAGAACCCACACAACCAAAGCCACCACAGATGTCACTCAGTTTGATGGCTGTCCAAAGGACAGCACAGAATATTAGGAAGAATTACAACAAAAAGAGAAAACTTCAGCATGCAATTATATATACGTCACATGCTCCCAGCTTGAATACTGCATGGAGTTCTGGTGTCTTTAACTATAATCACGAAAGCCTCAGACTAGAAATAGAGAGGGAGTCAGCAAATTAATGGAAAAGACTTTTGTATTGGAAAGATTATACAGTAGAACTGTTCAGTTTGAGCGTGGGAGAGAAGACAACAAAAGTGACATAAAATTCTGTAAAATCATGAATGATCTAGAAAGGTAAACAGAAAATAATAGTCTCTAATTCTAATGAGATGTGAAGTGTCAAATAAAATTAAATTAGCAAACAGAAATTTGAAAAAACCCAAAAATGTACTTTTTCCAGACAAAATAAATACAGTGACACATGATGTAGCATATGTTAAAAGTCTAAAATAGGTCCAAAAACTTTTTAGGCAAGCTCATTGATTAGAATTCAGCATCCAATAGAGTTCAGACAAGACCTTGGTTCAGGAAGCCTGTAAATTGAGGAAAAGCTAGATGGGTACACAATAAAAGCACACTTTAGACTGCTGTGGTCCCATATCTCTTCCTTACACAGCCTTGACTGAACACCATCACCTACAGAGTATTATAAGAATACATGCTAGGTAATGCACTGCTCAATTCCTTCTTTAATATCAGTAGGGATGGGCTACTTATTAAATGCAGAACCCATATCAACTTGAGAGAAGTTAGCCAGTGCTTTGAAACACAAAAGATATGCAAGATGTGAAGTAATCCTGCTCTTTTCAGTGCCCAGCCTAATACATCACTGCATTTTAATAAAGATGTGAGCCCTCCAAAGCAAGCTCAGTTAATGACCATAAGGATATTTAGAGGTCTAGAAAACAGGACTCATGAGGAAACACTGAATAAAACAGGATACTTAAAAAGAGAAAAGTGAACAGACACAGTCCACGAACACATGCAAGCTTCAGCAACTTTTTCTAGGAGTAAGAATGAAACTGGGATAAGTGTCCTAAGCGAACGGCAGATATGCTTTCATTCCTGATCTGTTCCAAAAAAATGTCCAAACATTGGTGGGGAGCAACTTAAGCTGATCATGTGTGGGGACACAGTGGTCATATGGCCAGGTCTCTTGCCATCTCTATTTCTCTGGATTTAATTCAGTGATAGCTAATAAACTATACTTTAAAGAAGCATAGATCTCAACATCTGGTGTTCGATACCAAAAAAGCTGAAGCAGGATAGACAGTACAGCCTCAGACATCAGTATACACACAAAAGATTGGGGGAGAGGGGCAGGATTCACATCTTTTTTATATATCTATATATATCTATATATCTCTCAACTTTTCCCCTCAGTCTACATTTACCACGGCTGTCAAGTTATCTTAATATTATTCTTTAGCAGCAGTAAATGTAGAAGTTAATTCAAAGTTCTGTAGTCTTCCTTTAACTATCATTTAATACCAGGCAATACATCAAATTGAAACTTCAGAATCAATCCATAAATAGGAATGATTGTGTTCTTTATATTTGAGAGTTAGATTGTTATTAATGGGTAAACAAAAATGCTTTAAGGGAAAAATAAGTGACTTTTTCAATTACATATGCTGCAAATAGAAAAACTGTACAAAACATTTCTTTATTTTAAAATTTGAGTCAAATTCTAGCCCCAGACCACAGAGAAATCAATCCATGACAGTGCTGTGAATAATTAAACAAACAATTAGCTTTAATAATAAATGATACATTGATATAGATCTCTAGATTGGAATTGTTCACTTAAAGTCTATGACAATTAATGATAGCTGAACTTTGACCATTTTAAAATAATGGAATTTTAATATTATTTCCTATTAAAGCTACCCAACTTAAACCTTTTCAAAAAATAGACTTAAGAGGCTTGTCATTCTTTTAAGTTATGAAACACTGAGTATTTCAGAAGGAGGGTACTACAATATTTCCCATAAAACTAGTCCATTTCTGAGCTCTTCTGCCTTGGAAGGCTCAGGAGAGCACAGAAAGAACACATTCAGTTACATACATGTAAGGTGGGAAATGGGGAAGGAAAGATGAAATTACTGCAACCACTTCTTTACTAAGTGCAATCCACCATTCTATACCAAGCTACCACTGGAATCAATGGCAATTTTTTCTTGGTTGTTAAATTTGGACAAAAAATACTGAAACTTTAAAAAAAATCTCCCACAGATAAATTTTGCTTTCACACAAATAAGAGCTTTTGATTAAGGAAGGTCACGTCATCAAATTGGGGCCAGTTCTGTTTAATATCTTTATCAACGATCTGGATGAGAGGATCGAGTGCACCCTCAGTAAGTTTGCAGAAGACACCAAGTTGGGCAGGAGTGTTGAACTGCTGGAGGGTAGGAAGCCTCTACAGAGGGATCTGGACAGGCTGGATCGATGGGCTGAAGCCAACCATATGAGGTTCAACAAGGCCAAGTGCCAGGTCCTGCACTTGGGTCACGACAACCCCATGCAACCCTACAGGCTTGGGGAAGAGTGGCTGGAGAGCTGCCTGGAGGAAAAGGACCTGGGGCTGTTGGTCAACAGCTGGCTGATTATGAGCCAGTAGTATGCCCAGGTGGCCAAGAAGGCCAATAGCATCCTGGCTTGTATCAGAAGGTGTGGCCAGCAGGACTAGGGAAGTGCCCTGTACTTGGCACCGGTGAGGCTGCACCTCAAATACTGTGTTCAGTTTTGGGCCCCTCACTACAAGAAGGACATTGAGGTGCTGGAGCACATCCAAAGAGGAGCAACGAAGCCGGTAAGGGTCTTGAGGAGCAGCTGAGGGACGTGGGGTTGTTTAGTCGGAAGAGAAGTAGACTCAGGGGAGGCCTTATTGCTCTCTACGATTACCTGAAATGAGGTTGTAGCGAGGTAGGGGTTGGTCTCTTCTCCCAGGTAACAAGCCATAGGACAAGAGGAAATAGGCTCAAGTTGTACCAGGGGAGGTTTAGATTGGATGTTAGGAAAAACTTCTTCACTGAAAGCGTTGTCAGGCAGTGGAACAGGCTGCCCAGGGACACAGTTGAGTCCCCATCCCTGGAGGTATTTAAACGTTGTGTAGATATAGCACTTAGGGACATGGCTTAGTGGTGGACTTCACAGTATTAGGTTAACGGTTGGACTTGATGATCTTAAAGGTCTTTTCCAACCTAAATAGTTCTATGATTCTATCATTCTGGAGAACTTACTGTCAATCATTCTGGTTCACAGAATGCGGCAGAAGACAAAGAAATTAACTGTCTTCACTAAACATGTTACCTTGCTATTAAAGGCAGAGGTTCCACGCTTCTATTCCAATAGATCTATTACTGTAGTCTCATACCTCCCAAAACGCTTGAAACATATTAACACACCAAGAAAGCGTGATCTATGGAGACTAATTGTTTAACAATCTTGTTGCATATGTTCTTCATGAACCAGGATGTTCACAGCCTGTTACCCTTTCAGGGATATTGCTCACGGTAGAGTGATTAAATACTGAGACACAGCCAGAGCAACGGATACTCATAAAAGCTGTTCTTGCCACAGCACCATAAATACTATTCTATAATATGACAGGGAAAACATGAATCAAACTATAATAGTATTTAAATTGTGCATTTCCATACCACAGGAGAATTAAAGTTAAGAGCTGTTGCAGGCGATGCATAACTGTCTGAAATAGGTGAGTAATCGTGGAGAAGTAACTGTTCAATGACTATCCTGTTGGACTGCTTCCACTGGACACAATGAATTAGTTTCTTAGACTTGAGCAAGACCGCAAACTTGAAGCATCATCAGTGTCTTTTGCCAGTAAAGGCAGAGATATGGCTTTAGTTTCAAAAGATATTTCAACACTGGTCAGAGGCCATAATACATTTTAAAATAATATCCTTAACGGAAGAAGCTATTTTGGGAATGATCCAACAGCACTGCAGACAGCATTTAGCTTTCCTACACTGACAGATCAAAGAATCAAATTCTTGCAGAGGGGCAAGAGAGGGAGGGGGAGAGGGAAGTATCATCATATCTTTTAACACCCACAGCTGAAACACGCATAGAGGGCTTGACAGTTTCTTTCCTCAACAAAATGCTGAGAAAAATCACTTCTCCATAAAAATATCAATATCAAACTATACATGAGAATAGTATTTCCCCTCATCCTTTTATAAAGTTTGAATAAACATTTATACTAAGCATTGCTGCTGGTTTTGCATACATTTTCAGATTTATCTCCTTCATGGAAATGTTAGCACAGCAGCCACTGAGTATTTCACTTCATTTCAGCTACAGGTGTTAAAATACAATTTCTATTTGATAAGCAGTTCAAGAGTCCCGGTAATGCTACATCTATTGCTATCTGAGGAGGAAATTACTGTTTAATATTTTCATTATGGTAATAGACAGAGGTTCCAATCTGATCAAAATTTTATGGAGTTAACTAGGTACTGGGCTTACAGTACCTACTGCAAGTTGAGACAAGATTCAATAAACACATTGTAACATGACAAGTAAAATGGGTGACAGAATAGGGGGGTTAATAGTGGCAGCAATGAACAGTATTATTTACAAAAAATTCATTACCACACAGAAAAGCAAAAGTAATGCACAATTATGTAAAGAATTATCCTTCTGTAGCAGAAAAAGGAGTAGGGCTTTGAATTGATCAATGTTATTTCTACATTAGTAGTAGAAAGAGTGCTTTCAGAGAGCCTGGAAAATCCAATAAGGATCAAGGGTTTGCCACTGGATGCAGTACAGACTAGAGCAGTAACAAGGCAATAAGAGGAGGAGAAGGCAGCATGAACAAGCTCCTCTTACCCTGCTCTGCCTGTCCTGGCAGGCTGCACACACCTCGTTCATATGGCATTCACACGGGTGAGAGCACAACTCAACAGCAGCTCCCCAGATTAACAGCCGGGGTGTTTGCAGGCATGGTTGGAGGTATGAGCAATGCACGGATGTGCCAGAAAGTCTTCAGAAGTTATCTGAGCATTTTCACGCTTCTGCTCTGTTTTATATGTGAGCAGAGGCATTGGAGAATGAAAGACAGGCACAGGTCATTGTGGGAGTGGGAGCTATGGTGGCGTGGCTGGTCCAAAGCCACAATCCTCTCAGCTGCAGACAAGATCCCCTCAGAGCCAGGAGATCCATGGCCCCAGCATTTTAGAAGTAGCGATGATAATAATAATAAACACATTTTTTAAGTATAGTAGATCTTAATAAAGGTGGCGAGAGGAAAACACACCCCATTTTGAGCTCAGGAAACATGTCAGTCGAAGAGGGACCACAAGTGCAAATTTGCAGATTCATTGAGGAGTCTGATTTCCTATAACTGTACAAAAGTTGCCCCACTTAGGGATCTGTTACCACCATTGCTTTCCCTTGATAAGTACATATTCTTTCAAGTACACAGAGAGAAAGAGCAAGAGCAGCACACATACACAATTCTGCAAAACACATTGATGAGTCAGACTTATGCATGGAAAGATGAATTCAACTGCGAGATGCACAAGCATAATGAAAAGAAAATGGTCTCAAAACAGCTGTGCAAGCTTGAAACCCAATTATTATCTACCTGAGCATACAATAAAGCTGTGCCAGGTTCTCAAGCCTGCAGGCCCAAATTAGCCAAGTATTTAACACTGAGCTTTTTCCCTGAAACACCGAGACAAGACAACCAGATGCACTTCAAGCCACAGGTCTTATAACTGCTTTACTTTTATGATTATTAACATTGTTAATGTAATTTTACTACTATATAGGAACATATTTGCATAAAACAGTTTTGAGGCAAAAAGATTTCTAAGCTGCCAAAGCAAAACCCGATAAGATACTGACCTTAGCCAATGGCTTTCACAAGATGTTTTTGATATGGACAGAGTGTATTAAATGCAGATTTTGTAGGCACTCTGTGGTTATCTCTTCCACTGATCACAAAGCAAGCCTTCCACCTCTACAAGGACAGGCATGTTTTACTAGTTTAGACCCCAAAGTGGAACCAAGTTGTATCTCCTAGATGAGACATCCCCTCAGCTACGTTGCCCTGAGTCAGAACACCCATTCTTGTTCCTGCCGGCAGAGCTTTACAGCTGTGTCAGGGACCAGCACAGCCCAATAGGGAATTTGTAGTGTGAAACAGCCAGTGTTGAGGACACAACATCCACTGTACACATATAGTGTGTGTAGCTCTTTCTAAGTAACTCCTGTCTGATATTTCTATTTCAAAATAACTCCCCGGGTACACATTGGTGGTTGGAGCACTTCACCTGGTTTAGTTTCATCATGGAGGGAGCGATCCAATACTGGTCTATGAACCAAAACAGAAATACTGATTTCAAAAATGTATCCATAATACAAGCTCAAACACTAACATAGACAAATGCTAAATATGGATTCCACCATATTTAGGCTATCAACACAAGTCCCCTGATCAAATGGCCTATCTCTTTACAACTCTCTCTTAGCTCTTTACAAATATCTTACTTTTTGATGTGTGAAGCATTAGGTAATTTAATGAGGCAACAGAACACATCTGCTGTTCAAACCAGTAGATGTTCAGAACATATCTATATTCCAAATCCAGGCTAGGGCCACAAAACAAGTGTCCTGCTTCATATGAGTTTATAATCGTTTCCAAATATAGCAGAGCTGATGGCTTAATTGCTTCCCAAGTCTAAGGAAAAGGGTGCACGCGTGTTTGGGAATAGGGTGACAGCATGCAGATCAGAACCACAAGAAGCAATACCATTTCCTGAGTCTGTGGTACACGTCACCTCCATCTCGAGTCACCCTGTATCTAAGTTCATTCTAATTTGCATGTGTTGATCTCTATATGGTACAATCTATATGCCACCTGCTCTGTGACTACACATGCACAAAAAGACATGGGGACAGATTCCCAAGCATGAATCGTCTTTTCACACCAACTCAGATAGCAAAAAGAGGCTCTTATCCTGCCAAACTTCACCAGCCAAAACCTTCTTCCCAGAGATTTCCTGCTAGCACACATCTGCCAATTCCAAGCTTTGGTCTCAACTTTTTTCTGCCCTGCGTTGGGAGCAACATTCTTGGAGTGAACAAAGAACATATTGGTTCTCCCCTCTGTGACAGAAATTTGTTACTGAAAGATCCTACTCCAGTGACCTAGAGCTATTTGAAGAGTTTAAAGTTGAAATATATTCCCACTGTGTAAAACCTGGCTCTTGCGAGAGAAAAATCTGTACTTGCAGCAGTATCCCCTGTTCAAAAGTGGTAATTTTAGCCATTGCGGATACTGGTTGATGTGTTGTCTGGCTCTGAGGGGCAACGCTTCCAACCTGAAACGTTTTCTACCATCCAGAAGGTTTCACAGAGAGACAGGGAAATGGAGATTGGTCACAGCTGTGCCAATTAAAATAAAGCAGATCAAGTTTTGAGGGCAAAATGAAATGCTTTGTCCTCTCCCAGGTCCTTGGGCTGCAGTCTACCTCCTGCAGTATACAGAGTAGAAAAGGCTTTAGCTTTCTTGTTACATATAAAATTCCACCAAACATCTTGAAAAACTGTGAAAAAAATGCACAATTAAATACTGTTACTTGAACACCATCAACAAGATGCTATTTTTGAGAGCATGTGTGACATGATGTAATTCTCCTATGCTATGCTGAATTTTAATACTGTTTTATAAGTTCGGCACAGATTGAAATTTCTTGCAATCTGAGAAAGTAAAGACAGTATTTTTGGTGAATCAGCTCAGAGAGTTTTCTTTGTGACTCATCTTGGACATCTGGGTTCCAATGTTTATATATAAACTAGGTGGCTTTAGCTTTACCCTGCTGTAACGACTGACTGGGAGAGAGGGGTATTGCAAAAGCCTAACTTTGCCCAAGTCCAGCTGTATTGCAAGGCACCCCAAAAATGGTCATGTGGGTAGCTCTAATGTAACCAAGAACAGTGGAAGGTTATGATTAACATTCTCCTAAGGGCAGTGGTGCAGAAGTGGTCTATTTGACAAAATTAACAGGGCTGAGCTGAAGGAACACACAGACAAGTATCTGTGATCTTGTACGTCCAGTGGACAACAGAGATGGACCACAAAAAAAAAAACCAAACAGGCTTCATTCAGAACACTTCTAGAACCAAGCTGTATGAAAGCTTAGATCTTATCTTTGTGGACCACGCCTGTCTTCCATCATCAGTGGTTATAAAGAAGGAAATGCGCATCCCATCATGCATGTGTCCAAATCCATAGCTTGCAAGTAATGTGAGTCATAGAAGTCTCGGACATTGCTCGCCCTGACAAATTAAAATGTTATAACCAAGATCAGAGTGATATGTATCAGCTTAACAAGAAGATCTGACTATGAAACTGTCCTCCACATATTTCTTCCACAGTACTGTAACTCATCAGGCAGAATAGGTATCCCACGTGGTCAACATCACTGACCCACCATTGGAGTGTGACACTGAGTCTGGAGGTACAAAGTCACCATATCAGTAATTACCATATCATTTCTGAGCATTAGGGCCTTTGCAGCACCCAGCCTCCCTAAGCCCTTCACTATGGAGGTACAGTATGAGTGTACCATACTAACCCTGGAATCCAAATATCAGAGATGATTCATGCAGAAAACACAGAAACATGTGGTTATAATTGCTAAGCATGAAAATAAAGACAACCTGATTTATAAGCAAAGTCTGGCTGGCAGTTTGTCATCCTTGTTTTCTGTACCACCTTTGGAAAATTCCAGGGTTTTTTCTTTTACTGTCTGTTTACTGGTTTTGTGGGTTTTTTTTCATCAAATTGCCATTTACTGAGACATCAAGAGCAAACCAGAACAGAACCGGGGCAGAACCGAGTGAGGGAGAGGTTTTCTGTTCCTGAATTGACCAGACATAAATCAGGCTCTAAAAATAAGCTGGAAAACTAATTTATCTAAGACAATAAAGGTTGAAAACGTTAGAAGATTGCAAGTGAAATCTGTTGAAAAAGAATTAAAATATGGGCCATCATTGACATCAGAATCAGACAGGCCAAAACATGAAACACTAAATATGTGATAGGATATGGGTACTCTATTAATGTGATACAGCATCAGACTGCCGAGTCATTATTTAGTTACTCAAATATTTGTTGTGTAGCTAGACTGTGCTTCTAATTACAGCTTTTGTCAAGAAATGTGTATGAAAGGTATGATCCCCAGGGCATCCTGTTCCTTTCATGTTTAGGGCTCTACATTGTTCAGCGTGCCTGCTCCGATAGAGCTGCTCTGACCAGCAATCAAAGGAGGAATGGCCATGACAGACAACAGATGACAAACTTTAATTAGCACCTGTATAAACACAAACAATTTTAAACAATGCACTGGTAAATCTAGGATAACCACCTTTCTTGTGGGAATGAGAAGTTAACAAAAATTTGAAGGAGTAGATATTTCTTCTAAGCAGAACCATACCTGTATATGTACTGAAACTTGGAGAAGAAAGAGGAGGGAAAAATAAGTTAAAAAAAAGTTTTTAAAAAATTGCACAGCAGGAGAGACTAGGAAAAAGGATGGACATGGGAAAGATTTGACATGAAACAGCCAAGGTAAGAGAAGTCAGCTACAGGAAAGAAGAGAGCAATCTGTGGAAACTAGACTCAAGAAATTATAGGGAGAAGATCTTAAAAGTTCCTGGCCCAGTTTCTAAAGAGACCTTCAGAGAGGTGAGGATGAAAAGAAACAACTCGTACTTTCTAAAATGAGAAGTGCTGAACCCTTTGCAAGGAATACATCTGTTTGCTTTCCTCACTGCGTGATCTTCAAAGAGATGCCCTGTCAGCACACTCTTTTCTAGATCCTCTTCTTGAGCTACTTATGAGTTTGGAGAAGCAAGCAGCGGTCACAGGGCATCACTGATGAGGCCACAAGTTCCCAGCTCTCCAAAGACGGTTCAAAACAGGAAAACTAAGGAAGCAAATTACTGCAGCTTACTAGCTCAATGCTCATCAGACGAACAACTATCTCTGCACATTGGTGTGGGCATCCACTTGGTGTGGGCTAAGGACTTGAATTCACTGAGCCCAAGATGAAATATGGTTATACCAAGTACTGACTACGGGCTAAGCACGCACATTGCACTTCAGAGGTTACTGCATATCAGCTGAGCCATAATAACCTCAGTCACAATGTGAGCCCTACTCTTGCATGGAAATCTACAGCCAGAGTCAGCACCTTGTGTGTGTTCAACTTCAGAAAGTTCAGAAATACATATTCAGGTTCACTGGGATCTAAATGCAGAAGCTGAATGAGCTTTGCACGATCAATCTTTAATTCTTTACCAAGCTTTGCCTTGTATACTTATACAAAAACATAGCCTTCCCACTAGAACATAAAAAAAAAAAAATCATCTAAATGTAAACAAATCACTCACTGCACCAAGACTGAAAGAAATAAAGCCTATACATAATTATTTTAGACAGTAGAAAACAAACCCATCCGCAAACCCAAATTAACACCACAAATGACTTATGCACCACATCCACTTACGCTTTGGTGAAGGAAAGGTCAACTTAGTAGCACATAGCTGTACAGTCTAATCCATAAACCTCAATTTAAAGGCCTGAACTCTCCCATTCAGTGCAATGGGGCAGCGGAGCCCCAGCGGCATCGATAAATATCTTCAGATTGGGTACGAGCTTCCAAAGCCAAACAGTATGAAAAGCTGAAAAGGCAAAATCAGCTTAAAATTCATACCATTATTCTGTCATTCATGAGAATTATCTCATTCTCAAGATATATTCAAAGCCCATGGAACATATTGATGTTTTCTGCAAATAAACTTTGGTTCCCTCCAGGTCAGGTGGTAACTGAGCAAGCAGTCTGAAACTTTAAATTTTTAATCTAGGTAGAAGGAAGGTACTTACTTTCTTGGTGGATCTAGCCCAAAAATACATTGCACGTTTCAAGTCGAGCATATGTTTAAATCTCTTACTCAACTTCACCACTACAGAATTAGTTTATTCTACCAGTTCCCTCAATTATTTTGTACTCCTTTCAAAATCAAGTTTCAGAAATACCAAAAGGAAACCTTAGTGTTCTACTCAAGTCCAATCCTTTCCTCTTCCTTTGCTAGTCATTAGCAAAAGTATTTCAGCCTGTATTACTGTATAGGGAAAAATTAAAATCCCTTTTGTAAGGGCTGTAGGTCTAATTGTGTCTATATCAAATTTTTCTCCTACCTCTCTTCACAAACCTGATTTCAGTTATTTCATAGCGAATATATATCCAAACACTCTGAGTTCGCAGGATTGCAGATTCTGTTCTTACGGTTTTAAATTAGGTTCTTTTGGTCAAAGACCACAACTGCCAAGTTAGCAATAGCCTTTCCATAAAACAGAGCCAATGTATCAAAGTTCTTTTGTTCATATTACTGCATTAGAATAATACAAACAGGAAATAAAGTTGTTTACATATTCATGCTGCTATTGGGATTTTTTTTTGTTGTGGTTGTTTCTTTGATTTTTATAACATTACTGTTTGAGACAAAATAGGAATGAATTGATTCACAACAATCCAGGCAATAAGTGATATCCAGCCTAGGAAACAGTAAAGTGTTACGGGCTGTTGCTCAGAAGGCAGAGTGATTAAAAGGCTATTCCTGGATGGATTTCTATTGTTACATGTACTATTTTAACCAAGACGAAATAAAAAAAGTCATCAATAAATAGTTTTTGATATAACATATTCTGTGGAAACACTTTAAAATAATGCAAAGTGCTGTTGGGATAATTTGAAATTAAATCAGATGGTATAAGAAACCTGCTCATGGTGTGTATGTGCATGGGGAGAGTAGATGCGCGCCTGTGTACAAATTATTCCCAGCAAGCCACTTTCAGCTTAAACAGATACTGAGCTAGGTATTCTCAAGCTACGTATTCACATCCATATATAGGTTTTCTAGCCACAACATTATGTAGTAAATAATAAAGGCCAGCACTAAACTGGCAAAGCTTATTAAAAGTTTGTTATTAGAGAAAACTGCTCTTGTACAAAAATTAAGTTTTCATAATGTAAATTAACAACTGAGGCCGCCAAAATCCCAAGCTGTTATCAGAGGCAAGGTAATTGCTCTGACTGGGATCTATCCAAGATTAAAACATCCACATTTAGGGGTCTCTGAAAAGCATTCAAGCTTCTGTTATAATCACTAGTCAAAGCAACAGACTTAAGTGTCTACTATGGGGAAAGCTGAGTTACTCTCTAGGAGTTTGTAGCCTGTTTCAACTTGGAGCTCAATGCAGTTGCCTTAACATCAGTGTTTTGTGTCATTTAAAGTGCCCAAAGGATGGCAGATACCAGATGGGGCTGATAGAAGACCTATGTGCCTCTGGGCTGACAGCTGGAGGCCACGAGGGATGCCCAAAGTTATCTCAACTGGCACGAGCTACCTATTTAGGAAATTGAATAATTTCCTAGATCTTCACAAATTGTAACAGAAGTTAGACACCTAATTCACACGTAAGAGCTAACGATAAGTGCTTAAATTCAGGTACCAATCTCAAACTGCAATCAACCCCCAGATACATGAATTTGAGTCCTCATCTTTGAGCTTAGCACATGATAGGGAAAAGGGAAAGCAGAGGTAGTTGTCTGGTGCTTAAAATAAAATAATACCCATGCTTTAGAAGCTTGCACCCCTTCTCCCACCTTTCCTTCTGGCCAGCATCCAGAATGTGCACCAGCTGCTGAGTAGGAGAATAATGACAAGTTGCATTCAAATTCCATGAACATGCAAGCTACTTCACATGCAAACAATAGAAAGAGAGAGCCCTAACCACCCTATATTTAAATAACAAAGGGTTAGCTAGTACATGTAGGAAATGCTGTTTTTCAACTTGAAGAGTTGGAGGGTTTGAAGAAGAGAGCAGAAAACACTTTTGCAGCATATTTACCATGCATTGTTCATAAGCATGCCTAGGAGCTTTACACATCGTAATCCAGTTGAAAAATGCTGATAAATCTTAATTAAAAATAGCCTAGGGTATAATGATTCTAGAGCTCAGTGTAGTTCAAGGTTTACTTCCAAGAGATTATTTCAGCACCCTTTGAACAAAGTTTGTATAGCTTCACTGCAGAAAAACACCATTTTCCCTTAAAACTAGCTGCAAACTTGAATTCAAGTCAGAAAAATATATCTACAACTTACCACTGATGTTGTAATCTTGTCTTTAGTTCTTATCTTATTACCATGCTAAATTTTATTATTAGCCTCATTTGCAGTTTCATTTAGATAACTGATTTGTGGCTGTATCTTGTCTCTCAATGCTAATGAGATAGAGGATTTTGAATTATATTCCAACAAGCTTTATTTCTGTCTTGCACATAATTTTTACCTCTGCTTCTTCTAAATTATTTTCAGCAGCTTTGGGGGAAGGTGAACCAGAAATTTGTTTGATTTCTGTAGTTCATGGAATATAGGCAGTGACTGCCACAGCTCACATCCATCTAGGAATGGCCACCGAATCCCCTCTGTGTCTTTTACCAAGCGATCTGGTCGACAACAGAATATGTATTTAAAGAGTAAGATATTTAAGGAGGAAAAGAAAGGCCAGGCTGCAGATCAGAAAGGCAGTTGCCTCTGTGGATGTCACTACTCTCTTCTTCAAAGCCTCCAGGTATCCAGGGAATTTCTTGTCCAAGAGTCCTTCAGACAAGCAGGGCCGTGGGACTGCACTGCCCCATGCTTACACGTCTCTCATCACTTACACTGCAGGAAATTTAAGTCAATCACAGGGATGCTGCTGTCCCCCTAGATCTCTCCTGTGGGTTTCTTCTAGAAGAAAGGGTGAATTTGGCAAAACAAATCCATGTTTATATTAACAGCAAACAATTCCTTTTTTCCTTCAGCATTTGGATAGCAAATGCCTTGAGGAAGGGAAGGTAAACGCAAATGTCATTTTGGAAAAAGCAAAAGGGTAGTTTTGCTTTGAAGAAATACCCCATATTCAAACACTCCTGATTAAAGCTTTGAGGTAGAAGTTAAACATTATTTGGCGAACTTGCTAAGGCTCTCAGCAAACTGGTTGTAAGCACCCTCCTGTTATCACCTTTGACACTGGGAGGACCACAGCGCCATTAACATGCAGCTTTAACGGCAGAAGACCATACTCAGTCCTCATCCATCAGCTATCATTGGAAAGACCCCTTACGCTGGCATCTCTTTTCAACTGCCAGGGCAAAGGGAAAAGAGCACTAGGCAGGTTTCTTTGATTCTGTATCAGGCTAAGAAAGAGCCTGGAGCTTAAGAAAAAGAAAAACACTGCCTTTAATTTCAATTTGCTCTTGCCAGTACATACTATAGATTAAATGGCAAAGGTCCCCACTTGCAACACTGAAATTTGAGCTTTGAAACCATCTGATGAGGAAAATTCAATTGAAATTCTCATGTTTCTGTAGCTTTTTAAATAATTTTTTTAAAAAAAAAGAAAACCAGAGAACAAAAAACAAAGCTATGTTACAAAGACAAGCATTTGATTTTAATTAGCATCTCTCATGTGCAAGTACTATGATTTTTGTGAACCCATGCTATTTTTTCTGACCCTATCATAAGCAGAACCACTGGATGATACAATTCACTCTATACAGGCCGTTACAAGTATGACTTTCCATTACGTACGACAACATCAGCTTGCCGACTTAAAATCAGACTTTGTTTTTTTTAAACTTTTCAGGTCCTTGAAAACATGCATAAGGAAAAAAATCCATTGCATAAAACTAAGACCAGCCATTTCTGACAAGGCCAAAGGTTCATCAGCCTCAGCACCCTGACTCCAGCAGTGCTCATAGTTCAGGGAGCTAAACAGCAGCAGAACATCTGCTGAATGATTGTTTCCTTGAGAACCCTACAGCTTCCAATAACTTGGAGCTTAGGGAGTTTTTTGAGCCAAAGGCTATAGTGAGATCCTCCATTCCTATTAAATTGCTTTGGTCCCTTTCAAATCCTTCATAGTTCTGGCCTTCAAAATATCCTCTGGCAGCAAATTCTACACCATATTATGTAGGAGCAGCTTGCTTTTCATTTGCTTGAAATTTTACTGCTGTGTAGTTTCCATGCATCTCCCCGTTTCTTCCAAGTACTGAAATATCTGGTTCTTATTTACCTTCTCCAAGGCAGAACATGAGCAGACAGTAGCTAGATCCACTTTACCATGCTCTGCCCATTGAGTTGGCCAAAACAGTCCTCTCTTGGGAGCCACAAATGGGAAGCAAAGCACACTTTAATCAGTGGGTTTTATAACTCCTGCTGATGGCAGGATGGTGGCCAAGCACAAGGTGCCCACTGACATTGTGACACAACTCCTCATCTCTAACTCATCCAACTGTTTCTTCTTTAATTTCCAGTGAGTCTACCCTGCACTTTAAGCTCAGACATTCCTTTTCCATTTCCAGCTCTCCAAATGCAAAGAAGTCCTCTAGATCCTCATAACCATAACTGTATCCTCTCCCACTGCCCAGGCACAAATAACAGAGAGCAGAGGTGAATGAGGACCAAAAGACAGACAGCGTTCTCAGCTTTCATCTCCTGGCCACAATCAGAAGCACTTACAGAGAGGTCTTATTCAGTCAACACTGCTCTGTCATAGAAACTGCTGCATGATGCTGAAATTTTAACTTGTTTTCTGAACACTAACAAGGCTCAGTTGGGTTCAGAAGGAGTAGTGGAAATGGCCATTCTGATGAAACTGAAAGTTTGAGAGTTCTTTTTCAGCATTTCAATTAAAGAATAGAAGCAGAACAGCAGCAACAAAATTTGATGTTTTGCATTCTATCACTTTTTCATTCTAAAAAGCCATGCTTCATTCAAAGACGTATCATTTAGAATGTTATTTCTTATTACATGGAACAATTAGAGGAGTCAAAAGACGAATGCAATGTTTTGATTTCCTTAAAATAGTGTTTCAATGAAGCTGAAATAATGTTTTTTGAAAAAATCAGTTTTATGGACAAATTAATGTTTGTTTTCATCCTCATTCAAGAGGAAAATTCAGCGTTGGCATTTCACTGAAAACAGGCATGCCAAGTTTCAGCCAGCTGTTATATTGTAAGTAAAGTAACTGTGAAAACAAACTCCAGAGGTTCATAATCAGATTTGAGCTACTGCTTAAAACGACACCCACACCCCCCAAAAAAAAAAAAAAACCACTCACAAAATGGCAAAAAGATATATGATTTGACAGAAATTTCAAAAAGCACTTCAGTGAGAGAACAGCTATGCTCAAGCTTCTCAGCGACATTCCTGTGGGAGTCTAACGTGGGCAAAACAACTCACTTTTCGTAGACTTGCTCTGATAAATGGCAGAGTTGCTTTTGCTATAATTTTCATATAATCCTCTTTCCCTCAAAGATCTTTTGAGACATGCATGAGCCATAGAAGATTTCTATCCAGAAGTTTAATATTCAGGAAAGTTTCAAGCAACTTAAGACATGATAATGCAATGTAACTGTCTTCTAATAGAAAGACTTGGGAAATAGGTATTCCCATTTATGATGCCTGAATTATTTACATGTCTACCACATATCAGCAGCTAATTCATATAAATATGATGTAAGCCTTTTCAGGAAAGATGCATGCATACCTTGCTGTACTCCAAACACTGTATTCAAGTATTCTTTCTAGGATTTTGATTTCACAAGGTCTGAGTCCTTTTTATCATAGCATAAGTGACAATTTTGATGCTGCACCCACATCCACCAAAGATCAGTTTATGGGTTTTTTTTCCCCCCTTTTAATCAGTTAATCAGGCAGTTACTAACACCTTTCTTCAGTGTTGAAATGGAGTGATTTTTGTTGTTTGGAGAAGATTAAATCTTATGTTGGATAGAGCTATGAAATTGTCTGTGAAGTACCTGTCTCATCAGCTACTCGTACGTTCAAAGATTATCTGATGAGCTGCAGTGGTTGAATGACCAGAAATCACACATACTGTGATTTATCATCAGAAAGGAATGGTGTTTGGGAGAAAAAGAAAAAAAAAAAAAGATAAATTTACTCGTATACTGTTCTCCATCTAGTGACCAGAGACACTCAAAAATCATACGTTAAATTGTGAAATCAAAGTCGTAATAACAAGTCCTGCTTGGAAATTCTCTACCAAGCCAGTCCTGTCTTGTGTATAATGCAAAACATAACAAAACATATTAGCCTTAAGTCATATAAGAAAAGAGCAAAGTTTGTGTAAGGAGCTTGTGTTAAGCCCAGAAATTACTTCCCCAGCCCAGAAAGAAAAAAACGTGCCATGGGGTTTCCAACAAAAATGAGAGATAAGAGAACACAAAGAGGAACCACTTTTGTCTAGCACTGTTCCCCACAACCCAGGCAAGGGTGAGGCGAAACCCATAGAGATCACCACTGAGCCACTTCCAACGGAGCCAGGGCATCTTGGACTTTTACTCCCCAACACAACAGCCTAATGCAGCACAGCCAGTATTTTTGAGTGGTTCACTTGGGTTATCTCCTCTGAGCCAGTGAGGCCCAAAGAGGAAACAATAGGGCTGGACAGTGTCCAAATTACTGCATCGGGACTGCATTAGCAGAGAACCGGCTGAACTAGTTCCACCAACAGCCTCTGTCCCCTGAGGAGCACCAACACGTGCAAAAAGCAATCTGAATTCTGCCTAAATGACTTTCACTTTGTGACAACACTGACTTACTAAACTGAAATAGCAATACAGATGATCCCCCTGGACCCATCCACCTGAGGGCTTGGGGACCTGCAGCAGCAAACCTGGATTCCCCTCAGGGACCTCAGATCTGCAATGCTCCAAAGCCACTTTTATCTCAATTTTTCCTGCACTCTCATGGGCAATAGAGAAGAGGAAAGACAGCACTAAGAAATATTCAAACAAGGAATATCTGCTAGGAGGAAGAAATTAGACCATCTTTAAACTTTTTGTCTCTTAGCTTGAAAGTAAGACTTCTGACCAGAGTTTTTCCATTTTCTCTCTGCCTTTCTACATACATATTGTTTACACCTAGAGAAAACAAGCCGATATATCCTCAACAATCCTGCAAACATTTACTATTACAGTTTTTAAAGAACCTGAACTTTGCCTTCAAATTCAGTTGGGGCGAGAAAAGGGAAAAACCCATAATACTGCCAAGTTTGACCTCAAGTACATTATGCATTCAGAATAACAAACTTTATATAAACAGAAGATGTATTTAACAACAGTGATAAAAAGCATAAAAATAAGTACACTTTTCACACTGTTGTGTGTAAAGGTATTAAGTGATATCGAAAAGCTATTCAGAGTATGGCAGAATTGCCACTCTACTACAATGGAAGGAAACTCCCTGCTAACACAGGCAATTTTTCAACACACAATGTCTACCTGCTGTTCTTTCAGTGCTGCTTTATCTTTAGGAAGAATAAAGCTTACTAGAAAGCTTAATAAAAACACCAATTATCACATGGGCGATACTCTAGAGTGAAATCCAAGCAGATGGCCTTATGAAATTTCTGATCACGTCTACATCACGTTTGGAAATAAGCACATAGGTTTACACTGGCAACTAGATTAAAAGCATTACCTACAATATGAAACAGAGCTTTCTATGACTAGCTTAATACACTTTTAAGTTAGTTAGCATCCAGCTGCTTACAGCCATGCATGCACTTTTCACTTTTGTGCCGACCATCCCACCCTGTCCTGCAGCCCCAGAGAGTTGTAATGAAAAGCAGAGCGTGACTCTCCTCTTCCAGATGCTCCTGGCTGGCAGAGTGACACCTCATGTAAGTCAGAGCAACCTCTTGAGGGGTTCGGCTGGCCTAGGGATTTACAGCTGAAAGTTATCAGACAACATGTCTTGTTAAAAGTACATGACAACAGCATTTGGCTAAGCCACGTTTGCTGCCTTCATAAACTTACCCCTGCATCTGGATGTATAGCATCATGTTACCAACCAGCTCTCCACGCACGCAGTTTACTCGCTGCGGAACAAAAGCCGCCTCAAGTGTTTCAGGACCAACGCAAAACAGATGCTAAGAGCTAGACAACATAATTTGAGTGATGCTCACTCCTATGTTTTTCTAATACTATCTGCTACCTGCAATTATAAAAATGCAACTAGCTTAAAAACACCCCTAAACTTCCACTTAAAAAAGAAATTTCCAGATCTCATAGTTAAAGAAAAAAAAATAAAACAAAAAAACAACAAAACACAAAAGCATAAATTGAATATAACCTAAAGGCCCAGAAACCTAAAAGCCAACAACAAAAAAACAACAACAAAAAAAAAACCCTCCAAGTTTGCTGTTCTTTCAACAGCTTGGAAGTTTTTACTCAACCATGTTATTTCTGCAATGTTCGCTGATTTCTGCTTTTCTTTTGCAGCTGATTACACTCCCCAAATATGATCAGTCCTCCTCATTGACCCTACAAAGGTCTTCTGGATAGAAAAAAAAAACAAACAAAAAGCAACTTACCTAACACCTTATATTTCCACATACCAACAAGATGAGACCTTCAATTCACTGTATCCTTTGAAAGGCAGGAGCCTAGGTAACAGATAATTCATATACTGAAAGCACTTACATCACCACCCCTAATAGGCAGCCTATCACCTTAAGAGACCACTTTGAAGTATCCTTAAGGTTTCCAGGATGGTTATGTTTGACCCGTGGTTTAAAAACCACATCTATTAAGCAACTAATTTCTGCTAGTTCATTTCATACTAATTTAAGACATTTCAGCCCTATTCCCTTCCTCTCAGGCATATGCGTTATGCCAACACACACAATTATTATTAAGAGGATACTGTTTCTGGCTTGCTACTTTAAAGGGAGATATAAAGGGCCAAGGTTGTCACTATAATTCAATTAAAAACTTCAACCTGTCAAATTTCAGAGTACTACTGCTGCACCTTGAAGGTGCGTTGGCACAGCGGCTGCAGTTATCTTTGACAATGTAAAGCAGCAAAATATTACCTTAAAAGGGGCAGCACTTTAATTTTCAAGCTTAAATAACACTTTTTCATCTTAATGGTTACGCAGAAATTTGTAGACAGAAGTTTCCGGGTTATATCATGTCAAAATTCTCTCTTTTTCCTCAACGGACACTTGCATTATGATGAAATTCTCTTATTCCTGAAGCTTTAGATTATCCTGCAACAAAAAGAACTTGACTGTACAAATTGGTTGGAAGTATGATCCTTTGTACAGCTGCACAGCCATTGTTTACTAACCTCTTGCAATGAGTTTTACTGTTCCAACTTACATTTTAATGTTTTTTCAAATATTATGTAGAAATGAGGCACAAGATACACTCAAACACCACAGAAAAATACTCTTATGAAATCTCTTTGAAAACGTTGCACATTTTCAACTGTTTCTCGATGCACAGCATTTCTGATTTATGAGCCTCTTCTTGCAAATCAAAACATTAGTGTCACATAAAGTTGGATAAGTACTATCTGTATTTACAGAAAAACAAAAAAAAAAAGCAGTCCACAGCACTAACAAAGAACAGCAGACTTCCAATAAAGAAGCATATAAATAGTTTCTGCGAGCACTAGCTACAGATTAAAATAAAAAGGAAAAGGTGTTGCAATAGCCTACCAAAGCGCACATAGGTATTTTCAGTGATTCTTAAAAAAAAAAAAAGAAAAAAAAAGCTCCAGGGTGGAATGCGGAAAGATGGTGGGAGCTAGCATTAAGAAAACTAGGTAGACAGCTCTAGCTCTACCTACCACAAAAACTCACTGACTACACCCACACCAGCCCAAGTGCTTGCTGTGCACCCTGTATACTTGCAGATGCACACATACAGCTGGAGCAAAGCCTGCCACAGTCCTTGTGGGGTTCAGTGTCAGCACATCTGCACAAGCAATGGCATTAAATTACAGCAGCAAGAGCAACTTTCAGTCCATAAATGCAGAACGTGCCAGTGCATTAGTTATTAGATAGCTATAATGAAGCAGAGAAACCTTTCCACCTCTGACTGGAGAGGCTTGCTCACCTCCAGTGGATCCCAGGCTCCTGAAATCCCAGCTGCCCATCTTCAAAAGGGAGGCCACAGACAATGTGAACGTAGACATTATGCTTACAATCTCCTGTCCGTACCTACACAGGCTTTTCTAGAGAGATGCCCTCCCTCTACCGCAACAGCAGATAGCTTAGACACCACACAGGCTCCAGCCAGAGTGACCTAGCTGCCAAGCTCTGCCATTCTTGGTGCTGGGTGACCAACATGGACATCCTAGGTCTTGCCCATAAATGAGCACCGAATATCATCCTCTCCCAGTCCTTCAGCTCCCTCCCACTGATTGAGGAACTGTAAGGTGATCCCAGCCAGTGCTAGCAACAGCAGCAGCAGCAATTAGCAGCTCATTCCAGCACATGACATGTAAAACAGGGCATTCATTATCTGCACAAATGCCAGGCTGGGGGTGAGGTGGGGAAGGGAGAGAAGAAATTGCAGGGGTAGCTTGGATTAATGAGCCAGCACACATTCCGCAGGCTTAATGGGAAGGACTGACAGGGTTCAATTAGAGAGAAGTCTGCAGCCTCATTAATACCACCAGTTGTCACTTAGGGCACTAGTACAAACAACCTACACAGCAAGAGGCAAAGGAAAAGGAAATAATGGATAAATGGAAACAGGAAACTTTCTTAAAATACTTTTCATGCCGGAGCTCATCAGTCTGGCAAGTTTTGTGTTTCAGTAAGAAACAGAAATGCAGATGTCAATGTTCTGAAAGGACTGATATGAGAAAACACCTGAAGTCAGACATGTTTTCTTCCCTTCCTCCTGCCACCCAGGAACCACCCACTTTTTAACTGTGTACTGACCTACAGGTGTCAATATTAAATAAATCTTCAACAGTTAATAGAGATTGACAGCTTCTGCATGTAAATGTTAACAGACCAAATGGGTACCCTCCTGCTGTAGATCAGGCAACCTGAGCTTACCTGCCTCTGCAAACCGACAGGGCCTTCTACAGCTCCTTGATCAACATCATGAAAGTTTTCTGATTTAAAACTTTAAGATTAGACAACGCACCACACTCTTCTCCCAGCCAAAGGACAATTTAGCCCAGTATCCTGATTCCAGTAGTGACCCTCATTCTGATCTCATTTGTCTTGAAGGTCATCTGGAGAGTTTTAATAGTGTTTTTTTCCCCTCCAGATTCATCATCTTGTTTCTGTTCTCCTCCCTTAATTAGGGACAGCTTTAAGGTTTATTTGGGATGGACCTCCATAGCAGGTGCCTGGAGAAGGAATATAAGAAACAAGGCGAGTACAGAAGTTCTCTTTTAGCATCTCCTGGTAATAGTTTAGCGACCTTTTAAGCTTGAGGCTGCATCCAGACCATTTTGTTTAATAGTAACCAATGGACCTTTCTATCAGCACAAGGTATTTAATCAATTTCCCTGGCACTAACTAAGCAGTCCTGCCTTCTCTTAATAAGGTAATTTAATTCTTTTTAAAGTATATAGAAAAGAAAGATGACCAGAATAACTGGTTAAGATGCAGGGCTAAGACTCCGAAAATCTGATTTCCTCTCTTTGTTCTTCTCCGTGTGACTGAACAAGTCCACAAGGAGGGGGAAGTTTTCAATAAAAATCAGACGTTTGACTCACCTTTGCAAAAGGAATATTTCCTGTTTCATTTCACTGAGATTCAATTCACTTTTAATAAGGAGAATAAAGCTTCCTTTTCAGTCCTTACTTAAATTGTAAGATTCCAAGAGCAGGGATCATCTTTATTGTGCATTCAGTAACTTATGCTAGCTTATGGAGGCCCATGTTGGTGGCTACAATTTATAACAGTACTATTGATATTTAAAGCCTTGGAAGAGCCAAAATAAGCAGCCTACAGCTCTTCAGAAAATATTTTATAGCTCCAAGATGGAAATTTTTTAAGAAGTCCAGGAAATCAGAGAAACAAATGCCAATAAAAATCCTATGGAGCCTCACTCCCAGAGACAAGTGAAATTCCCAGCTTCAACAGCTAGTGTAAAACAAGGAATGAGGACTGACATTTGCTGTCTGTCTAGTTCAGTACACATGCAGGTTGTCAACAAGAGGCTATGACTTTTCCTCTCCACATCTCTCACCTTGATAGTAAAGTCCCTCCTCCCACCTGCATTTCACATAGCAAGGAGGAAGCTACAAGATGAGTCTGCTTAGTGAACAGATCCAACGGAGAACTTCTGTTTTGGTTGGTTGGCTTTCCGCAGACTTGGCCCACGATCACTAGGGATGGAGAAGGAGCAGGACTATCCTTCACTGGCAGCCTGCAGTTTCACTGGGTTAAGTGTAGCATGAAACTACAGTCCTCAGCAAACACCTTCATCATCACAGCTGCCAAAACCAGCAGTCCTTCCCTCTCTTCATTCCTCTTGACCATTAATTTCAATCCCTACATGCTCTTCCCATTTTTAGCCACTTATACAGGCATGTGATGAATCAGGTCAGAGAAATGTTGCTTTTTTCCCCAGCCGCTTGAGCTGGTTCATGAAGCTGCCACACAACCACTGGTGCTAGAAAAGGAAGACAGCTGATAGGGACAGAAATAAACAGGGAAATGATACTTTGCGGGGGGGAGCAGGTTATCAAGTGTGTTCAGACTACATCTCAAGTTTATGCCATTTTGGGGTCAAAAAGAAAAAAGAAGAAAATACTAATATCAGGTTATAATTTTTGGATGTTCAAAAAGTGCCGAAGTGCTATTGAATTCTACAAGAAATAGATAATTTAACCTTTCCATGCATTTCGGTATGTTGTTTCAACAGTTTATCAGCAATAGGAAACACCTATTTAGTTTATAATTAAATACGATACAAAGGATATAAAACCCCACCTGATTAGTTCACAAGGCAACTCATTCATAGCATGCTTTAGAGTGATTAAAATGCCTACTTGAGTTCACATATTGCTACTTGAGCATGTCTTGTGCATTTGTGTGGTGGCTCCTCATTGCGATCCTTTCCCAGATAAATTAGCAGTTTCTGCTATTTGCACAATTCTGTGTTCTAATTTTTCTTATGCTTTTGGTTTCAAGAGCCAGGTGTTGTCATTTAAAGAAAAAAAAAACTGGATAAGATGAAAACCTCTCTGCATACCAGAAAAGTACAAGACCTCAGTCAGATCCCACCTTTGCACGTGCTATTCAGTACTATTTCAGCAGTGGGAGCAGTTAAGTACATTTTAGTTTTCCCAGTCTGCAATGCCCTGCCAGTCAAAAGTCACTACATTTGAGATGTGCTCATTCAAGATACTTCATCAAATGTGGTGCGCAAAGGACATTCAAAATAAGTTTATATGGCCTTAACTTGCATTACCTCTTCAACCCTTGCATGCCTCTAAGCTGAACATTCAAAAATAGAGAAACCTGAAGAACAGATACAAATTTTTGAAAAGTGTCATTTCTAGTCAACAAATTAATGGAGGTTTAGACCAAAATGAGTGGTGGCTCCTAATCATGATCCTTTCCCAGATAAATTAGCAGTTTCTAGGATTCACACAATTCTGTGCTCTAATTTGCTCCTGAACGATGTTAAAAATTTATAGGAAAAAAAAATTAGAATGGATAGATCCCAGTTAATGATCAAAAAGACCAATATAATATGCATTTAGTACACCCGGATAATACGCATTTAGCAAAAATATGTAAAAACAGAGATTAGCAGTGTCTATGATTCAAGACTTCATTACAGCCTGCGAAATAGTATTCAGGATTGATTGACTGTCTAGGTGGGTTGAGGAGATGCAAAACTTTTTTTTATTTTCTGTGTTTCATACAATTCATTATACGTCCTCAGTTCAATAAAACCGATGGCTCTGAGTCAGCATATCAGTCATGAGAGATCTCAGTATTTATTTCAGGGAGCCAAAATAGTCCCTGAGAAACCTTGCTGGAGCTGGGACTTGGGCTGGGTGTCAGACTACAACCACAAAGTTCATATGCTATACAATAGGCATAGCCAAAAAAGATGTTGCAACCATCTCCTCACTTGTCAGTTCAGCATTTTCCAGCAGTGGTACAAACGACAAGGTAGAGACTGGGGGGAGCCTAATTACATCGACGCTGAGGTTCAAAACAAAAGCATATAAAGTTTCAGACTGTTGCTAAACTAACAGTCACATACATTTCAATTTATTGAGAAAAGGTATTAATCTTTTCTTTTCGAAATTTTGATCTTTATTGTAACAGCAGCTATTATTTTCTGTAATTAACATGAAAGGCAATTTCATTTGGCAGGGAAAGTAATATCTTGCCTACCTAATCATAGCTTACTTGTCCATAGGAATTTAGAGAGTGCCATAAATCCACAATATTTCTGAACTAAAAAAAATTAGAATTTGACTGGCAGATGTAAACGGTAAATATATTCACTTACAACTTCAGTGATAATAAAGATCTGGATAAAAGAATGCTTCAATTATTCCTGCTAAAATTAGATTTAAATTAAATTGAAACATCCTCCTATGCCTCTATCTCTTTCCAATAGTGTAAGTTTGATTTAAATCATTTTCATGATTGTTTTATTAAGTCATTCTTACTATACAAAAATTAGAAACCTCATAAAACCCAGACTGGGTGGAATGAATGGATAACAAGGTCTTTTGATCTGGAGACTGATATCCCCCCCTTTATGTGCAAAAATAAAGCTTTATTTCAACATGAACCTGACATAACACACAGTGCTAACACTTCGTGTTTTAATTCCAGAGGCTTTCTTAAAGTGTTGGAAGAAAAGCATTTTTTTCATATTGAGGAATTCATTGAAAAATACTACCAGAAAAAAAAAAAAAAAAAAAAAAAAAGGCAAGGGAGGATTGTGAAGAGAGAATAAGAATATGTTTAACGTCTGTATTTTCATCATCTCCTGCCATTTAAATTAGGACCATAGCCATACAAAAACCTAAGTAGTGCATCTTTTTGTCTGTGAGTGAGTGTTTCAAAACAGAAATCCTCTGCCATTACCAATAGCCCTAGCATTTCACTATGTGGTAAGTAACTATCCAAATACCATTCTCTGCTACAATCTCCCGCCCTTTGCACCTCTGCCCTCTCAACTTGTTGCAAACCACCCTGTCCCATTCTCAGGTCTATTTGTTCATAAAAAGCAATTTCCCACTGTGTCCAGCCCCCTTACACAGCTGAAGTCCTGGGTGTTGCACTTGCCTTCTGGAAAGCCTAGCTGAGTTTCTGCTCTACCAGAGTGGGAGAAAGTTATTTCCCTTTATGAAGTGATGCACATTGGCCTAACAGTCTTGTAAAGAGGAGGAAAATTTTCCCACCTAAAAGTGTCTGCAGTGAGCAGGCAATTTTCACAGATCAGTTGAAAGGTATAAAAGGACAAGAAGCACGCCTAAGATTTTGATGTACACCTTCCAAGTTGCTCTGTGTGAAAGTAAGGAGTGAACAGCAAGAATTATTTTTAATTAGTCCCAGTGAGTCATTTAATTGTTGCTTATTTTGCAGGCTGCAAGATGGATAATAGAGTTCCTGCATTACAATCGGGTATAAAAATAGTAAAGTAAACTTATTCAAACACACACAAACCCAGACATATTGCTAGTAAAAATTTTATTGGTGTTATGCAATATATTCCAAATGCATCTCAAATATTCATTAAGAAAAAAAAAGATGAACGCAGCAAATAAACATTTTTCCAATTAAGTGAAAGCTCTTTAAAAGTTTAGGCTGTATTCATTAAAATTGGATTACATTCTGACGTTAACTAAAAGCGACTTTGTGGGGTTCCACATTTATCTTTTTCAGTAATTTACATATAAAATGCAGCCATTTGCAAATCAAAGTACGCTTTTTGTGCTGCCAGCACTGCAAATTCAACATGGACTCTCAACACAAATTCAGCTATTCTCAGGACTGTCTCTTGCGCAGGACTCCTCCATGCCCTCAGCGATGCTTCACAGGTCAGAGGGCTGCCCTCCCCTTGCAGCGCTGCACCTTCCCAGGTCCCACCTGCACACTTTACCCTTGCTCTCCTCAGCATCATGCATGGGTTCCCTCCTCAGCTGTAGAGATACAAGCAGCCCGGCGCTCTTCCTCAAATACACATACAAAGAGTTATCACTTGGATTTGCTGCTGTTCAGAGAAGGAGATGGGAACAGTTTCAGGAAGGGGTCCAACCCATCACTGTGCAAGGCACTTCCAGAGAGGTGCATAGCCTTGCTTTGTGTCCATCTCTGCACCCTGCTTGGATGCTGTTACACAGCTCACACGTCACACAGACCGAGCTGACTTCAGGCCCATACCAGTGTGAGGTGGGTGAGCAGATACAGTGGCCCACCAGGTAAGGGCTCCCTGGCCCCTCTGCCCACCACCTCCCCCACCTCCCTCCAGCACTGCCTGCTCACTGAGAGCAAGCAATGTATGTGAACGTCAAAACAGCATAAAGCCACTCCATGCAGGAAACTCTGGAGTCTTCTGCCATTTCCGTGGATTAAATACACTCATAGGAGTGTCAAAAAGCAGCACAGCCAGTGCAAGAAAGGGGTAGATGGTGAAGCCATGGGAAGAAGACAGGACAGAGCAGGAGCAAGGCTCTCACTCTGGACAGCAGCAAAGCACCAGTGTGGCTCAGCTGCTCATGGAAGAGTATTCAGAGCCTGATGTAATGAACTGGAAGCTCATTATAGTGGAAGTGAAAGATGGAAGGTAACTACATGGAAAAATCAGAAAAATTACATTGCTTCAGTGAGGCTCTGCAACATGGACTTTTCACACTAAGTTTGTGTGAAAAGAGGTGCTGAAATGCCAGTATATGTGAAAAGACTTCAGTATAACATATGAGGAAGGACGGACAGAGCCAATCTTTGAAGCCTGCTACTTCACTGCTCTACTGGCACCGTGGGACAATGGCAAGAGTATCTTTCTTTCTACCATGGATGTGAGCAAATACAGTTCAGCACTCTGGGGAGGCTGATACACAAGGCAAAGTGATAGCCTTCCTTCAGAGCTATTTTTCTGTCTATAATCATACTCTAATCTAGTTCATCTTCATCAAATATGATTGGGGGGAAAAAATGAAAGTGCATTTGTCTTCCCTGCCCCTGTGAAATGGGTATTGCTGGAATTCACGAGCAGCATCTGCACTACCTGCTACTTGCATCAATTTTAATTCATTTTTTAAAAGCTATTTCTTGCACAAGTTGCACGAATGACAGGACAGAAACGAATGGCTGCACACTATCTTGCAAGGGCAGGTGATTTCGTCAACTCGGTCCGTTGGTGTGATTAACAAGCAATCAATCAAAGTTCACCAATTTCATCTCAGTATTTTGCCTGAAGATACTGTGAATGAGGTACTATATCTACCTTGAACTTGCTGTAATTTTAAACTGCTTCACTTTATCACAGCTCTTCATCTGAATGACTGGTGCCAAGAACTTGCCACCATAGAATTAATAACATATTGACACTTTCAGCCCCTCAGTCTATCTTTGAAGTTTGAAAGCAATAACAAGGAACAGAGTATTTTACTTGGAAGCAATGACAATTTGTCTAAGACCACAATTCTTCAAATGTAAACAAAACAGAAAGCACACATTTTGGCAGTAATAAATAGATTCAATTTGCTTGGGCAAGTGTTGAGGGCCAGATGATACTTCTGGCCTCTCCACAAGGGCTCTAGGGCACAGAGGAAGAATATTAAAGGCTCTCTTTCCTTCATGATTAAAATCAGTGGGGATAGACTGCTCTCTTCCAAGGCCGGTGATGGGTAGATGGGGCCATGAGTCCAACTCCCTCTTGGAAAATGTTACCTGTGACCCAGGCTGTAGCATGATGCTGCTACTTTGTACCGGGGTGGTTCCTTTCTCCCTCCATGTACCTGCAGGAATGGAGATCCCTGCATCCCCGGCGGGATCAGCACTACTCATAGGAAGAAGAGCCCCAGGGTAGGACCACAGGGAAACCCAAGCAAGATTTAGAGGCAGCAGCTATGAACTTCACAGGGTGTCTGCTGCTGCTTGGTTACTGCAAAATACAGACCGTATGTGCAATTCCTTCCTCTGACAGTTCTCATTGCAAAAATGAATGCGGGTTTTTACCTGGGTTTAAGCCAAGACACCCTACCGCCCACACCCAGTCTTCTGAGCAAGAGTCTGATGCTGCATGTCTGACTTTGCCTGCCCAGCTTGGGGTATCCCTTAAAGGTGGGACTCCAATCAGCTGCTCAAGCTGCCCTATCTTGAATGAAGCTGCAGGGCAAAGGCACCTGAAAGCATCCAACCCTCCAGTGCCCTTTCCACAGTCTTCTCCAAAGGACAAAATAGTTATTCCTACAACTGACAGAAATGAGTGGTGGGGAGGTGTCGTGGCAGGCTTCAGCCCACAAAACCATTGGGTATATCCCTAGTCCCTATGCCTAGTCACATGTGGCTGAGCCCAACTGCTCCCAGGGACAGCGACAGGAGTAAGCCTTCACTATCAACATCCTTACACACAGGTTAAGCTTATGCATATGCTGCCTTTGGGATGCCAGTACTGCAGGAGCACACCTGAGCAGAAACGTTTCACTATTAAAAGAAATTTTCAATCTATGTCCACTTTCTATGCCATCTTCTTTCACCTTCTCCAAATCCCTCTCATATCCCTATACCAATAATTTTAGTGAGTACTTCGCATGGGGCTGTAACTTTTCCAATAGCTTTGCACCAACAGTGGAGAACATGAAAAGTTAGAGGGACAGTACTCTTGTCTTATGACAATGCCCTACAAGAGTCAGTAACCACCGCTAGTATACCTTGAGCATCCCCCTGAAAGCAGTATCCAATGAGTCTCATTATTCTTGGACAGCAATATACTTTTTCCCTCATAATTTATTCATTGCAAAGTCTAATCCCAATGCAGATAAGTCAATATCCAATCAGCAGAAGAACATAATCATGTTTGAGGACAAGAGTAAGAAAGCATGCCCAAGCCATTTCCTGCTTTGTCACAAACGATTCCAACACTGTTTTGTTTTATTTCTCCCTGGAAGCTGAATGCTAGGGTCTAACGTTTCAACCAGAGAAGTGTATTAAACATAGTCTTTTCTCTATCGGTATTATTAGTCAAGGATGAATTTTGTAGCTTAAAAACATGGATAAGCTGCATTAAAAATGAAAGAAATGGTGGGAAGAGCTCTGCTTTGCAGGGATGATGATAGAAAAAGGATGCACTGTTTTATTACAGTTGTCTTGTCCATGACTGAAGCCTCTATTAACCTAAACCACAATAAGAGATACATTGAATGATGATGGAAAATGCTACTGGACTGGTTTTGCACCTGGAGGACTGTCCTGAAAACCTTCTCTGCTCTCCAGTGCACATGCTCTTAAGGGGCTCAATGGAATAAACCACCCACGTACACACAAGCTTTTGAAATTCTGCTATCCACCTGTGACCATCGTTTTCAGCCCAAAGACTGTAGTGATAATGTTTGAGGCAGGAAGGAGAGAAGTGGCCTCAGTTAAAGAGTCAATGCCTTGGTTAGAAGGCAAGTGGCTGTTAGACCTAGTTTTCTCATTGGCATAAAGTCCACAAAGAAAATGTATCTTCCATCTGGCACTGTCCCTACCATAAGCCATGCTGGAGTGGTCTTTCCATCATTGCTCAAGCATCTGGGTGATTTGTGTCAATATCTGTACTTCTTTACAAGTAGCTGCCCGAGTATAATGAAAAAATAGCACGAGGGAACTATCTCAATGTTTTGATCCAGGAAGTTTCCAGGAGTCATTTATACACTGCAATTGAATGAACTTTCAGCTTACAGACCCATCTTCAGCCCTTTGATCTGGTGTGCATCAGTTAATTACCTAACTCAAGCAGCTGCTATTTCCCGGAGGAAAAGAGCGGGGTAATAACAACCAGAAAGGAAGGAAGAAACAAATAGAACAAGGCGATCAGTAAAGAGAAGGAAATAGTACTGGGCAGGGAAACAGATACCATTAAATATAGAGAGTATACAACATCAGGGAATAGTGCTCAAGACCTCAAGAAAGGTCTTTGGAGGTCAAGCAGAGGATGTTTCACTTATATTGTACAAAGCAAGCAAGACCGTCTTGAATAAAAGAATGGAATCAGCATTGCATGCATCCAAAGTTTATTTTATCACCCTGATTCAACTGAGATGTGACAAGAGGAGAGCAAAAACCAAAACAAAAGACAACCCAAAGGATTATAAACTGTCCTAAAGGCTTCAATGGATAAAAAAAGAGGAAATACAGATGCTTATAGAAATCTTTAGAAAATACCGTCTTCATAAAACAAGCAACAATTCCCTGGGAAATCACCTATAATATCTCACAGATCTTAGGTAATTTTGTAATTTTCCGCTGTCTTCGTCACTCGATCAGCATTTTGGCATCGTCTGATATTGTCCAGAATTAGTTCCAAATGCAGCGGTATACTTTGCACAGATGTAGAATTACATTTTTATACTGAGATATCAGGCAGTTAAGCTTTATTACTGAGATTTTGTTATGTAAGTGCTTCAGGTTAAATATAGGATTTTCCAGAGTTCAGCGCCTGAAGCAGCACTCACTGCATAAAAATTTTCATTTCCTACATGTTTAAGGCAAATATCATGATCTCAGTGAAACATGGTCCTTTCTTAAAAACCAGAAAAGATTGTGTTTTATTGCTACTTTTCTTTTTTTTTTTTTTTAGAAACAAAATTGTTTCTAATTGAAGAACTGATTTCTGCTCTCCATTACATACATGTTGATTTGGAATTGCTTCTGATTTTAGTGAAGAACTTTGAGTTGATCTGGTCCTTATCGTCTTAAAAAGAATAAAACTGTTGATCTCTAGTAGTTATATTTTAGCCATAAGCTTTTTTTCACGTTTAGCCAGTTGCATTAAAACCCCACATTTTTTAAGAAAGCAGTTCCTTGAGCTGTTTGACACAGGTTTCACTAAATAGCAATGATCATTTAAGAGGTACATTTGGGACCTTAGAAATATATTAGTATAGAATTGCAGCCAATTAATGCTAAGAGAAGGAGAGGAATATTGCTATCTTGTTACTGAGAAGAAGAAGATCATAAAATTAACAGAAAGTTTTTTTGAGAGATAAACCTGCCATCCCAAGAATGAGAGAGATAATTTATTCAGCCAGCTTATTCAAGCAGAGCCAGTGAGCTTCAAAATTCTAGTTCTGCTTCTAAGGTCTACATCATGTTTTCCACACCCAGGAATTAAGCGTTTGTTTTTATCACAGCAAATGGAATAAATACATGTAGTAAACAGCATGGTGCATATGAGAGAGCTTCTAATCACAATTACTATAATTAAGTTACCATTGCTAATTAAAATTACAAGAAACCAAGAACAAACAAGAAACTTCTTTTTTTAAACAAACCCACACATCACACTTTGGATGAAATAATTAGACTTTTTAAACTTGTGACTGTTTTCCAAAATTATGTAAATCAGAACATGGGTGATTGTTAGATTAGGGGTAAAAAAAAAATACTGGGAGGAAAAAAAAGTCTTAAGGCTGAGGAACAGGTACTGGAGAAAAAATTTCCATGGACTAGGGACAATAGTTTAAGTACATGCCTAAGCAACTAAGATGTCCTTGTCAAGGACCAAGCCCCATTGGGCTTGACTGTCTTCAAAAGAAATCAAAATCAATGTGCCTGTCTTAGAGAGCTTACATGTGGGAAGAAGTGAGAGAGAAGGAGGAAAAAGAAAGAGTGAAACAACAGAGAAAGGGCATAGCTGTGATCAGGCTGACAGCTAGCCAAGCCAGCACACCAGCAAGCCATTGGTCTTATAGCATTACAAAAGAGGAGGAGATTTTAAGGAGGGATCTGAAGGAAAACAAACATTCCCCCCCAAAAAAAAAGAAAAAAATAGCTTTGTAGATACTTATGGGGCACCGTCACCAAATAATGGCTGGAAGAAACACAAGAGTGCTAACTGGAAAGTTTTGCAAGAGGGGTCTTATAGCTGGCATGATAAAGGCGGTAATCTATACACAACTAGAAGGACTTTTGGAGCAAAGTGAAGCATCTTAAAATCAAACTAAAGAAATGAATACCAATACAAATAAGAAAAGTGGATGGCAAGAATTGTTACAATAAGTGATAAAAGCATTAATGGAAGAGAAAAACAAAATTGCTAAGAGAGAAAGGTAGTAATTAATTTCCAGAGGAGGTAAATGTCATAAGACAAAGCAAGTTTCTTCCCTCTCATGAGAGAAGAAAAGATCCCCCAACACCAAAAACCTAACAAGGGCATGCTAGAATGGGACCAAATACTGGAGTAACGCATTTGAAGACTTCGCGGCATCATTCGTCCTGCAGGGAAGGGCTTGGAGTCTACAGACCACCCTAAATAGTGGTCTCAGGACTTCCCAGGGATCAGAAGGAAAGTGCCTGTCTGGGCTGAGGAGCTGCCTTGAGTGAACAGCTGTTTTATCTCCATGTTCTATAAAGTGCCTGTCTGTGATGTTCCCCTGTAATTGCTGCTGTGGAAAGGGCTGCACAAGAGCTTACACAGGTCTGTACTGAAAGAGCACTTCCCTCTTCTCTCATGTAATGCAAAACGCCACCTGCTTACATTAAGGCTCCTTCACTTGCTTCTGTGGAGGGGTATGCTAATAACAAAAAAAAAAAAAAAAAAACCAAAACAACAACCAGAGGAGATGTCCATGGGCTAAAGAGAAGCTTTTCTGAGGCTGAACTTTAGAAAAATGCACAGAGAATTTAGGACACTACAGACTGGTATACTTTACATTAGTACCTTGAGAAACACAGGTAGCAATGAAAAGAGAAGAAAACACTTAAACAGTATTCATTTTAGCTTGTAATCACACATAATCTGTAAAAACAAAACCCCCTTCATAAAGACTTATGCAATTTCAGAGCTTGTTGGCAGTTACAGTTCAGTATTTCTGGAGACTGAAAACTAGTCCAGCATGAAATGCATAACAAATGACTGCATAATATCCATTCACCAGGCCTCAAAATCCAGGCAGCGGTCCTGAAATTCAGTACAAAGTTATATCCAGCCTGGTGAGACCATGGGCTGCTGCGGAAAGAAGCTCTCTCACCTCCCACCAGACTTCTCCCTAGCATCAGAAGTAGCAACCATGCGACCACAGCACCAGCTGGCGCGATGACCTGCCTGACAGAAGATTAATCTGCCAAAACAAGGTTTTCTATCCGATCAGTTGGCTGAACTGACTCACCCTGCACTCACGGATTGCTCAACCCAGTAAAACAGATGAGATAGAGGAAGTGTGGGACTGCCCCTCCTGAACGCAGCCTCTACTCAAACCATGTTATGTGCAAAGCCAAGCCGCACACCGAGATATTCCTAGGGCGTAGGGGGGTATAAGTCAGTCCTTGCAACTATTTAGTAACTGAGCTTTATCTCAAAGAAAGTGCCATTTTCTTACTGCAACCATGACTGAGAGGTCTGCAGTCTAACAGCTGTTAGAAAGCAAAGACTTCAGATCAATATGGAGCTCCTGAAATTTGAACCTAAATGCAGAGCAAATACATATTTCAACACAGAAAATTTGGCAGACTATGGCTAAGAAATTAATTTCACTTTAGGAGAACGCTCCAGTGCAATACTGCACATGAATCAACAAGGTTAACAAATTTAGCTCAGTGTAACCGAGGAACCTGCCACGTCTTCAAAGACAAGGTATTTTTACCAGCTGCACATGTCTGAGTGGAGAGGAGACACCTGCAGTGTCCACAGGACACGGCCGTGCCACTGCCAAAGGAAATCCTTCCAAAAGTATGGCTCTGTAGACTGGCTGCAAATAACAAACCTCAAGGAAAACTCAAGGAAACACACTAAACAGTTAAAAGTCCTTGACAACTCTATGCATTAGAGCTGCAGAATAAGAGGCACACTAAAATAAGAGAGTAAAACCAGAAAAAGACAAACGTATGTTAGAACAAACCAAACTGGCAAAAATGAACAAGATCACAAACAAACCAAGGCAGGAGAGAAACCTTCACAGTTCATGTTACTTCTGAAGTTATCACCTTAATTTTCATTTTTTGAACATCTGACACGTATATTTTTAAGGGACTTTTATTAACAGACACCAAAGGTTGTTTGAATCAGTCACAAGGTTAATTACCTCTGATAAAAGGAATGAGGTGTATGAGAGAAGATAAATTCCAGTTATCAAGCAGCAGAGATATTTTAATGAGTGAGCAGAGTTCAGCCTGGATGAATGTAGTTGGGTATAAAAGCAGACAAATCACTGTTCAAGATTTTTTTCTTGTACTATGTCTAGTGTCAGATATACTGGCCAGCCAATAGGCCATTAAGGTACTTTGGATTTTCCTTATCAGCAGAATCCATCTTTGATTCAGGTACAAATCAAACACTTTGTTATTCATACCACTAAAATACATCAGTATGGAAAAATATATAGATGGTTATAACAGGTCATTAAAATATCACAGAAAAATCAAATCAAACAAATTTAGATTTTGCAATACTGTGTACCTCTGATGACTAGCAATGCATTAACTTAGTGAAAAATTATGTAAATGAGTGATAAAAACCCCAAAAGAAAAAGGCTTAGAAAAATATTAGAAACAAAAATATATAGTCTAATGTGTTCCATTTCTCTGTCCCTTTTTCTTGGGTGTAAAGGGTCTGTTTCTGCCACTTGCCAAGCATGCTTCCCAAATGGAAAATGGCTGCCAACAGATGAAACGTTACAGCTGACAGCATGTAAGGTTTTTTTAATTTATTTATTCACTTAGGGGAGTTATCACAGAAGTATTTGCCTCTGGCAACCTATTCCAGTGCACACTGTGATAATGTCTCATTTTGATACAGGCTGGCAAAAATTATGCATAGTTTACATAGGCACTATCTCATGTTTTTCAAGGTCTAATCTTGGACATGGTTAATTGAAAACATGGGTCCCTTTATTCCTCTTGCTTTGGTTATCAGTCACCATCATACATTTCTCTCCTGCAAGCCCTGCCTCCACCTTCTCTAAATCTCATTACTGTATGTTCTCCGAAGGGAAAGAGCCATGGAACAATGACCTGCTCATACTTGATTTATGCTGCTGTCCACCTTTTCTTAAAACAATATATTTCACTCGGCAGCTTAGGTTTGCATGACATGGAAAGTCAATGACATGATTTGCAAATGAAGTAAATTACAAAGAGAACTTCAAATTAGCATACACAACATGGTACTCTCCCTCCTGTCGTATAGGGGGATTAGTTTTGTATTCTTGGAAGATGTAGCTAGTGGCTTTTTCTGAAATCTCCTACAGGTGACAGCAGGATCATGCTGGAGCTTATCCCTTCCCAGATACCCTTTGCATTTCTCCCCAGTTCTCCATTATGCAGACAACCTCTGTGCTCCAGCAGTGGGTTATCCACCATAGAGTCCTTCTAAGCACGTCCCTAAAGCAAGACTCCTCCAGCCTTGTCAGTCCTACCCAGGGAACCAACGCCAGCATGCACACTCACATGCCACCTGCCCACTCTATAAAATGTCTGAGCATCATATACGTTGCCTGCTAGAAGCATCCTTTATCACACAGCACTGAGTCCCATCCACAACCAGAAGAGAACCAGCTCATATTTGCATGTCCTGTAAAGCACCTGTTCCATTTCTCCTCCCCCTAGACTTCCTTCTCTAAAACTTCAGCCTATCTATTAATATCCCACATGATTTAAGACTCAGATGTCTACCTACCTTAATTTTCCACCCCTTCCTAGGCTCTGCATTTTGGAAGCAGAACTGTCATAGATTTGCTTTGTAAACGATGACTTCCCTCAGCTCCATCATCGGGAGATAGTGTTCTTTTGAACCGAAAATAAGTATGTTTAATCAAAAGAAACTTTCTCTCAACATTTCAGTGCATTTAGATTTTATTAGAGCATTTTTAAGCCATATTTTATTTTAAAACTGAAGCACTGAGATATTATTGACTGCTCAGTGGCACATGTATAAATAGCACTAGTGAATGCATCACAGAGCTCTGTAACTGCAAAAGCATGGATAATAATTATGTTCTCTACCCTTTATCAGTGTTTACCCATTTTAGCATATACACTGATGGATACTCTTCACAGAGCACCAGGATAGTGAAAACTCCTGCAGAGTCACCGGCTTCCTATTACTGCAACAGTGCTGGAATCTGATGGAGTAGAGCCAATAATACTGCTGAAACAAAAAAAATCTTCCTGGCAGCAACATGCAGAGATGGAGGGAAAGAACAAAATTCAAAAGCTATCCAAATGACAGTGTGTAAAATATGTCAGAAGTATCAAGAAGACAAGGATGACTCCTGCAACAAAGAGGAAGGAAGCGTCCCTTGCATTTTATAGCTTCCTTCTTCCAACTTCCAATTTAGTGCACTGAGATTTCTGGATTATGTAACCTCTTCGGTGGCTGCACTTCTGTAATGAATTAAATATAAAAATGAATGACTGAATCAATACAGCTATTAATGATGATAGTACAGGCTAGCAAAGAAGCTACATCCGCTAGAAAGGACAGCACTGAAGTAGTTGAGCAAGCTTTAAAATTATCAAAGCACTAAGTTTCAGAGTTAATAACCGCTCAAATGAGGTTCTCATATTTCACATTGTCAAGATCATGAAGGAAGACACACTTTCCTTCACATTTTTTAAGATTGTCTTTGCAGCAATGAAAGTGAAGAGACAATTTTCTCTTTAAATGAAAGCTCAGATTCCGGAACCAAATTTTGTGGCAAAGGATGAATTTTGAAGATGCGCAATTCTAGAAAATAGAAGACTTTTACTAAGTTATCTACCACATTCATGCTAGGAAGTCAGCATTTTTTTCAAAGTCTTAACACCTTTCTAGAAAAGATTATTTGAACATAGCTCTAATTACAAAATGATACAAGGTTTTATTAGGCACATTTCTAATTTGTGATATGCATAAGCTGCCCAAAGGAAATTATAAGCAGCTTTCCAACAAGAACAGAATCCATCTGTGTTTGTCCAGAAAGATACATACATCTACTTAAATCTCAGTCCAGAGAGAGCTTTAGGACTGTGAAAATATGGATGCTTATTAAGTTTCTACTTAACAGCATAGCCAAGAACTAATGTTTCAAACAAAGCTCTAGCTATGACCTGCCAGAAAAAGTGAACTTTACTGCCTTCAGGCAACTGTGGTCTGGAAAGCAACACTAACCAACATCTATCACCGTCAAGTGTTTAAACAAAAACACATTCTTCCTTTCTCAGATTTTCCTTCTTGCTATCCCTTGTAAAGTGCAACATCCCTTTTCTTCTGGCCTTTCCCCACAAAGCCCGTGGCCATGTATGACAATGTGCTACTGATCCTCAGAACATGAGACTAAGTCATCACATGGGATGGAGTGATCCCTCTAATTAAGGTAAGGAAGACATATTTTTGAAGGCCAGCCTTCTTGAAGAAACACATTTCTTCATAATTTCACCACACATAATACTATTGTGGTGCCAACATAAAGTCAGAAGTTAACATCTTTTCTTGCCCACCACTTCACTTATATCTTAGTCATTACCCTGTAGGGAAACACGTACTGGAGTCTTCATTTCTGTACTGGTCACTATAAGCTTTGAGTGGTAATACCTATGCTGGAGCAGCTCTTGAAGAACTGCAGCCCATGGGAAGGACCCACGCTGGAGCAGTTTGTGAAGGATTGTATCCCATGGGAGGGACCCCACGCTGGAGCAGGGGAAGAGCGTGAGGAGGAAGGAGTGGCAAAGATGAAGCGTTATGGACTGACCACAACCCCCATTCCCCATCCCCTTGCACCACTCGGGTGGTGGAAGAGGTAGAAGAGTTAGAAGTGAATTTGACCCTGAGAAGAAGGAGGTGGGGAAAAGTGGTTTTAGTCCTATCTTTGTTTCTTACTCTCCTACTCTATTTTTAACTGGGAATAAAATAAATTAATCTTTCCCAAGTTAAGACTGTTTTGCCCATGATGGTAATCAGTGAGTGATCTCCCTGTCCTTATCTCAACTCTTGAGCTTTTCATCTTATTTTCTTCCCCTGTCCTGTTGAGGAGGGGGAGTGAGAGAGCAGAGAGCGTCTGGCAGCCAGCCAAGGTCACCCCCCAATAACAGCAATGAAACCCCACCAATGGGAAAGGACCCAAAGAAATACTTCTATAGCACGATGCCCCTTACTCCAGCTCCAGCTCTCAGTGAACAAAGAACATGAACACGTGTGCCAAAACAACTGCCAGTCTGATGGGGGTCCCACTCCTGCCTCTGCCCTTATCATTCAGAAGACAATCCAAACTCAAACTGTAAGAAGGAGTAAGGGACAGCACATTTCCAGTTTGGGGGTTTTCCATGTTATCTTCATGTGGTGTTCACACTAACCAAATTGACTATTGCCAACAAATAAAGAGCAGTTATGTCCCAAGGAGCAGCAAACAAAGAATTTTCCAGGCAAACAAATACAAGCATTTTTCAGTAGGTGGAATACTTCAGAACTGCAGAAGGGTAACATTTTTGGGCAGATTTTGTTGCAAATCCCCAGTACTATCAGCAATGCTTTGGCTTTTTTTTTTTTTTTAAATATGAATATCGTGTTTTGAGAGGAATCTTAGGGATTATTTTAGGGAAAGAAAGGAAGGGACATCTAAAGATCCTTCAAGCTGCAGATCTTTAAATCCTCCTTGCGATGGAAGATGGCATGAGTGACACTATCAGGCATCAGAACATTTGGGTTGAGAAAGTTATTTCAAACTGAGTCACACCTTTTCTGGTCAGGAAGCTCGACTTCAAAGGGCACTGGACTAACAGTATATTGGTTGCTGCATGCAGGTGTTTTTCCCATTGTTTTTTCCAGAGAAAGATGATTATAGCATGGCATACGTGAGAGGGGACACACTCTCTCCTGTATCTATGTGCTACGTTTAGCAACAACCTGTTTCCATCAAATTTGACAGAAAGTGGAAGTCGAAAAGCTGCTATGTTCCTACAGTGTTTTTGAAGACAGGTATCAGAGCAGAGATGTTAAATTTGATCAGTACCCACACTGAGAGAAAAGCTAAATGCTGAGTTTGGCTTTCAACACACAAAGAAGAATTGGCTAATAACAGAGATATCGTAACAGAGACTAAATTGCCTTTACCTACCATTCAGACAATCAGATTTCTCACCTAACTAGATGCCAGAGGATCCAACCACACTCCAAGTGATGCACACATGCACATCCACACCCACAAACCCTCTAGTAAACCAGGCTTCAAAAGTTTCACTGTTCCCAAACCCACTTGAATGTTAAAAACTAATATAGGTTTCTTTCCTTTCTTCAGCAACAACAGCGCTTTAAGCTCGCTTACACAGCATTAGTATTTGGATTGGCCTGAGAAAGCTGGGGGACAGCTTCAAAAACAAAAATATCAAGATGTCAGTCAGCAATCCCTGCATTATTTGGCCCACCTGACGCAGATTCAGTCTGCCCTGGGGAGAAAGTAAGTGGGTGTGTAAATGCTAAACGTAACATTTCAAGTAATCTGTTTGAGGCGTAACAGCATTTGCCATACTTATTCAAAACCACAGATCATTTCCATGGAGAATACTACAAGACAAAAAAGACAAATCATCCCGCTGCATGCCAAAACACTCTCTGTCTCCACAACAAAGAACTGGAGAAGGATGCAAGCACAGGGATACGTGCCCCAGGATAACCTGCATGTATCCCCTCCTATAAATGTTTAAGTACATACAGGATTTTAATCTCAATTCCAAACTCATACTGCACGCTGCTGTGTGAAGAGAGTCTCTTCTTTCATACAAAGTTGCAGCAGCTTAAAGCAGGATTCGAAATCTGGTAATTTATGCCACTTTATGCATTTGCTGACAGGAATACAATTCTACAATTTTAAATTATTTCCTGGGGTCGCTACGGTGTATCGCCTTATAAAACGGGGTGTTGGTATTAGTCCCTTGCGATGCAAGAGGGCATTAACACTGCTATATCAAATGTGCGGTGTCAACAAGTAAATCATCGGGAAGAGTTGATGAGCTGAAAATTGAACCTACCTTTCAGTATGGCTGGAAGCTCGACAGGCTTGATGGTTACCATAGTAATCCTGTGGCAGTTTCGGATTTATTGCCTTGTACTGCACGGTTATAAAGGTTCTCCAGCTACCTTCTGCACTGTTTCCAGAGTCAAGAGGAATGCTATGATAAATGTCCACTATCCAAAAGATATATTCAAGGGGATGTAATGCAGGAAAGCGGTACTTTAAATGCAAATTACATGCTTTTTGCCCTTTTTAGAATATTAAAGAGCGATTTCAAAGGAATGAAAACAAAGAACTCTGACCTCTGACACCATGATTCTTTGCTGTACAGATCACAATTTTCTGTGGGACTGCCTACTGCATATTTAAGTAGCGTGAAACTGAAAATGAGGTAATAAATTCCACTAAAGATAGTCTGAGTAATGCATTGATTATGAAAATAAGCATACAACTGAGCAATTACTGGAGCAGGCAGTCACGGGGTCTTGTTCAGTATATTTAGATCATTCTATAACCATTAGAAATTAAATTATTTCATTATATCTAATTTACATCCCTTTATATTTTCAGTAACACGGAAGAATATTGCTACGTGGAATAAATATGATGAACCATTACTATTCCAATATTCACACGCTACACCATAAAGAGCGTGCATTAATGTTACCAGATTGCATTAGATTTTAGTTTACCTCCGTGATGGGTTTTAAAGGAAAACACCGATAATTTGCCTTTTATTACTACCCTAAATATTGCTTGCTACTCTGTTCAGCCGTGTCTTGAAAAGAGCAACTTCTACTCTTGTTAGTAAACATCACAATTCATGAAATATTCCATTATATTTTACTGGATTGTTTGTGTCCATAATTCTCTTTGATTGCACCGCAATAAAAGACTGAGGGAACACAAGCTATCTTTCTTACCAAGTGCAGAAGCACCATGCACTAATTTGTGTATTAGCAATTCCCATGTGGATACTATGTTATTGATTCTGCCATCTAAATTCCACTGTTTGACAGGAAGGATATTGTGTGTAGGATTAATAAAATTATTTCCTCAAGCAATGTTTTTTTAAAGCATTGGTTATGTACTTTTACTTCAGAAAAGCTTCTCACAAATGTACATTACACTGTGAGAACAAAATAATTCTGTGGTGTAACATAGTAAATACAAAGGAATATGTGCTGTATGACAACAATTTTGTAATACGCCTGTGCATTAAAACATTGGGCTAAAATTGCTTTTAAAACGCAGAGGGAGATGCATACCTTATAGATGGCTGGTTCATGCAAAAGGACACAACACATCTGATTAATTGAACGTGTTCTCTGTCAACATTGTAAAGAATGCTATCCCAAAGACAAACAAACAAAAAAAATTAAAAAAACCCTGAAAACGTGTTCTTAAAAAAAAAACATGAAGCCTAAATCATGTAATCTTTGTACTGGAGAAACAGAGCCCCCCTTCAAGTGCTGATTTTTCTAGACAAATTGAAAAAGCATTATCAGAAGAGTCACCTCTTCCTGGTAAGAAAAATAAAGAGGCGATTTTGGCTGGCTTGTTGTATCACAGAAACACCAAGACACCCTTACATGGGGTTCTCCATAAGAGATGGCTACACATGAGCAGATGCCATTTATTTTCATTAAATCTGGGCTGCCCATTCAGTCTGCTGGACCTTCATGGTCACCTCCCCACCAGGAGAATCGCTGAGCTTTAAATCAAGTATATCTTGAAACAAATATAAACAGAAACAGAAGAACTTTTGTTTTCATTAAAAAAAGCAGGGGAACAAAGCAGGTATAATAAAATCTCTAAAAAATATATGCATCCCCTCTCTGCCAGGCCTGGTCTGACTGCAGTAAAGCAGCCACTAAAACAAAAAGTTCATTAGGTCAGCCCATGGTTCCTGCCTCTGTATCTCCTTTCCCTAACAGCATGCTTTTTAACGACTCTATATGTAGACAACAGGACTGACTGAGTGGGGTTCTATATCCAGGGACAGGGGCTCTGTCTCTGGCAGTGGCTCCAGGCTACTGCATGGCTTTAGACAGGACAGGGGTGTGGATGTACCAGCCTGCTCGATGACTGTGGGAGCAGCATGCTCTGCCGTACAGGCAGCAAACCCTGTCCCCTGATCAACCAGGGACAGGCCACTTGCTGAAGGTCATCCCAGGGCTCCCCTGCTTCCTTTCCACGTCCTCAGGTTTTCCTCTACCAGCAAAGAGGGTGCAGGAGGTGAACAAGACTGCATCCTGCTCTTTTCCTTACCTGTGGGATCCACGAGCTGACCAGACACCTCATCCTCACGGTTTACACATAGACCCAGAGGCATTACATCTACCAAGCTATAATACATTATCACAACTGCTGATTAATTGTGTTTCTGTCCAATAATTGCCATGTAATGGGAAGAGGGTCCTTGCATCCTCTCTACCTGGCACCACGCACACCCATGCAGAATCACACAGTCTCACCTGTGGTCCTAATGACTTTCTCCCTTCACGTTTCAATGTGGCAAAAGATAAAGCTGCAGAGCTCACAGAATGTGTTTTTTACTGTATGCTATTATCTTTATAAAAAGTGTGTTGCATGGAGGGATCTAAAAGAGTTCCCTCAACACCAAAGCCTGGTTAATGCTCCACAGGAATGACAGGTTCAATCCCACATCATTTCTTCCCTAGGAACAAGTCCCAGAAAATTCATTTCTCCATAGCTGACTGAGAAGCACAGAATCAGGCCTTATTAGAACTGAAAGTTGACATTAATAAAACATAAAGAGTAGAAACAGATCAAATATGTAAGACTCAACAGTTGGTAGTCAATGAATTCATGTCACTTGTCAGACACTATTGCATGCTGTTTTAATCACCCTCACCAGGAAAGATTTCAGTGCATTATATTTTAAGTCACAAAAATATTTATTTCTGTTGTCTATAAAAATGATTAACAAACATAAATGCAACTGTGTATGTTTCTTTTTCTCTCCTTACTTCTCCCAGCCAAAAGCACCTCTATTCTGCAGAGGGCAGGAAGGGATCAGGGATCAATTCTGCTTATTGATTGTATACACCAGCCAATGCTGGGTCCTGTTCTCTCCATGCAATGACAGCAACATGACATTTCCAGGCAGCAATGCTTGCTGACATCATGAGTCATTTTAATGTCATCTTCTGTACCTCATTTATCAGCAGCCATTTAAATAATGAGGCTGTGAAGGAAAACAGAACTCGACAGACCCCAGGCTTTGCCCATAACTTTGCCCACCCTTCACAGACTGGGGAAAACCCAGTGCTAGGCTTGATGCAGAGCTTGCTACAGATCAGCAGTCTCATTGAAACATTGTTTATCATGTTGTAAATACTAAAAATAATAATTTTTTGCACTGCACATGCAATTACAAAATGCAATATGAATTGAAATGAACTGACAGTAGGACACAGCCTTTGCCTTGCATCAGAAGCTATACAGAAACCATTAGCCTTTTCCTCTGCAGGAGAAACGCTGAGATAAGTGAAAAATTCTAGCTTGTGGGTATGGTGCTGCTGACTTGTCAAAATATTTTGGTTAGCTTGGTACATGTCAGTACTGACATCAGATGTGGACAGTGAGAAACTCTCAGTAATAAGAGAGCTGGGCAGCAGAATGACACCAGTGTCCAGTCAGAGAAATGCTTCATAAGCTTTTCTGGTGCTCTGGCTCCCTGGCAGGAGAAGAGGTTGCTACTGAGGAAGGTGGCCTGTGAAGCAAAGAAAAAGGCACAGGGATCTCTTCACACACACATCTACCAAGAAGGATCTCATGATCTCCTCTCAACAACTGCTCCTGCAGAAAGCTTTGTGACATGGAAAACAGCCGTGGACTCACCTCTTCTCTATCACAAGACCTGAGGAGTTCTCCAAAAGGAGAACAAAACCAAAAACCTCATCCTCCCCAGCAATTTAGGGTAAGTGGAAGGGGTAGAAAACCAGCAATAAATATATAAACACCAAGTCAATAAAAGTTGCTGCGCTAACAGTGACGGGCTGAGGTGTTGCTTGCTGGTCTAACTGGCTCATGACCCAGTACTTTGTTCCAATTAAAAAAAAAAAAAATAGCAAGATTTCCTCACTGATTTAAAACTGAATGTACAGATAGTTTCAGGGGTCAACATAAGTAGAAGAGTATCTATTTGCAAAAACATAGACAGATGTCATCCAGCTCTGATTCCAAACTCAATGGAAAAATGCATCTTACTGATCATTCTAAGATTGTTAACTGAAAACTATATCGATTTATCCAGGGCTGTTTTACTGGTATACCTTAAGCTATTACTATCACTCCAGAGACCATAGGAATACTTCTGTTTCTTTCAAAATGTGACTTAACATAGGCAGAGTCCTTCTCTGCCAGTCCTTCCTACCTAGCAAGTAAACTACGTGGACCACATGCAAAAATAAGGCTACATGGACCTCACACAAAAATGGGACTTTTGATCATACATAGAAGACCACCATTTAATGACAAGGTGCTTTCCAGTTCGCTTGTCATTCCAATGGCATGGAAAGGCTAAAAACATCAAAACACACCAGTGGTTCATAAGCAGTTGCCATAAGACATGAGCCGGGTAACTTTTTCTTCCCAGATGAGTGGTGATGCAGGTGTACTCAGCAATATTTCTTGTAACGCATTTTAGAAAAAGGTGACAGTTTAGGCTGAGGTACTAAGGTAGCAGGATTTGAGAAGCAATTGGCACATGAGCAGAGGGAACAAAATCATTTAGCATTAGCCAACCTCTTGGATTAGTCATAATTCAGCAATTAAAATACCAGCCAAGTTCCAGAGCAATTTGCATTTTCGCTTCTGTGCTAGATGACGGTGATAGCTGTGATGGAGCAATAACATTTGCAACTAGGAAGAGCACAAAAGGCAATGCACCTCCCGTTCCACCACTCTGCAGCCAGTGTGGGATCTTTGATCAGACTTCAAAAGCCTTAACCTGTGCTGTTACAAGCTGAATCAGAATGTGGAGGATAAGGGGTGAGGAAATGAATGGGATATGACTAACTGAAAACCTGCTCAGTTCTGTCTGATTCTGAAAAGATTTCCTAGTAACAGGAGAGTTCAACTCATTCACATTCAAGCCCTGAAAGAGTCTATTTTTTCACAGCTTCTTAGCTGCAGTGGGAGAGCAGCCTGGAGGAGTGTTAACACTTTCTTTGTTCCCAAGGCCTGAACTTAGCTAAATTTTCTCATGCAAACAGATTGAGGATTCACTTTTTTTTCTTACTGGCCACCTTTTTTTCTTTTTATCTAGCATGCCTTTCCTTTCGAATAGCGGCATGCAATAACTGCCCTGAAACAACAATCACATAAACATTAAAGAAAATATGCATTGTATTTTCGAGCGCATGGCCTTTATCCAGTGCCTACCAGAAAACAAAGGTTTGGTACAAATATTTCACTCAGTGTTCAAAATACTCAAGCACCTAATGGTAACATAGTTTCAATTTTTAAAATCCTGATTTGGTGCAATTGATTATTATGTGACTGAAAAAAAAGATGGACTCAGCATTTTGGATCTTGGATAAATGAGCAACTGATTTTTGGACTGCTTACGGCACCAGAATTACTCTTGAACTCTTCAAAACACAGCTAGTTTATTGTCTGTTGATTTTAGCAGACTGTAATTTGGTCATGTAGGAGAGAAAGAAGGTTTCCTATTATGGAAAATATATACTTTTTTTTGGTTATGGCCTCAAATGACTATATTGTGCAGTTCCTCCTGGTAATAATAGAGGCAGCATTAGACAAGTGCAACATGATGCAGAGAGCATCCCTTTGCTATTCTGCCAAGACTGTAAATGCTAAAACTATTATCTCAGAAAGTCAGAAAATACTGAATACCTGAACAGTATTACAGGAATAAAATGCACCCAGTTCCTCAAAGTGGGTCATTCATAAAATTCCCTCAAAATACTTGTAGGGAACTGTTATTTGCGAGGATAATTTGAGTCAGGGTTAGCTTAACGGCACACAGAAAACCACGCTGAACGAAGAAGCTAACTGGAGGGAGTACTGATTCAGCTGAATAGTAAACGAATATGCTGACCATCTGCACTCAAGGCTTTGTGGTTAAATTCCTGATGCTGATGCTTGAGCCGGGAATCACAAGTGGGTGATATATGTATACAGAGAGAGAAAATTTCTTGACTCCAGCGTATCTAGACAGGGAGACAGTACTTTGGAGCTGCTGGTCTGGGGGTTTGAAAGAGTAGGCGGCAATTATAATGATTTAGCATTATGAAGCAGACTTATTCCACTGGATTATGGCTTTCATTAGGACTTGCAAATATTGCTATTGCTATTCCAGCTTCTCATTGCATATAAATTCGTTCTTGAACAAGAATCGTCTTGCCTCCTTCAGAAATGTCAACAGGAAAATATTTTACCCACCCAGTTGAGAAAAGTGTAATAAAATAATATAGTATGTCTCATTATTTTAAAAAGAAACCTTTTATTAGCCTCGCTTTGCAATAACCCTCAGAGCATTTTAAGACAAGGTGTTAAAAGATGATTGGGGTCACCTTAAAAGGGTTTGGGTCTTTTTGAGAGTTAGGGTGGAAATCAGGTCCCTTAGAAATTATTTTAAGTACTACCAAATATCAAGATAGTAAACAAAAATAAAGGTAATAGAATTTGACTTACTGGTAAAGAATTGTGCCCATATGAAACATTATGCACACAAAAGTCCTCCTGAACGCTAGGGGATGAGTCATGCAACAGGAATGATGAGTTGTCTTCTGCACTTCCCTGTGCCATGATTCTTTAATGTCAGCAGAACAAGAGAGCACAGACTGAGCACAGATAAAAAAGGCAAATTTTTAACATGTTATTCCTGACCCTGACTCTTTAACAGACAATTGGCTTTTTTAAACTTTATAGTGAAGAATGGTCTACACTAATAGTTGTTGATAGAGCAGACCAACTTCCAGATAATTCATACTGTGAGAACACCACGCTATTAAAACCCCAGCAATATTTTCTGTTGCTAACATTGAATAAAACCCCAAAAAAACTCACTGTGACATTCAAGATCATCATCCCAGATATGCTAAATTGTTTTTTGCAAGTGTTTTCTGTCTATGCATATATACATGCTATGCACTTATTTTCCAAATCTTTGAAAAAAGAATGCAAAACAGTGCTCTCTGGACATCCCTTTCGCTTGTACCCACAAGTTTTAGGACAAGCTGGCAAAACCCCATCACAAAACAATGGCTGTGAGCTACTGTTCCTTCTCTGTCCCAAACAATAGATGTTACAAGAATAAAATAAAAGCCGATTTTAGCTTGTTAGAGCAACTGCTGAGCATCACACGCCAGGCATGTAGTGCCCGGACTACAAAGGATGCGCCCTGTTGTTATGGTAACTAGATGACAACTTTGGTGCACACGACCATTGCTGTCACCTCTGGGACTGAAATCCAGCTTGGCTGGGGATCTGCACCCAGCCCTGCCCCATCTCACCACTGCTGGGTGGGATCTGGCTGTTGCTGCCCCGAAGTGAAGCCTGGGCCCTGCGTGGCACAGGCAGGGCATTGCCACCCTCCCCTGGGTTTCTCGTGCCCTCTCCACACTCCCCTGAGCTTGCAGAAAAACACGCTGCAGCTGCCAGGGGATTAATGGGTATGGTAGAAAGGACACGGGCATGACATCTCCAAGTCATCATCTCTAAAGATACTCATGACACTTGCGGGCATTTTGGCTGAACTGGAGAGCTAGACTGAATCCCTCATTTTAAACAGAAACAAAGATGTGTAGCACTTCTTCTCTTATGCAAAAGACGCAGAAGGCATTTTCTTTCTGCTAAAAATAGACACCATTTGCTCTATCAAGTCTTTTGTCTCTTTGCCTGACACAATGAATAGTTGATCCAGTCTATCCCCTGCCAGCAGAGGAGAGTTCCCCTATCCTCCTGTGTCGCAGCTCACCCTCCCTCCCTCTCCCACATCACCACCTCCATCTATTCATTTGACTGTTGCTATTTTGGTATCTCTGCTAGAGTTTGGACGGTGGGTTACCTGCGACACAGAAGTGCTGTGTTGAGGGCACCTGATGTGACCTCTTCGCTCCAAGTATTATCACAGACAACAGCTTCCAGTGTTTAGTTCAGCATGCCTTGAATAAAGAGTATTTTCCTTATACTGCTCCATTGCCTTGCCCCCTACTTTTGCCGCTGCCACACAGAGAGCTACAATGAAAGGCAAAACTGGGCCTTGTTTGACCTCAGCCAAGAGCACTTGCATGCCCTTCCTGGCAGATTTCTAGGAAGACTGCCTTTGGAAACAGTTAGATTGCCCATAATCAGTGCAACTGCCTGGAACAGGAAAATCAGCTTCCTATTACATACCTGGAAGTGAGGTGCAGTACACAGGGAAGCCCTGGGGAGGAGACGGCTAGAGAGGGTCAGAGTTAACCTGCGCTACCAGCAGCAGGGAGCACTGCTTAGGCACACCATACAGCACACCTGTGCTCACATCATGGCTGCGAGTTAGACATACCTGAACTAGCTTTCAACCACTTAGCCCTGGCACTACTGCTGAGACAGCTCAGCATGTGCATAGGGATGTTTCCTTGGCCCCTGGGTTTCCTACAAGGAATGAAGAGCTATACTGGGGCAGGAGCCTTGCTGCAGGATGGTACCCGTTCTTCTCTGAAGGACTCATGTACAGTCCTGCAGCCATTCAGAGCCGGCATGATCTTTCAGTGGTGTTACTGGCTAACAGGTACCATTTTGGTAGCACAGCACTCGAGCTAACAGATGACTACCTGAGGATCAGAGGGTAAAGGTGCAGCACATATCCTCACGATGTGAGATGTCCTCAGTAAGGAAAAGACAATGAGTGATGGTCAGATAGGATGGAGAAGGATGGGGATGAAAGGCATTTTGTGAACTTCTCCTTTGAGGCATATTTTTAAATATCATGTAATGGCCTTGACTTATTTGTGTGAGTAGAGAAATTCCATGAAGTAAATGGGTAAGAGATGGGATCATTATAAAGATGATGAACACCATGTGAGCTTTTTCTCTTAATATTACTTTTAGAAACCCACAAAACCTGCAGTTACTATAACTATAAAAACATTTTAGATTCCCTGAACCCCTACATTACAGCAGAAGCACACACTGCACAAATGTACAGCAGTAAAAATACCTGCTTCTCACAGCATTACTTCTGTCATAGATTAGCTATAATAAAAATGTGCTGAATTTTAGAGAAAAAAAACCTGCTTTGCACTGTAAGCCTGCTTCTTTGAGTGTGAAAAATAGGTAATATTTAAGAAGCTCAAAGTGACTTCAAAGCACATGTCCCACTGACCCGGCACTGGGAGTGAGGCAGTTGGGGCAGTTGTGTCCACCATCTTCTACTGAGTTCCTTGAGGCTAAAGCAACAAATGTACAGAAAGCAAAGATTGATTTACATGGACATTTACCCATTACATGAGTCTACCTAACCCAATCTTTTTCAGACTACGTGTAAATATACAGGAGAAGCATAGTATGACACGTTATGAAACTAAGTTCTGGTCGTGGCACAGTAAGTTAAAACTTCTATATATTAAAAGTTCAGCTGAGCTGACTTGCTTAGAGCAGCAACAGTTTCTGCCCACAGGATACTCCGACCTCTGGCATGCAGCTGGTTTTTCCTCTTTAATCTTCCTTTGCTAACACAGATACCACTCCGCTCTTAGCAGAACTTAAGTGATGACCCTTCAACTACCCAGTAGTTTACATGCATTTTTGTGAGAGCACAGAAACCTGATATTTGAACCTGAGACAACACGCAAGTCTCATATTAAAATAAACAAACAAAATCGATAAAAATCAGAGATGGTTTGTCTCCTTTTTTTTTTTTAACGGAAAGATAGGAAAGAAGTCTATTTTAAGTTTGTTTGCATTGGTATTATTTTAGTTAATAGCAGGAAGCTTAATTTTTTGAAATCAGCCTTCCTTCCAGAACAACACATGCTTATTACATTCCCCTGCATTTTTTGATTCCCATGTTCTTTTCTGTCCTACTACTCCACCCTTTTCCTCTTCCCACTTCTTTCCTGCTACGAGAATTAAATTAATTTGGATCTCTCTGCTGAGGGAAGATTTATAGGGAAAACTCTGGTCTTCACAGCATGCTGTAAGCAGGTCCAGGCTCACTCTGACCTTTCCTGGTTGCTCAACCCATGCTTAAAGCATTCTCTGCCTCTGACTCCCAGTTTCACACAGGGCTATAATAAGTGCAGCATCTTCGTTAAACCTGTGCATCCTGGCTGAAAATGGAAAGCTACTCTCCAAGACAGGCCCTAGTCCATTAAGAACAGTAGGACCAGGACCTCGAAGTGCATTCAGAATTGAATGGGGAGCCACTGGAGTGTGGAGAGCATTAGTGTGATATGCTCCTGGTATTCCTTCCTCCCCAAAAGACATGCTGCTGCATAACATCCGTACGCAAGTTTTAGCGGTGGCTTTCACTTCTGTGCAGCTTATATCACTGGCATGCTGACCTAAATCTAAAGTTGTATGACACTGGAAGGGATTAGCAGCTTCTGTTTCATCAGCTACATTACTTTTAATTGCCTTGAAGGATTCATTTGTCTTCACTCTAGTAACCTTTGGCAGCAATCAGCAGTTCAAACACCAGTACTCCCCCATACAGCAGCTCTTTTCACAGTCACATACCGTTTACCAAAAGCTCCATAACAAACAAAAACACACTCATTCAGTCAGCTTTTCAGATGAATCTATTTAAATTCCACCTCTGATAAAATTAAAAGATTAAGTATACTTCTGAGAAGCAAGAAAATGCTTCATCATCACCAGGAATGGGCATTAAATTCTTGACTATGTTTTACAAACAGCATAATCAAAGTTCAATAGAGAATATGCAAAGATTGCAAATCTATAGCAGACATAGAAATTTACATAAATAACAGATATGAATATCTGATGTTTACAGAAATAAAACTGCATGCTATGCAAACAGAGTAAAGTCTACAACACTAAACAACGCTTCATTATGCTGATTTTTCAACCCAAAGCTCTTTGTAGGTGAGTATGTACGAGGTATTGCACTCATGGCAAACATCTATAGAAAAAAAAATAGATATATATTGTTATGCTACATGGTTTAAAGAAATTTGGACTAAGGATTGGAGGAAAATGGGGATTGTTTCCCCCCAAGACCTTTAGGTTTAGAATTTCACAGCTACAGAAGGAACCTCTACAATTCCATGGGAACTTGGTACCTGAGACCTTAAACAGCCTTAAAAAATCTGATCCATAATATCTCACACTGAGAAATGGGAATTTGAGTTTTTAAGGGTCTTATGTAAAATACCAACATGAAGTAAATTGCACTGATCACACTGAATCTGCTTGGGAAATACAAGGGGGTCATATACAAAGGCAACAATTTACTACTCTGTGAATTAAAACATGAAATATAGTAACACTCTTAGCACAGTAGTACGCAATCCAATTCATTCATCCTAGAGCTAGCCTGTCTCAATGCAATACCGGAGGTTTATAAGCCCAGTCGGGCTCTTGCAAGCACGTGTGGTTCCCCTGGGAATCAACAGGACCCTACACGTGTGGCAGAGGCAGAATTTTGTTCAACACTCACTGTTTGTTTTTTCAAGGATAAAAGACTGGTTTCACTAGTACCTGGAAGACACTGACATCATGTCACGTTAAAATACTGTCAGCAACGTTAAAATACTGTCAGCCCTCACTCAAAACTATAAATGGGGAAGGGAATCTGGGTAAGCTAGCATACAAACTTCAGTGATATTTAAAAAAAAAACCAAACCCAAACCTCCCCAAAAAGCAAGGAGAACCAATACCTCATGTAGCCAAACACATCGTGCTCGACAAGGTCACCCTCCTAATTCAGAGAATTCAGTTAATCCTCTGGATGAATGCAGCATGTGTTGCACTCCCAATGAAACCACACAGGCTCCAAATAAGAGGCCATCAACTACTACTATAAATGCAATCAATTGGCTGGGAGTCTGAATAACACCATTCGATTTTCCCCTTTCCAATAAACAACCAAAACAAAGAGAAGTGTTTCACTGAAGGTGTGCATTGTTTAAAAGGCCAAAAGGTGCCTTTCTTTCTAAATTTTAAAACCATTAATCAAGCATGAAATAAACAACATGTGCAAGTCAAAGGTTAATATCCCAGGGTCTTTAATGTGCGATTACCACCCACTTCTTTTCCATTAACACCATCACCTCCTCCCTGTCTTTCAACACCCCTCCCAACTATTCTTGCCTTGTGTCCCACTGATTCACGCAACTGAAAAGTAGTAATTATTTTGCACTTAATCTTCAGAAAACTGCTGCACAGAAAACAGGCTTTGCCTTCTGTTCCAAAGTCTGAAGGGAATGACCACGAGAGAGAAGCAATTGTTTCATTTCTCCTCTAAAGAGTTTGCCCAGGTTTTGTTGGTTTTTTTAAGGATGAAAAGACTAGTTTCACTAGTACCTTGAAAACACTCACATCATGCCACAACAAAAAAATTGTAAGCAAGAAGATACGCTACAGAGCAGATTTTGATTTTAGAGATAATGGCATTAGTCCAAGATAGATTTAAATGGTTTAAATAATGTGACTATAGACATTCACCAGTGCTTTTGAGCACGGAGCATGGCTTTAATTACATCTGAACAATTAATCTTTACAATTGTGCTGTTTAGAATGTTTCTCTAAGCGGGTATATTCTTAATAATTGGGAAATTAATTAAAATTACTATCTAAAGGGTTGTCAGAAATCTTCAGTAAAAAAAAAAACATTGGGCTGGGGTGGAAACAGCACAAAATAGTCCCTCTCCAAATGTGTGTTCTATCATATTCACTTGAAAAAACAAAACAAAGCAAAGCAAAGAGAGTGAAGCAGCCATTGTTCCTGCTTATGCTCTACATATCTAGAAAATATGGAGCAATATTTGAAAAATTTCAAAAGCATTGCCATACCAATAGGAAAAACAAAAGATATCAAAATGGTAACAAGTTAACTTAGAATTTGTTCCTCCGTTCTTTCCTGCGTTAGAATGAACCTATTGGTATAATATGTCTTTTTCATTTCTCAGGCTGATTTTTTTTTTTTAATTCTGCCTAAACTGTATTCATGATGCAAGGCAAATCTCTAGCATTATTACTGGTATTTACAGAAGGAAGATTCTTCCCAAGTCATCTTTTCAGCAGCGAAAACAAGGGCTGCTGTGTTTACTCAGAAAATATTTCTCAAACTTCATTAAGCGATCAAGTTAGAGAAGAGAAGAAAAATGCAAGTGCGATCCAACCGCTATGTAGCTCAGCTGGCAGCACCTCTGACCTCTGGCACATCAAGGTTGGCTGGACAGACTGAGCTTGCAGGTTGCTCATTAGGTTTAATTCCACTCTTCTGAAAACACGGTTTGCTGAATAAGAAAACCAGATTAATTTAGAACTGTGCTTCAAGAGGAGCAACTTACACCAAACAACTTTGATTTTAGCAGGTAGATATCAATGGATCTGACTTATGACTTCTATTTCCAGACAAGCATCCTGGTGAATACAACTCATGATGACAATTCATATTCAAGAACACAGGTGAGTTTATGATATGCAAGTCCAGAACATGTTTCCTTAGCACTTCTGGACTTATTTAACCACCACACTAGGAAGAGCTTTTAACCTTATTGCTAAAATCCCTTCTGTTGTGGAGTTACTCTGCATTACCCGGGATGGGAAGGCACTGCACATGGACTGGTCCATGTCCAGCAAGGTGTATATTTTATGATTATCTTGGCCAACTCTAGAAGTCTTTAGAGGTGTCAGTGGAGACTGGCTTTATAGCATATTGTAAGGAAGTTGCGTGTTCTGGTGCTCTGAAAAAAAATTTCTGCTGCCTTAAACTCCAGTGCCTCCATATCTGCTATTCGCTCTCTTACATGCTTCAGGCAATGGGTCGTAGGGCACAGACAGGATTTTCACATGTCAGAGACAAGGAAAATCTATTTCAGGCTCTCAGTGTGGAAAGTGGTGGTATGGGTCACTGAACAGTATCAGTCACTTTATCTCACAGGAGCTGTGGATGAGAAGGCTGGGTAGAAGGAGGACAATGCCTCAAGCAGGACAATGCTAGAAGTGTCTCATCTGCTCCCTGGGACAGCGTCAGTACACCTAGGAGCTATTACATGCATGTGCAGCTAGGGATGGGCATTCAGATTTTTTCAAACAAACACCAAGTCATTCAGCAATTTGTGGAAGTGGGTTTAAAAAAAGAATATAAACAAACATCTGAGGCCCTCTTTGCCTTTCCATTACTCACTGATTCCAAAGATGCATTTTTTGTGTTTCCGTCTCTTCTTCTTCTCAACAAGTGCCACATATTTTCAGAAAATTAATTTGAGGATCTATAGTACTAACTTCAGCAGCAGTGCACATGCATTTCAAGTAACTGCCTTAACATCAGGTTAACCTTGACCTATGCAGGATTTGGTGGCATATATTGAAAATCCCATGTGTCAGTGCAACGACGAAGCAGCAGTGAGTAACCTGCATGCCTAATACCAAGCTTCATTTGGCTTTTCTTCAAGTGTAACTCTCACACTGGGGCTACACAGAAACCACCAGGTAGTCCAGATCCTGCAAAAGAAAGAAATTGAGCTAAGAGATGACACTGAAGCCATCGTTACATCAGTCTAGGACCACTCCTTTCTGTAAGGGACAGTGTGTTGCATCTCTGGAGGCCATCTCCATCTCCCTCCTGAGAAAAACCTTACTTGCCCCATTCACTCTGCAAGGAAGGAGATACTGGTTCTGTGGCTCTGACTGTGTGAAGATCACAATATGCATGCTGGAGCATCAGAAAAGTTATTTGCTTCTGGCATAACATAGTGCTTGCAGTCCAAATACCCAAGAATCTCTGTCATCTAATGGCTGGAATAAATCAGGAGTTGACTTGCACGCATTGACTGATCATCATAAAATGAAAATGGTTGGAACTCAGTTCCTCAAAATCTCTGCATGAAAAACTAATGTGATATTACTAGAGAGAACCGCAGTTTGAAAATGGAAGGAACGTGTGATGGGACTGGAAGTAATCTGCAGGTAAATCTCAGCTATATTCAGGTCACGAACTCAACTCCCTTGTTACTTCTGAGCCTGAAATTTATTTAATAGAAAGAAATAAAATGTGAGAGGGAAGGGAATGAATTATCCTATTTTAACATCATTGAATTATGCGCCATGAAGTTACTGCACTGAAGTTTTCATCACCATCAGCAGAGGCTGGGTAACTTAGGGAGGAGCAGATCTGCCAACAACAGCCTTTAGCTATATCATAAGCGATGTTTTAAAAAGTGCTTACAAGTTTGTACACTTGGGAATTTCATGGGCCCACACCTGGTCTAAATCTGGTCTTTAATCATGTCATTGATGCTAGCAAATTCTTGCAATGAGCCTTAATAACCAAGGAAACTGATTTTACTTTACTCTTCAGAAGTCTCACATTAAAGGGCTCTGTATAATCGTGCTAACACAGAGAAAAAGAAAATGTTTCAGAACGTAGGCATATGGGGCAAAATATTTCTTTTTCTCACCCACATATTTACTCTACTGGCTTTAACATTATGAGATACAACATAGTTCAAAGAATGTAGGAAAATATGGGACCAATTATGTTGATACTTCCACAAATACGTGAATGAAGTGTGCTCCTTCACAGAGCAAACAATGCCAGAAGGACTCCAGTCATTCAGGAATAAACTGACCGAGGACTGTGTAAGAGATGTTGTACTAATGCTGTCACTGCCCTTGGTTTCCAGTTGCCAAACCACTTAGATACCTAATTTCAAGAGAAGAATCAAGTTAAATGATAATGATGAAAAAATACACAGTAGGAGTAAAGCAAAGTCATCCTGACTCCAAAAACCAGCCTGTACTGGGACTGTACTCAGCTTTTTCCATCTTCAACTGTATCGTGGGGATGATGTTTTGAAACAGCAGGTGCCTGTAGCATAGAACAGGAAAAATATTGTAAGAAACATAGGCTTACAGCTGCCCTATAGAGCTGGCTTATAGTCTAGGCAAGCGAAGTCAGGAGTTTTTGCTTATTTTAGCCTACTTTGACTAGTACCATAAACACAATCCTTTGAAAGAATGCCTGCAGAAATTCATTCTCTCTGGAGTCTACCAGTCATCAGTTCACAGGTGACTAATATCAAAACTGGAAACTACTACGAAATGCAACACACACAACTGAATCCAAGGATTCAAGATCAGTAATTTTTGTTATTTCCAAAGGCTTCTTCAGATATCTTTCTCTTAAAAAAATAAAAAGACTTCCCATGGTGATAAACTCAATAGAAGCAACCAGAACAGAAGTATGCCTGGTAGAACCACCTGGATTTAGTTGTGAAAGTGGCCCGTCAAACCTGGATCAGCGTAGTGCTTCCTTCTTCAGTCTGGCAACAGATAATAGTGGCAATAGGTTCCAGAGACTAATTTGGCTCTTTCCCTTATTTCAGTGGGTTATTGACTCTGAAAGAGGTTGATGAAACACAAATTCAAAGCTGTTAACTACTTTCCTATTCAACATTTAAACCACCAGTTAGCCACTGTTTTATCCAGGATGGTTACCTACCTTTCTAAGACAGGTTCCAAACAATAAATTAAAAATGAAAAAGCAAACCAAAGAAATGCCCCAAATGGCCACAGAGTCTGACCGTTTTCCAGAATTTCCCAGGTAGTCAGCCAGAAGTGCCCAAATGAGTTACTTGACACCCACAAGATAACTTAAGGAACTTTGTTTTCTACCCGCAATGATGTGAACTATTTGCAAGATGCTATGCAAGAGAAAGATATGCAATGGTATAGATCCACAAAGATCTCTTACAAAAGAGGTATTTATAAATTCCCCCCCAAATGAAAATAAGATCAAATGTATTCAAGCTTAGTGTTCTATCAAAGTACACAAAATGAATAACAAGGGAACGGGTTAGTAAGTAGCAAGAATTCTTAATTGATTCCTCTATGGATGAGATCACAGAAAATTATCTTACAGCCAACCTACTGCAAATGAAATAAATTTATGTTTGGTTTCTAATGTAATATACCTTTTAAAAGCAAATTACAGAGCTTTAGTAAAAACTGATTCAGTGTTAAAGTCAGTGTTTAAAAAATGACTCTTGCAGCTACAGAGACATAACAAAATGACCATGAGGACACAAGCATCATTTCAATCACACTGCAGAAAATGTGGATTTAAATGTCACCAGTACGCAGCCATCTAGACTAATAGTTCATCTATGTCAAGCTCAAGTTACCACTTGAGTCTTTTTTAGTGCCACTATCACATTCAAGACTTCCACAACACTTTGCCATTTACCAGCAAAATCTAGTCCAAGAGTGACGCAGATTGCCATTTTGCCTTCATCTGTTTATTAATAAAATGTGATAGAAAACTACATGAATCAAAGAGCATGTACATTTCTCATACTACGCCTATAGTAAGTCAAGTTACAGAAGTCCTTTCATTGAACTCCGTTTAGCTACTTATTAAAAACTAACTAAAAGGTCTTTTCAGTTCAGCATGTGCCAAAAAGGAGCACTTAGTGATTTGTGTAGTAGAGTTCGGTTCTCCCTTGTCTCTGCACTAGAGTAAGAGAGAGGTTAGGCTGTAGGTAGGGCATGTAACCCAAAGAAAGATGGTCAAGAGCACTGCTGATCCTTCATATTGGCAGGAGTGCTGTGAGGAAGGTGAAATTACTCAGGTGGAAGCAATGTTCATAAAATTATATATGCCATGTGTTATCAGTCCTTAACTCTTGACAATAAAACCAAGAATTTGGCCCTGAATGAAAAAATGAAAATTTTATCCAGAAACAAATAATTTTCCTGCTCTATCTCCCCTTCTTCTAAACAAAAAAAAATCCCTAAGTAAAATATTTTGGTCTTCCAGTGTTCCAATCACCCTCTCAGGTTTTCCTTTTCTCAACAGTGTTGAAACATAAATAAATTTCCAAAAATTCAAAGAGACATTTCAATGTTCAGAATCAGGAGAGCTTTATTTAATCAGCCTAGCTTCAACTGCATTCATACCTGCTGACAAGGTCTTAGTTTTGACCTTCTTTGTTGCTTGTCCTTTATATTTTTTGAAGAACTTTTCTCATTTTAGGAAAGATGGCGTTTGCTGGACAAAAGCAAGAAAGGGGGAAAAAACCACTTTGTTATTGTGTTTCTGTGAAACCTATTTGCAGAACTTTGTAAGATAAAGAGAAAAAGAAGAAGCACCCACACCAAATACAGGCAGTAAATGGGAATTTTGGATATTTCAGAGAATCATCAAAGGATGTTCCATTGAGTCACCAGAGCTGCGACTTGGAATGTCGTGCCATGACTCCCTGCTGCCATCTCATCAACATGCAGGCATGGAAGATGTACTTATGTTCAAAGACCATCAAACAGGCAACAACGGCGGTGAAAGAGGATGGGACTGGAGTTAAAGCTAAAAGCTATTAAATATTTTAGAAACATAGAATCATAGAATAGTTTGGGTTGGAAGGGACCTTTAAAGGTCATCTAGTCCAACCCTCCATGCAATAAGCAGGGACATCTACAACTAGATCAGGTTGCGCAGAGCCCCGTCCAACCTGACCTTGAATGTTTCCAGGGATGGGGCATCTACCATCTCTCTGAGTAACCTGTTCCAGTGTTTCACCAACATCATTGTAAAAAATGTCTTCCTAATATCTTGTCTAAATCCACCCTCTTTTAGTTTAAAACCATTACCCCTTGTCCTATCGCAACAGCCCCTGCTAAAAAGTTTGTCCCCATCTTTCTTATAAGCCCCCTTTAAGTACTGAAAGGCTGCAATAAGGTCTCCCTGGAGCCTTTTCTTCTCCTGGCTGAACAACCCCAGCTCTCTCAGCCTTTCTTCATAGGAGAGGTGTTCCAACCCTCCAATCATTTTTGTGGCCCTTCTCTGGACCTGCTCCAGCAGGTCCATGTCTTCCCTGTGCTGAGGATCCCAGAGCTGGGCGCAGTACTGCAGGTGAGGTCTCACCAGAGCAGAGGAGAGGGGCAGAATCACCGCCCTCGACCTGCTGGCCACGCTTCTTGTGATGCAGCCCAGGATACGGTTGGCTTTCTGGGCTGTGAGAGCACATCGCTGGCTTATGTCCAGCTTTTCATCCACCAATATCCCCAAGTCCTTCTCTGCAGGCAGGGCTGCACTCAATCCCTTTGTCCCCCATGCTGTATTGATACCAGGGGTTGCCCCAACCCAGGTGCAGGACTTTGCACTTGTCCTTGTTGAACCTCATGAGGTTCACATAAGCCCACTTCTCAAGCTTGTCCAGGTGCCTCTGGATGTCATCCCATCCCTCAGGCATGTCAACTGCACCATTCAGCTTGGTGTCATCTACAAACTTGCTGAGGGTGCGCTCGATCCCACTATGTCGCTGATGAAGCTATTAAACAGTACTGGTCCCAGTATGGACCCCTGAGGGACACCACTCGTCACTGATCGCCATCTGCACATTGAGCCATTGACCACTACCCTCTGGATGCGACCATCCAGCCAATTCCTCATCCACCAACCAGTCCACTCATCAAATCTGTATCTCACCAATTTAGAGAGAAGGATGCTGTGGGGGACCATGTCAAAGGCCTTACAGAAGCCCAGACAGATGACATTCGTAGCTCCTCCCTTGTCCACTGATGTAGTCACTCCATCACAGAAGGCCACTAGGTTGGTCAGGCAGGACTTGGCCTTGGTGAAGCCATGCTGGCTGTCTCGAATCAACCCCCTGTCCTGCACATGCCTTAGCATAGCTTCTAGGAGGATTAGTGTTGGGCAGAGGGAGGAAGGAAAAAAAGCTAAACAGCCCTTGCTTTTATTTAGAAGTCATTCTTGATCTGGGCACTGTATTCTGCAAACAATAAAAATCTCAGTAGGGTGGTTTTAAACTGGTGTCTGACCACTTGTGACTGTTTATTTCTACCCAGCTCTCCAGCTTGAAACTTGCTTATCAATGCAGAGCTTCTTTGCCTCATTGCTGAAATTATCTCCAATGCACTGCCAAAATAATGACAATATGTTGTGACAGTCTGTGGAGGTTTGCCTTCATTACCTCTGCATCACGGTGACACAGAACCACCGGACTGCTTTGATACTCAAAAGAAAGGACAACAGGTTACATAAACAGTGTTTTCTAGCAACAGAATAAAAACAAATTCCTCTCAGACCCTCCAAAGTAATGGCCTAGTTCACTTATTACTGCTCCAGAATGAATTACTATTAGGTTTTTTTTCCTTAAAATTGCCCCCCCCCCCTTCATAAGCAGCCTGCATCCCAAAACAAGAACTTTGAAAATGCACTGTGCATCAGTGCTGATGTTGTATACTCCACTTTCCTTCACTTCTATTCAGTCTTACTGTGGCAACTCCTACATGCAAGGTTACCCCCTTCTTATATTCTTCAGAATTATATTTTTCAGCTTCCTCAGAGGTATCTTAAAGAAATCATTCCCCAAAACATATGAGCTCTACAGGAGTTTGTATCTGTGACATGCAGATAAAGCTTTGAAATTAAATAATAGTGATTTTACTGGAGTCTTATATTGCCTAATAGTTTGTAGGGTAACTCGGTGTCTTATGCACGTTGAAATGCTTTTAAGTAACTAAAGCAATTCTCCAGTGTATGTTCCAAGATATATCGACTCTTGCTTTAACTATTTTGGCGGTTTGGATGACTAATCAGCTTTGTCTGTTGCAAGTTAAGACTTTCTGTAAGGATATTTGGATTTGCTACTTCCAGGAGAGCAATGCTGCCTGAATTTGCAGTGTCCTTAAATAGATCATAGCAACCCTTATCTTCTTAGGTTCTTCTGTAAATTCATCAGCTGTTCAGCTGTTCCTTCAACAATTTTTAACTGCTGGTTTGTCAAGGTTATTTTAAATATTGCCAATTTAATGTACTAATTTTTATGGCTTAATAACAATGCATTAGGACACAGTCCAAAGACCAAAGATGAAAGTTTTATAGTCCAGATGGAGTTTTACCATAAAACCTGTTCATCTGCAGTAAACAGAATTTTTCATAATGAACTATTAGACAATTTTCTTTTTGACATGGTCTTCCAAATTGCCATGTTACCTAGGATTGGTTTTCCGACTAACTTCACGTTACATAAAACGGAGGCAGACATGGACCTCTATTTAAAAGCCAAGTGGAACTGAGCCTACTGGCCAAAAAAACCTACATGTTACATATACGCTTGAGAAAAAGTAACATTTCACTGTATGAGGTAATTGACATCATTGTGAAATATAGCAAAATATGAGCAAAACAGAACCCTCAATACAGTAGTTACTCCGGAAAAAAGGTAATTGCACCACAATTTCAGATTTTTAACTGTAAACTTGATTAATGACTCCTTTATAGATTGCACCATCTTCCTTGTGGAAGCGATTTCTTCCCAAACCTAAAACAGTGATTCTTCTAGACTTCAGCAAACCATTTTGTTTCAAACAGCATCCATCATCTTGCCAATGAAAATGTCAATAGCACAGAGAGAAGCAGTGCATTTATCTAATTTTTCCACGTAGAAGGTATATATGTAATAAATCTAATATGAAAAATATCTCATGTTGTTTTTATGACATGTAAACACATTTGATATATTTTCCCTCCAAATCAAATTATTTAGAATACTGCAAGATATGTCACTTAAAAGGACTCTAGGATTATGTGTTATTCCTCTACAAGCATGGTTCCAAATATTAAAAAAATCTCATGTTTTCTATTTGTCACTGACAGAAGATTCATTAAAATCTGGTAAAACAACAACTGCTTCTATTTCTGTCAGCTCTCAGTCAAACATTCTTTCTTATGATATGATCTTAATAGTTCTTAGGCTTTTTTTAACTTTATGCAAATGTTTGTCTAGTTCAGTATAAATCTTCACTTTCTTTACTAACACTATTACTTCACCAGCTTTCAGTTACTACTCAATTATTTTCAATGTTTCCACCTAAAAGGTAACATCAATGGGCTACTCTCCAAGCACCAACTGAACCACTTCTGTTTCAAATTCCAGCTTAGCACCCACTGCTGCAGTACAAGTAAACCAACCAGTGATGACTATAGTGTGATATAACAGAATACAATTATTATTTTTTAAATTAAGTTCAGAGATGGAAAGTCATCAACATATCAGTAGACATAATGGCATGACCTTATTTTTCTTACTCACATTCCCCTTCTGTCTCTTGGAATTAGTCTAGAAGGACATTGCTGTCTCATTTGAAACAGGTCTACTGACAGAAGTGTCTGGATGTGGAATACATTTCCTCTCCGGAGCCATGAGTCTGAGTGAGTTCTCTAGGCTCCACTTAAACACAAATACTGTGAGCCAGCCACTGCAGTAAGTGACATTTACTGGCCTATTCCTGAAAGACCTGAAGACCTTCTCCTTCCACAGACATTAACAGAGCTAAAGCTCATCAGGCCTCAGGATCAGCTGGCTCCATTTTGCACAAATCCCTGGAAGAAGCCACTTTTGAGTACATTTTCCCAATTTGCACGTACATAGTTACGTAGAAGGGAGTGTTAGTGCTTGCACTATCCAACACTGAGCTCCTCAGAGGACACCTGATTTGTGTGCAGACAACTGCGTGAATCAGTGCTCCAAGTAGACAGTGAGGACCGAGAAGCTCTGACAGAAGGGCTGGCTTTTTAAATGCTTCTGCCCTGCACAGGGTTTCTGTGATGCCTTGAGATAGTTCAGCTCCAGAGGACTGGAAGCTCAGGGCACCAGGACCAGTGAGCCTTGGGGGATGCTCAGAGAAGGGACTCAAAGCCAAATCCTGGTCCACTGATGTCCAGTTGAGAAGAGAGGACAGCTCACACTCCCATTACCTTATCTGTCTTTGTTGGGTTAACAGAAGACAGGTGTCACATTTGTCACTCAATTAAATTCTAAATATAGATGGGAAAGTGGGAAAAAACAACTGAGTAATTTTCAAGGATAGAAAAGAAACATTAAAGAAGATTAAAAGCAAAACATACAACAATTATCATTACATATTACATCTTTCTACAAAATGTTTCTGCAAGGAAGTTTTACCATAGTATTTCTTATAACGATTGTCAGGCAAACACTGAGCATGTGGGTAAGGCTCTGATTTTACACCAACAAAATCCCAAGTATTTTAATGGAAAGCATAGTGTTGGACCCTTGCAATGTATATTATACTGACTAGCATAAGCTGGTTGCAGAACATAATCAAAAACACAGTAGTATTTTTGCCCCCAACTCGCTTGTTTCTCTGACATTATACATGAAAGTTTATCTTAAAGAGATGGGACCCAGTTCTCAGAAGCCAGCATCCATCTGTGGCAACAACTTTCCATCCATACACTTATCTTTGCAGTAATAACTGATCTACATATAAACAAACCAGTTCTGTACATGCAAATTCTAACAGCTCTCAGGCAGATTGCTTCGTCAACACGTGCAGGCGATACCACAGGCGGCTAGTACAAAAAAATGCACGTGCATCCGTGCAAGTCAGATTCCCTGTTGGAAAAACGGCTACACATCTCCCAGCCATACACCTCTGATCCATCTCAAAGTGGAGCTTTACTGCAAAATTTAGCACGAATTAGATAACACTTCTCTAAGAAAATGAGAAATTCTGTATTATTACATCCCTGCGCTACCAATCAAATGTAATGAATTTTTGATCTTCTGTAGTATAAACCATATTAATGCTAGCCATCAAAAGCAAACATTCGCAGACTCCGAAATACAGCTGTAAATATTCTTGCCCAGGGTGCTGATCTTGGTGGCAATTTCTGGCATTGATTCCTCTCTACTTTTCCTAAGTCCATACCGGTCAAATCTGGGTGAAACAATAGCTTTATGAAGGATTCTGTCAGTTCCTGTGAATTATTGCAGCTAGCTGCTCAAGCGACGTAAAGCTGACATTATTTTTACAATTCTCTCAAGCTGAAATTTAAACTACTTTCAGCTATTCTCTTGTAGTATTTTTAATTGGATCAATATCATTCAGCCATTTTGAAAACTGTTATGACACACATAAACTAATACATACATACAGGAACATACTCTTTAATATAGGAGAATAAAGGTTATGCTGCAATACTTTTTTATATACATGTAACATTAAAGTGTTTATTAGAGGAGCCCAAGAGGGCTATAGGTTCCCTCATTGTACTGTAAGTGTTTCGTATGGGATGCACGTTCCCTGCGAGGTAACAGCCACGCATCTGCACTTTAATCCATACTGTGAGTGACGGTGACCCCTCCTCACAACGCACTGCAACGTTCACTGGTGAAAATGCCCTATGGCTGCTCTGAATCTGGCCCCCTGAAGTCACATTACCATAGGGGTTTTTGATTTTAACTGTGGGAGTCCAGGCTAGATAGAATGTGAACTCAGGCAAGTGAGTATATTAAAAGGTTCCTCAATTCTCAGATCTGATTTCTGTTCATATTTAAAGCCCACAGTAGGGGAAAGAGGAAAGATTATTTTTTTTTCCTTGCAGCACTTCAGAGTCAATACATTTACCAAGATACGATCTGAATTCCATTCTGATTTGCAGAATGGTTAGCTAATTGGCAGGCACATACAATTTAAGAACTAGATTTCGTAGATTAAACTCATTACTTCAAGCTTTTTATGTTCAACTCCAAGTCCCCGCATAACCTCTTCCCCTGCCGATTATCTGCCCTGCTCCCTTTTCACGTCGCATTCCCCCGCTTCGGCGCTGTATCTGTCTCCTTCTCCAGGAAAGGTTGCCTCACCTGCCCCCGGTGCCTCCTCCTGTCCAGGCTCCCTCTCTCGCAGCCCGGGCTCCTCATACTGCTGCCACCGAAGGCTCAACCCGAGGGTTACGGCGGTCCTCCCTGAGCCACCAGCACCTCTGCACAAATTACTTGTCTCACTGAACTGTTACATTTCCAGGAATGAAGCTAGTTATTAGGCGGCAGCAGAGCTGGTTGTTGATCTGCGTTACCCTCCAGCTGACTGCCTTTTTAGCATGCACGATCTTCAGGCCACAGACTACGCCTTTCTTTTGTGTCTGGAAAGCCTGTAGCAGTTGCTGGGCACTAGGAACAAACCAACCTTTGTATCGGGAGCCACAAAAACTCTTCTCACCTAAGGGGACTGCGATCCTCGTCCACCTTGACTAAACAAAAAAATTAAAAAAAGGTCCGGGAATGTTTTAGGATGGGTAATCTTCTCCAAAGCAAGGCTGGTTTCCTATGTTAACTGTATGCTTACTATTTACACTGAAAATAAAGCTCATCAAAAGATTGAAGTTGCCTTTACTTTGAAAGGAATACGTCATCTTCAAATATGCAAAGCAGGTTTAACGTTGATAACCCAAGAGTTACTGACCTTGTATTTCAGCTGTTCTCAGTGTGCACTTTGGCTTTTTCTGTAATAAGATCATCTTACTACCAGATGATTATTGATCACTTATGACAGAAACAAAAAGCCTTGACCAGACTCATCTATTCATTGCGCTCAGTGCAAACCGATATAAAAAATGACAAACACCCCCCCCCCCCCCCCCAAACTGAGTCACGGTCGAAAACACCATCTAGGGATGAAACCCAGAGGGCTAGGGAAGCCAGCAAGCAAGAGTAAGTTTTAGCAGAGACCTGCTTGGTGAACGACTACCACCTGGTAATAGCAACGGCGCTACCAGCCGAGTATGACAAAAATCGAAGTCCTCGCCACCTAACCCAAACCTGCCAGGGCCCTGCCCGCGCAGCCCACCTGGGTGGGGGAGACAGCGGGGTATGGCAGGGTGAGGAGGCTGTGGAGCAGGGCTGGGGCTGGGGAGCAGCTCAGGACCCACAGGGCCATCAGCGCCGTTGCCAACCCAACGCCAAGGCAGCGGCAAGAAGATGCGCCCCCTCATCCTCAACTTCTCCGGACGGGCCCAGGTGGGTGGGCAAGGAGCGGGTCATGGAGGGAGAAGCTTCTAGACTAACCTGCTCACAGGTTTCCACGATGTGCTTCTCCGCCCGGCGGGGGCCAGACCGCGGCACCCAGCCGGAGGATGCTTTGGGCTACTCTGCCCCTCTCCTCTCCGACGCGACGGTGAGGGCTGGTCCCTGCCCGCCCCAGCGGGGGCTGCGAGGGGCTGCGGGGCGCTCCGGGCGGGGGCACGGCCGGGGGCAGGGCAAGTGCGGAGATGCGGCGGGTACCGGCCGCGCTGGGAACGGGCGGGCGGGTGGCTGCGTCCTCGCTCGCCGCAGATTTTAAGGTAAAGTGTGTGCGATTTCTCACCCTCACAAAAGGGAGGAGGAAGGAAAGATGATCAAGGAAACAAACCAGGCAGGGCAGGGATGGGGGGGGGGGGGGGGGAGAAGAAAAGGAGGGAGAAACAAAGGGAAGAATAAAACCCTCTCTGGGAACAAGCAAACAAAGAGGGTAAGAGGAGCTCGGCGGTCTCCCCGGGGGGTAACCCCCCGCCGGGCTCCCCGGCCCCGCGGCACCCCGCCCCGACGTACCGCCCCCCGGCAGCCGGAGGGGCTGCGGCCGCGGCCCCGGCCCCAGCCCCGGGCTGCCGCCCCCGGCCGCGCACGGCGGAGCCCCGCGGGCAGGACCCTGCGCCTCGCCGCTGTCGCGCAGGGAAGTTCGGCGGCGCGGAAATACCCCCGCGGGGTCGGGGCACCTTACCTGCCGGCTGGCACTCCTCGGGGAGCGGGGGGGGAGAAGCGGAAAAAAAAATGGGGGGGAAAAAACACCCCAATAATAATAAAGCCACCCCAGTTTCCGAAATTGCACCGCTCGATCAGGTTACTATGGAAATCATCGCGAGGAGGCCAAAAAAAAAGCCAGAAGCCACCCTCATCCTCTCCGCCTCCGGCAGGGACCGCGGCGCCGGCAGCCGCTGCCTCCCCGGGCGCAGGGCTGCGCTCCCCCCCGCCGGCCGCCGGCTCCTCTCCGCCGCCGCGCACCGGCAGCCGGCCCCGGCCCCAGCCCCGCGCCGCGCCGCCAGCGGTGCTGCCCCCCGCCGCACAGCTGGAATTTAAAGGGGCCGTGCTCACCGGGCGCCGCTGCCCCCGCCGCCGAGGGCCGGCTGGGTGTGCCTTTTTAACCAAAAGTTTCCCGCGGGGGCCAGGCGGGGATGCGCTGAAATAGGGGCATCGGCAGGGGCACACGGGGGAAAGGGAGCAAAGTATTTGCTGTGCGTAGCCCTGGGCGTTCCGAATTAATATATGCGTAACAGCAGGATCCAAAGGCCTCAACAGGGCTCAGTTGCAATGAGCGCTGTACGCAGACATGGATAAGAAGAGGCAGCCCCGGCCTCTGAGAGCTGGTAATGTAAGCGGGGAGGACAGACAAAAGGCAAGAAAGGGTACAAAATGCACGAAGGGGGGATGAAAACTTCCTAAAACCCCGGCCCCCCCCCCCACCTCCAGCCCGGCACCTATAATTTTTAGCTGCAATTAAAAGACTCAAAAAAGACAACAAACAGTTCTGAAACAGCTCATCCTCCCTGCGCTCCTTTACCGATAATCTGAAGTGCTTGTCAAGCCCCACCAGTCCTGACAAGTGAGCTTGGCCTGCAGAAATCCCTAGCAGCCCGGAGGCTGGAAGCTGGACTCATTTGAAGCCGAACCGTGACCACGGACAGAGCTGTGCCAACAGCTGCCGCTCACAGGCACAAGTGGACTTTGGCTTGAGTGGGTGGACAGAGCGTGGCAGGCGCTGCCACCACTTCGCTCTGCCCTACTGAGTCTCCACCCTCGCCCCTCACGTGCTGCTCTGCTCTCTCCCACTCGTGTGGGAGCTGCCTCCCACCAGAAGCCCCCTCTCTGCTCGAGCACTGTCAGGTCTGCAGCTGATTCAGGATCTACTACCAAAGGGCTAGTTTTTGCCCACATAAAATACATTCCACAAGTTTCTGCTGATGAGGGACGGGGCTGTCCCAGCTCTGAAAAATGTCTGCCTGCAGAGCACAGGGGAACCCCATCTTTGCTCTGTTGTTGCAGACTAACACCCTATGTGCTCCAGCTCCCAAGAAGGGGAAATGTGGAGAAAAAAGTCTTCAGATGTTTGCCCTAAACACCTATGAAGAAAAGGAGCCCTATGCTATCACAGGCGAAAGGAATGCAAGAGTGGGAGGGAGAGAAGAAAAAGACCAGTGAGTAACATCCAGGTCCAAAAGCTTCTGGATACCTCCCCTGGAGTAAAAATGTGAATTTCTTCTCTCTGTTCTTCCTGTAAGAGCTAGAGGAGGAAGAACACTTTACAAGTGGTAGGTTTAGGGAAGATGATTTGCAGTTAGTGGCCCCCATGACACCTGCGGGTCTTTGAAAAAACCTTCTTCTTCCAGACTGTCAGCCAGTTAGGCCTCACAGCTCTTTTTTTGCACAAATATTCAGCACTGCTGGTTGGCGTAGCTGTGGCTGAAACTGTACTTTCCAAGCAGATCCTAAATTGTTCATGGGGTTTGAGGTGAGGGAATTAGCTACTGGAGCCGTGTTTGGATGCAGGAGGAAAAAAAAACAAACAAAAGAAACAAAAAACCTCTCCTACTGAGCTGTGTGGTATTTCCCCGTTCCAAATAATTCCTGGCATTTCAGCTAACCATTTCTATTTTAAAAAGCGAGAGGCGTAAAAAATACGGCAGCTAGCAGCCTAGTGAGAGCTTAGTGTTAAGAAATAAGAAAGGCTATTTAAAAAGGCTGACCAAAAGGCAGGAATTGACAGCCACATTGCCCGGGAGCCCAGCTTTCCAAATACCACCATAACTTGCAATATTCCTACCAGAATAAAACAGGATGGATTTTGACCTTAGTTTACAAAACACAGTAAAACATAATAGGATGTCTGAGGCTGCCTTTTCTTAAAGGTGCGGGACAAGTGGGAGGCCGAATAGCTTAAAATTAGAATAACGAAGTGATAGATCCATGAGAGAAGATCCCAGGTGACAGACATCTTTCAGAAAAGACAATCCCAGGAGTGGGTAACTCGGAGGTGATTTCTTTCAGCGCGTGGAAGACACAGAGCAGCGAGGTATCCAGGCAGTCTCTATGCTGCAAGACTTCTCCCTGAAAGGTTAATTGGGTTAGAGGTGTAATTTTTATCCAGCGGAGATGTGCCAGCAGAGGCCTTTAATGTAGATGCAGTTCATATTGACAGAACTATGGTTTTGCTCGCATAACATTTTTCACCGTGGTGTGGAGTAATTTCATTACGCCAGTACGAAGATCAGACCTGGTGGTCCAGCCGCATCTGCTCAGCCACTCTGTCAGTGCAGCGCGCTGAGCCCCTATACCAAAACAGCATGCACAAGGCTCCCATCTCCTTTTCGCTGACGACTAATCTATGATTGCTGTTTTTCCAGAAGATGTTTTGCAGATGGATAGCATATTTTACTGTTTCTTAGGCTCAACCTCTCTGTCTTAACCTCCAAGCAGTTTTAGGAGCCTGTGTCTGATGGTGCAGCAGTAACCAGTCCTCTAGGAAGTGATATTCCAGAGCAGAGAAAGTATCTTGAAATAGTTTACGTATTAGCAAGGATTTTCTGTAATGACTTTCACAGTTTTGCAGAGAAAATATCTAGTTAATTGTCTATTTTTCCTTTTATTGCAAAACACATGACTAACAAAGCATGGTGAGGAATGCAAAGGTGATTCTCAGACAGCTTTAGAATAAACTGTATAGTTATACCTTTAATATATAAAACTTCATGGTAGTATATGAGAAGTTTTATTTTAAGTATTCTCAACGTGTCTATGATTAATTTGAAAAGGAAAAAACCCACCTTAGTTACATTGTGATTCTTTTCTATATGAGATATAAACAAGCGTGTTGATGTCATTTGCATGAGATTAAATGTAAATTTATTTCAGTGATATTTAGGATGACTGTGGTGATACAGTAATTTGAAATTGCATTATCTTGTTTTGTGTATTTAAACGCTATCAATTATCTTAGCTAAGATATGCTCATGTAAGTGGAATGACCAAACAATGGCAAGCTTACAAAGGCAAACTAAGATATTATCCCTGTGGACTGTGGACTTTCAGTCCTTTCAAAATTACATCACCTTGTGACATGTGACCTCGCCACAAAGACTAAAGGAGTCTCCTACCAACCATAAAGATTTATACAACGCTGCTGGTCAAATACATTAGCAGCTTTTGTATGCTAAATCCCCATCTCAGACAAAAACCTGTTTATAAGGCTCTGGAGTAGAGTGATAGCAAAAGAGTGTGCTTCTTCATCCCCAAAGTATGCTGTATTAAAAGCAAAAATGTATTGTTACAGCAATATTTAAAAGTTTGAAAACTCCAAACACTAATGTTTCTCTCTAAATGTTAACTCAGCCATGCTGCATATTCTCTGTATTTTCTGGTATAAAATAAAATGCAAAAACCTTTTCTGCTCAACATGGAAAGCACTGTAATCTGATATCACATCACATATTTGCATGTCCAAAAGGAAAATTACAACTGAACCTTTATTTTCTGAAAAAGAATTTAAATTAGAATAATCTGTTGAAGTTCAGGAATTTCACATCGCGCAGGTGAACCTTGAGGGGAGCTCTGTGTCTTCACTCTGCAAAGACACTCAGGCACCAGGATGGCACAAGTAACTGACAGTTACACAGCTCCTTCCAGATCTACAAATACCAGAAGTCCATTGGCACCTTTGTACTTTAATTTTGCATTCCCTCAGATGCCCGCTCTGGCTATTCGTAAGACCCTTTCCTGCCTGCCCACCTTTCCTCAGGCACCGTGACAGCACTCCTTCTCCTGCCACTGTCAGCCGAAAAGCTCCCCTGCGTTTTTCAGTTTGTCGCCTTGCTGAGCCCAGTCCGAGGCCATGCTCCCGATGTCCATGTCCGGGTCCTTCCCTGCCTCAGCAGGAGAAGGACAGCACCGGTGGAAGCTGCCGGGCAGGTGGGACAGCAGGTGGTGGTGGTGCAGAGGGCCACTGCGCTCCGAGGCCACCAGTCTGAGCTCCAGGCTGCACGCCCATGGAACAGTGTGTACAGCAGGAGGAGAAAGCCTGGGTGAAGCTGCACACGCATTGCAAAACCACGGGCACAACATGCTCAGGAGAGGTAACACCCTGAACACATTTCAGGGAAAAGCCCCCCAAAAAAAAGAAAAAAGAAAAAAAAAAAAGAGGTATCTTTCTCAAGAATAGGAAATTCCAGTCTTCATCAGGAGAATGAAAACTAGAGGTTGCTCTGGTTTCTTGATAAGCCATTTCAGATCATCTGTTTGTTGTTTGGATTGTCTTACCCCTCTTTCATTTAAGTGCAGCCACCTGGTAAGCACTGCCCTCTTTCCAGGCTTTGACAGCTTCCTGCTTTCTGCATCACTGCCTCTTTTAGGAGATATTTCTGCATTTTTTTTTCATAAATGAGTAAATGGGGCTTGTTATAAAGTTTTCTGAAACACTATTGGTGTTACAGATATCACTGGTTAGCGGCTGTATTTCCCAAATGAAAGTATGGCCCATTCTTCAGTGTGATACTGGAGTCACCGTCCACTAGTACAGCCACAGCATCTACAAGGACACATATGAACCTGAGGCCAAAGCACTCCTGCTTTCAGGTGGCAGGGACATCTCACTGGAGGCGGTGAGACCTGATAAATGACTTCTACTCTGTTGTTGTGACACCAGGTATGGACAATTCACAAGAATGGGTATTGTGAAAGGGAAGTAGGAGAGAGAAATTGTGTTTTTCATTGAAAAAAAAAAATAGTTGCAATAGTTTCCAGATTCTGTTAGCATATTGATACAGCTTCTGTATTCTGGGGATCTCCTGGCCGTATTGGGATGTCTTATCACCCTCTCTTTTCCAAGATGCCTATAAGATCCATAGTGCTTTTCTTAAGGCTCAAGGAACGATCCCCAAAAGGCTGTAATCCTCACTGGAAGCAAATCCTGTATTTTGATCCCCTGTTTACGTGTACACACATGCATACACACGTGCATCTATGTTAAAAGAAGAATACAAAGTCAAGCACTCTCAAATTAGGAAATGGCACAATTTAAATTGCCTGCCCGTCTTAATTTGGCCATTTATGCCTAGGCATACTCTTAAATGAGCTCATAAGATTCAGTGTACTTGCTGTATGATGCTCACTTAATGAGCATCTCCTCAGTTCTATGTTTTGTCCTAATTACTCACGATATGGTGTTATACTCTGTATATCATGCTCTGTAGGCAAAATTTTTCATTTCTATGCCCCTTGTTAGTGTAGGTGGTAAAACTTCACAAATAAGTAGCAGGTAGGGAGTTACTGAGAGGAAGGCTCCCTCCTTCATTTCCAACACTGACACCACCTTGGAGCAGAGCTACAGCGAAAGGCTGACCTTGCGCTTGGAGCCCTGCGTAGCTGGGATCATTGTGCCCTCTTCCCTGGTAGAGAAGCCATGACCCGGCTGCCAGCCTGTGGAGATGTGAGGTGCTCAGGAGCACGCAGTGAAGACTGAGTCCTCAGAAAGCAGAGATGCTGAAATGCGAGGCATCCCTGCAGCATCTGTGCAAATGTGATTTTTCAAAATCTAAAAGCTTGAGCAAATTTGGAAATGGGTTTTCTCAGTGAAGATGGAGTCTTCAGCGCCCTCACTCTTAGCTGTTAACAGAGAAGGCACTCAGCTGGAACTTATAAAATGACCCAAAGTGGACAGGTTTCTACAGGATGGTGAGGGACGTATCTCTGATTACTTCATTACTAATTTTACCTGCTCTAAAACTGGAGTTATTCAAAGGAAAAAGCACAACAAATTTGAGTACCGGTAAAGCTGCACCTTTTTTTCTGAGTCTCATTTTCATATATAGCCGAATTTTTCAACAATTTTGTTTTTATCATACCGTGGCTGCAAAACAACCAAAATGGTCAGAAATGGGCAATATTAGAAGTGTCTAAAACCAGTCTTTTCACAGGAAAAAGTGGGTGAAACGTTCAGTTCCTTTTATATCAGCAATTGCAATCTGACTCTGAAGAAGGGAAAAGCTCTCCAGTCCCCTGAGCCAAATTCACAGCTTCTTCAACAGCATGCTCGACTCTTTGTATAGTTTAAGCATTTCTAGAAAATTCACTTTCTTAATTTTTGCTGTTTCCGTTAGCCCCAGACCCTGCATGTTTTATACCAGCTGCATTCAACTGAAGGGATACCCAACAGGGGATACAAATTGGCTGCTGAATGGCCCTCTCTGACTCCATGCTGTTACTGTCAACCTCAAATGGCACAGAAAATGCTCTCTAGTTGACTTGCTTCCAAATGCCAAAAAAACCCACCCCCAAAACTTCTAAACATAAACCAGAAGAAAACCAAATTATTTACATTTAAATAACACTGCAGAACAGTTATATCACAAATATAACAACAAGAAAGCATTATAAAAGATATGCTTACTGTAACACAGAGCAAAAGTATCCTGAAGAGTGATTTTGTAATGTTTATAGAAGAGCTTATATACATTAGATATGAGCTTTCTTACTGAAAACGGAGTTTTCATGGGCAAACAGAATTTTTTCCTATAACTGGATCTCAGATTACTTGGATCTCTTCTGATTTTCTTTGTTTTTAACTCTAATTTTCTGTCAAAAGTTTCTGAGTGCCTTACAGGTCTATTGGCCCAACCTGTAGGATGTGTAAGATCACCTTTTTAGATATTTTAACATCTCTTGAAATGTGACTGCAAATAGAGGAGTATTATGGAGTACCCCATAATTCCAGCAAGCATTCGTCTTGTGGTATACAAGATCTGGAATTCATCTGGCACTCACTCAAGCTGGAAGAAGTGCTTTACCCTATTCCAAAAGCCCAGTCCTGGACAGAGGCAAAGCTACCTACAGTCAGTGGCGATAATTCACAGAAAATAAACATGAATCATGTATTCATGAAACGTGAATAAACAAGAAGATATGGGCTTTGGTCCAGACCTCAGGCATTTGGCGTGAGATTTCTGCCACCCAAACAATGAGATGGGAATTGAAGTAGCAGCAGCAGCAAGAGATGCTAAGGATTACTCATATGGCAGCTAACGAGTTTCTGAGTACTGGTGAAGAACAAAATTCTTTCCACGAGTGACTTCTGGCAGGCTGTACCTGGAGGAAATCCCCTTTGGTATAGATGGCCATATTGTCAATCATTCAGGCAGCTTCTGCATTAAATGCGGAAAGTGGACAATTTGTTAGCAGTGTGTCCCTACATTATTTTAAGCCCTTGCTGTTTCAACTTTCCCTGCTTATTGGGGATCAAAGCCACCTTCTCACTTCCCCCACCTCTTTCAACTGTACTTATTTCTAGTTACAACAAAAGAGGACAGCAATTTCTGCTTTAATTTGGGGCAAGCCTTATTTATTCCTGTAGACAAAAACAAATGGCAGACATCACCTTCCTCATTTCTCCTGCAGTTATGTCTGGATTCTCTCTCTAGAATAGCTAGCAAATTTATTTCCCTTCTAAATGGTCGAGTTCTGCTGCACATAGAGGTTTGTGGTCTTTGGTGCTTAGTATGAGCAAACACTGAGAGAAGCGTACAGAGAAGAGTGTTTTCTGTAAGATACATATGATAGTCTTTCTGTTACATGTGTTCCTGCTTCAGCCTCATCTGTAACAGTGGGTCCAGATTTGGGCATGGATTTAAAAAACAATGTGCATCACTTAGAATCACTTAGAGATACAACGATGACCAGAGATTTAGAAATCACAATTTGTGAGGAAGGATTTTTTACCAAAAGCCTGTAAGGGATATAGGAGAATGCAGACTCGTCTTTCTCTTATATCAAAATGTCTCCTAGCTAAATTTCTGGGGGTCCGTATATCAAATTAACAACGAAGACTTGTCAAAATAAAGTCAATAGTCAATGGCAGAATTCCTCACCCCAGTAAAACAAGTGAAATGTAAAGTGCAAACTAAGGATCAGAAAGGAAAGAACGAAAATAAGATGTAAAAAAATCCTAACAGAGGCTCCTGAAGATGTCACATCAACTGCTGAAGTTAAAATATTAGCAGAGGTTGATCTGACTGTTAATGTTTCCTTATAATTTCATTTATGAGAAAGCAGCAAGGACAGAAGATTTCCATCCCAAACTGCTACCAGGTTAAGTTCTTCTGCTTGAGTGGAACAACTAAACCTTAATACAACCTCCAAAGAAGATCACACAAGAATCTGTCTCTCAGGGTGTGATCGGAGTAGATCCATTTGTTTGTGTAATTGCCACCAGGATGGAAGTCTGTGCTTCTGTATTTGTGCCACTGCAATTATTTTCCTAGGAATGCAGCATCTGAATTTTAATATCCCATATATTCAGTGCAACACAGCATATTACAATATCTTGACCTTTTCAGTGTTCAATAAATTGATTGCCTGGTCATTCCAGTCGTCCCTTGTTTACAGCCATGGAAACCTTAGAAGAAGGGGTAACGTGGGCATCTCCGAGTCATATCTTCTATGTTTATCAGCACTTTCTGAATCATACTGCTGGTGTCTTGAAGGTTTGACAGAAGCTACATGCTGTGTGCCTGAGGTGCAGCAGCATATAAAATCATTCCAGAAAAGGCAGGGATAAGAGCTACAGGCTGGCTCATAAGGTCCACCACAGGTAGTCCTGTTGAAGGTCACATTAGTTGACCAGTATTGTTATCAAATTGTGATCTCTCCAGTGAGTTATTCTGACAGACAGATAAACCCCCAGCTAAATAAATAACATGCATAACCTTCAACCAACCAAATGTAACTGTTTAATTAATGTGCTTTTTCTAAGTAAATTAAAAAGCAGGGGAAAAAGGCTTCTGGTCTTTTAAGGATGAATAAAGCAGAAAATGTAATACCAGATCTCAACATGAAAGGGAGAGAATCCTCTTAAAGCTGAGGATACAGTGGTAATGCAAAGCAGGAAAATGGTTATTCATTTCCAGCCATCGCCTCAAATTGATGGACCAGTAAAAAGAAGACACAAATTGTAATAAACTGCAAATGTTGGAGGAAGATGTTAGCATCAATCCAAAGAAAGAGCAATTGCCACTTTCTCACTGCTTGTCCTACATCAAAGAAGGGAGAGGGAAAATGCCCATTTGGTAGTGTTCATTACAATTATTACTTTCTCCAAAAAACCCTGTAGAACTGAACAGAAATGCTCTGAGATGGGTCGGGTTCTTCCTTTGAGACTAAATATAGAAAGTTGTTCTGGGGAAGCTCTTCCACCTCCAGATGTGCCTTGAGATCTCACGTGTGCCTTAAGGTAAACTCATCTGCCCAGTGAGTGTGGAGCTGAAGAGGCCAGAACTGCTTTAGTAGCTTCCTACAGGCATAGCTCCAAACCTCTCACCTGCCCCTTCAAGCAGGGGCAACAGCAGCAGAAAGACCTGTTTTGTCTCAAAGCGCTGAACAGAAGAGGAGGAGCATGCAGTTACCCGCACTACTGAAAGGTGGTGGAGCAAGTGGGCATGACCTGTTATACTGACCACTACCCCAAAACTGCTTCTGCCATATTGTTATTCCTTGCCTACACTAGCTATTCCCAAACCTTTCCACTTTCAGATACATAGCACCATTTGAAGTCTCACATCCAGTCTGGGGTGCGGGCAGTGCTGTGAGGCTGTGAGACAAACCATGTGAGAGAGCCTGAAGCACACAGTGGCCTTCAGTTCCCGTCTCCTCTGCATCCCACGGAGAACAGCGCTGCCTTTCCAGCCTCCTGCTGAAAGTAATATCAAGATGAAAAGTAATCACGTTAGGGTGAATCCAGACAAAACAGAGCAGTCTCTTCTGGGAAGAGGAAAGCATGTTTAAGAATTTTCCCCTTCTTTCAAAAGCATAAATCTTAAGATTGTTAAAATAAGTCTCAGTCTCACGTTTTTGGACAACTTGTTGGTTTTGGATGCCCATTTACCTATCATAGCAAGATTCATCCTTTTCTGTCTTCAATTTATGAGAACATTTTGGACAAGCCAAGTAGAACTAAGCCTGGTCACTGCCATGCTGATGTTATTTCCTACAGGTTTGCTGCCGAAACTTGAGCTTCTTGAATGCTGACCAGTTCAATATGCTCCAGTCTTTTACCCAGCAATAAAGACCATCATATGCTGATCACTAACATAGTGATCTGCACTTTGTCTTCCTTCTTTATTCAATATAGAGCCTAAATCATGGCCTCTGTTCTGGTAATCAAAGGCTGCCCTGCTATTGGATTACATTATTAAGGCATTACCTATTGATATGTTACCAGTTACAATCTGTGCCTTAATAGAGACTGGACATCATCCCATTATCTTCCCAACATAATGGAAGAAGCATCAAGGTCAGAAGGCAACAAGTATTTATTATCTAAATCATCCATGGAAGAAAAAACCTGGGACATATATGGTGGTATAATTTGACTGACAACCAAGAAGCCTGCAGTAGCATCAGGCTGTGACTGATCATGAAAAAGACATGAGAGCAGGGGCAGGCACCTTCCAGAACAGCAGACGTAAGCACAGTAGGCAAGAAAGGATTGAAACCTATACCAAGAATGTAACCTTCTATAATGGTGGAGGTAAATTGCTTATATAGTTATATATCTCCGAATTACTTTTTGTATCACCAGTGAAAAATTAATATCTACAGGCCAAGCTATGGGATTGTTTGGAATGGGATGAAATAACAGTTAAGTGTATCGTTGTGATGTGTTATTTGTTTACATAATTTATGTTATGTCCATTAACCTCCAGCTAACATGGGGGATCTGGAGTGGACACCTTGTAAGTAGGAAACACTGCCTTGCAAAGCTTGCTATCCAAACGGGTTGTACAGGAGACAAGAAGAGGCACAAAATGAAGGGACTTACCCACGCTCACATGACAGATGGGTGCCAGACCCAGAAAATGGACAACAAATTCACAGTACTTGCATCTTATACTTGGCAGACAGGCTATGCAATTTATGGTTCTTGAAAAGGGACATAATGAAACATTCCCCTGAAATATATCCAAGCACTCTAACACATAAAATACAGGTTAGTATGATTGCAAAAAAAAAAAAAAGCCTTGTATATCTGAAAAATTGGTCAGAGGTCCTTTCATAAATACAAAAGTTAATTTGGTTGTTGGTTTGAGGTGTGAGCCATTGTATACATCTACCTATAGCCTATCCAAAGTTGCATACAGCATAAACACCTCACCAGCTGATTTTAACGTAGGCCAAAAAGATACAGAGGGCCAAAGCAGAACGGTATTTCTTTCTTTGGGACCCACTGTGTTTTATTTAACTTGCCTTGTCAAGGTTTTTCATTGGTTTCTGAGAGAGATTTGGCCAGAAATAGTTTGAGACGACGGTGCTTATGAATTTGTGCGTATTTTATTACTCAGGATACATTGCCAATATACGACACATTTCAAGATCTTTCAAATAGTCTGTGCTGAACACACAGTGAGAATGGTTTTACTCAGAAAACTTAGTTAAAGGGAAGTGTACAGTTTTCTTTCAGGAAAATAAGAATGAGTCATCCATGCACGCATTTGCTTTCCAGATCCAAGAGTCTGCAGTCTAGACTTATGGTTTTCATTTTTCTGAACACTTAATCACTCTCTCTGTAGGCTGTTACATCCTGATGTCAATTAAAGGTTCATGAGGATATGAAAAACAGAGCAGGGGGTACTAGATTTTTCTTCCAGGTGAGAAGATGCAATAGTTTTCCAGAGTCACGCCTTAAAAAAAAAAGCTAAGATCTTTAAGTCGAGGCACAACTCGGTTCTCTCCACGCCTGACCCACGGAGAAATGACTGCCTATCTGTATTAAAGTCTACATAAATTCATTTATGCCTCCTCAGGGTAAACAGGCTTGTAAAACCCTAGTGTACTCTCAAGTAACAACTGCAATTTGGCTCTGAGCTCTGCAAGACCACCAAAGGACTGGGAGATGATTTGCCTAGGAGAGAGGCTGTGCGTGTTGACAGGTGGAATGAGGGTCTTAGGAAATGAGAAAACGGCGATGATATATGGCATAGCATCACATGGAGGAGTCTTGGAGGAGAGGTTTCTCTTCCTTGACTCCATGTGTGCAAGATGGAACCCTGCAGCAGAGCCAAGTCCATGTTTTCCCTTACTCCAAGGACAGAGGATTAAAGAAGCCATCAGAAAGCATATGCATACATGCACAGAGAGCAAAGAGCAACCATTCCTCCAGCTGAGTATGTCCTCGGTTATCTTTATGTTTCCCAGTCACTTCCCAGCATGTGCATGAGTCAATTATATTGGGAGCAAACACTGATCAAGGTGCGCATTGGGCTCAGCTCTCCTAGATAGGAAAGGGGAAGAGGAGATCCTTCTGCTTCTTTGGTCAGGCCATAGGAGAAAGAGCTTCTCCCTGTTTCTCCCAAAGCAGAAGAGGAAATGAGGCATTTCCCAAGAGACAAAGAGGAGCGAAGTGTAGGTTGAAGAGCAGCTTCCTTGGCAGTCAGGCAGTGCAGCACTTTTCCATTTGCCTGTGAGGCTGGCGTGAGCCGCTGCTGCAGATGGCAATGTACGGGAGCAGGCTGCGGAGGGCATCCTGTGCTTGTCCCCCGTGCTGCCACCCTCGGTGTCCCCAGTGATGTCCTCCTGACAATGTCACTCAGGGACTGGAAATTAGGTTTATAAATGAGAATGCTTTGGTAACCCTAAAGCTGCAAGCATTTATTTTCCAAGTCGATGGAGAAGTCCCTAAGCAGCAGAAAAGGGGCTCAGGTTCCTGTGTTCCTCCAGCAAGAACTGATTATAGCAGAAAAGAACAGATCCTTCAACTCAGGTTCTGACGTATGCAGCTAATTAAAAAAGGAAGAAACTTTAACTTCTGAGTAAAAACTACACATGGGCGCTGTGATAGTTCAGGATGGTGGCACTGCCCAGATGTGCTCTAACCCTTGAGGCAGTTGTGGTCTATCAAATTTGAGTAAAGTAGAAGCGTCTCTGAAAAGGCAGTCCACTTTCCATCCATATCCAAACTAAAGCTGTCAATGCATCTGCCATCAAAGCAGTCACTCATTTCCATGGGGCTGCAGGTGAAAAACATTGCTTGATCTGCCCAAGTCTCCCATGTTTGTTCCTGTGGTATCAAAGTCCTGAGAAGATGTACATAACCTGTCTTCATCAATTCAGTTGATATTTAGCTTCAGCATATTGATTCCTAGCAAGGAGCAAAAAAAAGAGGAAATAGCAAGTAGTGGAAATGAAAATAATATGCAGGAAAAGGAAGGTGGCTCATGAAGCAGGCAGGACCATTGTCCTGCTGTCTTCTACAGCCCATGAAGATCTGCTCCAGGAAAAGGCAGCAGGCAGCCAAGCTCTATGGTCTTGGGCACAACGCCGGTGTGGAAAAACTCCCCTCTTCCCTGCTTCAGGTGCCCAGGACGTTTCACCTCCTCCTGCCCAGGCAGAAATAGGCTGTAATAATTACTTAAAAACTGAACCTCTCAGTCCCCAAATATTAATTAGTTGCTATCAAAAGTAAAAGGCTGCGTTTAATCCCCCGCTTGTTAGCTGACATTACCTTCAGTGTGCCGAGTTTCACGGAGCAAGGTGTACTCGGCAGGATTTGACTGGCAACTTGCAGCAATGACACGAGGTTTGAACGTCGGCACAGGCTGTCAGTCTTCCCTTTGTATTCTGGAAAACACAGCCGGCGGGCGGCTATTTAATTGCTTGGGTCACCCCTGGTAAAGCACACTTATTTGCTCTCCCTTTTTGTCTTTCAAGGTCTTCCAAGCCAGAAGCAGGGTAGCAGCTCCCTGAAAGCTGGAGGTAAGTAGCAGTGTGCTCCCAGGGACCCTGGCAGTGCTACGGCAAACATCAGAGGCAAATCAGTGTTGTAGAATAAGACTTGTCTCTGTTTCCCAGGCTGATCAGAATATTCAAAAACAACTGGAAAGCTTGCCATTTCAAAGCAATATAGGGTTTAAGCCATTTTTCCCGTGCATGTATATTGACACTACTTACCTTTTCATTAGCTGTTTTCCTTGTACAATAAGTTTTGTAGCTCTGAATTTGATTTCTGTTGTTAGTGTTTATTATGTCAGCATGGTTATATCACAAGGTATGTATCCTAGGGAGGTGAGGGTTGTAGGGAAATGTTTGTTAGAACAACAGAAACACTTTGGAAAAATGGACAAGCTCTCAGGCTCTGTCTCTGCAGGTCTGGCAATATGTATTATGGTTACTGTGTTAAAGACAGAGAATGGCATGACCTTAGGGAAAAATACCTAAAGTATTTTTGTCACCATCTGTAAAAAGCCATTTAGAGTCATTACCATTCAACTCAAGCTCTTTAAAATGCTGGTTTACAAATTTTAGTAGTTACTGGCAAAGAAAGTTAGCACTCATGATCTTTCAGTAAGGCTGCATCCTGGCCACAGCTCATAGAATCAATTTGCAGGCTCCTCATAATGTTTTCCTGAAGTATCAAAAAAAAAAAAAAATGCACCTTGTACAGAAATGACATAAAGTACAATCTGACATAGAAATGACCTGAGGTACAGTTGTTCCCTAAAAATAAAATAAAATAAAATAAAATAATATAAAATAAAATAAAATAAAATAAAATAAAATAAAATAAAATAAAATAAAATAAAATAAAATAAAATAAAATAAAATAAAATAAAATAAAATACTGGAAGTACAGAAATGTTTCTGCTTATGGCAGGACAAACTAGCACCACAATCCCAGCAGGTTTGTGGCATTTTCAACATCCACACTTCAGGAAAACAAATCCTCTAGGTTTTGTAGGTTTTGTCTTTAAACACTTCCAGAAAAATCAGTTGCTTTTTTAATTTTTAGTCATTTAAGTTATGATAATTCTGTGGCTACATCATGTTCTTATACTCACTTTCCTAATTTGACTATATACATTTAAAAACAACAACAGAGGAATTTCATGTTAAAAGCATTAAAAACAACCACTTGAACTTACAGTGATTTTCCCCAGCTCTGGTACTGCATTTGTTTCTTTTTCTGGGACTATACTAAAGGGGCTGGTAGATGAGTATTTTGCTTTTTTTGCACAAACTCTGTACATGAATTACATCTTCCACAGAACATCACATCTTCTGGTAGGAAGACCAATGTACTGAGGGAATCCTTGGTCATATAATTGAGAGATATAATCCAGAATAAGTGCTTGGCCCATGAAATAATGACTGAATTCTCAATTGAAATGTTACAGTTCAGAGTAAACTATTTATATTTAATTGTTATTTTTTTTAACATGCAGAAAAAATCAAAATTCCCACAGACAGTGATTGCTGTTGGTTATAGCTGTATCTTGGGAAAACCCCAAATTTTTAAGCAAACACCAACATGAACAAAAAATTTAGCTAGCCCTGCAAACATTTAAGCATGTTTAGTGCTCACAGGGTGCTGCAAAGTGACAAAAAAAAGAGAAAAAGAAAAAAAAAGTGGGAGACACCGGCTTCTGTTAATGTCTTCTGCTTGTGAGCTTGCTTCTCTCACTGTTCGGGCCAGAAGAGAAGGGAGATCCCCTGGTAGCAACTCACCCTGTCCTCAGGCTGAAGGGTGGGTATGGCACGGCACCCTCCCCTGCACTGCGCAGCGGGGAGGATGGCCGGGGCTGAAAAAAGCTGTGTTCTATCTTTTTTAGGAAGAAAAGAAGGAGGTTGCAATATTTGTAGGAGTGGGTGGCAGCTGAAAGTGTGTCTTGTGAAGTTGCTCTTTGACGAATGTATAGCATCCCTGGAGGAAAAATAGGAGTTTGCCAATTTCAGACATTTTCTGTTCTCATATAACTAAAGCTGCTTTGATCTAAATTTGACAACTGATGTGTATATTATACTACTGCAACCACTTTAGTCTTTTTAGCTCAAAAAACAAATAGCCCAGGGACCAAAATCTGCTCTCAGACATCCTCCTCCTGGAACTCCCACTGCTTTCAAATTACTAAGTATGAAAGGTAGGTATGGCAGAAGAGCATGCAGCAAATGTTGTTCCCAGGTTTTTATCAGTGTTTGTATGGTTCAGATCCCAGAACATTGGCAGCTCGGCTTGGATGCTCCAGGTTCATATCCCAGCCTGAATCCGGATTCCTTTCCAGGGGAATGGTAGCGGTGCTAGTGGTGGCATGAGAAGCTAAACCAGCCATGAAGCATTCCCCTAACCTGCACTGACGCTGACTCGTTTTTTACATCTTTTTTTTTTTTTTCATTTCAGAGACAGTATTTCACCTCATCTGTGGAAATTAATGACACATAATGTCAATCTTTTTTAAAGATAGCCTATGATGTCCAAAAAGGAAGATTTATAAACTCTTAGTCTGCTTAGTTGCATCTTTCTCAGTAACGTCTGGTTGAAATATTGGTAACTTTGACTCATTTATTGCCAAAATGACTTCAGCACTCCCTCTGCCTGGTATATGTGTTGTAATGCCAGTTTTTAATTCAATAATGTAAGAAGGATTGTGAATGAAAGCTGCTGTGTATTGTGACAGTGAAGTTTGTCCTCTGTACATAACCTTATACTCTTTAAATATTTCCTAAAAAAGTACTTATGGTACTTACATCAAAGATAGATTATAGATTATAGATTCAGTAATCCAAATTTTAAAATCCTTAAATACATATTTGTTTGCTACATTATATCAGAGACCATAATATCCTCTGATGTAAGCTCTCACACTTCCATTTGTAACAATTTTACTTTACAGCTTCCACTAACTTCCATCTAACTACTAGCTTTGATTTACTTCCTGGGAGACTGTTTTAAAATTAGTAATTTGATTTTGAGATTATATCTAATCCTGATATTTAACATAGGTAAAAAATAGTTTGATTATGAAACTACTTTATTGAAATGTGATTAAAATAATTTTTCAGGCATTAAGTTCTTTAACAGAAATATTATATTTTATTGGCAAGTATCAGGGTTGTGGGTTTTAAAGTATTATAGAAAAATGTGTTGTAAAGGATTCGTGACAATTATTTACAGAACAAAGAAATCTGTGAAAAAGTCTTTTCTACTGGTTCCACTGAGAAGTGGCTAAAGGAAACTCTGTTTTGTCACCCACGCCATAAATACAAACTGAACCAAATGAAAAACGCCAGCAGCGATGGCAGGGGGCAGCTTGCCCTTGGGACGGAGAGGCAGAGACAGGCTCATGCTGGCCGTGAACAAGCGCCCACTGCTCCCCAGTTGCCATTTCCACTTCCCTGAGGTGGTCTTACTAGAAGACAGTACCAGGTAAACATATGATCATGCTTAGCAAATCCGTTTTTGTTGGTGAAGTTGTGTCTAACACTGGGCCATTGTTAAAATGCAATAAATTTAAGCAGTTTCCAATGAAGTATCTGTTTAGATGGGTAACAGCCAGCTCACATTGTACACAGGCCAACAGATTGGTGAAAAATGGTGTCAAAATACTAACACGCCTATTAGAAAAGGGTGGGGAGTAAAGCTGTCACGTATACCTGGCCCTGCCACCCCATGGACCTGCCCCAGCGATGCCAGGATCAGCATCTGCTGACATTTTGTTCACCAGAAAGCCAAGACCAAGGTGCCCGGCACTGCCAGGACCAGGCCTCAGGTCAACACAGCGCTGCACAACAGCAATGGCACTGGGGTCTGAGGGAAGGGTGCTTGTTTAATCTCCAGCCTTGAGTCGGGGCACCTGGTGATGACTGGTCTGTTACCATTGCTTGAACTGGTCCTCCTTTCTCCAGAGTGATTCACAAATCTCTGGTAAACATGTGAAATAGGAACAGTTGCCTATACCTTCCTGCTGGAAAATTAAGAAAGAGTTAGCACTAAAAATAATAGGGCTCCTTTCACAATACTAACTCATGAGGACTACTACCTCATCTAGGGTTAAAATGTTATTTGTTCTACTTCAGTTTTCTTTTAGAAAAGCCAAATCATTGCCTTACTTGCTTCTCTCTCTCTCTCTTTTTATTGTTAGGATGATTTCCCAGGAAGAGATTTTCAAAATTTACAGCCAAACAAACCCCAGAGTGGAAGATGGGAAGGAGAGAAGCTACAGCCCTATGAATATGAGAAGCTGCACTTTTTGTGGATTTAATTTGTGTTCAGTAAGCAAGAAAGAAAAACAGTGTTTAGCTTAATACTTCAGGAAATCATACAGTAAATGCCCTGAGAAATGTAGTGTGCTGAGGCCAGGGCACACTCCAGCTCAGCTTCCCACATGGAAAGCTGTTTGCCAAGCTTGGCTGATGCACAGCTTTTGTACAATATAATTATTTAATTTGGGGGCAAGACTTTTTACCAAATGATTTTTACTATTGTAACACATAACATGGATGTTTTTACATCAGAATAATTGTTCTTTTGTCCTCTAATTATGAGCATATTTAGTATAACAAAGAACCAGTAGGAACTGGAAATTGTTTAGGTCATCTACTCCATTCCTCTGCCTGTGATCAATTATTTCTTACATTGTGTTCATTAAAGTTTTTTACAACATATGAAAACACTGAAAAGTCATGTTATGTGACCGGAGGGAAATAGTACAGAACCAGTAAATAGGATTACAGGAACATCTGCTGGAAATTTTTTTTTCTTATGAAGTATGACATTTATACCTTGGCAATGAGCAATATTCACATTAACTGCAGATTATTTGTAGAGTCGAATTCTTATTCCTTTTGACAACACTACCCAGTCTGTTTCCATGGCAGTCTGAGAGACTTCACCCCACTCTGTTGGAGGAAAAATCCTGGAACAATTGGGCTTCTGGGGTTTTACTAATTTCAGGGTTTAAGCAGAATACATAGTACCTGAATATTGGCTGGCTTCCTTTAAGATATATCCACATACACTGTTTGAGACAGGTCTTTTTCTGTAAGAAAGTGAAGAAAATCATTGAACAGATATAAAAAAGGCCAAAAGAAATGAAGGCAAAGAGGCCATATCACTGCCCTGATCTTACATACAGTAAAATCAGAGAACTTCTCTGCTTTCAAGACAAATCTTGGTTGGAAGGTTTCTTTCTTTATATGCACAAATGCGTTTTCCTTGTATTTCCATAAAATAAAAAGCAGTTTTGATGACAGTGCTGTAGGAAGGGGCAAGAATAGGTAAATACAAATTACTCTGGGGGATTAACAGGCCTAATGAAAGTGACCCTAAATGCATACAAAACAACATTATAAACACAAATGTTGGACTTCTCTGGAACAGAGGGAGCCCTAGAAAATACAAACACTGTCTCTGAATTTCAGATGTCTTCCCAGTTCCTTCACTGTGCATGTGCATGTGTGTGTGCTCCCTGCTATGGGCTCCTGTGGGTCACCATGGGGCAAGTCCACAGCCCACCTGGGGTGAATCCAGTTTCTTGGTGACTACATAAATCAGTGAGCTGCCTCATTCCCGATTTTTGTTTCCTACCAAGGATGAGGAAAAGGTAACAAGCACTGACGGGAACCTGAAAGTCTTTCTGGGACAGTGGCTATGAGCGGGAGTGATGGAGCAGCCTGGGACCAGGGCATCTGGCCAGAGCCAGCGTTGAAGCTGGGGAGGCAACTGCTTCAACTGGCAGAGAGTTTAAATATATAGCAAAAACGAGCCTTTATTCATTCTGGTTTGCCCAGTTCCAGACTCTCTATACTACCAAAGCAGAAACCCTCCTGCTCCCTCCAGGTCCAGGACAGGGGAATCAGAGAGATCTCCCAGTCTAATATTCAAAGAGTAGCAGAAATCCTGTCCTCAAATTAACATCTCTGGCTTTATTTTCCCAAGTATCTTCAGCTACAGTTACTGTAAGTGAAAGTTTTAGCTTACCCTGGGCAGACAGACCAACAGACTAGGGCTTCTCCGTGCATAGTTTTGTCTTTTCTGTCTTGTGCATAGATCAATAAGGGTTAATACAAGGCTGTGGCTCTCACTGTGCAGGCAGCTCAGGTAGTCATTGCACCCGTTTAATGGAATCTCTGGCACCAGACTGGTGGGTATATACAATTACACCAGTCAAAATATTTTCCTAGACATCCAATGAATAATGAAAAGGGTTTAAGAGGTACTTCTAACTGATCACCCTCACATCCTTTGCGGTATGGGGTTATCTTTTCGAAGGGCTAAATCCATGCAAGTTTTAAGTGGTTTCCTTAAAATGTACATCCTTAGTGAGAAAGAGAGATGGATACAGAGCTAGAGAAAACAGGTGCTTTGATGCTGGTTTTATTCTTGAAAGTCTTGTCTGTATTGTGCCTATTTGACCCAGCTTCATTCCATCATTTGGCTCACGTAAGGCCCCTTTGAAGAAAGACCCCTAGGAAGGGGGCTGGGATGGTACGTAGCAGCTGTATCCTTGTCTTAGACAACAATGTTCCTGAGAGAGGACAGTGGCTGCCAAATGGCCACAGCCAAGGCTGAAGAGGGTACGATGACTTGGCATATCCTTTTAGTTCATTCCATGCATGGAATTTGTTTAAAGGCTTACTATAAATGATAAATGTTAGCTAACTTCACAAAACCTTGCAGAAAGCTGATGGCAGGCACATACCAGGGTATGTGGCTGGGCAGCTTAGATTTCAGGCTGGCAATGTTTCTTTTCTTTCAATCCATGGTCCCTGTTGGGACAGTATCTTGTCATGTCAGCAGTGAGTATCTAACATAATCCTCATACTGTGCCAGTAACCCATTAGTGAAGCCTCCGGGTTATAATCCTACTGCTATCTTGCTGGCTTTGCACCTTACCCTTACAGGCATGGCCCAGGCAGTGTCAAGACTTGCATTGGTTTTCCCTGTGCAATGCCCAGAAATAGTAGTTGCATATTAATATATTTCTAAGATGAGGCTTACATAGAAATGGCAGTGGCTGGGAATAAGGAGAACCAAGTTGTCTGCATAGTTTAGACCATAACTTTTGCCTCTGTTTTTTGCCATGATGACAACCTGCATGCTAGGTAACATCTCAGCACTTCCATAATCCCAATTAAAAAAAAAAACCCTAAAGGAAGAAAAGGTGATGTCTTTTGGGTAAACTGCTCAAGGCTCAAAACCAATATACATGCTTAGTGGTAGTAAAGAGACTTGAACTTGCCTAGTAAATTAAGATATGAAAAACACAAACTCTTTTGAATGACTTGGAAAAAGGAGGTTAATAAGAAACCAAAATGCATCATGACTAACAGCTGAAGTTTTTTGGTTGCGGGCGGAGTGGGGAGAGAATCATAGAGACAAAGTTGTAGATTCAAGGTTGTTATTATTCAGTCTTCTAAATAACTTTTAAAAATACCAGTCTTTTGTTCAGCATGCTTTATTCAAAGTTAATGAGCAAGAGACATTTCTGTTTCATGATAACAGTTGCTTAATGGGTCATTTTGTTTAACTGTTGACTCATTCTTCCTATCAGGTGGTGACAAGAGCAGCCTTTCACAGTAAAACAAAATCTGGATGCGCTGTTGTTCAGCAAACACTGTTGGAATAAATTGCAAATGTTTAATATGTATTTGCAAATATAACCCTTTCCTTTTGTTTTGTTTCAGGGTCTACTTCACACTTCCATGTCACAGATCTAGTTTCACGGATCACTGCTAATGAAGCTTTCAGATATGTGCAATAAGTATAGGTACATTTTGTTCTAGAGAAGCCAGTTTTTATTTGCTATCCCATACTCTCACACAGGAAAATGAGCTTGCTCCAGTCACATGAGTTCTTCATCTCACTACACAAAAGAGAAATTGAGCAAAAGAGCAAACTTGCACCATGGGAAAATCAAGCATCAGAAGTTATGCCAGTAACAATCAGAAGAGAAGGGCAGGATCTAAAGATGTTGGTAACTGCTATTTTACAATTACTTGTGAGTATATTCAATAAGAATTTACAATTTTTTAATGTATATATATATATACAGATGTGTAGTAATTTAACCCATTTAAGTAAGGACAGTGCCAATGCAAGTAAACCATTTACAGTAAGGACAAAGAACCCCCATGTATTTGGCTTTTATACTGTAATAAAAAACTTCAAAATATTATGCAGATTTCAATTATAGTAGTCCGTGTTTTCATTGATGCTACACATTTCTGTCTCTGTTTCACACATTGGGAAACAAACTGAGAAAGTTTGAGTGAGATGATCAAATACTGGATGGAAACACGGGGCTCCTGACTCCACTTGGCCCATTACATATCCCTCTACTTGAAAATTCGTTCATTTTTCTTTCTTTTCTTTAGACAACTAATCATTGACATCTCATCAACTTCCCCCACCCAAGTAAATGATGGTAATAAAAAGCTTCATTTCTGCTACTATTACTTTATTACTTCAGATACTGAAGCCACTGCTGTTCTTGGGGACAGAAAGCTAGGACAGGACAAGGAACACAACAGATACCTGTGGCTGAAGTGTAGTGGATTTAAACAAAAGGCCCCTTCACATGGAGCTTAATTAGTATAAAAAGTTTAAGGAGGGGAAAAATAAATTCATGAAAGAGTGGTCCATTTGTGGCTGCTAAACATGAACATCTGGTTATATAGCCTGTAGTTCAGGGATTCTCCTATTGCTTTGGAGGTATACAGAGATGGCTCCCCCTCCTTTGCTTTTGTACTTCCCCCCCTCCACACACACGGGAGCAAGCTCACACTCTTTTGTTCTTATATTGCTGTCCCCTAATGGTGTGCATGGGAGAGAGAAAGCAGGACCAGATGAGCCTTCACACTGACATAATGTGGATGTTCTGTGTTATGTTACGTGGTGATGTTATAGCAGGGCAGGCCACTCCTCCGCTCCTCAGGCTTGTTTCGGCCAGCCCTGCAAGCTGGATATCTGATGCAAACCTCAGTGCATTCAGTGGAATCTTTTTTCAGATCTTCAGAGCAGACTCCTAAATGCAAGCCTGGTTAATACTCCAGCAGAGAACATCCGATTAGTACATGGGGCTGGCCAGGAACAGTAATCAAATAACCTAAAGGAAAACATTTAGGATACATTATTTAAACTGCATTAGATATCTGTGTGGTCATTCCCAGGCAGAACGAATATTTCCTCAATTTGATTCAATTTTATTCAACTTAATTTACACCTTTTGTTACTTTGGATGAATATTGCTCTGTAACATGTCTTAGGGAAACAGGCTCTGCAGGAAATGGTGTGAGCTACTGACATCATTTCTCTCATAATTTCTAGTATTAGAAAACATTGCGATAGTAGAGAGTTTTCTGTTGAATAAGATGCAAACCCGAGGTTCTTCTCTGTTTGCAATTATGTGGTAAATATAATTGTGACCTAAACATGGAAGTACAGAAGTCAGCAGTAAGCAGGAACAGCTTCCTTAATGTTCAAATTTGCAGTCTTTCCCTTACTACATGGAAACAAAGTTTGCCAGTGTGGTCCTTCCCTCCATGATGTCTGTCCTGCCCCATCTTCACAGGCTTTTGGATCCAATGCCCACTGACTAAATTCCACCAAAACTGCAGCGTAGGTGCATTTGAGTCATCTAAATCTTGGAGAACGACTTTGCTTTCAACAACTGCTTCATCTCACAGGCCCTAAAATTAAGCAGTGTCTGGTTTTGACCAATTTTCTAAGCAGAGACTTTGGAGTTTGCTAGCAAGAAAAGGAGTATTTTGAAAGGCAAAGGGAGCCTGATACTTTGCCCACATCTTCTCTTTCCTCTCCAAAAGTTGTTTCAATCACGGAGCTATTGTGCGAAAGACAAAGTATTTCCTCCCCACCGCTCACCTTATCAGGCTCCCCACCACCCGCAAACCAATCACATCACCTTAAAAATATCCCTCGCCCATCAGTTCAACAATGATTTTTCAGGAATGAGAAATCATAGCTCTTTCTTACTGCTACTACATGCTGGGTCTGAAGCCACTGAAAGGGTAAGGGGTGAATAGTCTCTGGTTTTTAAGTTTCAAGGAATTCTTGCTCGTTGTCCTCTGAAGTTAGTGCAAGTACCGAGAGAGTAGTTACTGTGATTACTCAGTGCTGGTATTTGCAAAAAATGTGCTCCCCATAAATATTGAATTGTATCATTATCACTGTATATGTTGGGCTTTCATAAATACTGGCATTCAGTAATTAGACAGCTGGCTGTAAACTTGAGGAGACAGTCATTAAAATGGCCATTAAGAGAGCTCAGAGCAGAAAAAAAGGCTGCTGCTTATTCATTCAGGACACTGGAGCTCAGAAAAAAAGGGAAATTTTCATTTGAATAGGGCAAACATTCTACATTTGATGTAATCTCGGTTGTATCTCTGCTCTCCTCATATCCCTTCAGCCAAACAGCATATTTTGGGTCTTCATTTCCAGATTCACCTATACAGAAGCAGGGCTGTGTTTCTGCATGCCCATTCCAGAGTGCTCCAGCAAGAAGGACACGTGCAAAAGGTCTTTGTATGGATTTTAAAACCTGTGCTTGCAAATATCAGGTAGCATTAAAAGGCCAAATAGACTCATCCATAACATGTTTTCACAGGCTAAATATCAGTCTTTAACTGAACATTTTGCATTTTATCTCAGGAAAAATATCCACACGTGACTGGGAATAGACACTGGACAGTTTTCTAGCTTGGCCTTTCTGTTAGAAAGATGGAAACATGGTGTTCTCAGGAAATCTGTCTTCTTGCATGTCATATAAAAATGCTGTTTTATTGCCTGAAGAATTTTAGTCAGCCTGATAGCTCACTGTTCACTCAATTATTATTTTTTTATTTAAGGAAATTGTATAAGGCGAAGTCAGACTTCATCTTTTGAGTGGTCAAAACGAGTGCTGTTATTTGCATAATCACAACTGTTTGGGGGAAGACAAGGACTTTTTAGAGCTGGGGCAGAGCAGACTGAACAATAGTGCTTCCCAGTGTGTGGTCAGGGGCCACTGCTGCTCCGCCAACCATTAAGAGGTGAAACAACTGGAAAAATCCTGCCCTTCAAACACCAAAATCCACATATTCCAACACGTATTAGTGAGTTAACAGCGTAATGGGTGGAAGTGAAAATGATAATATATCAGTTTACTTTTGTGTTGGTTATAATGACGGGGGTTGCCATGCTGCAGAAGACAAGTCCACAGGTTTATCTCCAGGAATTCCAGATGGTACTGAAATTTTTCTTCATAAAAAGTAACAGTTATCATTAATTGGTACTGACTGAGAGATACCTTCATAATGACTATAAAGACACAAGCATCTTTGAAATTCATGGATTTCAGTCCCACAGCAGGCAGATAGAAAACCCTCCAAAGCGCTGCCACCCAACGAGCGGGCTTGCTCTGTTATTGCCATTAACCGCAATTCTCCGCCTGTCTCCTTGATGAGAGCTAATGCCAGTAAGCATTACAAGCGGATTATTGTTTTACACTTTGCATGAAAGATGTGTCTAATAAGAAAAAATAAGACTAATCTGGCTAAAATCAGTTTAAGGGAATGATTGCAAATTGAAATGATTTGTAACGGTAAGTCTGAAAATTTATGGGTTGTAGATATGCAGCTGGGAAGGTGTTGGAACTTGAGGGGTTGCTGATATGTATCTCTTGAGTTCATGCTATTTTAGATATAATAATTATTTCACTTACACATTTTGCTTGTAGTGTACTGCACCATAGCTGGATATCTACACAGACTCGTGCATGTGTACGTGTATACCTACAGGGAGAGGAAAAACCGATGGGTTTTTCTAATTCAAGGTAGAATTACATATATTCATAGATGATCCTGCTTGGAAGGAAATATAATCTGCTGGCATTTGGTTTTATGAGTGAGCATGTGTATCCGTGCAGCAACAGACTGGCCTAACAGAAAGCCAGCCAATTTGTTCTTAGCACAGTGTCCGAAAATTCACCTCTTGATCCTGCCCTTTTCACAGCCGCTTGTTTCTCAAGGAATGATTGCAGCTAGGAAGCCTGAAAGCTGAGAAACATCTCACCTCCATGCACAATTTATAATTTTTCTCCCATTCAAGAAGGTTTCTGAGCTATGCAGGTGTAGCTGTATGACAGAGATGCCGCAGCAGGACTCAGTGGAGGGGTCTGGCTCGGACCCCCCATGGGGCTGGGTGAGCCCATGGTCTTGCATAAATCAGTACTGTGGGGATCTCAGTTCTCAGCTTCAGGTCTCTAGCTGTAAAACAGAACTAATATCTCCTTAGTGCCCCTTTTCTGTCTCTTTCTTCCAAAGCTCTCCAGGGCAGAGGCCTTCACGCTGGCATGTTTGGAAGGTGAGTCTTTGCCTTTGGTTGCTTTTCATCCTGTGGCCAAATCAGTAACCTCCAATGGGAAATAAGAGCTGGACTGGGGTGTAAGAGCCAGAGAAGTGGAGGAGAAAGCCCTCAAGCCGACCCCAGCACTGGAGGATTTGTCCTTGTTACTCGGGGTTAGTGGAGTACCTTGTGTGTACCTTGAAATCTGCAGAATTTCCTGAAGCTGCCCCAAGGGTGAGGTCTTGCCCCTCCTTTCCTGCAGGTAAACCAGTGCAGAATGTGCCACAGGTTGCAGAGACCTCCCCCATCAGCTGCCATCGGGCAAGCATTTAGCGCTGGATCCATCCCTTGGCATGCTCTGAGAGATGCGCTGTATTTCTGCTGCGGGAAAAGAGAACGGCAGGAGGGGCTGAGGCTGGAGACGATGAGATACAGCCTTGCTCCAGCTGTAGCAATTACCTGTGCTGTCAGAAAAACAGCAGGTCTTAAATTTTGAACAGAAGGGACTAAATGCACCCCTGGAGTAAGTCCAGTAATTTCTGCATGTTATAGGAGAAAGATTTTGGCCCTCCATCCGGTTTATGCACAGAACTAAATATTTTCTCTAACACTGAGTCAAAGGACTGAACCTATTTCTCATATTGAGAAGTTTGGTGTTAAAGTCAGAGGAAAAATGAAAAAGTCAGAGGAAAAAACCTTACTGCTAATGAAATTGGCCTTTCTGTATTTCTAGTGCACATTAACCAAAACAGCATCTTTCAGATAGATGGCATTTGCTGATGGCCATTTTGAAATTTCTATTTCAAGTACATTAGAGGGTTTCTCTATGAGTGAGAATTGCTTCTTACTGTCATTTTTCAAAGGGCTGCTGTGAGACCACAGAATTGTCTTCCTTTAAAAATCCTGCAGCACCCTGAGCTAATTCGGTGGTGAAACATACCCTCTCCCAGTTACTGCCTTCACTGTCTGGGTGGCTGCCACGTGGGGAGTGGGCTGTAGAAGTTATCTTAGACTTTGACCCTAAATGTTTATAGCTGGTTGCATTCAGTAAGACTAAAAATGTCCTAACAGCTAAGGCGTGAGGTAGTGATGTGCTTGCAGTGAGACACATAGTTCCGTGGGGTTCTCAGCATTTCTTGCCGGATGATAATTCTGGCTACTTTTATTTCCAATGGACACCACACGGGCTTCGATTGCCACAGCTGGGAGCAGGGTGGGAGGCTTGACATCGTGCTCCCCAGCATGGGACGAGGGCAATGGCAGCAGATGCCATGTCTGATGCTCCAGTCCCGCTCCTGTCCCCCAGGATAACGTTCCCGCGGTGACTGCCGCAAACGTGTTGTGGCTGCAAAGGGGAGGATGGAGAAAGAGGCTGAGGATGCTTATCTGAGCAGGAGGCTGCTGAGCTGTATTTCCAGGGAGGCCACTTCTGTTCAGCTTCTTTAAGTCTCGTTTTACCCATCTGCTATGTAATGCTCATTTGCCCAGTGTGGTGTCAGGAGACTTCACTGATGTATATGAAGTTCTTTGATGCATGACAGCTCTACATGAAAAATAAAATAATCAGAGCTTGTTGCTATATCTGCATCACTTTTATTTGGACATTAACAGCTAGTCAGTGTTACTGAATGTGTTCAGAAAACAAATAATTTCATTTATTCAATGACCCCATGCATGGTATCTCCCCAGTTCAGAACTGGTTTCCTGGTCTTGTTTTTTTGCCAATAGTATCTAAAGATCTGCAGTTATTTATTTTTCTCACGATACTGCTTATGACCTCCTTTTCCCTCTTAAAACAATACACAAATCCCCAACTCCTCTCCCATAACTACCTTTCCCTGGAGTATAGTGATCTGTATTGTTTGCAAATTATATTTGAAAAAAACAATCAGAGGAAAAAACACTATTTAAAAGTTTCCTTACCAGTGATAGAGTGTTACAAACAGTTTAAAAAAAGCAGAAAGCTGATTGTGAACTGCAAGGGATAGTAAAGCGGGTTTGCTCAGAGGATGGACGTGCACGGAGGGGCGAGTGCTCAGTTACAGGCTTCTCCTCCCAAGTCCCTGGCATGGGAACAGCTCCCATCACTTCTGCATCACACCGCAGATGCACAGAGGCTGCAGCTAAATGACTGCAAAACCACTCTCCTCATCCATCAGATTGACTCAGCAGCTAGTCTGAGAGATATGGATGCTGAATGCAAAGCCGCTAGTTGTTAGGCATTGCCATTTACATGTTTTAATTAAATAGAGAAAAGGGGATGGGAAGGGACTGAACCAGTGACACTGAAAGGAAACCGAGTACCAGAGCCTGGATTTTTTCACTTTCCTATCTGTTTGCTTCATCAGCAAGCAGGGAATCATTGCTGCTTGCCTGGCTAGTGTGTATTACCAGGAAACATGACGGGTTTTTATTTCTAGGATGAGTTTAAACCTTTGACTCAATCTGTCTGTTACTGAATAGACCCATTTCAGCCTTGTATTCCTCGCATAAACTTGGCTTAAATCTCTCATGTTTGATAGATTAATTTGTTTATTTTTAACTTCCAGTTATCCCAGATTCCCCACTGGTCCCCAGCCCTCGTGGTTCTGTGTCTGCAGAATTATATTAGCAACCACCACAGACTTAGATATTGTTATGGAGATGCTGCGTGGTGGTTTTGGCTGTCTGATGTCCCTGCTGGCCTGATTATGCACGGATTCTCCACGAATGCATATGTGCCACAGATACAGCGGCCGACCTTGGCATCTCCCTATTAAAGCCCCAGGGAACTGCTGGTAGGCTGCAGCTCCCACGCCATGGCTGGGGGTGGGGGGTGTCTGTGTGTCTGCGTGTGGCTTCTTTGTTTTCAACGGAAACATAATAAATGCCGTATGAGTATGTAGGCAGAGTATGAAAATGTACCTTACATGGAAAATTAGACAGACTAGAAATATACAGTGAAAGTTTCTTTTCCCCATTTGCAGTGAGTCTAAAAAATCTATACCTCTGTGAGTCTCAGACACTGTATATCTGTTTTGCCACCGCTTATACTGATTTGAATTTTCTGGTTTGGCATCTTTCAAAAATAAAGTCTTTTGGAATTTCTCATGTACCTTTGAAAACACTGCTGTTACCTCCGCTGCTGGTGAATACCGTAGCATGAAAGCGGAACAGAGCTGTGCTACATCTCTGTGGCTTTATCACAGTTAATGCTGGAAAGATGCATGCTAATTCCTGCTCCTTTTCCTTAGTTGTGGACCTCATTCTCCTCTTCCATTCAGCTCTGTTTTCCATGATGAGTTCCAACCTCTCTGTAAATCACAGTGTTTAGGTTAGAGTGCACACACTGTTACCTCCTACGGTGTAATTTATAAACTACTGTGAGATTTTCTGAAGATATAGTAAATCATAAATAAAATCTTGATAGGAGAGTGTTTAGATATGGGGCTTTGGGTGTGAAGTATTGCTCTTGTTCCATAAGCATGCATTTGTATTTAGTCCAATGTGGGTAACATTGGACATCACTCACTCACTTGAGGTTTGCATCTGGGCCAGGGAACCTCATAAAAGCCAGTTAATTTACGGGGGTAATTTAAGGCGTGCAGGGATTCAACTCGTACAGGACCCATGACAGGAAGAAGCCACCACACTAGCGAGGTGTGATTCATCTCTTCTAAAGGTAGCTGCCTAAAAATGGCAAGTCTCATCTCAGCTTGTCTGCTATGCAATCAGAAAGGAAAGGAAGGCAACCTGAAGGATGACTGACTCACCAGTAAGGCTGTGAATTAGAAAAGACCCTAGGTGACTGAACTTCGAGCATCAGATTCAAGCTAGACAAGCACAGTTCTTCAAAACCAATCCAGCCCCAAATGACTTTGGTCTTTATGGGATTTACAAAAAGCTGCAGTGCAGACCTCGCTTCAGTAGTAGCAGCCGCTGCCCCATTAAATTTCTTGTCATAATCCCCACATCAGCTTTCCCATGGGGTTCCATCCTTCACAAAGCCTTGTTTTTTCTAGGGAGGAGGAAAGAGAAAATAGGTATGAAAGGAAGGATCTTTAAAGGCCACTGTTGTTTTAACACTTTGCTATGCTGCTCCTTTGGACGTTTAAAAGCTTCTGGGCTATTTTAGAAGGCATGAGGGAGAATTGCAAAAAGCAAAACGTAAAAAAGTAATTTAAGAATAATGTACACATTACAGTAAGGTCCTGTGACTAAATTTGGGCTCCATTATTCACTGAAGTCCATGTACTTCTACATGGCCACAGCTAAGGACAAAGGATTTCAAAAGGGGACTAAGACAGGGAAGGGATTAAATCTCTTTTACTAAGAGAAAAATATGGCAAAAGAAAAAAGAAGGAAAAAAAAAAAAGAAAGAGACCCTTAACTACACAATGGGAGGGCAGAAAAAAGATGGGGACAGACACTTCTTGGAGGTACCTACTGAAAGCACAAAAGGTGATGTGCACAAGCTGCAGCAAAGGAAATGTCTATTTCCAAGGTAGAAAAAAATTTTATCATAGTGTTCAAACATTACAACAGCAACCCAGACAGGCTGTGAAATCTTTTATTTCCTGGGCATTCAAAACTCAGCTGGACCTGTTACAACTCACCTGGATCCTACTCTGAGTGAGGGGGTTTGACGAAATGACAGTCATATGAATGAATTTTTGAATATTTGTGAATGGGTACCTAGACAGCCAGATTCATAGATATATAGATAAATCAAATACAGAGATGTTCTGAAACTCTCTTTCCTAGTCTCCCTGCAAGGTGTCATGGTCTTTACATTTTTGTCACACTCTTCAGAGACCAGCAGGAGACACAAATGACAGTGCTCATATAACTGTACCTCCTCCCATTTAGGTCTAAATAAAGGTCTAAATATAAACCAGCCCCTGACTAATGAAAGCAAGTTTTCTTTTATTCACCAGACCTGGCAAATTTAAATGCAAAGGTCTGACAAAAAGTTCTTTGGCATGTGGCCTCTGTAGTTAGCGTGATATAGGCTCACTGCATAGACATCCAGGATTTGATACTTCAGGCAAAACTCCCATTGCAATCAAAAGGTATTTTGCTCTAAAAAGGATTGTGAGGTCCGTGTCACAACTTGAAGAGCAGAAAAGATAAGCATCTGTTCAGGCACCACCTCTTTCAAGACCAATGACGTCGCTGGTTTGGGCTTTGGTTTCCATGTACAAGTGAAATAGAAATTGAAGGACCTGTTTTCCTTATATTCCTGAAGGAATTTCCACTGGCTTGGTTAAGAACAGGAATATCAGTTAATGCCATATGATTCCTTTCCTAAAAAGAGACAATCAAACTCAGGTAACTTAATAAAATTCAAGGATGACTACAGAAAAGCCCTTTAAACTCATTCTTCAGGCTGATCTCTCATCTGCTCACCACTGCAGATGTGCAGAAGAGGGCTTAAATTATTAAAATGGTGGCACTGATTGTTGGGATGACTGAGATCTCCAGGAGCATGGATTGAAGGATTTTACAGTCAAGGGCTGACAGGCAGGGAGAGATTAAGTTGTCGGCAAATACACAAAGAAAAAACAGAGCACGTATAGCTATAAGACTAATGACTCAAAGGCTCAGTCCAAAACTTAATCATGCAGCAGGGTTAATTTCTACTGGATGTTCTCAGGGTGCTGTCTTCCCTTGAGCAAGGAACGGTAGGAAGAATAAGACCACATGTCTACAAAAGACTCGTAACAGTGATTACGAAGTTGTGGACGTCCCATGCCTGGAAGTGTTAAAGGCCAGGTTGGATGGGGCTTTGAGCAACCCGGTCTAGTGGAAGGAATCCTTGTCCATGGCAGGGGGGTTGGAACTAGATGATCTTTAAGGTCTCTCCCAACCCAAACCATTCTGTGATTCTATGATTCTATGATTACAAAATATTATCAATTTGACTGCAGCGCTAAGTACGAGCTCTGACTTTACTCAGAGCAGTGAGGACTGAGTGCTTACCATGTGGTGAACTGCTTGGTGCAGATGCAGTGGTCCTACACATACAGAGAAACCACCAGGTGTCATTCTCCCTAGGGCATAATTCTCAGAACTAAGAAGGGAGGCAGGCTTCATGTCAAAGAAAATAAAAAATTGATGGGAAGTGCATCTTTATGGAGTATGATAAAACTGATCTGTAAGAAGGAAAATTCTGAAGTGTAACTGGAAAAAGCATTTCTAAATTAAAGCACACTGTTTCTAATGAGCATTTTTGTTGCTGTGGCTGGAAGCTAATGTAAATTTAGTACCTGTGACAAGGCTGGACTTAAATCAATGCCCAAAACACAGGACTTTGGTCCGTGGTACTCTGTCTGGCTAGCAGACAGGGGCACAGACAGCTCATAGGCCAAGTAATGCCCATAACTTCCATTAGATGATCTAGAGCCATGCTGTTTTTCTTCTTGTTATAAATGAATAACATTAAGGTGTGTTTTACAGTCTGGCTTGCCAAGGCTTTCAAAGCACCTTTTTGGCTCCCAGCTAGAAAAAAAGCCCTATTTCATGCTCCTTAACTTCTCTCGTGTTAATTACCCTTACCTTAAAACTGCTTGAAAACACAAGAGCAATTAATTAAATAGAAGAAAGGATAGGATTCAGGCTGGATTTTGTTGTTCTTAAATTTAAACGAAAAAACTTTAAAAAAAAAAAAAAAAAGAAAAAGAAGAAAGTACAGCCCGCCAACAACTTTCTACTATATTAAGACACTGTGCTGCAGAGCTCCAAGTGATGATAAAGCCAGACTGAGTGGTGTCCATGGTCTGGAAGCCAAGTGATTATTTTGTGTTTAACTACCAGAATGAAGCCAGAAGCCCTAGTTGACATTTTCTCTGGAAATCCCCTAGAGGCATCAATATGGTGTAGCAGAACTTGCCACCTCATTTTGCTGGACCCTGCACCCACATAAGGAACGGCGTGAGAAAAAGGCCTGTGGACAATGTGTGTCTGTAGCTAGCTAGCCAGCCCCTGCCAGAGACTTTTCTAGCCATCAAACTATATGTAGGTAGAATTCAATTAAAGTTTTCCCATTTTTTTTCTGAACAAAAGTAGATACGTGGGGGAAATAATCTGATAAATGTTTCTGGTTAGCCTTTCTGGAGGCAAAAGGTGGCCTGCAAAATAGAGTTATTTCTCCACCAGATATTTTAAAATAGCCACTTTGCTCTCTCCTATGGTACGACTCTGTAACGCACATTTTGACAGGGAAACTCGCTGGGCTCACAGCCATGGGGTACCTTGCAGCACACCTGCACTCACACCAAAGGGCCCCATATCCAGTCTGGGGGCTGAACGCTTCAGTGGCTTTTCCCTCACTAGAAAACACAGAGATCTTAGAGCACAGCCATCCATGATGATGCCTACTAATAATATGAGAAAAAATAAAGCCTAGGAACTTAAGAAGGCTGAAAACGTGTTGCCTATAGAAAAACTCCATCTTTCCATGTACTGCTTTCCTGCGTGGTGCACGCACTCCTAGCATCTTTTCCAGCACTGTACGCTGTAATTTTGGACTGCTCCAAACTCAGTAATATGTATGTAAGCCACTCACAGACATGCCATTTTTAACAAACCATTTATTAGCTAAACATGGGCTGATAACAAAGACATCTATACTGAGAAGGATCCCTCCTTTGAACTGGAATTTGCACAGTTCAAAATCCCATTTCTTCAATCATCAGATTAATGTCTATGTTATCTGTGTGTGAAGGCAGTTCTACTTTGTCCCCATTGTAATAAGGGCCTGTGCACCCAGGATGTACATGTTTGTATTTGTAGGAGGATTGTATTCAAGGCAAGCACAGCTTGACTTGGGGAGGGAAATGCTGCATAATATTTGTATTACCATTAAAAAGCCCCCATGCTGGGTATTAGGCATTATTTCTCTCATACTTGGCATGTTGTAATAGGTTCTGAATGCTGTAATGCCCCTTTGAAATATCTCTGGAAGTAAAGCCATGCAGAGAAATAGAGAGAAAAATCCATCTTGCACGCCAACCTATTCTTGAGCTCAGACCGCTTCTTACGCTTCTCTGGAATTTAGGCATGGTGTTTGTATAAATTTGGAAATACGCCTATGTCTTATCTGGTTTGTAACTTAGCAACCTTTAATCTGAGTTTCTTGCTGCTCCTTATAAAGCAGACGATAAATCTAGTCAAGCACTTACAATACACTTGGTAGGGAGAGTATAAGGGGTTCGTCAAATACATAAGTAACACCCAAAGCTCCATTCATTTTGCTGACATTTACCTTTACGCATAAAGACAAGCACAAAACCGCCCACTGCTCAAAGTCACATTTAATCAGACTGAGTGGCTTTACATTAGCAGACACCAATTGCTAGAGGGTAGGCTGTGATTTGCAGACTGAACATGATTCGTCTGCAACATGGTGATCTTTGATTTAATCACTTAACTTAGTTAATTTGCCATCTCTGTATTTGAAGAGGGAGTTAACCAGAGGTAAAAATGAAAAGGAAGTGATAAAAATGGAGAAGATTATCTTGATGAGGTATATTTTTTTACAATGATTTGACCCCATGGAAGGCCACAGAGCACTGCTAGGTCCAGCCCTATCCACAAGGCAAACATATTACAGAAAATAAGATCTGGGAGTTTTGAGTGACAAAGCTCTGAATGACATAGTTGTCACAAGCAGTTGGCGTATTCATTATAGTGTTGCACCTTCCCGAAAGGTGTCTCAGCATGCTGCTAAAGGATTCCCAGTCACAGACGAGAGGCTGCCCAACAAGCTTCTCTCTGTTTGTTTTCTTCCCGCATTAATGCAACTATGTCGTCCTGGAATTGCATGTTGTTGCTGCGCATCCCATGGATGGCAGAGAGACATGTCCAAAGGGCAGAGTTACAGGCTCAGAGTTGGAGGCTGCCTGACAAGCTGGGGTTTTTTAGGCACTTCAGTACACTGCTGCATTTGGCTCATTTCTTTTGTTCTGAACAGTGTGGGTATTTCTCAATCCATTTTGGTAATCTTTTTCATCTGAAAAGCAAGCCCTGAGGTAGGGTGGGCTCCAGGAGAGCAAAGTCACTCCCAGCTTAAAGAACCACGGCAAAGAGATTGCTGGTTTGCAGGCTTCAGTTTTAAGGATCTGTTTCATGGGAAGTGAGATGGCTATTTTATCAATGCTATGAAACAGGTCTTTTGATATAAAGATAATGAAAGTTATAGACAAAGCGCAGCTATCCAGTACTCCAAAACATATAGGTATTAGCCAGCGCAAAGACTAAAAAAAATACAGAGAATTGTTTTACAGATTTAAAAGTTTGTATTTAATATCAGTCTCTTTGGGCCTACAGGCATGTTATCACAAGTTGTTACCTCTTATTTTTCAGAGTTGTATTGAGTTTTCTTGAGATAGAAAACATGGGAGTTTATGCCTCCTCCAGGTGCTGCAGAAAGCAGTGAAGAGACTTGGCTTTTATTGCAAGGTGAATATCAAGTCCATGTGCCAGCAAAATAAAACAGACTGCTGGGTCCTGGTCTTTGGAAAGCAGTGCAAAACCAGCTTCTGGTCTGCTGCTGCTGGTGCTGAGGAAACCTCACCCTCCTGGCTGAATTCCCATCGACTGAACTAATGTGTATGCTTAAATATTTCATAACAAAGTCTCTAACCCTTCATGTCAATTAATCTTATTTATCAATGAAAATGTCAATGGTTCTGGGGGTTGCAAAATGCCATGTGGATCTATGACCTAGTGGTTCTCCTACCTATACTCTTCCCTTTTCTTTTGCTCCCCATTTTGGGTGTCTATCCAGTCTTCACTAACATCATCGATGGGGAAGGCACCTGCAGGGTGAACCACAGGAACAGAGCCTCCTCTGAAAGGTCAAGTCACCACAGGACAGTAGTGTGGGGGAAGCTCTCACACTTTGCCTGGGAAGCGAGCAGGACGGGGTGCCTCCCCAAAGCGCCTGTACGACGTACGCAGCACAGGGAGCAAACGGGAGGACTGAGAGGTCTGCGTGCAGGTGCAGGGCTGCAGTATCACTGGCATCTTAGGCACATGGCAAAAAAAAAGAAGAGTTTTAGAAACTTTTACAGCCAGCTTTTCCTTCCACTACCAGTCAATCCTGAGTCCCAAGGAAAAGGAAGGAACTAAAGGCACAATACTGCTCTCTGGAGTTTGGACTCAGTTTCCAGAAAGAAGGGCCAGGTCTTTCTGATCATGAGGATGTCTGCTGAGAGCAGGAGCCCCTTGCAAGGAAGGACAAGTAAAGTCTCCTCAAGCTCTGTTTCAGCTGCCACCCTCACTCACTCAAAGACCACCAACATGTGAACTATCTTGTGAAGGTGCTGCAGAAGCTGCCATGGGAAGGATCATGGAGGGAAGACCTCCATGGACAAAATTCCCAGCTATGGCAAAGACAGACTTCGCAGCTCCTGCCAGGGCTGGTTGCAAGTAGCAGTGAGAAGCATGACCAGATATCACTCTTGGGCGGCAGCACAAGCCATGGGGGGCCAAGGGCTGAGGAAGAGTGATGGAGGATCCCCATGCTGCTGCTGAGTGCTGCACAGGCTCCCATGGCTTGCGGCTCCTACCTTGCTCCTCCTCCCCGAGAGGAGCACGGAGGTTTGCAGCATCTCTGCTGCCAGGCACATCCCTGGAAATGGCAAAGGCCAATGCATGGGAAGGGGATTTTATGAACATGACTAAAAGATATGAGTCATATTTAGTCAGGATTTTTACAGTCTTTTTTTAGTGGAATTTGTTTCAGAACAGGAGCCAGGGTGCATGGCACTCTGGTTAAAGGATGATACAAAGAGAGGTGCTTCTGTCCATCACGTGGGAACAGGGAAAGGGGAGAGGATAACTCTTCTCCATCATTATTAAAAATTCGAAGTCTTGTTTAAAGCAAATGATCCACATCAATTGCAAACTGCAAGAGCTTGTTTATCCCTGATAAATAATTATACCTACTTCAGCTTTCTGCTGAGAGTCCATGTGAGCCCAAAGCCAGGAGGGGTTTGCCAATCTGCTTTTTATCATGTTGGTTTCTGTGACTGCTGGAGAAAGATGGCATTTTAGTACTGTTCCCCCTGAACATTGGGAGTATCCATTGCACTTGCTTGTGGACCTCATCACCCTACAGTGAAAGGAAGTGCCTCCTACATTTTCTTTTCATGGCTGGAAGAAGATTCCTTCGCACTGTTCCAGTGTTCCCAGTGCAAAATATAAAGCTTTGTATGGATGAAACGTGCATTTTTATTTTGAGCAACAAGATCCTTCAAATTAACTTCCTCTTCACAAGGGAAAAAGTGGTCTGCAGTGCACTGACATGATTGCCTCTGACAACACTGCCAGTTCATGTAGGAGTAACACCGAGGAGGCATGCTGGAATTAGAAAATACAGGCAAGCAACAGCCGAGAACCACACAAGAGCTCAGTGAGAGCTGCCAGTTGCATGTTCAAGTTAGTAGATGTCTGTGGGGCTTCTGAGTTTTAACATCTACGGAGATGGTTTGTTCAGACGTATCATGTCTTTCTCTTGTCAGGGTTTAAGTATGTGTGCTCTTTCCTCCCTCCTGTGGGCTTTTATGCAGTGGTGCCCTTTCAAAATTTGCCTATTGTAAGTTAGATAAATAGACAGTACTTCCTCATATTTGCAATAGCCTTGTGGTTCCTGCATTTATTAAATGACATATGAAGTTTTGGACCTTACACCCTGTAATAACAATTACAAATAATAATAGCTACTTTTTCCTCTTACAAATAAAAAGTGCTTTATAAAGAAAATTAGTATCATTACTGCCATTTTATGGATGTACATAAGGTTACTAATCTCATCATCTCACTTCAGGCCTAGGCTTCATATCTGGCTAATGAAGAGGGAGGTGAAATCCCCCAGAACACAGTTCAGAGCTCAAATTAGCTAATGTCTAAAAGGAGATCCTGTGAATACTCTGCTGCCACTGGAAGAATAAGTGGAAAGGCTGAAGTCAGACAGCAGAAGAGAGGCTGAGCTGAGCTGAATGGAGGTCCCAGCCCGGTCTCCACCCACCAAGCCACACTGCTTCTCTGCCTGTGCACCAGGACTAAGCAGTGTGGAGGGACCACGAAAGGACCAAGGACCACATCACTACAGACATCCATTCGGATGTTTTGTGAAGAAATAGGCAAGTTTTTCACATCAACACTAAAATTTCACTGCTTGCATGCTTCCTAAATAATTTCATTTAGTTTGTTCCTTCTTCATTAAATACGTCTTTTATATATAGTTTATAAATGTATATGAAAATGACATACATAGCTAGATGTGCTTACAGTCACATATATATGTATATATCTTAACTAGACACATTCTTTTACTGAATACTATCTAAATGTCATTTGAGAGAAATTGAGTGCAAGTTTTCTGCCTCAAGTGTCTGAAGGCCCTTTCTCATTACGCTGCAGAGGATGGTGTTGGCTAAACATGCCATCACAAAATGCAAAATACATGTTTATCTTTTTGAAACATCATATGCAAATCCCATTATTTTAAACTGTTGAAGATCTAGAGCAATTTATTTATATATGCTTAAAGCCAATTTCACTTTTCATTTCTGGAGTTTTGGAAAGCTCCCTTTTCCAATTTCGTAATGAGTAGGTATTGAAAAAAGAACCTCCTGAAAATTCAGAAATGTTTGTAAGAATTGTTTTGTTCTCCTCCTCGTTTCCAGCTAGTTGTGAACATGCTGAACAAAAACTGATAAACTGTTTATTTTTCCTGCACAAAATAGCAGGAAAATTATTATGGTATCTTCAAACAATACTTTTTTTCCTATCAGGCCATTCTAGAAATTTGAAGAACAGCAAAACAATTATTTTTGCCTATCTCTGCTTTCATACTTCTCACTATGAAGCATCCCCTTCTCTCAGATGTAATAGCAGTACCAACAGAAACCAATATTCTTCTACTTCAGCAATGCAGCCTCCTAATGTTGCCCCCAAATGAAAAAAAGAGCTGGTGTTCTCCATCAGCACCATTGCCTTGGATGCCCTTGGGCAGTTCAGATGTACCGGTCTAGCTCACTGAAATGTTTGAATTATTATCCATACTCATTAATTATCTGGAAACAGTTGAAATTAGCCTTGCCAGTTTTCTTCTAAAAATCCAGCTCCTGCAGCAGCTTACCTTAACATGGTATTTGCCAGGAGTGTAATTAGGGCTAGAATTTGTAAGTTATTTGCTAGGCAGCTGCTTTGTACCCAGACACCAAGAGACTGTGGGAGGGATGCTCAGCTGGCACCCAGTCTGTTCAAGCTCCTGAAAACATCCTATTCTCACCAGGGCCCCTTTTGGCCACCGAGGCCCAGAGCCCACAGGTATTTGAGATCAGTGGGACTGCTGGGCAAGCCTATGTTAGAAAACTTGGGCTTCAGTCAGCTCCGGTTTGTCAGTGCTGCAGGTCCTTGGCTGCGTTTCTCCAGGCACAGCCATTGCCATGGCTCACACCAGGGCCAGGCTGACGGTGCTGCAGCCGGAGCCAAACCCTTGCTTGAACGTGAGCAGGACCACCACCTGCACTCAGCAGCTGGCTCCAGCACCGACCCTCGCCTGGCCCCATCTGCTCCTGCAGCAACCCAACACCCGTGTCTCTTTGCTCCAGTATTGAGCAAGTAACTGGGCTCTTTCACCTCCAGCTTGGTGTCACACCCCAGCGCTCTCCCTGCCACAGGGATGGCCACCTGAGACCCGCTGGGGAATATACCCCAAAACACAAACTCTCTCTTTTCTCCTTCGCTTTCCACATCCAACCAAATGCAATGGCTCAGAGTTAACAAGGTGGGAATGGGGATGAGGGGACAGGCTGTGGGTCTAGGGAAAGAGCAGGGAAAAAGACACACCACTGATATAGACATAAATTCTGTGGGAAGCTGGATCTTTCCCATGCTGCCTAAAGTTATGAGTAACTTTTGTAGAGTCAGTTTTGCTCTTTCTTCACATTTCATTCTGCCTCTGGACCAATAAACTGTAAATCAAAGGGTCCACAGAATTTCCCACACTGGGAAGAGGTGAGCTTCAACAACTTGTGTATCCTGAAGAGTCCTTTGGGCTCCAGGCACTTAGGACTAAGGTCCCCAAAGTCCTAGAGCTATGAAGGAGCAGCAGAGCAAAGGAGCCTGGGCCTAGGAGGTGCCAGGGGCCAGACAGAAGTGTCAAGGCATATAGCCTTGGTGCACAGAGACAGTGGCACCGGGAAGGGAAAAAGGCAAAAGCTAAGTGAGAGCTGTGCTACTCTCCTTCTGATGGGAGAGACAGGCTTAGGCTGTTCTTAGGCCAGTTGTCTGGTTTCTTCATGAGTGCGATGCTTTGTTTGCCTTAACTGTACCAGTAGAACTGGCATTTGCTTAGACTTGAGGATCTGAGCTGTCTGGGGACAGAAGTCTTCATCAGCTGCTCATTAGCATTTGTGCTGAGTTAGTCAGCCCAGCTTATGGAGTCTTTCTGAGCTCCAATGGGGGCAAATGAAGAGCTTTGTTATGTTTAGGAGATTTTTCACCATCTGAATAGCTCTCTTTGTCATCTTGTTAGTGTGTGGCTACCTTGCCAGGGAGAGAATGTGTTGTACCAATAGGTCTGAGGAAATTCCTGATATTCTGCATGCTTGGGAACTGTCAGTGTTCAAAATCTGTGGTGCTCCAGCCCTTGTAAGAGATGTCTAGAGACAGATGGAGGGGGAGAGAGAGAGAGCAAGAGAGCGAGGAAGATATACAAGGAAAACATGATGGCGTAACACAAAGGTTTTTTATCTACACGGTAGCACGGTGATAGTGTGCATCAACAGTCACCCCAAATGAGAGGTAATAAAACCTCTACCCTACTGTCCAGGATTCCTGCATGCTCCTCTGCAAGCCCCAAAGCAGGTGAGCTAGGGGCACAGTGCCAAGTGCTGGCAGGGCCAGGCTCTTTATTCCCCCTATAAACACACTACATCTTTCCACCCAGCTCCTCCAGCAAGCTGTTGAGACAAGATGCTCTGAATAGCGTCCTGGAAATGCCTGCTTGTGGGATTTGAGGGCTATGCCTATTCTAGCAAACAAAACAGGGTGACAGATAGTGCATTGGCCTGTGATCATCATCCTATTTAGCTGAGTAGATAGAGTAACACATTACCCAGCATGGATTTGGCCCGTGCCAAGTGGTACTTTCCTGGGCAACATCCAGGCACGGTTTGGGTGATACACAGGCCAGGAACCGTTTTCAGAAAGCAAAATGGATGAAGTCACCATGCCCAGGAGGAAGGGAGGGAAAGAGAGTTTTGTTATAGGAACACAGCCCAGAGTTTGCCACTTATCTTCAGGGCTGAACAGACTCTCTCTCTCTTTATTAACATTAATGTGCTCAGGGAGACCTCCAGTCAGATTGTAGACTTTGTTGTTGTTGTTGTTACTGTAAGTTGAATGGCATATATTCTGTCCAAAAAACCAAAGACCTCAGAACAAAGACATGAAATAACTCTTTAAATGTTCTAAAATACTTTTCCTATACTTAAGAGGGCCCCTCTTTTAAATCTCAAGGCTAAAAGCCAAAGGAGATTCTCCAAAGAAGTTGGACACTCCCAGTGTGAGGCCATCAGAAGACAAATTTCTGAGTCACCCCATTTCTAGGAAGATAAGACAGTGCTTGGCTAGCCCTGAGCCAAGGACAGGCAGGGAGGGTTACATGCTCAGGAGAAGAACAGCCAGAAGAGAAAGATTTCTGTCACAGGAAGAAAACAAAAGCAATCAACAGGAAATATTTGCAGATGCTTAAAAGGTGTCTCAGGAAGTACATTAGTATGTTGATTGAGATATCAAGTATCTGATAAACTGCACAGGAATATGCAGTTTTATGCATGGATTTTATTTCCACATATGGTTCAGATATCCTATGGGGAAATTTAAACAAAATCTAAAGTTGCTAGCAAATCCCTTTCAGTCTGGATTTAGTTTGCTCTGCTTTGTTGTAAATGCAACCAACTGATTTTTGCATAAAAGTGCATGTTAGTCTCTCAGATGATACTCATTGGCAATAAAACTGCCTTCTTTAAGTTATGGAATTTTAAAGCAATGCATAATTTTGGTATCCTCTTAGTGGTCCCTGATGGATCTGAGGAGAAAGCAGAACTGAAACATTACACATCGGTTTAAGGTCTTGTAATTGTGCAAGCTTCTGCCACCCCCAGCTTGTGTGCGCTACCTTGAGCTCATGGCTTATCAGTAAACTCAGAACAGTTTAGTTGATATTTCCTAAATAATATTCCAGGTTACAAACATCCATGGTTTATCCTAAGTTGATCCCAATGGTAACTAAGAATCCACTTAAGAGAAAAACTTCTCTTAGGGTTATATCTTGCATATGAGCTATACTGCCCCGTGCCTGACATGAAGGGTTTGCCATTTCTTTATATTTGATCCAGTTTCCATAATACTAGCAACGGTGGGAGAGCTGCCCAGCAGCACAGCCTGATATGGCATTTATCATCCACTGCACCCAACTGTGCACATGGTGAGGCTCTGTCTTCCCTGCACCCCAGGGTAAATTTGTCACCAGCACTCAGGGTCTAGCTAAGAAACTGGAAAAATTAGACTGTGCTAAGATCTGTGTCACTAAGACTAAACTGCAGTATATTTTCAGTTGTTTTGGAAACTAATATTTATGAACACTTGCTTATAATATCCAAAGGATGTATTAAAAGATCAACTAGACTCTGGCAGGTAAAGTTAAATGTATTAAATTGCACACTATTTAATAGAAACTATTTTTGTTTGAGACATCTTGTTCCAGTTTATCAGCCACTATTTATTCTGCAAGTATAATTTCAAATGTCATTTGCTGGCTTTTCACATACAAACATCATCATACACTATAGTATATTACAAAGTATCGGTAACATCTAGCATTTGCACAATACCGAAATCTCCTCCTGTTTACCTATTAATTAGGCAAATATACCTTTTTTAGACAGCAAATTCGGTAATGTTACTGATTTTTCTATCAAAACGTACTACAACACTTGGGAATAAATCCATATTACATATGAACACAAATGTGTCAGTCAATGTAGGTGCTAATGCTCATGATCATTTACTTGGCTAACAGGTACAGTCTTCACCAGCAGTACATATGCTTGCTTCTTCAAAGACACCACTTTCCCAAAGCCGAAAAAATGAAGCAAAAGCAAGTAGGAGAGAGTATTTTGACATTAACTTCAGGATAGTAATAAGCAATGGCTTGGGCCTATGAATGTACCCATGATAGCACTAAAATAAGTTTGGGCTCGTTGCCTGGCATTTGCCCTTCTTCTTGGATGAGTTTTCACACCAGACAGGGACCCAAGCCAGTATGGCTACACTGCCATAACCCATGGTAGCCAGCCATACCAGCAAGAGCACAGGGCCATACCTGCTGTAGCCCAAGCAGGTCAGGGCAGTGGGCTGCCATGGGTGGAAAGGCTGCTGTGCTCTAGTGGTGCTACCTCCAAGGGGAAAGGGCTCCAAACACATGGGCACTGGCTGCTTTCGGGGTAGGGCGGTGAGGAGCCCTTCAGAGGAGTAGCTGTTAAGCTGTTACCACCTTGAAGCCTCTCCTCCCTTTTCACATGGGGCTGGAGGAGGAAGCCAGGTCCCCCAGGGAATCATCCCAGATCCCATCCCACCTCCTTCCCTCTTCCAGCAGCAGCAGCTCTGCACCGTGTTCAGTCTGTCCGTCCTGCTGAGAAGCCTTGAGGAAATTCAGTGCTGGAGCCACAGGGACAGAGCTGACTGCACAGCCGATGAACCCAAAAGACACCATCTTAGAAAGGCCCAGTTCTGTGGTCTGCTGGATATTTCCTCGATTTCAGGTCGAGAGAAAGCAAATTCTGCAGAAAGCAGAGCAGCAACTCCTAATCATCCATATCTGTGCAAAGACTTCTCAATTCCTTGGAGGAGAAATGCCTCCCTTCACTAAATAATGAAATGGAGATAGAAATACTATGAAAAACAAAATGATACTTATAGCAATGGGCAGAAATAAGGAAATGTGGAAATATAAGTAATTGCTAAGGGAGAGAAGAGACACCACTGGCCAGCCAGGGTAAGGCTAACCAGGAGGAGTTATTTACACACATCAGGAGCAAATGAAATGAAATCCCATTAACAGCATGGACCTGCTGTTAGACAGGGTTGGCAGGATCATCGATCACAAAGTGCAAAAGGCTGAAGCACTCAAGCAGCGCTTCCCCCAGGTGCTGAGGAGCTGAGGTGACGTCAGCTGGAGTCAGCCACCGGGGACTGGCACAGCGGAGAGGACACTTCTTCCCACGCGTCCTCTTCAGACAGCTTTGACTCTGCAAGACCAGATAATTTGCACCTATAAGAATTAGCAATTGTGGCCAAGGAGCTCTTTGAATTATTAATGCTAATAAATCCTAGAACGATTCAAAAAAATCCAACTTGCAAGGTTACAAACAAGCTTAGGTTGACGTTGGTCTCTGATAAAATCCAGGAAAGGCTGGCAGGGAAAACAATCAGCAAGGAGTCAAAAGAACAAGTGATTCAATCAATATTGGGGTTTTTTTTATTTTTATAATCTACCTCAAAAGTTTTATGACATCACAAATTTGATTCAGTTACCCAACTTCTATAAGGCATTAGAGCAAGTCCTTCATAACATTCTTATAAAAATTAGCTGTACAAGAAAATCAATGCAGACTCATTTTAAAAAGATTAAGGATTGCTCAGTTGGTAGATCTCAGAAAGGCATTTGCAGTCACTAAGGGTTTTTCGAGCAGGCCTCCAGGGAGCTGCTCTCATTCCATTCAATATCTTTATCAATGATCTTGAAGAAAATATTAAATCATTGCTGATAGAATTTGTAGCAAATAAAAAGAAAACAATGAAGAGAGAAAAGATGATGGGCATAGGTCGGGGTCACTTGGAAAGGGGGGTTCATTTGAATGCATGTTTCAACACAACCAAATGTAAGGTCATTCTTCAGGAGAATATAAATCTCATTTATAAGGGGGAAGGGGGATCATATCAGAGGAAGCAGTGGCTTTTAGGAGCTGTAACAGATAAGCAAAACAACCTGATAGTCAAAAGACTAAATCATGTCCATCACCGTATAAACAGAAAAATGCCAAGGAGGAGCAAGGAAATAACATTGTTTTGTTGTACATGATGTTTATTACTTCAAAATACAAAATTGACTATGAGTGTTGATGGAGCTGCCACTTTTGTTTCTCAGGTGGCCAGTCTACGTTACCAACTTCTGGTTTCTCCCTCCTGCTACCGTGCCCTGGTGGCAGGACCAGGCCAGGCTAAGTGCCCCAGGGCCAATGGGCAGGATAACTATGCCAAGGCACTGGTTACTCCTGCCCCCAGAAGGTCCAGAGATGCTGCAAGTGGGGAGATAAGGGATGCTATACTGCTATATCTGGGAATTTAAAAAGAGCTGGGGAAGAATGCTCAATTTTGGGAAGTGTCTTCTGGTAAGAAAATCTAGAATTTTCGTCTATTTTGATTACCCAAGAAAAGGATAAAAGGTGATTTTATCACAGTGTAACAACCTAAATGCAGAAGATATTTCACAGCTGGCAACACTTCAATCTAATAGAAAAAAGACACGTGATCCATTGGTTGGAAACTATAGCCAGACAAACTCAGCCTAGAAACTCTTCTGTTTCAACAGGGAGGGTAAATAATAATTGATCCTTCACTTGCAGCTTTTAACACGAGTGAACGTCTCACAAAATGATATGCTATGGTTTAAACAAAAGTTTAGGCTGGAAGGAGAAATCATTGCGTAAGGTTATTTGGGAGACACAGTAGATCACATAAGGCCCTTCTATGCTTACTTCATTATTTTGGTATTTTTCTCAGGCCTTGGAACTCATCTGGAAGTCTGCTACTATCCTCCTTGGCTTTTGTTCTCCCTTTCTGAGACCATGGCATGACATGGAAAAAATGCAAATACAAATTATATACACTTTGTGGTCAGGCAGGTTTTCAATCCTGAATTTGCAGACCTACATTAACTACTCAGAGAACTGATACTGATTTTGGGGATTTTTTCCAAACACATGGAAATGGCTACTTGGACTAACATTTTGTACTCTAGCCATGAAATAAATGAACTATAAAGATTTCTGCATCTTTTAACTACATTATTATTTTTTAACATTGGCAAAACCTTGGTTTAAGGCTACATCATGCAGTAGTTTCAGCTTACTCTTGAATTGTACTGCAATTACTTTATAATTAGACTTTGACTGCACTTCCCTGAACACATCAGTTCTAAAAGTTGGGGGTTGTCTCTATGACTGAGTAACTTTCTGATCACTTACTGTATTTTTAGACCCCAGATACACCAACTCTGTTGAGTCTATGCTGTAATAACACTGTCATGTACTAACCAGCCTATATCGATTAGTAGTTGCAGGTAACATGGAACTATAGTAATTTTACTGTAATTGCTGTGTAATTATTATGTAATTCATGTCTGATCTACAAATTAAAACATATGCTACTTTGCCATTAATGTTTTAGCTATATTTACCTATCTTTAATAGATTTTAGCTGTAAAGTAGTGGCTAAAGGAGAACTGATTTTCTCCAGGGAATAATCTTGTTTTCAACTCTGTAACATTCCTTTGAAAGGAAGACTCCTTTTGCTTCATGATCCAGGGAGGCAGTTAGCTCATTTTCTGTGGTCCAGGAGAAACATTACCTGGTCAGGACAGACTACCAAGAACATGTGTACCATTGGCTTCAGTGTGGTCAGGATTCATCCTAGGCAGGAAGGATCCTAAGTCCTGAGTCAGATAAAACTCCCCTTGGTTCGAAAAAGGGCTGCAGGAATACAAGAATCACTTTGGAGGTTTTTCTAAGGGATGGCATGGAAGAAAATTACAGACTAAATGTGATTTTTCCATGATAAGTCTCCAATGCTTTCTACTTGACTATTGAGTTAACATCTCCCCAGTGCTGGCTGAGAAAATTGCAAGGCTAAGGACTGCTCTGATACTGTGTCCATCCAGAAGCTCTTACACTTTGAGTAAATACACAGAACCAAAACAAAGATGATAGAGCGTATTTATTTGTTGCAACATACACCAGGGAGGACTGCTGGTGCTTCAGCAATGGGTTGCCTGCCCTTATGTTATGAGAACATCCCTGTCCATAATTTGATATCCATTATCAGTGACCATCTCCCTAAACTTCAAGTAAAAAAAAATTTACCAAAGAAGTAAAAATTATCTTAGAAAATGAATTTTTGAGTCAGCGTCTTCTCTTTCCCATCTCACATTACTATCACAATTCATTCCCTTTAACTTTTCCCGTACTTAACATCTTATCTTGCTTGTCATAAATATCATTTATATATAAATCACTACATTTCAGGCAGAAGCAGCATGGAGAATAATTTCTGTAGGCCCTAAACTACAGGCTCATGCCAACATTAGTCACCTCCCTTGAGACTTACATGTTTTCTTTCCTGGCTAAATTCACATAAGAACAGCTCAGACTCAAAGTCCACTTACTTTGTGGATTTTGTAAATACTTTTTTTTTCAAATGATTTATTTTTCCATTTACTTCAGTCTGGCTTGTCTCCAGGAGTTGTTTCAGAGTAAAATACAAGACCTTCTGTTTCCTTTGGATGCAATCTTTAAACAAAGATTTGGAAACCTCTAAAACACTCAGTAACTCAGCACATGACATGGTATGGAAAGGGGCTTCCTTTCAGCCTCTTGGGCCAGTTGGGAGCCCATTCAAGGAGCCACCTGAAAGAAGGGACCCTGACTGAAAGGCAGCAGCCAGGCAGAGCGCCGCGGGGCAGCCAGCACCAGGCAGAGAGACTCAACCCCACAGATACGGAGGGAACAGTAGGCACTAATTTTGTGACAGTAGAAAGTACCAGTTTCGTTCCACGGCTTCCAATTGGAAATAGCTCCTGATTTACCCTTTTATAAGGTGACACGTATGATACAGAAAAATTCTGGGAGTGGAATCCAGTTCCAGTTATGACACCTAAACTCAGGTTTGTAATTCAGGGAACAGTCATAGTTCCCATGATAGCCTGTGGAGGTTTCGTCAGCTCTGCCATTGGAGACCAGAGACTTATCTCAGCTGGCTGGCTGGGATGCATCCACTTAGGGTGAGCAAAGGCACTCTCTACATGAATTAGATCTCTACTGACTGTGACAGAAGCCTGGACTCACAGTTAGACACCTAAATCTTGCTTTTCCTATTAAGGAGCTGAGCCCAATCTTAATCCTCCCAGTTTGTCCACAGGACCTCTGCACAAACATCATGGAAGGGCACTCTAGTAAATTCCTAAATCCAGTTCAAAAAACTGATGCTGAAAGCACTAACTAAAAAGCTATTCCATAATAGCAGCTATCTTTTTGCCAGATTATTCAACAGTAAGCGGTATGTATAATAAAGATCCTGATTTATTTGTAATGTTTATTCAAAATGTCAGAACAAATTACTTCAATACAAACTCTGCTTTACAATTCCATCCATTTTTGTTAGGTTTTTAATACTGGTCCTAATTTGCATCTTTATGCTAAAACATGAAAACAGAGCTCCTTTCCTTGAACATCCCCATTTTTCATGAACTTCAGTAGAAACGTCTCCTGTAAAAGGAATGCTAGATCAGAAAGTGGTAGCTACAGTAAGAGCAAGCTGACTAATGGCACGCCAGAAAGGACAGCATCCTCCACTGCTTTACAAGGAATACCCCTTTTAAATCAGGCAATATTGTGCCTAAAGCTTAGCAAACATTGTAAGCTTCATTTTAGATCCCCCAACTATAGTTTTCTGTGGGTCCCATACTAATTTCAAGAAACATTTCATAATCCCAGGCTGGTAAAACAAGAGGTTGAAAAGGATTCCCTTGTTCCCTACAAGCCTTCAGACAAAATGGATGGCAGAAGTTGGTGTGAAGAAAAGGGCACATCTTTTAGGGCAGGCAGTTACAGCAATTACCTTTAAAGAGCAAATCTCTGGGTATTTCTGTTTTGGTTAACATGCCAAGTCAAAGGGAATTTGGTTCATGTATATAAATGACACTAACAGTGGTATCTTAAAGACCGAATGTGCATCAACATATCATCTCTTTAGAAGAGATGTTTCTAAATATAAGCTTTAAAACATTTATGGGGTATACACAGAGCAAGTTTTCTGCTTCTACAGATGACATTCACCATCTTTTCCTTTTGCTTCACCCTCCATATTTGCCTCCCTCAGCCGTATGTACAAATGGCACTGTTTTTCCCCAGAACAGTTAGAAAGATTGCAATGACATTGAATGTGACCTGGTTTCAATAATACTGAATAGATGAAAGTAACAAAACAAAACCCCAAAACAACAGAAAAACAGATCACAGTGTAATTAGTGCTGTAAACCAAAGGTATTTCTGTCAGTCCCAGCACAACATCACACTAGTTACTTCTGGCTCCTTTTGTTAAAAAACAGTTACGTTCCTTAGCTAGAAATTTGCATTTTATTCCTGATTACATTATGTATTCTCGCTGAGAAAGTGCAGAGGACACGAATATTTAAGTATGCGAATCAAGCAAGACTGCAACGTTGCCAATTTCTTTCAGTCTATTTTTTCATCAGTTCACCGGAGCTTCACACATTGCTTCCTCGCCATTAATAGGAGTTATTTGCCACGTGCATCTCATGAACTCGTTGTGGAAAACTGTAAGGCATTTTGTTGGTTGTTTTTATTTACAATGTAAGAACATGCTGCTGCGGCAGTGATTTCCATGGATGCATTGCCACTGGTGCAAGCAGGAGCAGGAGCTGCCGTGACAGACATCTCCTCTTCTTCTTCACTAGACAGGGTGGCAAATCCATCGCAGACATTGCCAGTCTGGAAATGGCACGCTAATTTGCCAAGCAGCTGAAATTATTTTAATAAATATTTTCCTACTCTTCCTATATATTGCCATGAAGAAGCTTTAAATGTGGGCTTAAAGTAATAAAAACAAAGAACTCAGAAATACCAAGTGCAGAACAATATAGGTCCATGATTGGGACCTACATCTTGCAGTAGCAAACAGTAGCTATTTCTGTGTCAGTTAATCAGTTAAAAATGCAGAACCACATAGACGGACCCAAAGCAGAGCATGTAAGGAGAGCAAATTTCATTTAGATGCCACAAAGCCTGAAAAATACCCAATGCAAAGGAAAATAAAGAAATCTTCAGTGTGAAAATACTTGTTATACCAAGCCTGCACAGAAACATCAAGATCCAGCCCAGAAACAGCCCAGCTCTCACCATCACCTTTAGTGGCTTTGAGATAAATACCTCTAGAAATGCCCCAGTGCCTACAGCCCCCAGTTCCTGGTGACCAGCAGCAAATGGGTGCGCTGACACAGTGGGGTGAGCCCACGGAGATCTGTATTCTCACGTTTGCAGGAGATTATTCTAAACAATGAAGAGGAAAATTTTGGACATCAAGTGTCCTTGACCGTCTATCCTGAATTGTCATTGCTTGCACTGTTTACTGTGTTCATACGTATCCCCTGGTGTGAAAATCTGAAGGAATACTAACGTCTTCAGTGTAAATAACATATTAATGTGTTCTTTAAAAACTGTACATTTTTACCAGGGAAACTGAAATCTTTACATCCAAGTGTATAATAAACTTATTTTTCTGTACAGCCCACATTCCTCTTAAATAATCATAAAATCTTTTAGAGATGCCACGCTCTAATAAGATTGCAGATTTACACTTTGATTTAAAAACAAGCAAGCAAGAATCTATACTTTCCATTTAACGAGGAAAATATTGTATTACTGTTTTAAGTCTCCTTTTGTTGTACTATCTAAAGCAACATTAATGATATATTGAGTAATTTGGGAGGAAAAAAATCTTAAAAACATATCTCCAGAAAGCACAGTGAAATAACATGCCATGAGAGTCATCTTCAAGTCATCTTGGCAAGACATCACAGTCCTAACCTGCAAGTGTGTGTGCTGCAAGGAGCAATCCTCTGTAAAGCAGGGCATGACCCCATTACAACAAAGGTTGCATCTGTGGCTAGGCTGTTGGGAGAAACACAATATGGTGGGATTAGGCTGGTTTATGAGTGTGCATGGATGTTAGCATGGATCCCGGTGTCTGTCACCCTTGCACATAGAGTCTCAGCCCAGAGCAGCCAGCTCAGTGCTGGGGGAGGTGTTTCTGCAAGGCTCTTCCAGGTACCAGGGGTTTTGCAATACTGTGTTGTCCTGGGGTGTTCACGCAAGCAGTCTCAGTGTAGCCAGGAGGGAGGGGTCTGGGGATGGCTTTTGAAGGGATGTAATTTCCATTGGTATCTTCATTTGGCTTCTGTTTAAAGCAATAAACATAATGAATATGTTGTCATAATGCTTAAATGACTAATGATATTAAACCTAGGGTAGTTAGTAATGGTAGGCTAATCAGAAGCATATGCTTGGAGGTCAAATGGTCCTACTCCCATCTTATCTGTTCTCAGCACTTAATTGAAACAAGCTCCCAAATAAGGCACAGGTGATGGATAATTTAGGTTTGTGGGAAACATTAAAAAACATACATGGCAATGAACAGCTTCATGAACGTAGAAAAAAGATTTAAAAAACAGAAAAAAATGATCAAAGAGTGTCTTGAATCAGTTGGAGCAAGCAAATAATTTAGGGTTGAAGAAATCTAGAGCTATATAAGGCTGATGTGCACAACAGGGAATGAACGAGCTTGGGTAGATGGTATTTATTTGGTGCAGGGCACCTGGCTCGGCCATTCCACATCTGGCTCGTGCAGAGCAACTTGGCTGCACCCCCATAGGGCACACAGCAGGACAGGACTCCAGCAGAAGCCAGATGTCCAAACACAAGCCACTGAAATCCTGTGGAAGAATAAAGTCCTTTGGAAACTGAAAGGTGGAGTTCAAAGGGGTTTCCAGTAGATCAGAGAAAGGATAGTGATATTTCACCTCTAGCCAAAAGCTGAACTACTGTGCCTGAGATCCCTTCCACAGGTACCCCTCTGAGGCTTCTGGCAAGTACCGCAGGGTGGGGTTTAATCACATAGTTTTAGCCACTTTAAAAAAAAATAAGGATTTAATCCTCTGTTTCTCTAGCTAGTGATCAGAATTGGTGGCTTTAGGAGAAAATCCTCCCTCTGACAGCCCTATTATAGATGGGACAAAGTGCCTGGTGGGGTTTCCCTCTTGTTCTCTTCTCTCACTTCTCAGATCGTCAAGGGAGCCGAGGTGAACAGCTTGTGCAAGAGACCTTATTTTTAGATGAAAAAGTTATTTGAAACGAATCCCGCTTTCAGCTTTTTCTTTCATTTCTGGAAACTACCACTATGTCAGATTAAGATTGACGGCTTCCCCTCCTGGAAAAGCACAGTGAAGGACTGCCTTTACTGAATTACACTTGATTTGATGTTTCTTGTGTTTCTGTGTTTGAAATAATTTCCTACATGTAATTATACATTTAAGCAATATTTCCGTGCATAAAACAGCTATACAGTTTTCCTGTTTTCCAAAAGAGATTGGCTTGTCCTAGGAACATTTTGCCTTAGTACTGTGGTTTTGGACTAGATATTGCTATTTAGGATACAAGTAAGAGAAAGAGACTATTAATTGCGCTTTTGAATGAATTGTACAAAAAGGTCCCACATGAGGCCACGCATTTATGCATGACAAACAAATGTGTACACACAGTACAGAAGTGTAATTATTTTGAACACACACGTGTAACGCCAAAAAAAATGGGAATTGGTACTGCTTTAATGATGTGCCAAATATTAAATTATGCCTTTTTTTATTCAGATTCACAGTAAATCTTCTGAATTTTGAACAATCCATGTATTACTGAGACGCTAGCGTCTCATTCATCTGCTTCCCGACAAAAATCTGGCTCTGTCAGATTTTGAGTGAATGTAACATTTAAAAAAAGAGTTCAATGGGAGCCAAATCCTGCAGCGCTCATACGGCTAAACCCCGACTGCAAATTGCAAGTGGTTAGAGACTCCGAGATAATGGTCTCCAGCCTTTGTTAAACCCTACATCTCAGGGTTTAACAGCACAATTCTGGAGACTGCAGGGAATAGTCCTGCTTTAGTATGACTCATTTGATTATTTTGTGTGTGTGTGTGTGTGCATTTCCCACTTAATACTCAATGAGATAGAACATACAACCCCATGACCTCCAATGAAATTGCAAGGAAGTAAATGAGAACGGGGCTTAGGCTGTAGTATCTGTTGTGTAAAAGCCTTTGTGAATTAGCCTGCAAAGAGCCACAGAGTGATACAAACTGAACAGCTTTTAGAGCCTACTTTACAGTGTTGTTTTAGTTAGTTTAACAGCTGAAGTAGGATTTTGCTCATTACAATTCTTCAGTGGTCTCATTCCCCATGCAGCTGATGCAGGCTCACAGCACTTCCAGGCTGGACTGCCATAATCCCTTGAAGACAGGTGGCAGGTCTTAAAATGATGCCACTTTGTTTAAGCAGCAAAACATCCTGGATCCTTAATTTTTGCACACGTGGCCCTCTGAATTGCGGCACCTGGAGGGGCGTGCAGCAGGAGGCAAGCCCTTATGTGCACCCAGAAACAGCCTTTTCCCCCTGGGGTGGGATGGTGATTGACAGCTTACCCCAGCATTTGCTCAGCTGGCACAAGCCTCACGCAAGATACAGTGTCCCCAAACCCAACAGGCCCGAGCATACAGACAGGAGGGAGTGCGACCTCTTTAAGGACCTTGAAATACGACTGGCCCCACCTGCTCTAGAGGAAAATTAAGTGCAGATGCTAGGACTCAGCCCAGGGACCTTCGTCAGAGCTGGCATGTTTAAACATGCTTCCAGCTCCCAAAGCCAAGAACGATGGTTTCATCCTAGCCCCGTGGGGAAGGGTGTGTGCCTCCTGCTGCACAGCTAATAAACATCAAGAGGTTGCTTGCAGGAGGAAGCTGCTTCTTTAGAGAGATGTGAGGCCAACCCTGTGTAGCTGGGAGGGGGCAACAACTGCTTTTGCAGTGGACTGAAAAGAAATTTCTCTCTTCTTTGCCAGACCAGGGATAAACGGTGCTCTGTACCAGAATGACGGTGCTGAGGGCATGTTATCCTGGTGGGCTTGAGGCACAACCTGCTGGCATGTAGTCCACCAAGCCAAGACCCATGCTGTTTGCTTTGGGCCTGGCACTCTGTGCAAGTGCCCGGCATTTGGCCCTTGTGCACGCAGGAGCTGAGAAGAGTGTCCCTCCCCGTGCTGATGTGTGGTGGCCTACAAAGAAGCCATGTGCAAAAAATTACTAGATGGTTGTGGTCAAGGTAGGTGAAACTAGAAGTGCTAATTTAGTCACTCTGCTGCATTTCTGATCAAAGAAGCCCAGAGTCATGAGAAAATCCCTTTTACAGCACAACTTAATGTGGTTGACAAGATGTCAAGCTTTTCAAATAAGCAAATTATCCATTTTAATTTAAAACACCTTAATACCAGGCTATGCAAAGAAGACTTACAGGAACAAAGCATTTGTCTGTGAGCCTGCAAGGTTCTTAATCACAAAGCCACCTCGATGGCCTTTCTGAAAAGAAACTGAAGAGTGATGCCATCCGGTATAACTAGCCCCAGCTATCCGGTGCTTTGGTTTGGGGGATGACCTTGCCAGAGTCAGTTCTAAGCCCTGTTCTACTGGTTTGGTCCTTCCCTGCTCCCAATTTTATTCAATGATTAATGGACAAGTGCATTAAAACTACTCCTGGGTGCAGTCCAGAGCATGGAGTCCCCACTTCCCAGGGGTACAAGTCAGGTCCTTGCTTGAAATCTTGCTCTCTAGACCATTAATTTTACCTTTTGCAATTGCACCATTTCAACTGGCAGAGCTAAAGGGAACTGCTCCCAGCTTTCCTGTAAACCTGTCTTCCCCTTTCTCCAGCCTTTTTTCCCCATGCATCTTGCCTATGCCATAATGAGTAGTTTCTTAAAAACTAGGAACAATAGGTTTAAACCTCACTTACACTGAAATGGGCATAAAAGCTATACCTCCCAGTCCTTGGCCAAGAGCTTCAGGCCACCATGTGATGAGCTGCAGGTGACACCAGCAGTTTGGAGGAAGAAAAGCCACAGCTACTACTATGTTTTGTGGTGTCAGTTCTCACACTGCCAGTCAGCGTTGGCATTATAAATTGCTGCATTTATTGAGACTGAAGGGGATTTTGCATGGGTCTAATACAAAGGGAGATGGATCCTATTCAGGCTGAGATACATATTTTTCCATAGTGGATCAAGCTTCCAAGTTCAAAGCAGCCGACACTTCAAAAGGTACATGAAATTCCACAAAATAGAGTTATAGGACAGCTTTTCCAGAATTCTAGTCGCTCAACCTGGAAGTATGAGATTTCAGGCTTTTCTTTACCCACACTAACTTTTTAAGGAGTTTACTGTTCCAAATTTATTTATTCCGCTTATTGGTATAAATGCCTGCATCCTCCATGACTTCCTATGGCACTGACTTCCACAGATCATTATGCAGAAAGACATTTCCTTTGTGCTTAGACTCTTTCACCCAATTAAAAATGTCTATAATAAATGTTTTCATCTCACATAGTATTTGTATATGTTGCCTGGTATACCCAGAGCTTCTCATTGGGGGCTGAAAGCATGGAAAATCCAATAACAAATACACTTTGAAAGTCAAGATTGTTTGAAACTGATAGATTTCTTACCACAAATACTATTCTGTCAACAACCATACCTTTTGCCAGCTTTAATTTGTCTCAGTCTATTGATTGTCCCTTGTGGGATGTTCCTGCACCGCTCCTCTACAGTTACAGAAAGAGGAAGGATCACTTCTACCTACAGCTGCAACCCACACAACCTTGCTGAAATTAATGACATGACCTGCCATCTGAAGTCATTAATGTAACATTATGGCTATAAAGTCTGGGCCAGCTCTGGCTTGCAGGCAGGTGTACATGCCAAAGAATTTAATTAACATCAGTAACACTGGACTGATAGGAACGGCCTCGACAGAAACACTTCCCCACAGCTGAGGCACGAGCTGGTCTTAGACATGCACCTGTGCTTGCTTAGACAGCCAGGAGGACTTTGGTCCTCAGATGTACTCCAGGCAGGTTGGCAGAGCTGTAGTTGCTTAGCTCTCTTATCAGTTTTCTCACTGTTTCACTACACTAATTAGCTGGACTGGTTTCCCCTTCCCAGCCTAGGTCTCTGCTTCTGGCACATGGGGCTATCCATTCCCCTGCGTACGAGGGATGTCGCACAAACCCACTCAAAACCTGCCAGCTTTGCTTTGGCTTTCCTCTGGGAAGATGACCTATACTGGGAGCCAGAGGAAGCGATGAGTTACAGCCTGGAGCCCGTCCAGGGACGGGTCTTAAAAGCTCACTGCATTTCAGAGCTTTTCTAAAGAAAGCTTCACGCACTCACCTTGTAAAGCAACTATCCACTTTTCATTTCTCAGACTGGATTGCTGAGGTGAGGCTGAGTAACTTCTGGCAGAGCTGGGGGTCAAATTCAGGCATATATTGCAGCAGATACAAGACCTGCACAAGCTTCAGCCATGCCTCTGAAACAGGATAATACCTTTTGTCACAGGGAAGCTCTAAAGATAACTTTGCTGATATTTGTGAAGCACTCCGATTTCCCAGCAACTCGTGCTTCAGAAGAGCACACGAAGAAGAAGCGATTATCTCCATTTCATGCAGCACAATGCTTAGTCAGAGCAACACAGGGCCCCTACACGGGAGAGCTGGAAGAAGAGGATTGCTGAACAGCTGCCCGTCACAGAGCATCCTATGTACCAAATGAAGCAGGAGTTAAATGGGGAAAACACCGTATGTGATCATGTAATTAGCAAATGTATCGTAATGCCTAGGCATAAGGGAGCTAAATTAAGCTATGGATGCATAATCTAACTTGCATGTAAAATCTCCATAAAGACTGTATCCCTTCCATTGTTACTGGTGGATGCTCCAGGCAATAAACAATCCTGCAGTTAGATTTCCTTGCTTGTGCACATCGCTGCTAAATTCAGCATTTATTAATGATGTCTGAGAGGGAGACTGGTGTTATTGATGAGCGTCTGTAGAAGGAATAGTTGCAGTATCTCAACTACCTCTCTGTAAATATGGCTGGGAAAAATTTAACAGTTAAAAATTGTTGTGCTTGGGGAAGAATTCATAGTACTCTACATGGCAGCTGAATAATTAGAAGATAGGATAGTTTTGAACAGAATAACTCTATAGGGTGAACGAAGGCTGCTTCCCCATATTTACCTGCTATGAAGCTCAGTATAGATAGCTGTAATTGCTTGTTTGGTAATGGTATTATGAAGCTGAATTAATGGCGTGTACGATATATCTTAATGCTCAATAAAGGTGTGCCAATATTCCAGGCTCAGGGAGAATATTGAGTGCAAAAGATCTATGTGAAAAGGGAAAGACTGATGCTCCCATTTTTCATTTTCATTATGGATGGACCTGAAAACAGTCACCCTTTTTCACAGTCTGCCTGGGAAGAACTGATTTACATTTCTGCTTTGCAGCATGTGCCTTCCCTGGGTGAATGCCATAAAGGGTATTGTCCGGCTCACTGGTCCTTGAAGACCAGCTTCCTCGCCCTGAGCCATGACCAGTCTATGGTCCACCAAGATAAAAGTTTATTAATGTGGCAAGTTAGTGTGATGGTAAGGGGTGTCAGGAGGGGGAGCGGATCCGCCATGCGCTGAAGGATGCTGCAATGCTGCTACAAAATCAGAGCTGATTTACATTTTCATTTCTCACAGAAGTTTTAAAATGTATACAAACTTAAATTACCAAATAAATACAATACCAGCACCTGTATCTTTGCAGAGTATTCATGCTCACCAGCTGTGGGGTGACAGTCCTAGGCAGAAGGGTGGCCTGGGAGCCTGATCTAGATCATATTCCTCCCAGCCAGGTGCTGGGCTTATCATCCCTCCCACCAAGCCTTCTCTTGTTAACTACAGACACACAATGCTGGCTTAGAGCAGCAACATTTTACACTACATCCTCAGAGATGAGGCTACAAGGAGCACAGGTGGGTCCAATTTTGCCATCTGTAAGTGGAGAAGGTAATTTGTTGCCTCCCGCTGGTGATGGGAGGTTCCATTCATTGCCATTTTGTGCTTTGCGTGCAGAAGGCACTACACAAGTGCATGTTTGATACAGATATTTGCCAGAGGCTTACAAAGCTTCCCATATGGCATCTCCACACAGTGCTCACGAGCTCAGATTTTTTCTGCACGGGACTGAAGTGATAAAATAATGTCTCTGTCAAACTGGAAGCGTCCAGGAACCAGCACTAATTCCTCAGAAATATTTGAAAAGGTTTTCTTTATTTTATTTTTTTTAAAGCATCTGGAAGTTTTCTGGCCTTCCAAATTTTTGTTCTAATTCTCATCCTAAACGCCCCCCGCCCCATCCCTTTAGCTTTTTCTTCTACTCAGAAAATGGGAGGCAGCTTTAGGAGGTTGAAGTGGAACACTGCGCTTTAAAATGTGACACTTTTGAAATAACATTGCCGTTTAGAGTTGTATGCTGAAAGCAATGCTTTCTTTCACTTCATGTGTTGACCTTAAAAACACTAATGCAGGCTTTTTCCCTAAATGTAGACATGTTTTTATCCTCTTCCTAGCTTTAGTAGTTCCCTCTGTAAAGAAAAGAACTGTGGGCAGGGGGGATGGATAGTGCCTAAGGAGAGAACTTACCTCCTGTCATGCTGCCCCATCCCCTCCATTGCCCTAACAATGAAAATCACTTGCTGATTTTTAAGAGCCATACTAAATTTGAGCTAACTCATGTTTATTTATGACTGAGAGGGATAATTTTCAGTCAGGCCTAATGACATATTACACAGTGATACATACAGTCCTTTTTTCACTGATGGAGATACAAGGAGTCCTCATCACACTTTCATAGCTCATTAATTAATTTTAGGACATCTCTGGAAGGCAAAATATATGCATGGTGCTTCAGAAAGATTAACATATGGGGATGTAGCATAATTGGTCACAGTGAGTTGGGTGACTTGACTCAACCCAAGTCTGATACCCGTGTCTGACCTGAAGGTTAGCTGGTACTTCGATTCAACTTCTGCACTCACCAAAAAGGCAACTGTAAATACAATAAAAGAGAAAGCAAACATCATTTAAGAGAGCTGTGCTTAGAGCTGTTTCTTGGTTTGCCGCTTGTACTAAAAATAGGACTTGTTTGGGACAAAACATTTTACGCCAAATGAAAGTTGGGAAAAAAACCTAAATATTTCAATAAGGCTGAAAGGAGGTTTAATTCAAAACAAAATTTTACTTAGGAAAAGAGAGTGAAGGCAGCCTTAATTTGGGAGGAGGACAAGAAGCTGTGTTAAAAAAGGGGGCATTGAGCCCAGCTCTTCCCCTTCCTCCTCCCATGCATGCCATACACGGGCTGGGCCCCAGGTACGCTGCAGAGCCTGCTGGTGGGTGGCAGGAGGCCTCTCGTTGTAGGGCACCTCCAACTTGAGGGCTGAACCCTGTGTCCCCATGCCCGAGGGTGCCACGGCGTGGCTGTGCCTTTCCCAGCACCTGGTGGTGATTCTGTCAGCCCCATCACTGCCCCTTTGAGCCCCATTGCTTGTGAAATGCCTGTGGGGATTAAACCGTTTACCCAAGGCCACAGACAGTTCTGCAGCTGATCTGGGGAGTCGTACCTATGTCTTGCAATGCCCAGCAAGGCATCCTCCCCATCTTTGCACGGCTCCAGCTTGAGAAAGGAGCTCCATATGGTTAAATGGGTGTATAAAATGGTAGAGATTTATGGATTCAGAATTTTATCCAGGCTGTTATGGTGATTTAGAGTTGGGTCAGAACCAAAACCTTTGATCACCCACACAGATTTGGGTGGTATTTGAAATCTGGATCCACTTCTGAAGTCTGCATCTCACTCATCTCTAGCTACAGACACAGAGTTTTATGGTTTTATTTCTATTCCAGGGGGACATTTTCATGCATGCCTTGTAGCAGACAGAGGAGGTGGGGATCTCTATATGATTTAGATTCAAGGTAATGCATACATAACTACATCTCTATTTCTCTAGCACATAGCAAGATATAAATTTAACTTTATTCATTTGCTGCACTAGGAAACAATGCAGCTCCCTTGGCAACACACCAGCCACAGACAGGAGTTAGGTAAAAGAGAGATTCAAAGCCAGTCTCCTAAATGACTTTTTGAAGTCATAAGCCATTTGCAGCTGTAGCAGTAACAGCAGTAAATAGATTGGTTTAGGGACAGTAGAGAAAAAAAAACAAACAGCAGCATGCATCTTTATCTAACAGAATGCTGGAACACTTCAAATGTTTTCTGAAGATGTCCAAGAAGAAGCATTTCTTGTTTTGCTTTGGTAGACTGCTCTGCTAGTGAGACTGTTGAAAGCAAATTTCCAAACTTTTGATATTTTAAAAGGTTAAGACTTCTGTTTTTTTAAACTCAGTAATTTAATCTCTGTGAAACAGAAGATTATATTACCCTGGAAGAAAAGTCATTTATTTAGCTGGGAATAGATGACCTCGTTGAATATGATTCACTTATCTGTGGTTTTAGGTGAACAGCTTTTTTAAAATTGATCAGGAGCACAAGCTGTTCAGCTGGCTCTGGAAATAAAAAAAAAAAAAAAGATTTTTTGGAAAAAGGCAATGGCTGCTTCTTTTTGTGGAAAATGTGAAGTCTAACAGGTGTAAGGCAGAACAAAATTAATGTGAAAGCAAGAACACATTTCCATATGCTATTTTGAGAGCTCTGGGAGGGACTGAATCAGTTTCCACATGGAAAGGCAGTGGCACACACACACGGTGAGATATTTCTGTTCTCCAACCAAGACACGCATCTTCCTGAGGGGCTACAGTGATGCTGAACCACCCCTTGAGTTCCTGGGGCAAAACACCAGGATGTATCAGGAGCCTGAAGTCCAATTCATGCAGGCAGCAGTGTCAGCGTGTGCAGTGACAGAGCTCCCTCTTAGCTGCTCCCTCATCTCCATGACCCAGGGGAGGTCCCTCTGACCAGATTTGTTCCTCCTCTAGCTACTGCTTTACCTGTCTGCTGAAGCATCCATGAGCAAGGTCATATTTAGGGTCCTTTTGGGTTGCATTCACATATTTCTCAGCTGTACCACAAGATCCTGTCTAGTAGCTACTAAATCTGAGACACCTGCCTAAGCAGTGGATGCAAATTTACAGAAGGACCGATGTCACATATCCTGAGATGACTTAGGCAGAAACATTTGGGTGAGCCAAACTTTAAGGAGCCCGGTGTCCACAGTGAAAATCACTACTGCAGTGGAGGCACATGGTTTTTTACACTGTGCATGGGGAGAGCCAGACACCCACGAGGACAATGTTGAGAAGTCACCGTGCTGAGCGGGGAGCTGTCGTATCTAGCCAGGAGAAAATAAGAGGAGAAAAGTGGAACTGCAAAGCTGACTAATTTCTCACACCACTCTGACAGTGATTCTCAGTTGCACACCTCCTCCTGGAGCTAAACCTTTCAGCCAGGTCAGTCACAGAGCAGTCACAGCTGTCCAAAAGGAGACATCACCTCATTCATTTGAGATGCCTTGGCATATCCAAGAAGGGGCTGGCAAAAAAAAACTTAACCTGGAGGTCCAGGTTACTCTAGAGCATTGCAAATAGCACCAGACGTGTTCATTCAGGCAACCAAAGATGACCTTTGTGCACGCCAGGAAACCAACCAACAGTCCTTCCACCAGTCCTTCAGAAAATCCCTTGAGATCCACAGAGCCATGGCCTAGCACGTCTTTCAGGACTGCCTCAAAAGCTGAGGGTGTTCCTTCTTAGCTTTTTCCTTCAATGCTGAGTGAAGTGCTGTTGACCTATGTTGATGACGGATTTAATCCCTCTGGAGACTGGGACACACATTTTGAGCCAGCATTACAATAAAAATACCTTACTGAAGTTAGATTTAAGCTAATTCTTCGGCGGCCAACACTGAATCAAAGCAAGCTCAGAACAAACTGCAGCAATTTCCACTCTGTTCTTCTTGCACCTGCTCAGGCACAGCGGGTAAAACAGCACCATTAGCTGGACTGGTGTGAACCTCTCATCAAAATGAGCATTACTGGACATACAAGCTTAGGTTATTCAGTTCACGTGGATGACCAAATTCTGCTAGCTCCACATGACAGAAATGTCACCGAAGTAAGCCTGGAATTGAAGAGTAAAATCCATCCTCTCTGTATCCAGCAATGCCCTGCACCCCAGAAGTCTCTGCCACGCAAACTGCTGGATTTACAAGGGTCAGCATGTTCTTCCAGGCCCCAAGGGTGCCGCTAATAATAGAGCTAAGCAAAGACAAGAGCTAGTTGTTGCTAAAAGGCATGATCCCACTTTCCCCTTCTTCCTTACACTTTCCGCTTGGCAGTAGCTCTCAACTCACCGGACTGTCTCCAGACAGACAAGGGAGCACCAGTGCCAGGAAAGTGATGTGAGCGCATGCTGAGTGCAGGAAGAGCCACGGGGATGCCGCTTTCGGGGATAATTAGCTATTAAACCAAGTTATCCACAGCATCAAATTGCACCCCCAGAAATGACCTGGGGCCTTTTCCAGTGCAACTTCCCTTTAACTAAAAGCTCTGGCAAAGTATTTCATCTCCCCCTTTCTATCCCAGCTGCAGGATGGAGGGTACCACAGGCCTTGCAGAATAAACAGCAGGTTTCAAGTGTGATGTAGCTGAAGAGTGCTTGTTTGTGTAGAAAGCTTCAGGTGACGTTATTTATCACAGATATTTCTCACTCTCTGTTTGCACATCTTTTTAGCTTCCTCGATTTATTTGTGAAGGAATTCCAGAACAATCAGCAGAGGATGTAAAGCTGATAGCTTATCACCCAGGAACCATAAAGACACACGCATACTGATATATAGCAGGATAGAGGAAGGAAGTGATTTAGTCTTCTAGAGTGTGAATGCTGGTGCTCTACAGCTCACAGAAGCCAGCACATATAAAAGACTTCCAAAGGCTGGTGAGTAATTCAGTGCTGACTTTTTCAGCTGTGTGGAAAACTACAAACACAGCAGCTCTGCCATATTTGTGAAATGTAAAATGAAAAGATATTGATGGCTGGTATCTGCAGCTGGGTTTGTTCTGCTATTTAGGTCCTGTTTCAAATGGGAAAAAATTAGAATAGTATGTTAATGCTTACATAGACAGTATTCACATGTCAAGGCTTGGACTATAAGCATACAGAGCAATTCTGCCGCAATTATTGTGCTTCTGAAAATGTCCTACAAGAAAAGAGAGATGGCAAGGCAGCATGTTCATGTTCAATAGCTTATAGATACTGGAATTCACCCTGGTTTTGTCAATCTAGAAAATAAAAACAACAGAAAAGTGATATCAAAGCAAAAATATGGCTGTTCAGATTATCATTTTTAAGAGGATATTTGAAAAGTGATAATCTTTCTCACATTAATGCCTCCCTGGAGCTCCTAAATAAACTAACCAGGTTTCTAGGCCTTTATACTTTCATCTAACACCTTTTGTCTTTGTTCCCTCTTTTTTTCTCTCTCTCTCTTTATGTTGTACAGTTTCTTAGTGGATAAAGTCAAACCATGCACAAATATCCAGAGTGAGACCAAGTCTGAAAATCCTCTGGGCCCACAGCAGCCCTGAAACATTAACAAGCTGTTATATTCCATTCCCCAAACGCTGTAATACATCTGACGTGTCAAAATAAAAATGCCTTATGCTGTGAAGGCAGAGATGTAAGAGAGGGACAAGAACCTTCATACCGCCAAAAGAAATACAGTCCTCCATGCAGGGAGGCTCCCACAGATTTCAGTTGTATTTCTTTACCCAGTGCTTCCTGACTCACAACCCTACACGCTCATACTAAGAACATCACCTCAAGGTCTTTTTTGAAAGGTTGAGATCAGCAATGTGAGAGACAGCTCACCTTGACTTTAATTGAATTTTACGTTTACATCATTTCACATGAAAACTTGGCTTTAAATTTCTTTTTTTTTACTCTGGAGATCGCAGAAGTCTGGGAAGCAAAGCATTATATCACACTGCAGACTGAAATTTGCTGTTTTCACAGTAAATAAGTATGATGAATTGATGCCTGTGACTGCGGAGCCAGCTCACAGAGACACCATGTCTTCTTGATAAAGGGTTTGCTAATACTACTTGCAAAGCAGAAGCTTGGTAATTAACCATAAGCTTGATAACCTACATAGCCTTTTAGTCTTACATCAGGATAAAAACAGCAGAGGGGGTCAATTCTATCCACTAGATGGAACATTAAAACTTACTTTATAGTGATGCTCTCTTCCATCTCTCTGGTCATTACAGGTAATTTGCAACACAACCACTCCGAAGTGCAATGCAACTGTTCATTAGGAAGAACTAAACAAAGCTATACCTTCAAACTATGGACATAGTGCCTTACAGCACAATCCCAATAGCTCCCATAGGCAAAAGAGGTTTTTGCCCGCTCTGGCTCAGACTCACAGTAAAGTTCCAGCTACTGCATTTCCCAGTCAGTGAGCGGTATCAGCTCTATGCTATGTCATTAGGAGTGTTGGACACACCAAAAGTTCCCTTTTTTTTTTTTTTTTTTTTAAAGTGAGTAGGGGATTGACTTGGCCAAACACTTGGTCTGGGTTTATATTCTCCCATGTGGAATTTGAGCTCCATTTCTAACACAGCCTGTGGCTATTGCTCATGGCTCAAGACAGACTGACAAAGTTTAACAAACAACCTCTGTGTAAAACTCACAATTGAAATGTTCAGAATGAAAGGGACTGTGTAAGCCCATGAAGCCCACTAGCCTTCCTTTAAGGCATGTTTTTTTCCCTGTCTTCTTAAATACACTGAATCTACCTGTCCTTTTCTCTTCTCAGAAAAGTATATCCCCTTGCCAGACTGTTGTAAAATTATCCGACCCAAGAAGGAATGAAAGAAGTGGGATTTGTGAACACTCAAGACTGCCAAGAAACCAGCTGAATGTAGCACAAAATCTGTTGGGTTCCAAATATTTAATCTTCTTAGGATACTATTGTATTAGAGGCCAATACTTATTTACTGCTTCCTTGATACTACAACAACAACATATATCCTACCTGAAAACCAACACGTTTTGCTTTTAAAGGGGACAGCATCCTAAGAAGTGTCTGCAGGCAGATTTAAACCTCAAACCATTGCAAGCAGAAGGGAAGATCATCACCTGCTGCTGCTGCCGCCGCTGCTTTGGAGGCTGCTCCTGGAGGAGCTGCCTGCTGCCATCTATTGATGCACTGGAGGAAGGCACTGGACTAGCAAGTCCCCACTCAGGTGCTTCAGTGGACATTTTCCTTGCTTGGGTTAAAAATCGCGTAGATCTGAGATGTGGTACTCCGAGAGAAATCCTTACTCGGTGACTTAAGAGCAGCAGAATTAATTAACATAGCTCAAGCCAAGAGTTCACTGCAGCCAGACCTTAGCTACCTAGCCCAGCACAGCAGGGTTGAATGATAAGCATGACTAAAAGCAAAGTTCACCCTCACAGGATGGGCTAAACTCCAGAGCCTTAAACACCATGAATATCCTTATTGCATCCCCTATCCCTTCCAGTGGAATGGGAAGCATTAAGATCTTGATTTTTAAGGGATCCACCTTATGGAGAGGTCATGGTATCTGTTCACTGCAGCTGCAACAAGAAGTTGGATGAATTTGTGATCACCACCTTCATCGAGCACCCACAGCACTGAGGTCACTTGGTCACTACAGAACCTCCTAGCCAGTGCTGGCGGCACACAAACACGAGAGCGGCATCCCATGGGAGCAGCAAACTCCCATGACAGCTGCTCTGGGTGACACCGCTGCAGCTGCAACCACTGCGGAAGGGAAACTTTGCTATTAGAAGAAAGCAGAGTGGTAGTTAGGCAACTCTTCCTAAAAGGCAGCTGCCTTTGCCACTCTGGTTCGGGAACAGTTTTCTTCCAGGTAAAGGGAGAATTCAGGGTCTGCTAAGCCTGGTACTGCATGCCTCAGTCCTAAGCAGCTCAGCACCCTTGAGGTGATCTGCCCACAGGCAATGCCCAGAGTGTCAGTCGGCTGTGATCCAAGATGGTCCCCTCCTGTACGCTTATGGTGTACGCTGGGAGAGCACAAAAAGGTCAAGCTCACCAACTATATGCTGCAAAAATCACAGGGGTCACAAAAAAAGGAAGCGAAAGCTGCCTTAAGGATGGAGTTTTAAGTATGGCTGTCACCTGGAAGGCCAGTAACCCTTTGGGGTGAGTGTAAATGGTAGGGACTTACTGGAGGTAAGTGACTGCATCTTTGCAAGCACAGAGCACACCAAGGAGATTTATATGAGTTCATTCAATGCTAGGCAGCAAAGGGATGGGAAGGTTTCAGTCTGTGAACAGAGGCTAGAAAAAATATTGCAGAGCATTGTAATGAAATAAGGAAGTTTTAAAAGGGAATCTTTACTCATGATCTGATCCTAGTTAACCCTGATAGGAAGAATGATAGGAACATCTAAGAGTTAGTTCCTGTAGATAACAATAGCGTAGAAAGGAAGAAGACAGGCAACCAAAGAGCTGTTGGAATGGATATTTTACTTGCTATTGGCATCCTGCTGATTCACTGCTGCCATGATTTTCTTAAAACAAAAGAGCTCTCTTTCTTCCCGTCCCCCTTATTCAGTTTGATACTGCTTTTATGTGCAGATCCGGACCCTGAAAGCAGAGAAGTACTGACCCCTGAGGTCCCTGGTGGAGATTACAATACTTGGGTGGGAGTGGAGAGAGAATGTGTGCTCACACCTATTTTGTTTTGTAATATTTTAATAACCCACCTTTTTTTCAAATTGGAAACTAGCGCTTCCTCTGTCTATTGCCAGGGGATAGTTTTCATGAATGCTCTTGTATAGCTTGCACAGGATAGCGGGGCATCAGCAACTGACTCCCCCCTATGCCCGGTTTTCATCCTGTTTTATGAAATAACCACAAGGAAACTTTCATCCTTCTGAAACCTGGTCTTTCTCTTTTGAGGTGCACATGTCCTGTAAAAGGGGCAGATGAAGCAGATGCAGCAATAACGGAACATTCATGACCCTTGATTTTTGAGCCTGGGGATAATGATAACACACCTGTAAGAAAGGGGCAACTGAAGCTTTCTATCAAATAGCAATTAAAAACCTGCACCCTCTTATTTGACAGGGAGTCCTAGACTTCATGTACACACTCGTTTTTACTTCATGCTTCACTTATTTCTAGTAGATTACCTTTGGTATGTGAACACGGAGAAAATGGGTTGGCAATCTGTCTGGACAGACAAATAAACTTGACAGGTTACCTAAGGAGAGTCCTGTACATTCTAAGTGTCTGTAAGTTTAGGCTCAGTAAAAAGATTTGTTTTACAGATTAATTTCTTGAAGGATGAATTTTGAATTATGGAACCAACCAAGGCTTTTTTCTTGTGATTTAGGACTAACCATTCAAAGATCTCATTCCATAACTTAGCTCTGCTAGCTGCTGTCTGGTGTGCCAAGTGACCATTTATTTAGCATTTCATTTTGGATTCTTGTGTTGTGTTGATGTATGCTCAGTATGCCCCTCACCTCCATGCAGAGAGGTATTGCACTGATGGCTCCTTTGATCAGTGTTGCATACAATTTGAAGAACTGCAAAGGAAAAACTGACATAGAGTCAATCTATAGCATGTACTACTTATCAACACTTTCAAAAGCATGACAGTGAGAAATACTGCTTTTACCTCTCCTGTTTTGTTGATTTAGGTGGATTCAGTTTATTGTTTGAACAGTGTATGGGAAAGTCCACCATGAATAATTTGATAACTATTTCATTTGAAGGAGAAAAGAATGGTCATGTAACTCCTAAATTGCCTGGGTGCATTTAAACACATTACAAGTATCTAGAAAAGTTAGAAGTTAAATTTCTATTCGAAGTTTCTTTTTTATATGCTTTTGTGAATATTTATGAATTCCAGTTTCAGAATACAATATTTGTCTAGATACTCAGTGCGAAATTTGAATGGTTCATACACCGCTAAGGCTCATAAATCAACTTTTAGGACTCACAGCAGAAACAATTGTGGGCCCTTCAACTCATATTTTGTCTTAACTGTCAATCTTTCTTCTTGACAAGTGCTTTCTCCCACGACATTCAGAGGCAGCAACATCTCTTTTTTTTCAGATTTGCAACAGAGACAAAGGTGTGGAATAGTAAATAGCACACCATAAGGTTATTCCAGGTCCCTGGTAATCTGATCATGTTCTCTTCTGCCCTATCTATTCCCTTGTGGGGTTAGGGCACATTGTGCCTGCAGGTGGATTAGCAAGGACACTTACATGCAGAACAAACTTCAGCAGAGGACTGGATCTCTGAAATGCTTTTACAGTTTCCTGCAAGGACACTGTACGTGCATCTGTATTACAGAATACTAGTTTGACACACAATGCCAAAGGGGTACAAAAAGCTTATGCCAGCAGATTTTATAAATACACCTTGTAAATGAAATTTTAGTGTAAACAGAATAAGAGAGTGACTTAATTCCAAGATCCAGCCCAGAGACATCACTAATGTGGTTAAGACACTTGAGCATGGTTATGTCATGTTCAAAACCAGAAAAATTAAACAAGCTATGGGTAAAGTATTGCCTGGGACAAGGAAATATGGAAAGAAACTCTTAAAATTTCTCTAATCATAATGACTTAGCACCTTCCACTAACAACTCCTTACACCTTAGGTGTATCAAAGATCCTGGGAGCTGCCTGTACACTCCCACTCACTATACTAGAGCAACACCATAGAATCATAGAATCGTTAAGGTTGGAAAGGACCTCTGAGATCATTGAGCCCAGCCTGTTAGCCTAACTGCCTGGTCCACTTCTAAACCATGTCCCTAAGCACCACATCCACATGTTTTTTGAATACTTCCAGGGACTGTGATTGCACCACTTCCCTGGGCAGTCCGTTCCGATGTCTAACCACTCTCTTCGTGAAGAAATTCTTCCTAATATCTAATCTAAATCTCACCTGGCACAACTTGAGCCTATTTCCTCTTGTCCTATCACTTGTTACTTGGGAGAAGAGACTGACCCCCACCTCACTACAACCTCCTTTCAGGTAGTTGTAGAGAGCAATAAGGTCTCCCCTCAACCTCCTCTTCTCCAAACTAAACAACCCCAGCTCCCTCAGCCGCTCCTTGTAAGACTTGTGCTCCAGACCCTTCACCAACTTCGTTGCCCTTCTTTGGACACGCTCCAGCACCTCAATGTCCTTCTTGTAGTGAGGGGCCCAAAACTGAACCCAGTACTCAAGGTGCAGCCTCACCAGTGCCGAGTACAGGGGCACTATCACTTCCCTGGTCCTGCTGGCCACACTATTCCTGATACAAGCCAGGATGCCATTGGCCACCTGAGCACACTGCTGGCTCACATTCAGCCAGCTGTCAACCAGCACCCCCAGGCCCTTTTCCGCCAGGCAGCCACTCCTCCCCCAGCCTGTAGCATTGCATGGGGTTGTTGTGACCCAAGCACAGGACCCGGCACTGAGCCTTGTTGAATCCCATACAGTTGGCCTCAGCCTATCGATCCAGCCTGTCCGGATCCCTCTGTAGAGCCTTCCTACCCTCCAGCAGATCAACACTCCTGCCCAGCTTGGTGTCGTCTGCAAACTTACTGAGGGTGCACTCAATCCCCTCATCCAGATCATCGATAAAGATATTAAACAGAACCGTCCTCAATACTGTGCCCTGGGGAACACCACTCATGACCAACTGGGAGACAGAAAGCAGCAAAAGACATTTAAAAGTGATGGTTAAGATTAAATTGATTCTAAATGTTTCCACAAGTGTACCACTTGTTAAGCACTAAACATAACTGTGTCTAACAAATATTTCAGCAGGTGCCCTGGCCATCTGAGTCTTGTGCGTACAACAGACACTGGTGACATTTAGATGTAGTTTACACCCAAATAATAATGAGGGTTTCTGATAACCATCAGTCATTTTTAGATTCCATCAGAAAAATCTATCTGCATCTTCTTTACATGCATCTTGGAGACAGTGTAAGGTAGTAGACCGAACTACCTGCCAGATCAAGCATTCTCTCCACAAGACACAGCATCAGACATTGTTTTGATTTCATTTCCCAAAAAATAGACCTGAAACTTGCACTGGAGGGTCCACACATTGTGCAAGAGGTAGGCCCTCACCCATTGAAATCCCTGGGCCGTAACTATTTGCTGGCAGTCTCCTGTGGAACAGAGAACTTCAGCTGACTTCCACATAGGTTAAAACCAGTATGGATGTTAATTACATGTGGTAACTATTAATTGAAAGTGGCTTATATCAGTACTCTAGAGGCTCACTAGTTCTTTAGCTATTCTCTGAACCATTCTGCCCCTTCTCCCACAAATAATTTGCCAATGCAGAAGGCAACAGCGAATGAAATACATGAGCCACAGCTGCGATGAGGGAACTTTGCCATCCTCTGGCCTGGTTGTAGTATGCAGGCTTCCCACAGGGTCACAGCCTCCTTCAGGCATCCACCTGCTCCGGTGTGGGGTCCTCCACAGGCTGCAGGTGGATATCTGCTCCACTGTGGACCTCCTGCAGGGGAACAGCCTGCCTCACCATAGTCTTCACCATGGGCTGCAAGGGAATCTCTGCTCCGGTGCCTGGAGCACTTCCTCCCCCTCCTTCTTCACTGACCTTGGTGTCTGCAGACTCGTTTCTCTCACATAGTCTCACTCCTCTCTACAGCTGCTCTTCCCAGCAGTTTTTTTCCCCTTCTTAAATATGTTATCCCAGAGGCGCTACCACTGTTGCTGATGGGCTCGGCCTTGGCCAGGAGCCGGCTGGCATTGGCTCTGTCAGACACAGGGGAAGCTTCTAGCAGCTTCTCACAGAAGCCACTCTTGCAGCCCCCCTGCTAGCAAAACCTTGCCACACAAACCCAATACAAGTATACAGAAGAGGGCTTTATGAACAGTGTTCAAAAACATGAGTTAAAACCTGTGAATAACCAGGAAAAGTAGAACAGCAGTATGGTGTTTACCTGTCTCTACCTGGAGTAGAGTAAACTTAAGTTAATAAATCCAAACCACTGGTAACCTCCCTTTGTATATGAAAGTTAAGAGAAAACTGATTTCTCTCCCCAAAACAAGAAACACTTTTTGTAAGCATTGGCACACATTTTCTGCACAGTTTGAGCAGAATGATTATGGCACTTCTTCCACCTTGCTCATCATCAGTCTTACCCCTTTCCTTTACCGTGAACTGCCAAAAAAAGCAGAAAAATAAGGAACAACAAATTAAATCACTACAGATATTTGTTAATTTTCTGTATTGCATACGCTATATCTGCTACAAAAAGGGGTGTTTGATTTCTTCAAGCAAATGCATTTTTTGTTATATCCACAGCCCCACTCCTTTTTTTTAACAAAAAAAACTCCCAAACCTCCATTCTTTGTGACAAAAATCTCACTGTTTTGCTACAGATTTCATGGATAGTTTCAGCCTGCTTCAAGGATCAGTTTGTCCCACCTATAATCCCAGATGATGATACGAAACCCAAGTTTTCCTGCCTCAAACAATGGTAGACAGTTTGACTTTGAAAAGTCTTGGGCTCCCTATTCTCTCCTCGCATCTCTAAACTTAAAATTGGAAGAGATGAAATAGATGAAACAACCTTTTCCGTTTCTGTAAGCAAGTGATCTAGTGTACAGAAGAATAAATTTCAGCAAGTATTCCTGGGGGAAAAATATATTAAAAAAATATTGTGGGTAAACACTGTCTACTTAGTATCATGGAGCTATAGCTGTGTGATTAGTAACAAAATGCTATTGTTAAAGCAAGGACCTGTTGCCTAAAACCCTGCCACGCGGAACCCCTAGTACCTTCCGGTCAAATCATACCGTCTCCACTTCTCTGTCCTTGCCTCTGTCATATACAAGGCTCAAGAAGCACACCTCCTCTCTTACTCCAGAAGTAGCTGTCTGTTCATTCAGAGACCTTTAGGAACCTTGCCCTTTTCACAGGGCTTGTCAAGCGCCATCAGCCTGTAGTGGGTAAACTCCTCTGCTCACAGTTATCTCTGCTGCTAATCGCACAGCATTATTCACGATGTTGACCTTGGTAGAATAATTTCTGTTAAAAATAAGGCAGTGGCAAGCATCCCACACCATTCCTTACTAAATCTACTTCAAATTTCTTTGCAGACATCCATTTAATCTTTTTTGGTTCATATATATCCGTACACGGGCCCAGTTATCTATCTGCTGAGATGATTCTGTCAAGTGCTGCTCATCCTCGTGTCTGTTTTCGAGAGCAAACAAACAAAAACTCACTTCCCCTCTCCCTCAAGAAAGACAGAATGAAAAACAAGGGAATGAATAAACCGCTATATCCTAACAAAGGATTAGAGGTGTTGCATTTTTATTTTCAGAAGATAAAATGCTGTGACTTACTAGAAATTTCCTATCCTGAAGTAATTACTAAGCTAGTAATTTTTTTCAGTACTTCAGACAGGATAAAAAATAGCTCATGTAAAACATGGCAAATAGAGCTTATTGTACAATGAAAGAGGAGACTTTGAAGAGAATCATCGTTAGATTTAATCATTCAAAGCAGGATTAATAATATGCCATTGGCTGCTGAAACTAACTGAATAACAAATGGTAATTAGCAAGCAATCTTTCAGTATTATTCATCAATAACAACTCAATTTTATAAGGCCCTTGTGTACCTTTTGTCTGATATTTAAAAGCTTCAGTGTCCAAAACAGTCTATAAAATTAAAGTTTTGATCAAATTCCAATAAAAAGCTATGCCAATGACTTCAGTAGGAACTGGATTGGATCACCTTTGTGCAGAAAGCACTTGAGCCGGTGTAGGACTGCTGTATTAATTGTTACAACCCTTGACTGGGAAAGTAATTGTTGCTGAGGGCAATTAACACCTGACAGAGGTGACCTATATGTGCAGTATTGAAAAGTGCAATAGAAACATACGGTTAGATACAAGGTTTGGTGAAGGAAAAAGTGCAGTGGTGATTTAAAAAAAAAAAAAAGCATTTAATGAGATACAATTCATTGTTTAATATTCTTTTTATCAGTTTTGGAATACCCCATTTTATGAAGTCCTTTAAATATTTCCATTTTCTAAGGAGGATGTCCATCAGCATCATCTGAAAATATATTCTAAGATAAAATGTCTTCTTTATATTTTTCCTCTGCTATTCATAGACTATCTCCAGTAAGAAAAAAATCACTCACAACCTATTGCTTCTTCATGATGGAGGAAGGAGTTGGCAATAAATATTGTCACAATGAGATCATCTGTCCTTTTAAATGCAAATTTACAGCTCACTATCTGTCTGAGTGTAGGTATAACTAAAGATAGAACAGGTGCAAATGCAGCAACATACATATCTGGAAGAAGAGTTTGCTAAGAGGAAAGCTAAAATGCTTGTAGAGTAAATCTTTACCCAAGACTCTCATAGTTCATCAAGGCTTCCATTTAGTCATGATGCCAATGTAACACCGCTCTTCAGAGCAGACTGGGATCTCCAGTAGCATCTGAGAAAGATGTTCAGTCATCACGACAGTGCCATCCTTTACCCCTCCATGGTGACTGTCAGCAAGACAGCAACTCATCTAACACAGGTCAGGCAGACAGCAATTGCAGTGGCTTTACTAAAAAATACTGGTTTTGATGGAAAGTTGGGTCCTGTATTGTGTGGCCTCTAGCTCAAGTCAAGGTAAATACTAAAGAAAATCGTGCAAACACACAAGGCCTTACTGATCTGCATTTGTTAAAGCTTTCCTGCCAGCCTGGATCCATAACTGCCTCTGAGACTCCTCTTCCTGCTCCCTGGAAGAAACTCATCAGCTCTGGTCCAGACCCTTCACTCCTGACCCTTTCCCTCACCACTGCTTTTCTCTCTGGACAAATCTGGGCTGGGTATTCCCTGCTCGCTCCCAGAGCCAGGGAACTTTCCTCACCGGAAAATGGAGGAGTTCCTGGTCCCACACACCACTGAATACGATGGCTCAGGTAAGTGCTACAGCTTCTGACATAACTCATGTCCTACAGAGTCTACTACTAAGAGTCCCAATACCTCTCCACCATCACACTCTTCTGAAGATAACTGAAACATCCTTGGTTCAATTAACTTCTCTGAATAGAGAGATCTAACATCCTAGGCTGTCCCAGCCTACTTCCAGCTGCCTCTCCATTAAAGTGCAAATCTTTCAGAGGTCCTATATCACATCTGGCAGTCCCATGCGCATCTCTTGGGTACCTTCTGCCTCTCAGAGGTCACTGGACACCTCTGTTCAGGCGACTGAATTGGGCTGCTTGGGTCTATTCCTTATCCTCTCCCCTTCTGTTTCTCACTGCCAGAAAATTATCTCCTGTGGCATGTCTCCAGAACAGGAGTGGGTTCACCCTCTTGAGACCGGCTCTCCATCATTCTCTCAGCATCTCTTACCACTCAGCTGTGCAGCACACTGCATGAGAGGTGGGGCAGGTGGGAAAAGTTCAATGCCAGTATCATCAGCAATAATCTGGTTTTACAAAAATGCATCTCCGAAAGCCAACTGCAGCTCAGTAAATATTTTCTTCCTAACAGGGCCAGTTTGGGTTTTATTAAGTACGGGATCCTCTTATGAGAATTGTACCCAGCAGAAGCTCAAGTTACATGAAGGAAGCAGATTTATCCCAAAGAGCCTAAATCGTGTAACAGATGGGCTGGCCATGCTTGCGTTCATGGAACTGGCTCCCCTCTCTGAGTCTGCATGTCGTTCATCAGCACACGCCAAAGGCCTCGGAGAAGGGAGCCAGTTCCATGAACGCAAGCAAGTTTAATACTGGATGGGTCGCTAATCCTTAAATGTGCTCATGACTTTTCAGGCTGACTCAGTGTTGATATAAAAATACACGAATCTGCCAGACTGAAACCCTCCCACCTCACCCAAGATTCAAAAAAGAAGATGGGAATGGAAAAGATGGGATGACATGTAGGCTCTGAAGGACGTTATTGGGCTGTGTTACACCCAGGTGGTGTGCATGTGGTGCCAGGTACAATATTATTGCTCAGAGAATGAAAAATTAAGACTTTTGGGTTTTTCATTGTTTAGTCAGGCTATCACAGGCAATCAAGTTAACTGCAAACAACTGAGTTACTGTGGTCTGAGAAGCTGACTCATCATCCGAAGGATTTTAACTAACCATCTGCATGCTTCTGACTCATTGCAACTGAGGAATAAAACCTATATATTTAGCTTAGCTTAATAGGTTTTGCTTTACTGCAGCACCAAGTTAGGAGTGTACACACAGGCCAGGTTAAGGTAATTCAGCTTTCTATCTGCAGATTGATCATCTGTTCAGCCATTAATACTTTCAGACATTCAGCACAGCCTATGAAGAAAAGTTTTTAAAATATTTTGGTCCCTAAGCATTTTGATTTCATTTTGTGCTCTGAAAATCCCTCTTTAAATCAAAGATATCCCCTAAGCTTCAGATTCCTAGCTGAAGCTCCAAAGAAAGCAGTTCAATTTGCAGAAAGAGGTTTGAGCTTCTACACTGTTTCCCATTGAATATTTTGCTGGCAAGATTTTGACTGCTGTTTGTAAATCCTCACAAGCTTAATTAGTTTGAGTCAAGCCTAGATTTCTTTGGTTCAGTGAGTGTTCTTGAATAAGAAGTAGAATCCTAGTGAACTGTGGAATTATATAGCACCGCTCCCTCTAGAAATAGATTAAAATTCCATAACTGGAGTAGGGTTACATGATATGTTTTTCAAACGGTCAGATTCAGGTTTTTCGTTAAAGTTTTCTTGGTAGAAAATACCTTGGATACACAGAAGCTTACTACAAATTTAGATTTTCAGATTTCACATTACTAAACTTTCAAAGGTTAGACTCTATTTTTGTTTCCAGAACAGTTATTTTAACTGCATTCTTCCTAAAAATATGTTCAGCATTAAAATCAAAGCCAAGACGCTGAGAAATATTTTTTTTTCCAGGTAAAAGAACATTTTCCTCCCAAAACAAACATTCATTCAGGCACAAAGAAAAGAAATTATTGGCTCCTCAGATAAAATGTGCAGCCTTAGGCTATCGTGCCTTTTTGTTCCATTATGTCTGCAGCAAAGCTTAAATTGACCAGTGATAAAAACACACTTTTTATTTTGTTTATGATCAAGCCAAAGTATTTGTCTAATAAATGGATAAAAAATAGTTGCCTAATGCAGTTGAAGATGTATTTGGTAGCTCTGGATTGCTTGAATATGATTGATTTTCCTGTTTTATCCTTATCTTCTTCAATAAAATAGTAATGTGGACATATATCAGCATAATTCATGTCTGGCCATTCTCAGGGCTCTGAAGAGTTCTATAAAGTTTCCCTTGAAGTCAGCATATACTTTACCAGATCAGCCGTTTGATGTTTTTATTTATAGCTTAAGGATTCCTTTGCCCAGTAAATCCCTCGATGCTAGCACCTACTTGGTAGACTTGTGTCACTTTGGCAGGTGTCTAATTCTATTACAGAGACAAAACCCAAAGAATTAGACCCAAACTTTATAGTACAGGAAAAACACAAAACGGGAAAATCAGATTAAGAAACACCTAAGTAACAAATAATAAAACATCATATCATAAAATTTATTATCTATCTTTTGAATTTTTTTTAATATATAGCTGTTGGTTGGGGACTTTTTCCCTTGTATCAAGGAAAAGCCTAGCTTTTGGAAGTATTCAGGAAAAATAATGATATGGAGCACAGGAAATGTATGTTTGGTGGGCAGAAGGGGCTCACAGCCAGAGGGGACCATGCATGGTAGAACATGAGATCACCACTACCTACAAACCAGCAGAGGACAGTCACAGTCCTGTGGCTCCCATTCTGCAAGGGATCTGGTGAACAGTTTTAAATAATTGCCTATCCTGAAAATGCAGGGCATCTAACTAGCAGGTTAGGATTCAGTCTCCACTTGAACCACTGGCTTCCTTCAGGGGTTTACCAGAAGGAGGGCTAAATGGGAGCATCGAAGCACATGGGAGCCCACTGTTATGGAGCTTAGAGCAGAAGCAGCCCATCTCATCCGTGGACAGGTGGAGAGAAGGCCCATGTCTTAGCTGCTGTCCAGGGCCCCTTTATGTCTCAAACTGTTTTATGTAAAAACTATGTAAAACACATTCCGCAAGTGACATGATGAAGGAGCACAAATGTTTCACGGTAATTCATTCTGAGCAATACTTCCCTTATTTTGAACATGCTCAGCTTGCGGATCACAACCACAGGCAGGATTTGCAGAGGTCCTCTTTTCCTCAGTGGTGACAGGGGAGAAGGCAATTTTGAAACTTCTGTGCTGAAGGCAAAGCACAGAATGAGGAACAGGTTAAGAGCCACAGTGCTGACATCACGAATGGCCACCGGGTATGTCACAAGGTCTGTTTTTCTCTGCATTTTTGCAATGGCAGTTTTAGGATTTATGGGTTTTGTGCTTTCTTCTGAAAGAAGGAAGCTATCTTTAGAGACGATGATGATAAAAGATTTCCTTGAGCACAGGTTGTCACAAAAATTTACTCAGGACAAAGACCAAATATTATGGGACTTTTAATATAAAATCTGAAGGAAATGTCAGAACTGCGTCACTTTTTGGAGGGCCGCTCTTGCCTGAGGGAGCCCAATGGACCAGTTATTTGTGTTTTTGCTCCCTGTCACTTCTTTTGCCAACACCTTCCTCCCAAGGGCAGTATCTTCCTGGACTTAATATATGCTTGAATGGCTTCAGCCGGGTACAGTCTAGCCTGAGCTGCAGATGACTGCTCCAGCATGTCAGGCAGGACCTTGAACCAGCCACAGCTTCTCCTCAGTGGCTTAGCCTCCACAGACTGTTTGGGGCACCCAGCTGGAACAGTCCTTGGGAATCCTTGTCCATATTGCAGTCTCCTGGTAGAGTCCCTGCTTAATGTTAGGAAGAATACATTAATATTCTGTCCTTTATTTTCCAGAGCTGTCACTTCTAGTGTAGTGCCTGCAGGGGTTACTTCTCAGCATAAAATATCAGGAGGCTACACAGTACCCTTGAAATTTCCTCTTAGTGGCAGAAGGGACCCTGCTAAGGGAAGGCAGAGATAGCAGGCTGCCAGGACCAGCAGGCTGCCAGCTACACAGCTCTTCAAGATCCTCCAGGAAAAAAGCTTCCTACCCTTGGAAGTCCAATATCTCAGCATAATCTCTTTTGCCAACGTTAACTAATCAGCCCAGCCAGAGCAGTACCAAGGTATTTTGGCATTTGACCTCACCCATACCCTCCTCAGGTTATTACCAGCTACTGCTACAGACTCTCTGTCCCTCTGTCTGAACAACAGCAGCAACAGCCAGGAGCTCACAGGCAATGACTGTCCTTTTCCCCCAAGCATTGAATGGTGCCCTCCCCGTGCTGCCTGTGGCTCTGGGCCCAGCTCTCTTTAGATTAAATGGTTCCTGCTACACAGCATCAATTTCCTCATGGTGGAACAGGACCTGGTGTCTAGAAAGTGGAATATAGTGGTATGGCCTGTTGTGAAGAGGAGGCAAAAGATGGTCTGGTGGACACGTATGCTGGCACTGTCCCTCCAGAAGAGGAGACCCATACATATGCAAAATTTTTTTTCTGTACTTTAGAATTAGTTCAGTTAAATGATTATTATAACCTCCCCTGTTTTACTGTCCCTCTCCAATATGCTGCCTTTGCCTCACATTCACTGCTTCCCCATACATGTCCCATGGGTGGCTGATGGGCACTTTGTGCTCACAGGCACATCTAAGGGCTTAGAGATGTTATGTGACTCCTGGCAAACAAAATCAAATATACATGTTTGCTTCCTGGTTGGACAATCAGGATCCTTACCCACTCCCAGACACCCACCTTCCTCTACTGTAACACCTTACATGCAATTAGTAGCTTTTGTAATGCTATAATATTGCAAAGATCTGTATGTGCAGGAGCATATGAAACCCACTATCTTCTGTTGTAACAACTTTCTGTGATTTTTAGGAATGACAAGTAACTGTAAATCTGTCTGGTTTAGGGCACCTTTTTGCAACATGCCTCTACATGGTCCCCTGGAACAAAAATATGAATATTCAGTTTACAAAGATGAAAGCACTTTCAGGACTGTGGGTTATACTTATTGGAATGGCTATAACTAGATGGAGATGAGGTGCTTTTAAAAAGCTCAGCAGAGAAATTAAGTTTAGCTGTTTGTGCTTTCCTAAAGCAGTAACCTGATAGACATTACCCTACCTGTAGCCAGAATTTAGACTACCAGCAACTCATACAAGGTTTACACATGGCAAAGATCAGAAACCAGCTAAATTATGTTGTTGGGAGCTGAGCTAAAACACAAAGCTACTTAATGAGCTTGAAGAATGGCCTGTACTTGTTCAGAGAAACCTGCTCTTCTGTCTCCTTGAAGGGTTCTCAACTGCCTTGGCAGACTGATCCCTACCCCTGCTCTGGACTAGGCTGGATGATTTGAAACGAGCACATTTCTCCCCCATTTACACCACTGTGCACCAGAGCAGGTGAAACCTGATGGTGGGGCTTCCTGGGCAAAGTGAGCTGTGGCCTGCCCTGGCAACTGCAACGGCACTGCTGTTTCATCAGTTGTGTGAAGTTTGTGGTGATTAAGATAGCAGCAGGTCAACACTTTTGGGGAGATCCTCCTTGGGGATGGACCTCATTGCCCAACTCCAACTGCCACTCTTCCATGTGAAAAAAAAGCACAAGGCCTTGTGAACAGGCATGCTTTGCGTTTTAAGTGCATAACAGGACACACTGTCCTCCCTCCGTTTATCTTACTCTTTTCTTCACTTGCTTCTTTTTTATGGAATCCCTTGTTCTCCTCTCCTTTCCTGCTTAATTTTTCTCTGCCTTTAACCTTTTGCCTTGTTAGTTGATTATTCCTTCTTTGTCTCTTTTTCCTTCCCTCCTTGCCTTCTCTTTGACAGAAGGTGACATGCTGCTCATGCTGGGAGCACCTACCAGATGACTGTGAAAACAAGCTCTGGCTTGTAGACTGCTGGAGGAAATGACAGATGCCCCTTCCAACGTGACTGCCACACAAGTGCCAAAAAATAGAGAGATGAAAATCAAGTCATTTTCAAGCAGAAATGTATCATCTTACCAGGACCTGAACAGCTAACAGGAGCCCGTATGCGGTAGGAGTATGAGGCTTTCTGCTCAGGCTGTTCCTCTTGTCTGGCAGCTCTTCTGCAGCAGCCTTCCCAGGTACATTTCCCCTTGACAGACTGAAGATTTTGCTTCAAGGTATCCAAGTTTGACCTGCACCAGGTTGCACAAATATGGCATTGCATAAATAAGTAGTAATATCTTGCTATTTTCATAAATAGATTTATGAAATGCTTTACCAAGATCAGCATCCTCCTCCCTGTTCTGCAGAGAGAGAGACTGACACACAGCACAGCGCAGTGACCAGCTCTGTGCCACACAACAAAGCAACGACAGAGCCCATATACCTCGTATGTCCCCAGCCAGGGCTCCACTTGCTCCCTGATAATTATTACGATGATATTTGTTCTGTAAATCCTCTTCTACAGAGGCACCCTTCAAATACTGCGTGATCTAACTAGACATCAATTAATAGTCTAAACGGTCGCCCTTTCACAGACTCACGTGACAGCTGCACCGCACTTCTTCCTGAAAGAGCCAAAACAAACAATTTTGTTTCCAGCTGTTACTCTTTTATTGTTTTAACAACATCAGCGCTTTATAAATAAGAAGGGTCAAAGTCAAGACCTGAAATCCATTTGCTGGGTATGAATTTCCATGCACCCCCCATCAGTAAGGGCGGTTTTGACACACCTGACTCGAATGATGACTAGATTGGTTTGGTTTCAAATGGCTGCCTTGGGAGTCTGAAGAGCTTAAGACTGATTAGAATTTACGCAGAAGTTTTTAAAGCCACTAAAAATGCCAACGCCTTAGAGATGCTTTTGGTTTCGAAGCTTACATGTATTTTTGGTCCAGTAAGTGGTATAACATTATCTACTTTGCCTACAAATTATTTAGATTAATACTGGATGGTTTTAAGTGCTGCATTTAATTTACAACTGAAAGTTGTGGAACAACAAACAGTTAACAAGAAAGCAAGACCAGTTTTGAGAGTCCTTCCCCTTTTAATAAAGTTTGCTATGGTAGCTATTTTATGCCTTGTAACTATAAAGGAGAATAAGAATAAGAGTGAATGAATATTTCATATACTCCAACCCTGGAAAGCACCATTCTGCTCATCTAGTTTGCCCTCCTTTGTTTGAAAACAAAACAAAAATAGCAACAAAACCGCCAGGCCATAAAATTTCATCAGGATGTTGCTGAATTAAACCCATAACTTTGACATACTAGAGCCAAGATAAAAAATAAATTCTGCCAAGTCTGCATTTTACAATAGCTAAGATGCGAGGAAACATTTTTTTCTTGATAGAAATTGTCTTTAAAAGGTTTGTAATACCAACGTTCTGCCACTTCTTCCTACGCACTCAGCCTTGCCTTTGGCCCATCACGCAGGAAAGAGTGCTGTGTTACAGCGCAGCCTTACCATCTTTTGCTGCCTCGGGACTCCTCTCTAACACAGCAATATCTGAAGATCCTTTCAGGCAGCTCTGTGCGTGTCTGAGCAGTACAAGCAGCTGCATGAAAAGGCCAAATCTCCTTCAGGTTTATAAAAGTTTTGCACATACCAATATTGGTTACATCAGACTAGTGAAGACACATTGTAGATATAGTCTGCTATGGAGAAAAGTTGGGCTCGTATATGGTGGCTGTGTGGCAAATTACATCTTTCAGAGCCAACTGGTCCCTCATCCCCACGTCCCACAGGAGTCTGCAGCTTGCTCAGCTGTGTCAGTTGAAGGGAGAAGGCTCTCTAAGCCAGGTCTTGCTGAAACAAAATCCTAACACTTTTATTCTAGGAGATAGTTTGAGCTCTACGGTTTTTTTTATTTTGCTGCAAAGCCAATTTAGAAGACTTTTCCCTCTCCCTGTCCCTCCTTTCTGGACTCCAGAAATTATTTCCTTCACTCTTCTCCAATGTTACGCTGAGGCAACTGTTTGGCATGTCATGCTCTAAACCGTGTCAGTAAAATGATCCAGATTAAAAATGGATCCAAATTAAAAACATGTTACAAATAGACATTTTTTAAAGCCTGGCGTATCTTACGGTCTGGCATACATTGCATCCACAGAAAAAGTTGTATCAGCACACATTAAAAGGGTGCTGGTGAACTGCAGAACGGAGATGGGAAGGAGAGGGAGGGCTATGGAAAGATCAGCAGCCCCTTGGCATGCAGAAATAACACCCATGGGATGCCAGCCCTGTCCTTGGGCTCCATGTGGTCTTCTGAAAGAGGCAATCCTTTCCCAAGAAGCTCCTGCCTCTCTTTTCTTCCTACTTTCAGATATTTGTTCCCTCTCCACAGTGCCAAGCGCTCATGGAGCTGCACTGGGAGCTTGGCCGGGCAACTGCTCCGGGTCAGAAGTAATCCTTTTGTACCCAGGGGCAGGAACCCCTAAACCAGCATGCCTGCTAAAGAAAATATGAAATGACTATAACCTGGATTTGAGAGCGTGTGTGTTTTGTTAAGCCAAGTCATTCCAGAGATTTAAAGAGCAGTCACGCAAACAGCTCGGCTGGCAGTGACCTCCAGAAAGGCAAGGGGCAGAGAGACTGGAATGAACAGCGAGGACAATTCCTACACTTTGAGCACAGTCACACCAAACATTTAATAAATAATCTGACTTCCTTTCCACCTCCATTTTCTTTTCCTGTCACTTCCTTGTCAGGCTGACAAGAAATAGCAAGTATATTTAAAGACTAAAGTCCAGGCAGAATCAAGTTAGTCATATCCTTTTACTTAATTATGCTACTGACATCCAGTTGATCAAAATCAGGTGCCTGAATCTGGGCCCAAGACTAGTTTTATCAAACAACATATTGATCAGAGAAGTCCAGTTGCTTATAAAAGGCAGTTTCCTGCAAAAGGCAATTACACAGCACACTCCTTTCTGAGAACGTCTCTTTACATACTCTGCAGAAACACATATTGTACTTCCATAAGAAAAGGAAATGTCGTTACTTAAAAGAAGTGTGGCAAAATTATTGGTCTCAATAATAACAGATAGGGTGAATAGATATGAATGACATGAAAAGTTCCCAAACACTTGTCCTGTGCAATGTATCAAATCCCTTGTGTCTTTCAGAGTCTGACAGAAAAAAAGCCAAGAGTGTCTACTCTGAAATGACAGCTATCATCTCATCCACTTACCGAAAGGTAAATATTTGCATTATTAAAAATATGAAAAGGTGTGTGGTAGGCATGCTACAAGTAGAGTACAGAATATTGGAAGCCCCAAGAGGGCAAGAAATTCTTGAAGCGGGAAGCGTCTGGAAAAATCAGCAGGAGAACAAGACCCCATGCTGCAGTAAGGGATAAAAAACCCAATATCATCTCTAAACACAAATCTGGTGACAGCATAATCCAGAGTGCATGAGCAAGATATACCAGCGAGATATAAGTGCACACTTAAGTTCTCACAGTTCTTGTCCACAGCATGCTGAATTTATCCTGTGCCTACGTGACATAGATAGTACAAGTCATGGATCTTTCTATAGGAATAGAATAGTTGCAAGCTGTTTCAGGAGTCTTAAAAGGACTTAAATACGGTAGATGAAGCGTGTCCTTCTGTCCTTCCCTCTGATTTAATAGGGCCTTTTGCACTTCAGTTTGAGTTACCTTGTTCAGTGAACAGATGGAATATCAATGTACTTTCATTGAAATTACTTGGCAACAGAAGGCTGCCCATTGCACTTTTTTTTTTTTTACCACATCCTATACAGCAACTGTTGTTTTCACCTCTGAACTATTAACATGCTTTTTCATTTCAGATGCCAGTGTCACACCTATAAAAATGGCCAGGAAGGACAAACAAGTAGTGACAGGTATACACTTAGACCTTTTATTCTGTCAAATTCGTTCCAGCAACAGCTGATTTCCAGAATCGATACTGACTGACAGCCAGTCATTCTAAATATCAGCATCCCCATGAATCAAATCTTACTCCATATCACACTACATCTACACAGACAGCATAAGAAAAGCAAAACCCTGAGATCCTCAATTAGGGACATCTATGATTGATGTGGCTAAGTTCACTGTACACACACATGTACTTGCTGAATAATTTGTCCTTAGTATGCTTTCCAATTTCCAGAGGAATGCAGAAGCTTTAACCAATCCATCTACATGTTTGCAAGACTGATAATACAAGCCTCTTTACAAGAATAGAGCTGTTTCCCCATCCTCAGCTAGAGGAGTTAGCAAAAAGTTTCACACAAAGCAAAGACATTTCATGCCTGTAAATACTTCGTGCTGATCTCTAGCAATGATAGCAAGATTCTGACCTTGAATCAGTGTCACCAGTCAGCAGCCAGTGGCAGCAGACCCATTTGTTCCATGATTTGCACAAAAAGCCATGTTTTTTTTATGAGTTGAATGCTTGGGAATACCGGCTGTTCTTGGACTAAGTGTACCAGGATGCCTCACTGGAGGTGGCAGTGGGATGCAACTTCCTCTTCCAAATCACTCAGCATTTCTCCCCAGTGGCCTAGGAACATAAATTTGCAAGGTACCTTTCTGTGTGACTCCTCCAAAGCACATAGGAGTGCCCAGATATAATGTAATTGGGAACGCTCAGCACCTATGCCTGAACCCCAGCTGGATCTCAATTTCAGATCGAATTTGGGCATTGCCAGCCTGTGTGTGGAATTCCTAAAGCCAAGGGCCTGCTGCAGAAAGGGCAGAATTAGGTATTCAGCACACAATGTGCTAAGCCTGGGACAAGCCTAACCCAGCTGACTGCAGGATGATCTGAAATCCTGCCTCTCCTCTGGGCCTGCAACCAGTGCTTCAAGCATCCTCCTGTGGCCCTAGGCTGGTTAGAAAGGCAAGACTGAAAACACCTCCTGGATTTAGGATACCAAGCTGTTCTAGTGGCTGTTATTCATATTTTCCTGAAAGCCAGGGAGGTCACGTCTCAGGGGCAGGTTTGTCTAATCATTATTCCTAGACAACCCAATCTCCCAGGCAGGAGTGTGAGCCTCTAACTGTGGACTGCAGAGTCCATTCAGGTGAGTTTCCCAAGCTTTAGACATCCAGGTCCTTTTCTGGCTCTAGTAATTATCATTTTTTGTTGATGCAGGAACAAAAGGACCATCAAGCCTAATCTTGAACAAAGCCTACTGTAAGCAAGGCCAGAGTATATCTGCTAACGTTTTTTCATTACTACTTTCTTACATATTTGTTGAGCGAGAACAGGTGGTTCCTTAACAACCCTCCTGAGCACCTTTAAGTCTCTCATTTGTACCGAACATTTAAAAAAGAAAAAAAAAAAAAAAAAAAACCACTCACGGGAAAAAGAGCAAAAGCAGTCACTGACTTTTCTGGAAATTATTCTGATTCCTTAGTGAGTGAGAAGGGTTAATGAAAAATGCTAGATTATTAACGATTTTCACCAAGCAATGAAAGTCAGCCCTGAGCTTCTATTTAGCCATCCTTCGTATTCAGCCAAAAAAAGTAGCAGTGGCTTCCATTTAAGGTTTGGTGCCAGTTCTCTAGGTTAGATACTACATTCTTTCTTAGTAGTGTAGGCAGCATCAGTAAAATCAGTTCTTGTTATTCCATCTAAAAAGACAGTCACTGCACTGAGCCTAATTACTTGCATTCCCAGCTACCCAGGGCATGTCAGGAGGACACTGGATATGTTGAATAAGCAATTCATTCGATGCTTGCACTGAAAATGAGTGGCTTTTTAAAGGCGTGTGATTGACTACCTGGTTTTTGCAGCTCTCCAGCCATTCAAGAGGAAAACAGTGCCATTATCTATTTTAAGCACTGTGTCATTTCAGACAATTGCAAACTATGTTAGCAAGCTGCAGTGCAGGCATATTCAGAGATTTCACACAATTACTAGAGGCCACAGAGCTTTGATAATTATTTTCACTTTTCACCTGCTCAACCAGAGTAGCTGAAAGAGATTAATTTCATGCTATAACTGAATTCCCAAAGGAACCAGAAGCCCCTGACTGCACACACTGCAGCTCAAACACAGCAGCTCGTTCATACACTCTAGAGGGCTTTGGGGAATAAGAACAGCACTGCCACATAAATAGGCGATTTACACCTGCAAATCAACCAGTGGCATTAACACACTTAGAGATAAATCCTAAAGTGGGATACCACAGCAGACCTTTCATTTGTTCAATTTTACTGTTTTAACAGACAGCCTAATGTAAAGAAAACCTTTGTATTCAGTCAGGCAGCATATTTCAAAGCGAAGTACTTTCCACGCTGTGTAATTACATTGTGGAACTTGTCGCTCCAGAACACTGAGGTGGCCAGAAGTGCAAGTGTCTTCAAAAGGGACTTTGTGCAGGCTAAGCTCAGAGGCAGCTGCTCGACGTGACGCTCTAGATGCAGCTGCCTTCTCAGGACGTTCCCTAAAGTGCCAGACCTGGGAAGAATGATCAGGGAAAGGATCATTTTCAGCATATTCTGCATATTCTGATTTTATGCACTTTCTTTAAGTGTTTGTTACTGCCTGTTGTGGGACACAGGGCTACTCAGGGCAGACTTCTGACTTAATCTAACATGGCCATTCTTATGTTCCTCTATACTCACCACCACTAACTATAATTACTGGGTGACACGGTTGTTGTACAGTTTTGCTCAAGGTAACCTCCCTGTGTCTGGTATCCTTTCTGTAAATGACAGAATGTCTGTACATGGCAATCTTTAGTAAAAGGGATATCAAGTGTGTTTACACAAGTTACTTGCAGCCAATACGCCTGACCAGACCCAATCTAAGTGACTTCGTTCTCTGTCCTTCCTCCAATTCCTTGCTATCATCTCCCCCACGGGGCATATGCCAGAGTTATATTTCAGACAAGGTAATGTTATCTCTGCTTCCAAGAGAAGTATGGTTTGTATTTTTCTAAAAGAATATACATAAGTGAGTTTGAGAATCTTTCTAGTAAAGCACTGCTTAAAATACACTCCAAAGGCTCTAGCAGAAAGTCTTATTCCCTGTTTGTTTCATGTGAACTCTATCATGCTTAAGCACCCGGTTGTTAAGTTAAAAAATTTTTAAAGAGTTCACTTGGAAATTTGACTGGTTGATGAGAGAGGATGTTTTCCCCTGACTTTACCTACAGTGTACTGAAGCAAGAAATGCAAAAAGGGAAACACAGAGAAGAACTGTCTAGAAGGCAGGCAGCCTTTCTGGGTTTGTAAACCAGATTCATATCCAATCCCTTGCACTGCGACTGATGAGCTGTTGTAGTAAGTCGGGTCTTAAAATGCACCAAATAATTCCTAGCGGTTCCCCAGTTGATTTGCGAGGCTTGCAGGGCACGTCTTGAGCAGCAGACAAATGGTACTCAGTTTTTATTTAAGAGACTTGCTGCTCCATTCTGTATTGGCATTTTAAACCCTATTAGGCCAAGGTTCTAGTGTTATTTTTATGGAATTGATTGGCCCCTGCCAAATCATACACATTCATACATCAGAGAAAGAGGAAAATATTACTCTTGGCTTACAAACATTGGAGAAATGGAAAACGTATTTAGAGAAATCTTTAAGACACGTTTTGTAATATAATATATCCCGCAAAACTTATAGGATAACAATGTTATCCTGTTCTCTAGCCGTGACAGGATTATTACACATAGGTATTTCAGTTTATTCCACTTCCAAGAGCCTCCTTTCATATCAGGGAGGAAATTTCATTAAATCACAGCCTTCATGTGCCAACCATAAGTATCAGCTGGCTTCTATTTTCCTTGAAGTGCATTGTAAGTATAATACTAAATCCTTACAAATACCAAGAGATTCAGGGTCTGCTCCTGGAAGGTGCTAAATGTCTTCATTCCTTTGCAGGTCAAATAAGCTCCTACCATCTATCAAATGCAATGCTGGAGTGTTGCTTTCTTTTAGTGTCACTATTTTTAAAAATGCAGTTGTACAGGACTTCAGATATATAGTCAGCTCTGCTCTGTTACTTATTGGCAATTTATCTGGATTACAGACTAACCTCACCGCAGGTGGAGACACAGCATATGGCTCTGTGCAGGACCAGCTTACTGCTAGTTTATTACCCCAGGGACAGCACTGCACGAGTGCACCTGTATTGCTCCACGCTACAGTCTGGAAGCAATGCTTCTGGGTGGAAGCAGTCCAGATAGTACACACTACTGCTCTGCCAGATTGAAATTAGTCCCCTGAAGAACCATGGAGCTGTCTTTGCTCAGAACGCCAAGAACTAAAATATTGAAAAGCAGTGGAGATATCACTGCATAAAAGCTGACAGATCTAGGGCAGCTCCAAGCAAACTGGCTAGTGGCCTTGGGGCAAAAAGCTGGGGCAAGGAAGAAAGAAAAGTGACATAAGCAACAGTAGCTCTGACTACTCTGCCACCTACGATGGAAGGAAGGAGGCTGCAAACATGACCATAAGGACAAGCTCTTCTGCACTCCAGAAGGGTTTATTAGCTTGGGTACAGAGTCAGATGGCACCAACTTGGGATCAACCTCCGAGCAACGCGCTTCTGAAACAAAAGCCTCCAGATAATGTGACACGTATTCACCAGAGTGTCTGTGCGATGTACGCTTTTGAGTTCAAGACTTCACCCCAAAGTTCAGTTGCTCTGAAGACTGCTGCACCAGGCTCTATCACACAGGATAGACACTTTCAGAAACCTAGGCTTAGGGGCTCAGCCTTGTCCTTATTATGTCCTGTTGTCTGGGTGAAAAGGGCTTCCTACTAAGCACGTGGGCTTTAGGTTTTGGTGTGGCACCTACATCTGCAACACTGAATCTGGCTAGCACTGGGCTTCAGATTCTACTCTGAGGGTCAAGGACCTATAAGTTGGCATTGACATCCCCTACATGCCTAAATAGTTTTTTAGCTCTGGCTCCCACTACATAAAGCAAATGCATTGTGCTGTCCTGGCCATGCAAATATGTTTGTATCAGTTTAGAGCTAGCTATTGACAGTAGCTACAGCTGACGGTGATGGGGTACGTAGTCCATTTTCAGCCCTGGCTCTAGCCTAATATCTTCCCAGGTGGCAGGAACTGCTCCGGTGTAAAACCCAGGTCTCCTACTTCCCTAAAAAAGCTGACTTCTGGGGTCTGGTGGTCGCTATGCAGAGGCTTTTTTGGCAACAACTTTCTACTCTTAGAGGCTTAAGCCTGCCTAAGGTGCTCTTTAACATCAAGTTTGGATCTGATCAATTCCTTATCAATATCTAAGAGCTTCTCCAGTCCTGCTGGCAGTAGAGATTTTCCCCATTTTTGCTTATTAAGAAGTGATTTTCTTTATCTGTTTTGGTAGCCCTGCCTTTAGGAGCTGGCACCAGACAGGCCAGTTTTGTTTAAACATAGCGCATTCATAATGTAAGGGAGCAGTGGGAACGGCTCTCCTTTCTATACTAGGTTGATGGGCAGCGAGTCCAGTGCAAGTTTTGCTGATGCATGGTAAAGCAAAGCAGCAAGCCTTGAAGACAGACTGTAAATGGACAGTTGTGCCTGCCTGTCTTCTCAGCCGGTGCAAACTTGAAACAAAGACAAAAACTGAGAGAAGAGTTGTCACATAGGAGATAAGGACTGCTTGATGAGAAGAGCCCTTTGCAAATGAAAACCACCTGTACACACTCAAGTTATTCATTCAGGAAGAGGGAAGGCAGGTCCCTTTGCATAGCTATGGGGCTACACAGCAGTGACTTCAAAAGATCTAGAGCCCATAGCAGACAACCATTTATTACTGAGCTCTCATTGCAATGCAGGTATAAGGAGGACTAGTGCAATCTCTATATCGGAAGCAAGGAGCAAAGCAGTCTGGAAACTTCTGCAATACATTTTTCCATCCTGATTGAAATGCTGAATTTATCAAAACCAAGAGCGTCATGGAAGGATGGCCAGGTGAGGAAATCAAAATACATACTTTGATACATACACTTTATCTGATAATTTGCTTTGTGAAAAATTAAAAGCCCCCAAATAGAATACAATTATAAATCTCCACATGAAGTCCCAAATTTACTTCTGCTGAAGGAGAATCTTTCTGCATGTAGTTTTCTAAGGGACTGCAGCGGTGGGCAATGATTTTTCACCTGCATAAAGCATTAGTGAGACGGGTACAGTAACAAAATATCAAGCTTGGCTATCCGTATTTTAAAAACACATGCAAGAAAACTGGAGAAGCTGTTAAAAAAACAGAAGTCATTTGAGAGCATCAGAAAACAGCTTTTAGTGAGAAACAAAGGCTCTTATTCTAAGTCTGTTAAAATGAGCAAGAGGTGACTTGCTTATGGTTCCAACACTGCCCTGGGAAAAAGCAATACTTGAAAGGCCCTGCAGTTTAGGGTAGAAAAGTGTAACAGGAACCAATGGCTTGAAACTGAAGCCAGACAAAATCCAATTAGAAATGAGGAAAAAGAAATTAATAGGGTCAATGGGATAATATTTAAGCAAATAATAGTGGAAATGATGGATTCACAGTCTTTTGTTGTCTTCAGATCAATACCACATGCTTCTCTGGAACACAAGTTTTAGTCAAGCAGAAGTCCTTAGGATCAATACAAGGGTAATGAATGCAATTTAATGGCCTGCAACACACGGGAGGTCAGACCAGATGATCCAATGGTCCCTCTGGCTTTATAATCTAGGGACAATCATATGAGATCAAAGTGTACAGGGCAGAGTAATGAAATGAGTCAGGAGTGTGTATGGCAGTCTTTGCCAGGACTACCGTGCTACAAAATTAAGAAGTATGGGACTTTCGTTTTTCTTTCATGCCTGTCCATCTGTTGATTTTCCTCCATCAGAGGATATTTTTGTGGATAGATTGCATCACTGACTGCAAACGTTCTTACAGAATTCTCTGGGTAGCACATCAGTAGGGTCATATTGGGACTTCTGTTATAACATTTATGATCATAATTTCCAGGTAAGAGCCTGCTTTTCAAATCCCTATTTTCCATGTTTAGTCTCAAGAGAAATTTTTAAACGATTGAGGGAGGCCGGTTGTCCTGTTTTTGGACTGAAATCAGGAGGAAAAGCATTCATGTGTAAGAAGATACTTGGCATTCTATTTCACTGCCAATTCAAAAAGCCAAACTTTCAGGTGGCAGGTCCCTGGAGGAAACCAGCACTGCTGAACCATTCTGCACAATGAAAGAGTAGCAAATGATCACTAGAGAGCAGTTTTGAGTATTTACAGCACAGAGTGCATCCTTCTTTGAATTAAACTACTGTATTGGGTTTGCGTGGCCAGGTTTTGGTAGTGGGGCGGGGGGGCTACAGGGGTGGCTTCTGTGAGAAGCTGCTAGAAGCTTCCCCCATGCCTGACAGAGCCAATGCCAGCCGGCTCCAAGACAGACCCATTGCTGGCCAAGGCCGAGCCCATCAGCGATGGTGGTAGTGCCTCTGGGATAACATATTTAAGAAGGGGAAAAAAACCCTGAGCAACTGCAGCCAGAGAGAGGAGTGAGAATATGCGAGAGGAACAACTCTGCAGACACCAAGGTCAGTGAAGAAGGAGGGGGAGGAGGTGCTCCAGGCGCTGGAGCAGAGATTGCCCTGCAGCCCATGGTGAAGACCATGGTGAGACAGGCTGTTCCCCTGCAGCCCATAGAGGTCCATGGTGGAGCAGATATCCACTGCAGCCCGTGGAGGACCCCATGCTGGAGCAGGTGGATGCCCGAAGGAGGCTGTGACCCCGTGGGAAGCCCACGCTGGAGCAGGCTCCTGGCAGGACCTGTGGACCCGTGGAGAGAGAGGAACCCATGCTGTATCAGGTTTGCTGGCAGGACTTGTGACCCTGTGGAAGGGACCCAGGCTGGAGCAGTCTGTTCCTGAAGGACTGCACCCTGTGGGAGGGACCCAGGCTGGAGCAGTTTGTGAAGAACTGCAGCCCATGGGAAGGACTCATGATGGAGAAGTTGGTGGAGGACTGTCTCCTGTGGGAGAGACCCCACACTGGAGCAGGGAAGAGTGTGAGTAGTCGCCTGCTGAGGAGGAAGGAGCGGCAGAGACAACGTGTGATGAACTGACCGCAACCCCCATTCCCCGTCCCCCTGCGCCGCTCAGGGGGAGGAGGTAGAGAAATCGGGAGTGAAGTTGAGCCTGGGAAGAAGGGAGGGGTGGGGGGAAGGTGTTTTAAGATTTGGTTTTATTTCTCATTATCCTACTCTGACTTTTGATTGGCAATAAATTAAACTAATTTCCCCAAGTTGAGTCTGTTTTGCCCATGACAGTAATTGGTGAGTGATCCCTCCTTGTCCTTATCTTGACCCACGAGCCTTTCATTATGTTTTCTCTCCCCTGTCCAGCTGAGGAGGGGGAGTGATAGAGCGGCTTTGGTGGGCACCTGGCGTCCAGCCAGGGTCAACTCACCACAACTACTGACAGTTTTATGGAACAACAAACCTTTTTCTGTGAATTTTAGGCAGAAATGGTTGTGTATCAGTATTTTCTTGATATTCCACAGAAGAAACAAAGAACTCCAGAATTTAACTTGAATCAGTGGAGACTGCGGCTGCGTGGGAGATGTGTGGTCTCACGTCTGAATAGTATCCTATGCTGTGAGGTCCTGATTCATCTTAGGATGAGTCTAAACAAGATAAGCAGAGGTAGTTAAGCACTTTTCACTAAAGGTAACCTGGCAAGACAGAGAAAGTTCGCACACTGTGTCTCTGTGATATAGAAACCAGCTGAAAGATATCCATAGCCACTTATCTCTTAGACCGAGGGCTGTCCAGGGTAAAGATACTGCACGGTGTGCATGAAGACGGGGCTTCAACCAACTATCATGGTGGCCTTCTGGTGTCACTATGTAATACTTCAGTAATTGTTTTAATAATTTTGAAACTGTTTTCCACCAAACACATTGATTCTTTGTTCACTTCTTTTTACTGAAAAGTTATTTACCTGAAGCCCTAGTAGAGAAGGTTTATGGTATGGGACATTAAGCAAACTATATCCCACTCAGAGAAGAGTAACAAAATTATAACCTTACCCAGAGCTGACCATTAATTTCAGTATGCAAGGAGCAACTTAATTTCAGTATGCAGTAACCACTGGGGGTGTAATGCTACCTTTGTGAAGGATTCAGCTTTTTGTAAAAGCAGCAGCTAGAAGTGATTTTCAGGTGCAAGGCTGATTAAAGAGATGTGATTTTGTGAGCTACCTGCTTCCTTATGTGACCTTTGGCAGGTTGCTTGAGATCAGACCCATAACAGGACCGAGGCATGGCCGTGCTGGTTGCTCCGCTCCCAGAAGGGATTTCTTGAACCAGCTGGAGCACCTACCTATGCCGTCCGCTAGGCAAACAGGCGGCTGCCTCCTGTGAATCTCCAACCCCGAGTAGGGCTGCACCAGAATTGGGCAATGGGAAACACCGAAGATCTGATGCTCCTCTACCAACTTGTAGCCTCAGGTTAAACACCATCAGCGCCTTCTTTGATTTGGAGCCAGGGAAATCGCGTACTCTTTACAGATAAGACAGAGCCAAGAGACAAAGTGATGATACAGATAGAGCGGCTAAGCAGAGCGCTCAGAAAATGGGGGACTCGTTCAATGCCTTCCTCTCCTGGCACGATTTCAAATGCGCATATCTTAACTGTCATTTGCCTGAGCTGCCCAGCTGTGGACTGCTTGTGGCCCCTCTCTGTCCCTCCTGTCAGAGCTGGGGCTCTATATCACCATGAATGCAAACTTCAAAAGCACGCGACCCCACAGCATGGTGAGAGAAGGGCCTTGCTGGCTCCGGGTCCCACTCACAACCCTGCTTCTGTATTTTAGCCATGGCTACTGATGCCGAATGTCCATAGGATCACTTCTAATGCAACCTCTTCTGGCTGTTCTTGAAAGTCAAATGGTCATGGCTACCGCCCGTGCCGGTCCGGAACATACCCAGCCCCAGGCAGCCTGAGGTCATTGAAGGCTGGGAACTTCCAAGCTGCCCCAGGCAGGAGATGACACCTAAGCCAGCCCCAGCTTGGGAAACGATCGGCAACAGACACCAGGCACGCCACCAGCTTCGCTGGTGAGAGCGCTGGTGTCCGCAGATTCCCTGATGGCTCAGCAACTGGGTGACTCAGTCTGGCTTTTAATGGAAATCAAACCTCATAATCTGATCTGTGCGGGGATCTGTCTCTTCCTCACTCACAGCTTTTGAGCTGAACTTTCAAATATCAGCCAAAACAGACAGAGAAATATAATTTTCCGGCACAACTGAGCTCATAGGAAAAGGCAGCTGGGAAGAGGAGAGAGGAACTGCTGCGTCTTTGACCCGTCATATTTTTTGCATTACAAGAAGTCATACAGGTTTAAAGGTACTGATGTCTTCAGCCTATTCTGCGATAGAGAGCACTGTTGGATACATTGATGTGGTTTGTTTGTATCCATGTCCTTTGCCAAAGGGATTGGCTTTCTATCACAAAGAATCGGCACCTTCATCTCTACCCTGCATGAAATAGTGTATTTTCAAGTCTGGACACACATGGAAGGAAATTAATGGGAATGTTTAATTCTTAATAATATTCACATTAAATAGAAATATATATATATATTAGTCCGTGTATCATTCATGCAAAATTGTAAATAATCAGACAGGTGGTTTTGGTCCTGTAACAAAGTCGTATAACAAAAACATTCAAGAACAGGCACTTGCACTTAAATTTGGTAGTCTCTTTGTTAACTCTTTCCTGCCATTTGTAGTAGATCCCCTGTGCATATACAGATAGACATAAAATCACCTTGGAGCATATTACGAAATATGTGTGTATGGCTGCAATAATTAATCTTATCTGATAATCAGCAAGCTTCCTTCAGCTGCTACAGCTAGGAAAGGAAATGTAGTGTCATAGTTTTGTTCTGATTAACTCACAACACGTTAACCAGTTAAGGTTTGCATTTCATTATCAGAGGAGATTTGGATGTTTATGTCACTGAACAAAGAATTAGCTTATTAAATGCATTACAATACTGTGTATTGATCGTAAGGAAAAGATTAGTATTGATTAACGAATATGTGTTTTATATGTTCCTCACATTGTGTAGCAGCTTAACATGTTAATTCTGAACATTCTCCTTTCCGTATTACAGGAGAGTAATTACAGTATCCAAATCACTGCCAATACCTCCCATGAAAGGGGCTTCGCCAGTCTAAATACACATCATTGCCTCAGACTAGAACAGTACCCAGTGTCCCAGACTAAAACAGTCAAACCCACTGCCGCTCCCGCAGCTGCCCATCCGGTGCTACATCTCGCTCCTCCCACCGTAGCCTATGTACGCCCCTCACAGCCCTTGCTGTACCCGGGGCCACAGTGGGCTCCAGCACCCCTCGTAGACACAGGAGTGCCCCCTCCCTCCCTCTGACTTTTTATTTTTCTGCTACTCGACCCCATGCTGGGCTCCACAACCCCTTCTGGGGCTGAATTTCACCTAGCAAACAGGCTGGGCCTCCAGCCCGTCAGAGATCTGACTCCCTTGTCTCATCTCCAACAAAGCGTGGGTTTTCCAGAACCGAGCTATTACATAATTTCAGCCCGCTTCCTTGAAGGAGTCAGCAGCTCAGCTGCCAAGAATACTGGGCGTGTAAAACGTCAGCAAAATTAAATGAAGGTGTCAAACTTGATTCAAATTAGTTCTCCCTAGATGACTTGTAGAGAGCTTTAGTAGTAACTCAATTTATATTCAGAAGCATCCTTAACCTAAAGTAAGGAAAGTCACAAGCCCTGACCGTCGATTAAAGGCCCCAGATCCGTTCCAGCAGCAAAACGACGGTGTTACAAGTCAGTAACATCTCAGCTAGAGGTGCCGCGTTGCCTCATAGCCTGCAGCTGATGTTGACAGGTATCTGGACTTATGCCTCCCGGGTCTCTTGCCAACCTACAGATAATTCTGCTTAATCACTTATAAATGACCAGATTTCTAAGGCCAGAAGCAATCGTTGTAATGATTAAATGACCTTCTATGGCACGTGCCATGGTATTTCAGCAAGTGACTCAAATATTAAGGTCCTGACCACCATTAAGCTCTTAACCAGAAAGTCTCTGTACTAGAGCTGCAAACGCAGTTAGACCTATTAAACTTTCACAGCGAGTTAATGCCGTACCATAGATGTTATTAATTGGCAATGGATACACAATTGCCTGCGACAGATCTAAGACAAAGGTCTGAGAATGTGTTTTTCTAAGTAATTTTTGTTTCAGTAGATGGCTAAAGGGGCCAGATGGCAATTTCATATCACTGGGAGCGCAGCACACAAGCAGGTTCTCAGCTGCTAAGCTCTCAACTTCTTTACCTCGGCCTAGAGTTCATGCCTGGGCACGTCAGTCTGTGACACGAGATTCTTGTTTAGATTTTCCATGACTCTGCATCTCTTACGATTCTCATGAGTCTGTTTTCAGAGTTCCTGTGAGTAAGAGCAGTAGTAATAGTTTACTCCTGAGAAATGTCTCTTTCCATATATAACTGCTATGGATCCAAATACATACTGAGAGACATACTTTGCAATTATGGAATTAATCTTCCTCTAGCCAATAGAAATACAAAGGCTTAAAAGCGTAAAGGCTTTTTTTTTTTTTTCCTAATTAAAAAGAGGTTCTCTGGGAGGTTATATTTCATTCTCTTCAACAAACTGTGGTGTCCTGGAACTTTCTGAAAAGAAAACATTAGAGTCGTTTAAGAGCGATTAAAGTTAATGCAAGAGACTTAATATCTATCTGTTATTTACATCCCTATTGAAAAAACTGAGTTTTTCTGTTCTTTGAAAATTAACAAATGAATATTTTTATAAATTATCAGAACTGTGTACTGGAGTTTTTCTTCTGTGACAACTCATTACTAACTCATGAGTGATTTGAGAAGGAAATCCTCCTACGACAAAACAAGGCAGGAATAATGCAGCAGCATGTCTGTCATTAGCATAACAAAAAAAATTATCTTAAGTACAAACTCAATTTAAAAAGCAAAATTAATTATACTGCATGGAGGAAATTTCTCCAGAACGGGTCTCAAGCTTAGAGCAATCACTTTCAAGTTTGAAGTAGTTCTGCATAGCAGAAAGCTATTATTTTGACAATTCTTCTGTCGTTTTTTCGTAACATTGTGTCTCCGTAGTCAAAACAGGGCCAGCTGAAAACTCATCACTGCACAGCTCCACAGGCTGCCTGGATTTGATGTGTTAACTTTGGACAAGTCTCTCTCCCGGTTCCTCCCTTATCTCGGTATGCTGTGAGGTACCAAGGGAAGGAAAACCACAGAGCAGGCTGACTCTGGGCTCATGAAAAGTTTCTTGTGTCCAGACTGCTCCCCAAAGCCTCTGCTCGCTTTCTCTTCCCGGCAGCGGATCCGTTTCAGGGGCTGGCCGCGAAGAATCACAGCCCGGTCAGGACGCCCAGGGCTGCGCTGCAGGCTGCCTGCACCGGCCCCACACCGAGCACCCCCGGAGCAGCGGCAGCACCCGCGGCGCCTCCTGCGAGTCGCCGGCCGAGCGACCGAGGCTGCACCCGCCTCACGCTGCCTCGGCCCTTCCTCCCGCCTCAGAGACCCAAGGACTGATCCAGAAGGCGCCGGGAAAGAGGGTCCCGTCCCCTCCCGCCGCCGCTTTCCCGTCAGGAATTACCCCCTCAGCGACACCCCCCGCCCCGCAGCGGCCCGGGGGGAGCTCGGGCCCGACCTCCCCCCCGGCGGAGACACCCCCCCGGCCCCACCTGCCGCCCGCCCGCCCCCGGGCGGCGCTTTCCCGCCGGCCAAGGGCGCGCCTGGCGCGGGCGGCCCGGCGGCGGGAGCGGGGGAGGGGGAGGGCCGCCGGCGACCGCGCGAAGAAAAGGAGCGAAGCGGCCCCGCGCGGGCGGGAGCCCCGTCCCGCGCCCCGCTTGCCGCGCGCCGCCTGCCCGCCCGCTGATTGGCCGGCCGCGCGGCCGGGGCTCCCCGGCGGGCCGCGCCTGATTGGCCGGATCGTAAAGCGATGTCTGAGGGCGGCTGGCGCGAGCGGCAGAGCCCCGCGCCCCGCGCCCGCCCCAGCCGGGCCGCCCGCCCGCCCGCCGCCCCGGGAGCGCAGCCCCCGGCCGCGGCGCTCCCCTCGCCTCCCGCCGGGTTACGGGAGCGCAGCCCCGGGGCGGGAGCGGCTCCTCTTAAGGGCGGGCTAAAAGCGCCTTCTCGCTTTGCAGATGGAGGTGAGGGTCCTGGCGCTGCGGGACCTGGCGAGCGGCCGGCCGGGGCGGCGGGGCCGCGCGGAGGCGGCCCAGAAGGTGAGCGGGCGCGGGGGCGGCGGGCTCCCCTCAGGCGTTACTCGCCTCTCCCGCTGCCGAGCGTCGCGGCGGCCCGGGCGCAGCGCGAAGCTCCGGGGGAGGGGGGCGGCCGGGGCCGCGGAGGGTTTGGGCGCCCCCACCGCGGCGGCCCGGCCCGGCCCGAGCAGGGGTAGGCTGCCCCGGCCCGGGGGCTGGGAGGCGGGTCGGGCCAGGCCTGTGGCCCCGGGTTGTGTCCCTCTCTCGCTCCCCGTGGCAGTGTTTGGGGTGCTGCCCCATGGACCACCGCACCTGGTCTGCCCTGCCATGCTGGTCTGTGCGGCGGCATCTTACCTGTCGCCTCTTGGAGCATAGGGGTGTCCGGCGCTACCGTTAACATTAAAAAGGCAATCCCGTAAAGCAACCAAGAGTCATGCCACCCTTGTCAGCAAGCAAAGTGATTACACTCTGGCATCATTCCCAGGGAAAGTGTTTTTAGTTTTCAGTTAGTAAGTAAACCTCACTTGAGTAAATCTCAAGCACCCCAGTGGCTACCGTGGGGTAAGGTGGAGGGGGCTTCTGTACAGACGCCCTGTCCAAAAGCTAACCAACACCAGGCCTGACATGACATGGCAATAGTGTAGTCCTGTTCTTTAGCAGCAGTTTGAGCGTGCTGATGCACATGTCTGCTATGCTTGCCCTCTGGCCTGTATCCATACAGTGGTGTTCCCAGGTCAGGAGGCTAAGCAGTGCCACTTGGCAAGGAACAAGCTCATCATTCCCCTCCTGCCCCACCAGCCAGGAGACAGGATATCTAGCCTCAGGCATACCTTGCTCAGTGAGGTCTCCGGAACTAGACCCAATTCATGACCTGCTGTCCGTGCTCAATCTGAGTCCTCCAAAGATCACATAGTTCTTGTCAGACGGCTCTTATTATCTCAGAGATTTGTTTCAATTCCTGCTTACGTACTAAGTTCATTAGGCCAGCCTTTCCTGTCCTCTTGTATTTGTAAGCCATCTCTGCTCAGATCAAGGTTAATCTCCTACTTCTACCAACTGCCCTTGCAGGTTTTGCAGAATAGAGCTAGAAGTTCATAGACCATTGCAGCTACTGGAATAAAAAAAAAAAAAAAAAAGGGGGCAAGGAGGGTAGAAGAATTTCTTACCTTAGTAGGCAACTATGACATTCAGGAAATAAAGATCTGAAAGGTTGATAGTAGACATGTGCTTCTCATGTAGTCCCACTGCTTTTTTCATTGTGATATTTGCACAACCATGACAATTTGAGGTAGTGGAACAGCAGGTTGCTTTAGCTGCCCTCACTGCAGTTCCATTAGCACTAGGCATGGTGAACAGGAACTTGAGGGGAAGGTAGACTTTCTCCATTACAGATTAAGTGTTGATTCACTGCCAAATGTGAAATTGCAAGAATATATTGAGTGCCAACACTATGTGAACATATATTCCAAGAAGTACCATGGCCTCTAAATTGACCCCTATTTATCACACTGTAGTAAGCTACAACTGCCTAACTGTTAATTGTAAAAGGAGATATATTTATTATATCCTTTTGGGTAATTCATATGTGAATGTATGCAGAAGTGCTCTTCATCAGTGCTCAGAGCACAATGCTTTTGATGTGCCAAATTCATTTCCAGTTTGAATGCTACAGAACTGCTCCTAGTAAAAGCCAGCTTCAGTTGTTACTAGAAGTTCTTTCTGCTTTCTAGCTAGACTGTACCTGATAAGATGATATTTGGAATCACCTATTTAAATACCTGTATCAGCTAGTGATAGCTGAATTGTTCCAAATAAAAGGCAAAACTTAACTTGAGAAAGTTCTTGCAGCAAACCAATAGTAACTTAACATTTTCTTTCAGGCTATATTCCATTTCAGAATTGGACTTCTTGCAGCACAAAAAAACATAATATCCAGCCTCAAAGTTGTCATGTTAGATTTTTAAAACTCATTTTGAAAAAAATGAAGTGCTAATCTTAGTCTGAGCAAGAAGACTTGCTCAGTTTGAGACCAACACCAAAAAAAGCCACAGCTAGACTGATGACCAAACAACTTCAAGCCTGATTTATAGTTTAAAAGCAGTTTTCTGTGGTTCCAAAGGCTTCACTCCCAATTCCAGCAGGTTATAAACTCTGCTAGGTTTCCAATGATAATCTGATTTGCTTTCTCTCTCTCACTTGACTCAAGGTGCATACAATAATTTTAAGGGACTAAATCTAGAAACCACTGAGCAATATTAGCTAGAGTTCCAAAACACACAGTGTCCTGTTTATAGGGTATTAAGGAGAATTAAGTGATAGGTGGACTATCTAAGAACAGAACATTGATCTTCTTGGGCAAAAAGAAACAGTACAACGTTCTGCATGGGCATTTCTGGAAGTCCTGCTCTGTGCCAGGTTTAGGATACCTGGACCTCAGTTTTTGATATCCTGCAAAGAAAGCCAGTATGGCATCCTGTCTACTTCATTCCTGTAGTCTTCATGAGCTATTTGCATTAACAGGCTAGAGTGAAGTAGTGTCTCTTGTTGCTCAAAAACAGATCTCTCAGCTCAAGGACACCATTGATGCTTTCTTCAGTCAGGCCCTTGAAATAAGTTGATTTATAGTGATAATTCTTGCAGTAAGAGGAAGGGGTAAAATTGGACCCAAAGACAAAATATGAAAAAAGTTTGATTGCAGCTAGGGAATGGAGGGAGTTGAGCTTCATTCAAAGAATGATAAAAAACAGCTGATGAATTAGACTTTTCCTTCTAGCAGCTCCTAGCTGTAGTCAAGGAATAGTCATGGAGATTTTCTTTGTTGTTTTGAGCAGCAGATAGTGCAGATGCAAAGCTTGCTTCACTTGCACATGAAGCTACCTCCACTTTAGTTTGCCATTCTATGACAGTCTGAGCAGCATCCCCAGCATGGCTTTTCACTGGGGACCTTTCAAGCAGAACAATGTGTTTTCTTGCTAAGTGTAATGTGACCAATGCATTATTTCAGTTCTGATCCAATTTGGTGATTTATTACAAGACAGCATTGCTCACGAACATAACAGTCAGAGTTTAAAAGCCTGATAGGCCACAAGTTTGACTGGTTGACCTCAGGTTCTGTAATTCAGGGCAGTGTCTCATATACGCTGCCTCCAGTACAGTAGCATGTAGAACATTTTACCGCTTCCAACAAAGGCAGAAGAGCTGTGCTAAATATAGCTATGGATGCTAAGGCATGAGTCACTACAATTACCTTCATAAGAACAATGAAATTGATTGTTGGACTGTTTTCTTTCCTGTTGTGTCTAAAGAACTTTGTTTTTAATAGGAAAACATATTTGATCGATCCAGGATGGCCCCAAAGACTCCCATTAAGAATGAACCAGTTGATTTATCAAAGCAAAAAGGCTGCACTCCAGAAAGAAATCCAATTACACCTGTTAAGCTTGTTGACAGACCTCAGCCTGATCCCTGGACCCCCACTGCTAACCTGAAGATGCTTGTTAGTGCTGCTAGCCCTGACATGAGGGACAGGGAAAAGAAGAAAGAGCTCTTCAGACCCATAGAAAACAGCGAGCAGAGTGACACACCTGATTCGTTACAGGTGAGACTCAGAACACAATTACCTTATGTTCAGTTAGGACTCAGTCTTTCCTTAAGTTGTGCTCAGTTTTCTTCCAGCTGGTCCTTTGCTCCCTATGGAAAACTGCAGAATTGTGAAATATTCCCAGGGACAGTTGCCTGTGCAGCACTGGGTGAGCAGTAGGACTTTCAAAGACTAAAAGTAACTGTCTTACTCATAACTGACCTGAGACCCCTTGAGAGCCTGAATATTACTTAAAAGGACAGTGAAGGAAGTAGAGCTTAAATGCATCATTTTCCCCACTTTCAGTACTTCTGACGCTATTTTCTGAACTTCATTAGAAAGAAAATTGCCAGATCATTTTAAACAGACAGGCAGCATTTTCAAAAGCAATTCGACAATGGTGAGGGCATATTTTTCAACATACTTTTGAAATCTTATACCTTGTCCACAACAACCTCACAGAGTGGTCAGTTAAAACCTCTCTCCCCCTTTCCACCCCAGCCCCCAAACTAGTAGTCAGACAGCATGGTCAAGTGTTTGGAAGATTTGTACTTCTCAGGACTTAGGCAATGAGAGAGCTGATCCCTGTCTTGCTTTAGGAAGTCCATCCATGGAGAGGATGATGTGAGGTCATAATAAGCATTATTACAGTTTTCTTCCTTCAGACTTTTTATTGTTCCAACCACTGCTTTCCTTCTCCTGGATTATTTCTTGTAGAATATCCTTTGGTGATTTCAGTGAGAGGAAAATAGTTCTGGGGTTCTTCTACTGAGAAACATCATTTGATAGGTACAGATCACTCTACAAGTGTAGATTTTACAGCATCTACAGTGACAGTAGTCTGGAAAATTCTCCAGTTTACATAGTCATAAAGGAACAAACAGTTCTCTAAAGATAATTCCTAACATAGCTTCCAGTAAGTAAAAAATAGTCAGTGTTAAATGTTAGTTCATTACCACTCCAAGCCTGCTAAGACCATACAGCATTTTTGGGGTGGCTATTATAGAGGGTTCAAATATTTTCTACTTAGCAAAACTTAAACTGCATAATTTTCTCCACACAGAAAGTTAACTTACAAGAGATGTAAAAGTGCTACTGTAACAATATTATTTCCATACCATATAAAACTCAAAGAATTCAATCAGAGCAACAGCCTGATTGAGCAACAAGGTCACTTAGTCACAACCAGCAAAGGACAGTTAAGATCTCATAAGCAAGGAAACTTGGGTTTCAACAGCTGCCACCACTCTCAGCTTTTCTTTGCCAGAAGGCAAGATTTTTTTTTTCCTTTTTTTTGACACAGAAGCAAAACCCAAAAGTTACCAGTGCATAAAAACCCTCCATCATTCTCATTTTGTAATAAATAAACATACCTCTTCATACATTCTTGCCATCACAGGGCTTTTTTCCCCTGTAGGGACAGAAAGACCATATTCAGGCCATCCTACAGAGTTCACTTAAGCTAAGAGCTTGCCTGAGTTTAAGGTTCAGAGACTGGGTGGTGCCTTTTGTAGTCTCTTAGCATCATGCTCCGCCTCCCCAACCCCTGCTTTCTTAAAGTTATAGAGGCACTGTAAAGGGCAGTAAAATCTCTTGAAAGAGGAACTCTTTGATGGCTTGTGCATCTTCTGGTTTATTAGATCCAGAGGTGTTTGAGGGAATATTCCTCCTCCTCCTCTCAAAAAGAAATATTCTTTCCAAGTAGGATCTTACCATCTGCTAGTCTTGGGTGTTTGGTCTTACTGTTTTGTTTCCTTATGCATAACCATTATTTTACGATCTTGCAGATAAGAGTTTTTCTGTAGATATCTTGTGTAATGAACTAAAGAGAGCTTGCAAGCAAAAGTGTGTCACCCAAGTGCTCTGCGCTTACAAGGTGTCCATGTTTTTTTCCTTATTAGAAAGTCTGAGCTTAAAAATTGCTAACATCTGAAATATGCCTTACTTCTAAAGCTCTGCACTAAAGGGTTAACATTTATTTTTTCACAGTATGATATGGTAGATGACAGCACGGTTGATGAATTTGAAAAACAGAGGCCTAGCAGAAAACAGAAAAGCTTAGGACTCTTGTGCCAAAAGTTTCTAGCTCGCTATCCAAGTTATCCATTGTCAACAGAAAAAACTACTATTTCTTTGGATGAAGTGGCTTCAATTCTCGGTATGTATACCTGCAGAAATGGGGTAACTGATCACCTGGGGTAAACCGACAGGAGGGCCTTCAAAAGATCATCCTTCTTACAGGGTACATTCAAGGTCTGCCTTTCCCTGGGTCTGGATGCTCTTCTAATCATACTAATGAAGAGTTGGAAATGCCTAATATTGTTAAGTGTCTTTACTGCTTGATAACACTACCATTTTGAAATCTGTTTTCTGACAGTACTTTTTACTAGAAGGATCTATCCTCCAGCTGTTTACCAACTCTGTTGCTTTCTTAAATTTTCAATTTGCTGAAGACTGAAGGAGTTATGAGTTGCAAACCCTCTGAAAGAGGACTTATAAACAACAAATTTTGTCAAAATGGACCGTTTGGGGGAATATTTGTAAACTAGGAGATGCAGGAAATCAGTTGGGTTTACTGTCAGACTTAAGTAATGTGCCAGTTACCAGGAGACCTTCAAGAGCAGAATGAGAAAATGTGTTGTATTGAGGCAGCAAAAAGGTATCGAGTAGCCTATTTGCTGGGTCTGCTGTTAGCTTTTGTCTCAGTTAAAAGATTAATGAAATATCTGAGAGAATTAATAAAAATTGGGAGAGAGGACTCAGCCAGGTCACACCACTAACAAAAAGATCCAGGTCCTTGGAGAGGTTCTCTCTTTGCTAGGGAGGGCTTTACAAAATTGGACTTAAATATTGTATCTACATTTAGAACTCAGGTATTTAACAGAAAAGAGGTAGTCAAAATGAAATGTGTCTGTTTTGGGAAGAAAGGGAACAGAAGAGTGATGTCCTCTGTGACTCTGGTAAGAAAGTCCTTGAAATACTCATTTATTTGCCTTGGTAATGGGAAGTGGAAATAGGAGAGAATTCAAAAGAGGTAAATAGTTAAATAAATTATTTTTTAAACAAGTTGTTGTTTTAGATTTTGCAGTTAATCCTTTCTATATTTGCATGAGATGCTCACGCTCCAACCTTGTACAGCTGAACATGAATAGTGCTTTATGCTGTGTTGGTAGTGGCGTTACCTTGCTTTCCTAAATACTAGAAACTTTGTTTTAAAACTTACTGTTGGGGATTTTACCTTCCAGAAGGCTGTGTGTTTGTTCTTCTACCTTTGGTTTTCACTTCCTTGCTTGCCTGTATCCACTTGCTTCAGGGACCACAAAATTATTCACTGCTGATGTTGCTGCTCTCTGTGTAACAAATGATGGTTGTAATACAGCTTTTGTTACAAATGTATGTTACTTTGTTCACTGAAGACCTATGGAAAGACCACAAAGGGGGCTACGCTGCTGGTGCCTGACAGACACCAGGATATGTGTAGCACTTTTTCCAGCGTACGTTTCACTCCTAGAGTACTGCATCCAGCTCTGGAGTACTCAGCACAGGAAGGACATGGACCTGGTGGAGCGGGTCCAGAGGAGGGCCACAAAAATGATCAGAGGGATGGAGCACCTCTCTTATGAGGAAAGGCTGAGAGGGTTGGGGTTGTTCAGCCTAGAGAAGAGAAGGCTGCAGGGAGACCTTATTGCAGCCTTTCAATACTTAAAGGGGGCTTATAAGAAAGATGGGGACAAACTTTTTAGCAGGGCCAGTAGCAACAGGACAAGGGGTAATGGTCTTAAACTAAAAGAGGGTAGATTCAGACTAGGTATAAGGAAGAAATTTTTTACAATGAGGGTGGTGAAACACTGGAACGGGTTGCCCAGAGAGTTGGTAGAAGCCCCATCCTTGGAAACATTCAAGGACAGGCTGGATGGGGCTCTGAGCAACCTGATCTAGTTGTAGATGTCCCTGCCAATTGCAGGGGAGATGGACCAGATGACCTTTAAAGGTCCCTTCCATCCCAAAGCATTCTATGATTCTATGATTCTAAGATCTCCACACACTTCGAAATACTCATGACTTGTTTATCCTAATATCTGTTTGAGGCTGGTAAATATTATCCACATTCTCCAGATGGGTAAACAGATGCATCAAGGCCTTGCCTTCCACAGGGAAGTCTTTCAAAACTTTTCCCCTTGGCTAGCAGTTGTTCTGCTCAGCTGATATTAACCGTTATGGGATTTCTGGTGCAGATGATGCCAGCAGCATATAGTGTGCTGTGTTATATTTAATAGCCATGCTTCAAACCGCGCTGGACATGAGTACTCGGGACAGTGAGCAGAGCCACTGGCCTGTTCATATTCAGTCCCCAACCTGGCTCACGTCAGTCAGGCTGAACCCAAGTTGGACATATTTCATAGATTTCCCAGACCCAGGCAGCACCAAGGACTTGTTTCTGTTGCATTTTGGAACAGTGTGTCTCATTCTCCAGTGCTTTGCACCTTGTGAAGCCTTTGACACTCCTTTGCTTGGTACATGCTTAGCAAGTAATTGTGCCATTGAAAATGCAAGCAGAGGACCACACTCCCACTGGTTCCTGGACTTTCACGCCTCTACCCTCTGCCAGTGCCAGGCTCAGACACTTTCCTGCCCTCTGTTACACACAGGTTTGTGTACAGGTCTGTGTCTGAGCTCTGAAGGTCTCTGACAAGAAAGGCCAAAGTGCTCTGAAAACCTCAGGACAGTCTAGATAGGTCTGAGTGAGTGGGGCTGGGCAGACCGCAATCAGTTCTTCTAAACACAGTGTAGGTGCTTTAAGCTGAAGCCATGGCTGGGTCAGCAGTTAACAAAACAGACAAAGAACATCATACCATGGGGCTTGCCATACATAAGTCAGTTTTTAATTGTGCAAATTTGGATGGATCTAATGTAATGTGTCCAGGTGAACAGTGAAAAATGTGTTGTGAACACTCAGTATTAGCAACAGCCTGTTCTCTGCTCTGCTTCTGCTGAAAAGCACATTACAACTAGATGATCATCTATATCTTTTTTGTTTCCCCTGCTTAAAACAGGAGTTGAGCGGAGACGAATTTATGATATAGTGAATGTCCTGGAGTCATTGCACTTGGTTAGCCGTGTGGCCAAGAACCAGTACTGTTGGCATGGCCGGCACAACCTAAGTCAGACTCTGAAAACGCTTCAGGAAGCAGGAGAGCTACAATATGGAGAGCTAATGACCTTTTTCCAGCACAAGGAGCAGGACTTGGAGTACAAATTGGGAGAACGGAAAAAGGAAAGTATTCCAGATTCTCAAGACAGACCATTACTGGACTTTTCAGAACCAGATTGTACCTCTGGTAAGATACCTAATGTGTGTGATGTGATACACAGGCAAAAGTCTCTTTCTCCAGTTTATTTTGCAACTTTTTCCCTTGCTTTGCTTTTAAATTAAATAATACAAAATTATTCTTTGCATAAAGGTGCTGAATTCACCGCAGAGGTAACAGAATTCTTCCTTCTATCCTGTCCCTAGCATAGGTCTCAGGATGGATTTTTCCCTCTGTCCTACAGACTGGCAGGACCTTCTGCCAGGCACTCCAGTTCTTCCTTACCCACCTGTACCTGACAGTAAATGCTCCATCCTGACAGAAGGTGCCATCTTCCATTTGTCCACTGTTTGCATGCTGCCCATATAATACGTAGTGTTTTAAGTTACAAAGTCCTTTGGAGTCACGAAATTATAATGGTGCAAAACTGTGTAACGTAACATAGAATCAGCTTTGGAATCTGACTTTCTAAAATCTGTTTCTGCAAGCTTTAATTTTTATTGCCTTTTGAAGAGAAACTTCTGTCTGCATTACTCAGTTGTCTGCTGCCTTTCAAAAGATTCCTGCTTCCTGACAAGGAAATACTTTACCCCTTTTGCCTGCGAGAAACCTACTTGCTAATTTTCTGTTTGTGATGGATGACATCTGCTAAGAGGCTTGGGTATTATTTCTAACACAGCATCTGCAAACAGCAGAAAGGACAAGTCGTTGCGGATTATGAGCCAGAAGTTTGTCATGCTGTTCCTTGTCTCCAAGACCAAGATAGTCACTCTGGACATCGCAGCAAAGATACTGATAGAAGAGACGCAGGATACAGTGGACCACAGCAAATTTAAAAGTAAGCTGTCTGATAAGAGACGAATCAATTGGTCAGTGAGTAAAGAAAACAGGGGCATGTTTGGACTGACACCAGCAAGTAACGGCAAGAGCAGGTCAGGAATCTTTTGCTGAAGTATGGTTTGGGTTTTTTTAATTGCAAATGCCAGTTTGTGAAAACAGAGTTTTTGGGATGGGGAAGAGTCAATTTGACAATTATCTCCAAGTTTTAGCTTCAAAATGAAGAAAAATCTTTTTTTTTTGTTTGAATTTGTTTTCATATTTTAACCCTGTCTCCTGCATCATTCTGAATGACATTTCAGAATTTACTGAAATGAAACATGTTTAATGGAATTAATTTTCTTCTCTGCAGAAATGTGTTACTTCTCCTTTTCACCCCAGAAAACTTTCACAGCTGGATGGCGCACTTTGCTTTTCAGTTAGTGGGGATTAGTACTTGGATCCCTTGGACAACTCAGCACTTGTAAATAATTCTTCTAAAATAAAGACTTTTATTTTAAGTCTTTAAAGTACTTTGAAAATAAAGTACTTGCACTTCAGCCTTAAAATTCTACCAGGAGGGATGTGAGAAGTTTAACTGGACAACCTGTGGGTATCATATTTAGCTCAAATATGTTATTTATTGGAGTCACAGAGATTTTTCTAACAGCGTTACACTTTTAAGATGATAAATATGTGTCCTCTTGTGATCAGCTATGCACTCACGTGCCTCTTGCCCCCAAGTGCTTGACTTTACCCCATATGGAGGTAGCTGCCTCTTCTGGGCAAGCTGATGATGTAATCACTCCCTAACCCATTTCCCTCAAAATGAGGTAGGTGAGCTTAAACCTGAGCAGCTAAGATATGAAGAAGCAGTGACAAGCAGGTGGGAGCTGGCATGGCAGGTTTCACAGGAGGTGGGTTAAGTCCGTCACAATTTGGTTTTACCCACCTTGTCTATGAAAGCTGTGGTGATATTCTGGAATGCGATTACCATGTAAATATGTACTGTATGCATTGTAAACGTGACTGTCTTGACTATTTCTGCCCTTTCTTGTTAGCAAAGGTACGAAGACTGTATGATATCGCCAATGTTCTCACCAGCCTAGGCTTGATCAAGAAAGTGCATGTCACGGAGGAACGAGGACGCAAACCAGCCTTCAAGTGGATTGGGCCTGTGGAATTCCCTGGAAAGACTGGTAATTTGTGTAGTTCACATCACCTTTCTTATTTGTTTTGACAATCCTTTCCCAAGTGGTAATAGGTTGTTTTCCATGTGTAAAGAATAGCTTGGCATTCCTTGTCCACCCTGTGATTATTAACTGCTGGCCAGCCCAACATTTGCCCTTGTTAGACTTTACACTCAAGGGCTGGAATTGTGGAGGGATGTTGAAGGATACTGTGTCTTGCTGGTATTTTTACGCTGACTTATGTAACTGCGTGAATAACCGTATGAATTGTAGAGCAATGGCAGATAATGCCTACATCTCCAAATCTGGATCCACAGCTTTTCTGGGTTGCAAAATCTCAGTAATTCTGTTGGAATTAGATAATGAATTATTGTCTTTGTAAGGGGACTTACCAAGGTAGAGCAGGGCTGTTTCTTGCATGTGTCCCCTCGCACAAAAGGTTTGTCTACAAAGAAGGAGGTGGTGGGCCAGAACATCTCTGTAAGCTGCTGATTCTTGGCTAGAAGCCAGAGCAAAGGAAAGCTCTTTGCTAATGTATTTGGTTCAGGGCAGTGCCAGGACCAAGTAAAAGTGAAGGATAGTGTTAATGCCATCTTAGTACCCTTTCTCCTTCTGATTGTGCATACTAGGGTGTAGCTGCTGCTGCAGCTGCCACAGAATGGAAAGGAGGCAATCCCTTATCTTGTCTATCGGTGCTTACCGAGCTTAGGTCTGCTTCAGTGTTGTGGGATTTGGGACAGTATAGAGGTTACCTCTTCTCTTATGGCCAAGTTCAGTAGCATGGCAGAAGCCTAAATGATGAGCTGTGTTCCCTGAAGGACTGTTGTACAAAATTATGTTCCTGCAGATGAGCCAAGAGGGCATAGCCCAACATCTGATCCTCTGCCAGGGCCACAGAGAGGTGTCTGTGCCCCGCATCAGATCTGTGCTGCTGGAAAGCAAAGGTTTACACGTCACGCTTCATTTAATGGTGCACAGCCTTCTGAAGGGACCAGAAGGAAGGTCAGTTCTGAGCCCAACAGCCCACGTCAAGAGAGGCAAGGTAACTACTAAGGAAGCATGTTCTTTGGTATCCCACTGGATCTGCCCAAATGTGGGCCCACCAATTTAAGGCATTTGATTGGGTGAATCAGCCTAATTAAATATGTGAATTACCCTTGGGAGGTGCCTCTATTTCTCCTGTCCATGTGATGAGACTTCTGTTTTGGACCCTCCAGTCAAGTGCCTAAAGTTAGATGAGATGAATCTGGGCCATACTGTCTTGAATCTGCAGTTTGTTTTCTGTTAAACGTTTCTGTTCTCCACTAACTGCAACTATACTACAGTTTCTTCTGTTAAAATTTGGTGTAGATAAAGAAAGATTCTTCAGTAAAAAGAGCTTGCTTTATTTTATGGTTCCTAATATAGTAGAGTTTACTGTAACAATCTAATGGATAGCTGTTAAAACAGATAAAGCAATTACAGGGCTTTTCACAGTTCCCTGTTATGGGAAATGATGGTATCGAGCACCTCTCCGGTGGGAATGAGAGTTCCGAGTGTCTTGTAGGTTCTGGCTCTAGGTGATTAGTGAATGTTATAAAAATGTGCCAGGATAGAAAAATTATATCAATTATTTTATATGCCCAGTATCAAAATATGTTTGGTAAACCTACCTGTTATTAACTGAACGCTCCTTTGTCCTTTCAGCCTGTATTGTGAATTCAGATGAATATTGCTCCAAAATGATAAATCTAGCAGCTGTCTGCAGACAGAAAATAGAGGAAGATACTAGGTGGGTTGGTCTTAACTCCTGTCCAGTTTCAGCTTCGTGCTTGTCATGTTTAGTTCAAGGCTAGATTCCATTGATTGGACCAAGATAGAAAATTGCCAGAGAGTCTTGTTATTACTATTTTAATGCTGATAGGTCTCAGCGTGGCTTTTTTTCTTTTCGTGACCAATTTATACCCACCTGTACTTGTACCACTGTTGTCCTTTAGCTTCAGTAGTTCTTCATCTTATGTGTGTTTATATAGGTCATCCCTGCCTCCTTTCACCTGTTGTCTAGGCAGGCCGAGCAAATCATGAATCCGTGGAAGAGCCTCTCTCTCATATCAGTGGATATTTTCTACACCTATCCTAATTTGAATGCATTTGTGAATGATTGACTCTAGTCAAGTGCAACCAAAAGCATTTTTGCTCTGCCAAAAAACTGATAAGTCTGCTTCTGTGTAATTAGAAATAATAAAAAGTGAGCCTCCTTGTAAACTGTGTAAAAGTAGTGATTTGGGGGAGGAATTTTTCCACTTTTATGTCCAACAATGTACCTGTTTGCTTTTAAGGATAAAATAGGGGTTTCATTTTGGACTAAATGTTTTTCCTCTTTTCATTACTTTTTTTTTTTAGGAATAAAGCTTGTGCCACAGAAACGATATCAAATTCAGCAAGGAACCCAAGCATAACCTCACCTCTCTCCCTTCTTCCAGTTCCTGGGGACTCTGATTTTTGTGTTAACCCTTTGCCTCAGGCAGTTTTCCCTGTGGTTCAGGCAGATGTGCCAAGCCTCTCGCTGCCAAATGGCATCAGCAGCCAAGCTCTACATCCTTCCACGCCAGCAGCCTCCAAAACAGAAAATGGAAAACCTACCCTGCTCCCCAACCAACCCTTCCTGTGTTTCCCCTCTTCATCACTTTTTATGTTGTGTGGCGGTCTTCAGGAAAACAACTTGAGGGAGACCCTGCCCACCACGGGAGATATGGGAAACAGGAGGGCAGAAGCTCAGGCCGCCGTACCTCCAGCCGCTTGCCAGAAACGCAGCTCCCGCAAGTGCGCATCGCCCTCTGCACCTGTAGATGATGAAGAGCCAGCTGCTAAAAAGCAGACCATGGAACAGAGTGATGTGCCCCTCTCACTTGTCGTACCCAAGGTAAAAAGTGAATTTCCTTATCACTTAGGCTTCCTGTTAGCGAGGAAATACTTTTGCCCAAGACAGTGTTTTCAGGAGTGAAAATTCACTACACCACTCTTGTTACAGATACAAATGCTGCTTTCCACATGTGAATAAAATTGTAAGAGTGCTGTGCCAGGCACTATAGGCATTAACTGGGAGATGTTTTCACACTACCAGGGGAAAATGGACTGTGATTGCTTTGCATAGTGAAGCGATGGCCAGCTGTTCTTTGTAATCAGTGTCCTGATCATTGTCTTCAACAAAACAGCCTGCCAGAGGGGAACAAATCAATGTGACTATTACTGCTCATCTTCCCCTGTTAGCCTGGGCTTTCCCAGACATCAGCAGCATTCCTTACTCCACTGAGCTACAGCAAATGTGGCTTGTACTTTCCCCTTTCTCTCCAGCCTGAGTCCCTCTCTCTCATGCCCAGTGTTGCCCACAGCAGGCTGGAGAGAGAGGAGATGATGGTGAAGGTGAAGTGCATCTGTCTCACATTTTTATTAGCTACTGAAAATGGGGGTCAGGCTCAAGGTCGTATCAGTGTTTGAATATAAGCCATTTGAAATAAGTGGTTTTCCTTATCAATAAAGAGAAATTAATCCCCAAGCTCAGGTATTTCTTATCTAGTGTCTCCAAGTACTATCTAGTACTCCAAGTACCAAGGGCTTAGGAATCACTAATATTGCTCTTCAGACCCTCAAACAAAATTTTTAACTTGGTGACTTGCTAATGAGTTTTGTGCTGCCCCTTTGCACAGGTGCGCCTTTTACTCTGTAGCTGAGGAAAGTGCATAAGAGACATTGTACTGTGTTATTTCAGTTTGGACTCATCATTTCCTCTTTTGTTTTTGCTTAGAAGCTTTTTGAGTCACCCAAGGCAGAATCTGGCCCAGGAAGTGGCTGTACATCTGCTGAACATCTAGAAGCTTTTCATCTTCACCTTGCCAGTCCTGCTGCTCCAGAGGCTGCAGACAAGGAGTCTACTAAGCCTTTAGATTCTCAGGAGCAAGAAAAACAGTCTCAGAATAAAGACCCTGATGAACCCTCTCTGGGAAAAGAGCACATCTCTAAAGAAAATGCCAATCAACCTTTCCTACCGCAGTATCTTTATGTTCAGCCTACTGCTGGTAAGGACAGCCCTGAGATCTAGCGGCACTCAAACTTCTGCTTCACTGAGCTGTTCAAATAGGGAGACCTACAGATAGGTGAATAAGTCTATATTTGGCACAAAAACTGTCGGCAGTTCTGTAGTAGTTCAATAGCTCTGAATTCTCTTGACTCCAGATGAACTGTTGCTTCTGTGAAAATGCAGGCATTTTTCTGAGGTACCCAAACATTAATAGAGATGAATAATGTTGGGTTTGCATGCTTGAATTGTGTGCAGAAAAAAAGACACATATCCAGCATTCAAAACTCGGAGGAGCTGGAAGTATAGGTTTGGCAGTAAGGCGGCCAGAATAGGGCAGCAGCATCCCCCTGAGTGGGTGAATTTAGTCATGTATGAACTTTGTACTGTCTCATCATGTGCATCGTCGGGATAACCCCACAAAAACTGAAGCACTGGGAGTGTAGCCAGGCCTGCTCGTAGGACACAGTAGGGACGGGGAGGAAGTAGCTGAAAATACTACAAGAGGATTTCGTGTCCACCAGTTTGCATGCCTGTGTTTGTGTGGAGTGCAAGAGTGTTTTGTGGGAACAGGATACATGTGGCAGATTTCCATGACTACTGCTTTAGTATTTGATTAATTTGTGGCACAGAGTGGGGTCTCTGGAATGTCACTTATAGTATGCAGACGCTCAGTTTGAAAATGTTGATCCTGTTGTTTTGCAAGGTCAGACAAACTGGGAACTGGAGCAGCTTCTGTTTCAAAACAGTATTTCAGCCATTCTCAGGAAAATTAGAACCTTTGGGGTGTATCTTTGTGGGTGTTTTCCTTTTTTTTTTTTCTCTCTTATTAAAAGCAATGCATATGTTTTCATATAGCAGAGGATATGATTCCTGTTAGTGAAAAAAAGAGTTTATTTAGCCAAGATGTTGCTTGTAACTGAAGTTAGAAGCAGAAAACAGCAAGGTGTGTGGTTGGTACTTACTATGAACAAAGTAAATGGATGCAGATATAGTGAACAGGCAGTAGGGGGGGAGATGGAGGAAGGTAAGGAATGGGAGCTTGAGAGAAGAGGCTCAGATTTGTGACACTTTTCTTCCTTCTTTTTCTTCTTTTTGTCACAGTTTTCTTCCTGGGCAGCCTGTCTCTTTCTTTGTTGTCATCCCTCTTTCCTGTTCTAGATGAAGTTATAATAGCTTAATTCCAATTTGTCAACTGTATTAATGCCTTGCTTTTTCTTTCTTTGGTTTAGGATTAAGCAGTTTTAATTTCCTGTTCTCTGCAAACCAAGCCCCTGGTGCTATCAGCCTGGCTGCGAGCCAGTTACCTTCTCTGAGCGTCCCCTGTGTCGTGGTGCCGTCAGCAGCCTTGGCTTCCTTCCCTCTCGTCTGTTCTCCCACAATCACCAGTCCTCTTTCCCCGGTTCCCGATGGCTCCTTCTCAACTGCCGCCTCTATGAATTTCAGTATGTCTGGCCTGGCATCAACAACGCCTGTTTTCATAGGCAGCACGGCAGTGGTTACCCCCAAGGTCTCACCCGTGCCTTCGGTGGATCCCCAGCAACCAGCTCATCCCGCTCTGCACCTGAGTCCCGTGCTTGCGAGGTCTTGTGGTGCTGTGAAACTGGACTCCCCCGTGTGTATGGGGCATCCGGTGACCCTTCTGAAGCTGCAGCAGGTAAGAGCAAACAGTGATTGAGTGACAACGAAACAGCGGTGCCAGGTCACTGGGACTGAAGGCAGCTTGCGCTGCAGGCTGGTGCCGGTGCGGCGGTGGTGAGTTGGCACGCTGGGAGCTGGTGTCTTCCGCTCAGTTTGCGTGTCCGTCTGTAGTGGTGGCAATGGTTGGGACACTGGTAAAGGCATAGCCCAGCATAGCACGTCTAGCCCTGAACAGTGAACTGGTGAGTTTTAAAAATCTTACAGGAATTTTAAAATCATAAAAATCTGAATCTTTAAAAATCTTACAGAAATAAAAAAAAAAAATTTACAAGTTTTTTCCCCCAGAAATCGAAGTCAGCATTTTTTCCGCATTTGATGCTATCGTTGTGTGTTATGCACTGGCTGCAACACTTCTCAGGTAGTAGTGTCCTGGGTTACCCCCTTACACCCATTCTGAAGTTGCTTCACTAAATAATGGAAACGTAATAGCAGCAACAGGACTGGGGGAAAGCAACGATTCTTGTGGCTTTTGTTGATCTTTTTAATAAAGATATTTTAAAAAATCTACCATAGAAAAAGACTTTTCAAGTAAAAAAAATGAGAAATTCAAAAGCGGAGAAGGACTCATTTACCTGAAGTACAATGAGTGACGTAAAACAGTCATGTCATGCTGTGTTACCTGGGTCTTTACAATGATTGGCAGTGACATTTTGGCACTAGTTTAGCTTACATTCTTAAATCTTTGATTTGTTTTCCTGTTGTCTAATGCAGTGACAAATAGATTGAACTTTTGGAAGCTTTGTGAATGTTACTTTATGTTTATCTTGTTCGAGCTTTAGAAAAAGGCTGTAATAGAGACTGGTTGGCAGCCAGTCTGATTATAGATACTAGCATTAGAGGTTACAGTAGAGTGGCACTTAAAAGAGAAGTGGCCAGCGTTTAGATCTGCTTTGATGCTAACAAATAACACAAGTGAGCAAAACATCAAGGAAGGGAAACAGCCATTTAAGCTAAAAGACAAGACTAGCATAAGAATGAATGAGTATGAACTAGTCATGAATACATTTAAGTTGGAAATGAGATAGAGGCTTTCAGCTCCCAGCAATGATGTACTGGCAGACAGTTCCAGAACAAAAAGCAGGGGCAAAGCCCGTAGCTTTTTCATGTGGAGTTTCTGAAAAGATGTGTGACATGGTTCCCTATAGTAGCAGAGTACAGGGCTTAATGTCTACAAGCTGTCTTGCGTTTGTGTGCTTGCATGTAGGCTTTGAGAAAACCCTACTGAATCACTTTGGTTTTGTTTCACGAATAGCCTTCATCAACTCCCCTCACTCCCAAGAGCATTCGTCCTGCACGTCATGAGGCATTTTTCAAAACTCCTGGAAGTCTTGGAGACCCTGTTGCATGGAAGAAAAACGAAGGCAACCAGACGAGAAATGCCAGCTCTGTGCAGAGGAGACTGGAAATCTCTAGTACCAGCCCTGACTAACTCCACTCGTTGCAAAGGGTGGGCAGATTGTCCTGGGACCCTCTATCGATTACAAGAGAACAAGCTCTTATCTGGCAAGAAGAGTGCGTTAAAATGTCATCCCTTTTTGCATGCTTCCCCGCTATCTATTCACCCACTTGTTCTGTTAACCACCTTCTTCACAAATCATTCTTGGTACTGAAAACCTTTTACTGAATTGTTCCTTCAGTACTGATTTGAATTCAGATGCTGTGCTTCACGTGGCCTTGTGGGCATCAAATTGTATTTGGGGTTTTAATTTGGAAAACTCTCTTTATTGCTGTGAGGAGATGAGAACAGATTTCCTTGGAGTCCCCAGGGGTTCTTTATTCATGGTTTTAAGTGAGATGTCTAGCACTTATCTGGGGCAAGCATTTTTTTTTTTTTTGCATGTACTCTACTTACCCTGAGTAAATCTGTAGTGAAATTGATAAACTCCTGCAGTTGCGAGAGCAACTGCTTCCTTGGTTCCAATCTGTCAAATCCTGCCTCTGCAGTGCAGCCTCTTGCTATTTATTTTGTACCTTGGAGTGCGATTTAGTGCAAAGAAGTTTTTTTTGCAGCTTCAGAATAACAGATTTTCTCAGGGTAGGATTACTTGAATGTCAGTTGGTTGGTGTACAATTTGCCCAGCACTTGTGGTTAGAAAAACCTAATAATAACTTAACACAATATGATTGAATGTATACATGTGAAAAATATTAAGACCAAAATAACTGTGAATGTTAACATTTTTATGATTGTGTTAATGAACTGTATGAGTCCTTGGTTTTTTTTTTTTTCTTTTACTCTGAGCAAAATGTACAAGTTAGATGTAAAGAATACAAAAACTGATTCCTTAAATAAGTTTGACAAAGTAATTTGAGAGTGACAAGCCACTGAGAGGGCTGTGCTAAGATTTCAACTCCCATTTAAATATATAGTCTAGACTTTATGACCAAGGAACACTGGTAAGTCATTAACCACATGATTAGATTCAGTCTAACCTGAGTCTACTTAAGTGCCTACTTAGCGGTTTACTTTAAGTCTACTTCAGGGGTATGTACTTAAGTGCCTAACTCTTCACTTATGGGAATTTCGTAACTAGTTAATAGTGCATTTGAGTGTACTTGGAAGACAAGGGAGATCTTATCTTTTGGCGCGTATCTATCTAAATCATAAAAAGCAGCTGAAAAGAGCAGGAGCCATAAATTTTGGAAGTGGGAAAAATTATCTGTATTCCTTAGGAGAAGAGGAAGAAAAATATAACAGTTAACATTCAAACTCCTCAAATAACGGATGGTGCTATTAATAATGTAGGACATAATTTTAAGAGTTAATGCTCTTATGCTTGGGTATGTTTTCACTCATGTAGCAATCTGAAATTAAATTTGTGCAGTTTCCTGTTTAAAAGACAGAAAGTGTTGCTGTTGACATCACGTTACTCTGGATTTTTAGCAAACATAAGGCCAGCATTATCAGCTCGTCTCTCACTGGTACCGGTAATGGTTTCCCAAGGGTAGATACACTGTCGGATATGCTACTTAGTTGGTCAAGGCAGGCTAGGACTTTGTTTGGGGATTGGGGATTTGATGAGGTTTTTTATTTTTATAACGAAATCTATTATGAAAATGGAATTTAAGAATTTTAGTGAAGCTGGGAGTTTGAGTAATGTGGCCTTATCTTAGAATAGACCAATAACAGCCTTTTAAGGAGGGCTAGTTAGCCCTCGTTGAAAGAAAATCTATAGTAGAATTATAGGAAATTTCAGGGGTGGTAAAGAGAAATCTTCAAACTGCTAAATGTTAAGGTTTGGTTGGTTTTTTTTTTTTTTCATTTACACTACAGTTGTGAAGTTTACAATTTTTGCTTCTGAATTATTTCTTCTTATACGCCCACTTAAATTAATTTCACTTTGAAAAACAATGTGTAATTGGCACGGTGCTGCCCCTGCACTTCTGCTAGCGTGCATTTGTTGCTGTTGGGGCTGGAAAGAGGCTGCTAGGGTTCAGGACGACATGGTGGATGTCAGTTCTCCAAACCTTGTCTTTTCTCTTCCCCTCTAGTACGGTGCAGCCTTTTAGTGAAATGGCAGCTGGGAGCAGAGAGGACGATTAGAGCCAATATTGGCTCTTCGCTCCAGTTGAAGCATCATCGGAAAAGTTGCCTTTCTTTGTCAGTAATGTTATTCTGTGCCATATCTAACCTAACTATACTTGAAAATGCAGGGACTGAAAATAGATCTTCAGTTTTCAATCTCTGCTTCCAGGTTTGAGTTTCCATAAATACAGCAGGTCTGGAAATGAGGATCAACTCCCTCACGATCAAAGCTGTTTGATGGGCATGGTTGCGAAAGCAGATTTGACCCTGGGAGAAGGAAGGGGTTGATATGCTGTCTTGTTTTTGTCAATGCAAAATTCTCACTAAAATAGGAGTGGGACCACCGAAGCAATCGGGCGGCAAAGGGATCGATGCTACTTGCAGTACCTGAGCTGCCGAACTAGACCAGTGAGGGGGAAGGGCTGGTTGTGAAGAGGGAATGAGTTTACCTTTCCTATCTTTGCCTTCACTGAAAGCTAAGAAGGAAAATAAACTAGGAACAACTCATCAGCAAAGTAGCTTTGGAAAAGCAGAATTCGTATTTGCACTGAGGCGAACTGCGTACCCAGGATGTTCTGCAGGGTTTGTGAAACCTTTCTGTCCCAAGACAGTTGCTGAGGAGCGTGAGCGTATAACTTATACTTGAATCTACCTGCCACGTTTACATTTCTGATTGTCTTTTGTAAATTGGTGCTATTTCTCTATTTAAAGAGCTGTATTTTTAATGTAAAGCTGCTTCCAGTTTGTATCTTTGCACTGCTAGTTTAATATAGGTATTAATTTTATTGCTGTTTATAACTGTTCTTCAGTGATTAGACATCCTGCTTTTCCTGCTCTCTAGCTATCTTTTTAGCTGTCTGCATATTGCTTTACTCCAATCACACTGTTGGGTTGAATATTATTTTTTTTTTTATACTATCTTTTAGCAAAATATTAAACTTTTACAGAATAAAAATGGAATTAAAACCAAGGCTGAGGCTGTGATTTCAGTATGGAGAGCGCCCTTGAAAAGAAACATCCATCCACCACACGTCCAGGCGAGCGGTCCCTGTTGGATCTGAGCACCGAATGAGTAGCAGAGGATGACAGCTTGCCCCAGTGGCTCTCGCGCCCGGCTATTTTACACAGCACGGGCATGATTCCCACTCCAGTTGGACCAGTGCACTACAAACTGGCTCTTACCTGGAGCTGGCCAAGGGAACACCCGATGGCCCTGGCCCAAAACCAAGCAAGGCGATCCCCAGCCCCACCACCGCCGTGGGGCCTGCCCTGGGCACCCCGCGGCCCCACAGCTGTCCCGCGGCCCGGCGCTCCACAGGATGGCAGCAATCCTTGCCCGATTGCCGGCCACAGGCACCCAAGAGCAAGGCAGGCCCTGACGCAGTTTCCCACAGGTGGAAATGAGTATTTGCTTGTGCGTGCTTATTAACCATCAACAGGTTGTAAAAAACAGAGAAAAGCGGGCAACACGGCCATAGCCTCCTTCCCCTTTGTCTTTCCCTTCCCTAATCACACACACGTAAGACACAGCTTGACCCAAACCCACGTTTGCTCCCGTTAATAGCAGGTTCGCTACTGATTTCAGCAAGTCCAGTATCATCCCCTGCCCCCCTGTAATTAAAGAGACATGAGTTAACGTCCCATGTCACCAACAACGGCTGCAAAATGCCCAAGTTGCAACTGGCCGAGTTCCTCAAAACTCATTTCTAAAATGAAAACTCAGCAGCTCACTCAATATTGTTTTGGGGTTTTTTTGACCTGTGACTTCACCAATATTAACTTTCCCTTTCAACTGACAGAGGAAGGCTGCTAAGTTTAATAAGATTAAACGTGGCATGAGGAGCACTAACAAGCCCTAACCCAGCTCAGCTCCCCTGGCAGGACCATGGCCGTTGTTTCCTTACGGAGGAGCACGGCTGTAGCTTCTAGTAGTGCTCGTCCTCCCTGGTGCGCTTAAAACTCCCCCTTTTAAAGTAAAAAATAATTAGAGGGGAACATCAAACTCTCTCTGATTTAGTTCTCTCTATAAAAAGGGAAAATTAAAAGCAGTGGCATTGTGGATGAATGTCTTAATGCTCCACAGCTTGGGCTGGGAGGCCCGGAGCCAGCTGGGGGACAAAAATAACCCCCTGTTGCTGGAAGGTGTTGAACGCTGCCAGCAAACCCGGTCAGAGGCAGAAGCACAAGGGAAGCCTCCGCCGGGCTGCAAAGCAGAGCCTGCTCCTGCCGCGTCCAGGGAAGCAGGTCTTCTCCAACTGCCTTGGTCAACAAGGAGGGTTTCCCGAGAGGCGCTTGGGTCACAGCAACGCTTTCTCCTCCCAGCTCAGAAAGGTCCTGAGCAAGGCTTCACGGCCTGTATAATAATTTAAAATTTAATAGCTCAGGATGTAAAGGGGTGAAAAGAAGATCTTCCTGCACAAATGAGGCAAATTTAAGCCATGCTGACTGTGATCCTCTGAGAAGATCTACGTGGGCAGTAAGCATTAACGTCCAGATTCTTTCCAAATTCATTTATTGCACCAGAAATGTGAGGAGAAATTAGGGTGTTTTTTTCAAACGCTTTCTCCAAGGCCTCCTGGAGCGATGAAATGAATCCTAATGGTGTCACTCAGCACCAGCTTAAGCTCCGAGAGCCTGAAGCCTTCCCCCGCTCCCCTCGGAGGGCACGGCGACTTTGCTGGTGAGTGGGCAAAAGGCTGCATGCTTGTTTGCAAAATGCCGTGACCTCCAAGTCTGATATTGCGGAACCTCCCAGGGGATGAAAAGGTCTGCTTCAGTCAGAGCTCCTCCGTTTTCCAAATAAAGTTCTTATTTTCACCCTGAACGTGAGACACCAGACATTCCCCTGTCTCTGGCTGGATATTTCTCACCCTGGATGTGACAGAAGTTTAATTTCACAGATGACATTCCAAATTGGAGTGGGAGGGGAGCATGAAACTTGTTTTTTTTCCAACAGTTGCTTTCTTGTTTCAAAACTGACAGCTGTGAACCAGCAGTTTACAGACTTACCCCCTAGGTGTGGTGTAGTAGTGAAGGCGCTGTAGGGAGATCAAACAAATCTGCAATAAATATAAAATACTGCAACTTGATAAGTGCCTGTAACAACAGCTGAAATAGGCTGATTTGGAACAGGTTTAATATTTTGGGAAGAAAAGGGAAACAATTTAAAGCCTAGAAAATGAGATGTAGGTATAAAGATTTCGCTCCACAACAATAAATTGTCCAGAAGGAAACATGTCCCTTACTTTGCTAGCCAATTCTTCAATGCTAAGAAAAATGCTTTGCCTCTTCACAGTCTCTGCATCTCACTGATAGCCAACCAACGTATGAATTAATAACCCTACACTCCTTTAAAATCTTCATTAACTGGTAACAATTAGTTCCGTGCCTGAAAAGCACCGGGCATTTAATGAACACAAGGTAGAAGAAGATGTTAGGGAGGAGGTGGCTGGAGCTCTGCTCTAAGGCTTGCCTGGCGTCGTGACAAAAGCAGCTGCTGGCACCTCACCTGCCTTAGGGTTCCCATCATTACTGCACTGAAACTAGGACGTTTGGAAGACGGTGAAAAATGTCTCTGCAGACACTTTAGGCCTAAGTGGCAAACGCTTATGTTCCCGTCTTCCTTTATATTAACACAATGTCAGTGGCTCCAGTGGATTCACTCTTGATTTACATGGGCTTCAAGGGGAGGAAGAGCTGTCCCCTGGTTCTGGGCTTAATTCTGCTCATCATCTACTGCACGACACTGAGCAAAGCAGTCTTTGACTTCTCTAAAACCAGATCAATGACAGTCAACCAGGCATATCACCTGGCCTCACAAGACCTGAGGATCTAGCTTGTGGAGGTGGCGTGCAGGGGAAAAGGGAGATGGAGAGAGGGCAGGGGGAAGCCCCGTTGAGCAGGCCGTAGGAAACAGTTGGACAAGTACATTCACTGATTTGAAAATAATTTAGGGCTTTTCTGCTCAGCCTTGCTTGGGACTTCACATAATTTGAGGCTGCCCCTGAGGACATGTCAGAGCCTGCTAGCTTGGGATAGCATCAAAACCTGCCCTTGTGCTCCTGCAGTACAAGCCTGATGGTCTTGGAGTGACCTTCTCTTGCTGTCTGACCATTGATTTTTAATATAAAAGATTCCACTTCGTAAGTGTGAGGCTGAAATCACATAGATCAGAGCCCATTATGCCTATAAGACATTGACAAAAATACTTCAAAATGCATTAGATAGATAGAAGATTATTTTAAGAGGCTGAGAAAGCAAAAGCTTTTTCAGTCTTCCCAGCATATACAATTAAAGAGGTAAGAACATTTCAGATGCAGTCAGGGAATATATTTTACCACAATCAGATAACTACGCAATGCCCTGCCAGAGTAGCTAGGGCTGAGCTCCAGGAGCCTCTGCAGAGCATAAAAAGATTCACTCAGGCGCCAGCCTCCCTCCTCCCCCAGTCAAGAAGTCTCTCCAGACATTTCTTCAAGTAGTGCAAGCTGCAAAGTCCTGTATGACCCTAGTGAGTTGCCATCTCTGGGAGAAACCAGAGGACAGAACGAAAGTACCAGCCTACCAGCTTTTTCCTGGCAAGTCCCTGTCATTTGTTATGCCAGGTAAACACGACTGTAGCCTCCCTTTGGCTCTCTCAAGATATGGAGAGTTTAATTAAGGAGAGCATAATGAATCTCAGAGGTTCATAAACCTTTTAAGTCTGCTGAAGCCCAGGAAGTCTGGATTATGGTTTTGCATAGAAAAATGTTATTTTCGTAATTCTGCGCAAAACCAGGCCATACTTATTTTCTCTGTTTCATTTTCAAGGAGGGATTCTGCCTGGCCATAATTAAAAAGAAAACCAGAGGTGCAATGACAAGAAGGAGAAATCCCTCCCTGAGATATCTCCCCGTGTGGGGCTATGGGGCAGCACCGAGGTGCATTCAAGTGCAGTGTTGGAGTCGGTCACCAGCGGGCAGCCGGTTAGCAAGGGGAGGCCTCTCCAAGCCCTACGGCAAAAAAACCCATTTCAGCATTTTCAGCACAACAGAGAGGAGGTGAAAAATGCCTGAATGGATTAAAGCGAAGAGGAGAGCCAGGCCAGCCCCCGGACGAGGTACGCTGACGGCCGCAGGGCTGTGAGGTCTGATGCACGACACAGACCTGGATCTTTCCAGGTGCTGAGGCACTGCTGGGAATGCTTGCACAGCTCTCGGGGCCACACAGCTCCCAGGGTCACCTGGGGTGGGGGGGGCAGGTCCTTGGATTGGTATCTCCAGAAGCAGGCTATCATTTTACAAGGTGCAGGCAGCTGGGAACAAACCACCCCAATTCACACGTTTGCCACCTGGCATGGTGCAGCCTGGCCTCTGCCTTTGGCTCTGCAAACTCTGACTGCCTGTGCTCAACACCTTTGTCTTTTCTCTGCACCATCTCTTACCTCTAAACTCCTCCTCAGTGAGGGCAGGGGAAACAGAATATCAGCCTTTCCTAGAGGAGGTCCACATCCCAGTTTCTTCTGCTGTTGCTCTTGCTACCTGCAGCTCAGGGTGCCTGCTCCTCTGGCGTGCCTGATGGCATGCTATGGTCCCTCCTTGCCCAGAGCTGCTGGGAAGTCTCTCGGCTCAAAGCACTCACCTGCAGCCTTGGCTCCTCTCTGATATCACTCCGGCACAGGGCTTGGAGGCTCAGGGCCTCAAGGTGAGGCTGCAGCAGGGCATCAAAGTATGTCTGACCCTTCCGGTATGCCCTGTCCTACCCAGCACAGCCACCAACTTACAGTCTGGTCAGGAGCAGCTCCTTATACTCCACGAGAGTGACAGGATTCACTCCTACTTCAGGCCCCCATCTTGCTGAGCTCAGCCCCCTGTGGGGCATTTGTAGCAGCGTATTTGTGAAGTAAGCAAAAGCTGCTCTGAGGGAAGCCCATGAATGCAGATGCTGGCTGCCTCTTGCACTGGTGTGCATTTTGTACCCAGCTCGTGCTACTCCCTGCTACTTACTGTAACACTCGCTTGCCAATGCGGTACTCTCCATGCCACTCAAAATGTTTCTGGGTTGAGTGAAATGGAGAGGACTTTCTTATCTCCAGTCCAGCTATCAATGATTGGGTACTGAATAGCACATAGAGTGTGTTACTGGTTTGTGGAACCTGAGAGAGAGGGTGAAGGTCTGTGTTTTGATAGGGATTCCTCTATACCACATGGTCCCTGCATTACCACAGCAGTCTGATTGGGATTAAGTGAGGCCTGAAGGAGTCTGATATCAAAACCCAAGCCACTGCGAAGCCTGAGCCCATCCCCACTGCAGAATATAAACCACAGCAAAACTGCACAAAAGTCTCTGCCTTGCATCCCAGTTGTTCTGCTTTGTGAATAATATCAATCGTGAAAGCTGCTTCGCTGTCAAGTTCTGTGGTGTTATGGGTCCCCCTGACTGCAGTAAACCTAGGCTCTCCTTCCCATAGCTCTGCTGACCTCTGTTCCCTTCATGTCAGCTTCCCTTAATGTAACGTAATGCCCACCACAGCTGACCTCACACCGCAAGTTTGACAGGAATGGGGTAACAGGCGTCAGACGTCTGGGGGATCAACTGACAAGCAGGAGGGTAGGTGCTGTGATTCAATAAATCTTGATTTGTTGAAATAAAACACAGGGCTAAAGCCTAGAGTTTTGGGCTATGTCAGATTATGGCTTTCAGGGTTGCCCTCAGTTTTTAGGTAGGTGAAACTGCTTTCAGATCTGTCTCAGAACTGGACAGTGGAAAGGAGACATGGGAAAGTTTATGTGATTACTAGCAGACTTAAGTGAGGCCTAAAAACTTGTGTCAGGGTGCAGCAGGGGCTAGCTGCTCCCCAGGGAAGGAGCGCTAGGGGCCAAGTGTGGTAGCAAGGCTGGCAGAGGCAGCAGCCTTGGCAGCAAGGAGCCAGGATGCTGAGTGGCACGTGAGGGTCTGGATCAGGCCCAGAGACAGCGACCAGGGCCAGACACAGCCCAGCAATCACCCAGCTCGGCAACCAGGCTGGTCTGAGGCTGAGCCAGCAGGTCCAGATCCAGGCCAAGCTCATGGATGGAGGTATGAGCCCAGGCACAGCTGTTACCCAGCTGCCACCGAGCCCAGGTGGGGCCAGCAGTAAATCCTCAGCTGAAAAGCAGCTCCCGAGGGAGAGGAGGGGCAGGCCCTCACCTATAGCTCTTTTCGCCACAGCCCCTACCAGCAAAGGAGCCGACCTTGGACTCAGCCAGCTAAGCTCCTCAGCTTAGCCAACGAGACACCCCAAGGGGGGGATGCTCTCCAAGGCAATGACTTTAACATGCTATTCAACTTCAGGTGATTGATGAAAAGGCTAAAATCCACTTAATATTAGATCTCTGCAGAGCCACGTCCACACAGAAACAAAAGCTCAAACACATTTTCCAAAGGAAATTGGCCTCGGTTGCACCAGAGTAGATTCCAAGATAGGAAGGAAGGTTAAAATGACTCTGTTTAATCCAATAGTGTGATAATGAGACAAAGTGATTAATTACACCTCCTTAATGAGAAAGAGATTGTGTACAGGCTTGAATCAGCTTTAACATATCACCTTGTAAACTGACTCCATGTTCACATATACCTACTGGCATTTCTGTACTAGTCTTTCCATGTTAAACCAAAGGGTAAAGCCTGTAATTAGGAGGGAGAGAGACTGTTCTTGTCCTGGGCCCCTCCTTGGCCAAAGGGAGCCTGGCTGAGAAAATTAGTCATAACCAGATGGGAGTAAAAAAGAACCTTCCCCTTCAGCAGTACTTCAAACAGAGGACATTTGGATCAACGACTAGCAGCGTGATGAGCTGGATTGAACATCTTTCCAACCAGAGGATTTGCGGTCACTCTCTATATCATACGCACGCAGCACCAGTTGATCACGGCCATTCCTGGGATGACGGCAGCAGCCACTAGTGCTCACTGAACGGTAACCCATCCTTGGGCTGCAAGGGGAATTTTGCCCAGCCACATCTGGCTAAAGCTCTCTTCTAGCAAACAGATTCAGAGTATATCTAGCATTTGCTAGAACTGGTGAATTTTTGTTCTTAGTAGCTTATCAGAAAGCTGTGTTTTAAGAAGTTTGCATCTTAACAGCCCCCTCTAACAGCCCAACACTAAAGGGTCTAATTGCCACACCAGAAGTGCAAATACCTGCCTAACCACAGCTGAAGATACTCAAACTCTGTTCTGATGGGAATTCATGTTTTTATGTCCTTCCTATCTTTTCAAGCTGTTTCCTGCCTGCTCACCAGCAATGCAGTTTGTTTACAGCAGCTTGGAAATGTATATAAGAGAAAAAAACCAGACATTGAAAACACTTTGGAACACAAGATGCTACACTAAAACCAATGCTGTGGAGGAGGAGAATAATAAAAGAAATTAAGAAACCTTTGCAGTACCAACAGCCAGCCAGCAAGTCAACTATAGCTGAACCAGCATAGAAGCTAGATCATTTCCCTTTCAACCTAGGAAAACATGAAGCAACTGTAAGACAATCACAGCTTTGGAAACAATTCTGCAAAGAATGCAATATCAGCAAATCCAAGCAGTCACTTACTGAGTGATGCTTTTTCATGACAGTCCCCTGAAACCGTTCACCTGGTCTTCTATGGGATTGCAATAGCTGGCACAGCTGTCGTTCGTATAGCACTGTACAACAGCTGGAGACAGTGCTGCCTCTGCCTGTTTATATTAACTGAGGGTGAAACCCTTTGTGTCAAACAGCCTGCATTTCCAAAAGATAGCCCCATGTACGAACATCTGTTCTCCTCCCATCTTTTCCTGTTATATCACTGCATTATGACACATCCTGATGGGTCCCATCCTTCTCCAAACTGCAAAGCAGATGAACATCCTCCATAACTCCCGTAAAATGGGAAGGATGTTACAACTTGAGGCAAATCCATAAACGTGCTGCCTGGAAGGTGGTGCAGCTCTTCAGGCATGGCCCTCCAGGGCATGACCACCCTCACCCATCCACCTTGTTTCAAGGAGTAATTTGTTGTAGGACTACTCACCCTGTACTAGCTTGTTGGGGAGTGGAGAAGCTTGTCTCCCATGTCATGTTTACACCCTTTGAGACAGGGCTAAAAGGGGCACATAACTATATTGCTTCTATAGGGACAGTCCCTGCTTTCTTGTCCCAAGTTGGCATTTAGAACTCAGCAAGACTAATATTCAGGAAATACAGAGAAGCTCCTGGAAGGGGGGAGAGCGAACTACCCTCATTGCAGCAGTTCTTGAAAAAAGCAATAGAGAATTCATCTGCAAATGAGAGAAGGTTTCAGTCCTGTCCTTCTGGTAACAGAAGACCGTTCCACACAGTACTTTCTCCAGAAGAACATTTGTGTGCCAGGTAGGTACTTTTTAAGGAATCAAATGAATCTGTGTCAGTCTGCTCCCAGGAGCATTTCTGCTACATTTTAATTGAGTCCTTGCTGCAGTATGGTTGAGCTAACAAAAATAAAGGGTAACAATCCTTTTTATTTTCTTTTTTCCTATGTCATTGAGTCATTGATTCTATTGGAATTGCAGAATAAAACTTTTGCTAGTTTAGATGAAGTCATGAGTTCTGTCAGCAGAAATCCATAGATCAGTTTGAATCCATAAAACACATTTGTGATTTATATTTGAGAAGTCAAATCTTTTTGTGCTTCCTCTCAAGATAGTAAAAGTTATACCATGAGTAAAATTTCCATGTATATCTATATATAAACCACCGGAGGTAATTTTTAAACTCTCCATTTAATGGATTCATCATTCAGCCTTACCACAATCACCTCCTATTTTTATGAGTCTGTAACTCAGAAATTTAAGTTTGTTGTTCAGGATTAAGTGAAATTTAAGAAGTTTGTTGTTCAGGGGTAGATGGTTTTCAATGAATAACCTGTTGTGTAGTGAAACAGTTCCAGGAGATTTTAGGGATGAGTGAATCACTTGTATGGAACACCCGTCATGCCATAGTGTAGCCAAAAAATCTCACTTGGGACCTGGATTAAATATCACTTGAAAGACATCAGAATTCATATTATAACATACTACAAGGACAGAATTTTTTGCACAGACAACAAAACTATAAAAGCTTGCTTTGATCTTTGCTTCCTAAGGCTTTCAATTTTGTGAGGCTATCACTTAGACCACTCTGAGGGCATTTAAGCATCTGAGAGTGCCTAAGTCACATGCCATTTTTGGACTATAAGGACAGTGGACCTTAAGGTAAGGAAGAATCTTTCTTGGGCTGTTTGTTGGTTGTCAGTTGCATCTGATTAAATTATTTTCTCTTCTTAAGGATTGGTGAGCAGGGCAAGCCAATCCTTGGTGATACTGTGCTAAAGTTAATGAAGTTGCATCAGGAACTAATTCAAGGCAGTTCGGTTAAGGAGGTGAAGTAAACAGGATTTAACTTTGTACTTCTGGAGGAAAGGTAGGGCAAAAGAGGAGAAAAGGACTGACTTTGAGTAAATTCAGGACAATGGGTATATCTGGAGATGCAGAGAAAATTAATGCCTAAGAAAAATATCTTGGTAGCATGCTAGTTAGGCTAAGGTGTCTCACTGCAAAACATCTTTGAGTGCCTGCAGTAAGGTGGTGTCATGTAATATTTCTTCTCACTGCATTTATCTCAATGAAATTCCCACCTATCAACATTTTGGCTCTGGAGCCAAGTATGACTAGGGGTATCTACTTGGTCATAATTTGTGAATTTAAATCATTGAAATGCACATCTGGAATGGGAGCCATACACACTGAAAACATTTCAGTTGATATGAAACTAAGCAACATTTCTGCTTAGCAACAAATCGCTGTGAGCACATCACTGCCATGCCCAAAACCCTATCTACTGTGGCCAGGAAAATCACATTAATATCCATACCAAGTATGTTTTATTTGAAGAGCTAAGAGAAGTGCTAAATGGGTTTTCTAGCTAACACAGACAGATGACGTCCACTACCCTATAAAACTACTATTTGACTATGTAGGGCTTGATTTTTTTTTCTTCAGGAAGAGAAGCATGGGGAGGTAGAAGTGATATAGTCTCCATAAACTCTTAGCAGCACAGCTAGCAGTGTTCCTCATCTTCTGTTCAACACCGTTCTGTCAGTTCTTAGTGCCCTTGCAGTTGGTTCCCCTTCCGAACACCTTCTTCAGACAGAACATAAAAAAATGTTTATTTTGGCCCTAAGAAACCTACAATTTCCAGGAAGTCCTAGATACAGGTGTCTCAATAGTGGGTATCTCAGAGGACAGACAAGTGGGAGCATCCTTCACTAGAGAAGTACTGACATGCTTGAGTTCTGCAAAGTTTTGTCCACATCAGTAGCTTGCTGATTTCTAAGCAAATACCAACTGTGAGGCTGAGCAAGAAGCTTTCTTAGCTCCACTTTAACCATGCACAAGTCCTCAGTCCACCAGGTGACCTCAAATTGGTGGTGGCCTTAGATAACCAAATCTGTAATGCTGCACTCTGGACCCAAATATGCTCATGACCCAAATATACTTTAACAAAAATGGGTTTTTTTAACATGTGTATGTGACATACAGTCCTGTGTAGGAGGGGTGTAGAAGGACCCTGGGCAAGTCAATGCATTGGTCTAGTGTTCTGGTAAGCACTAGCACTGTCCCACGCTGGAACAAATGCAGTATCTGCTCCTAGAAACACAGCGCTGCTGACATTAGCTCAGCTGCAAGAATGAAGCAAGCCTCTGGGTCCAGATGACTTGCCAGTGCCTGCCCTCATTTTCCCCCTTTGCAGCCAGGTACATATATTTCTTCAGGCTATGGACTATGACGCAGTGTATAACCTGTATACTGGGCATTTATTCTGCTGGATGGGCATTTCAAACCACTGTTAAGGTGCATAACTGCTGCCTCTTGATGAAAAGGTAATAGCTACTAACCTGACAGAGTCTTTGGTCTCAGATGATGTCAAAGACACTGGCTATGCCAAGAGTCAAATGATGCTACTGCCTCCGGAGACGGTCTCTGTCATGTAAGACGCCCCACTCTTTTCCCCAGCATTACAGAGCGATCATATGGCACCCATATTCCAAAGAGTAGTGAGTAATCCTGGCTCTCCTTGTTGGGCAAGAAACTAAATCTATGCATGATTAAAACATAGAGTGTTTCTTCCAGTTTCTAAACAGTTTATATAACATAGATGACACTGTCTTGCATCTCTCTCAGTTTTTCTTATGTTTATTGTGGTTCTACCCAGATAGGAGATTTTCCAAGTAGCCACAAATTCTCCGAGAGTAAAAATATCTCAATGGCAGGGGGACACAGACATTTCTATTTCTGCTCATGGTTTCCATCTTGGAGAGAAGGATGCCATTCCTCACATTTTCTGCAAAATTTAAAATTCTCTCTCTATGTTTTTAAAAAGCTTTCAGCTTTTGAGAATTTTCAGAGAGTGTTTTCCTTGATAGCTCTTGACATTTTTTCCACAAAGCTATCAGCCTTCACATGACAGAATAAATAGGTTCAATGTGGGTAACATCAAGCTTCAAAACTGCAGTTCCTGTAGCATCATTCCCTGACTTTGCCTAACTGACATCTGCTGAACCTGTAAGTCACTGCCAGAAGCAAAATTGTCCATTCAGTTATTTGCACACAAAGAACTGTTGGTGTGAGGGAGGGAGTGAAAACCTTACAGAGAGGGTATTAAAAAATCCACCTTTTCCTCCTCTGTGAAAAACAGACATTATGTTAAAAGGAATGAATAATAGCAATGTATGTTAAAAGACATAAACTATTATTTATAATAGAGATGGTGTTGGTTTAGGAAGCTTTGCTATTGCCTGCTTATGGTTACTTATCAGTAATCCATAAATCCATCACCCAGTACTGGATTTTTGTAAATCTGTAATAGCTAACTCTGTGTTGGTCAGACAAACTGTCCTTTTCTGGGCAATACCATATACCCTCTACAAAAGGAAAGACACAACTCTCTGCCTCCTCTAATTAGCTGCATTTATTGCTTGCATAAAAAGCATCCTGGGACCCTGTACTGGAAGAGAGCCCCATTACCTGATAGACACATCTGGAAACAGAATTCCCGCCCTGAAAATTTAATTCAAGTTAAAGTATACTCAGAGGATCACCAATAACATCCTACAGTTAAGGAGACTGTGCTGGCATAGACATACTCCATTGCAATCCCTAGACCAAATATAAGTAAATTACCACAGAAGGTTCTTACAGGGCCTTGAGTGATTTAATAGAGGAAGAGGCAGTAAGTCAGAATAATAAGAGCGTGCACATAACTCTACTTTCTTTGAATCTGATTGGCACTTAGGTTTACAGACCCTTTGCTTTCAGGGGGCAGGTTTGGATAGCAGGTACAAATCTCAGTTCAAAACAGCCCTAATTCAACCAGTCTTGATCTGGTGAACATAAAAGAGGAATGTTCCCTAGAGTTCCTAGTCCATATAGGAAAAACACACCAAGGTGGACTTCAGAAAGACTGACATGATTGTAAAGGCACTGGTAGGTTAATGCAAAAATAAATTTATTTTAATCTGGTTTTAAATCATAATTGTATTGCCACAGTAGTGCTGTTTGGATGGCTTAAATGCACATTTCTGCAGTATGAGACATTCTCATTTTTACAAAACACTCTATTTGATTTAACTTTACTGGATTTAAAACAGTTATTTGGGTGACACTGACAATATGCTTTGAAAGCTATTTTGTTTCAAAGCTTAAGTTATTCTCTCATTTTCTCTCTTGTTTAAGGTCATTTATTTTACTTGAGCATATATGAATGCTTCACTTCTTAACTAGGTGCAGAGGCTAACGATGAAATTCTGCTAGGGTGAGCCCAACAAAGAGCATACGTAGTCCCTGTCACTGCACCACAGACACCACACACTAGAGGAGGCAAGCTCTTCAGGGCTGGTTACTGGTGCACATCTGAGCAGAGACACCATTCCCTTCTGGTCTACTGGACTTGATGAAAAAAGAAATAGTTAAAGAAGCCTTGTGCAATAAAATATTTTAAGAATATCCCTAGAGCAAAATTAAAAGGAGACTTAGAGGAGGAGCTGTGAGTTCCTTCTCATGAATCCAGCAGCCGCAGTGTATAGGGCAGGGTCCCACACTACCCAGGCTTTTCCTCCCAGCAGCCCCATGTATCTTGATGGGCCATGATGGTTTCTTGGACACCCTCACTTCTCAGCTCCCTTCCTCCAGCCCATCACCCTGCCAGTGTGAAGTGGACCACTTGTCTCTGGAGGTGCTGAACATGTAGGCCAGCCCTCTTCCCTTGAGAGCTTTCCCAGGCTCTGCTGAAGGGGATTGTCCAGCCAACAGCTCCAGCGAGGAAGGTGAGGCATGTCTCATGCTCCCTCACTGCCCTTCCTCGGCCACCTGCACCTGAGTGGGAAGGAAAGTTGGTCAACATTCCCCCCCGCATGGATTTCTTAAACTACCTAACACATATTTGCATGCACATGACATCTAATGTAATTTAGAGACCTAGAACATGATTTAGTGCTGAATTCATACACCCCAGGAAAAAGCAGCAGCCCAGAAAGTCAGCTGAGCATGGGTCTTATTGCTTCTGACATACTCCTCACAGACAAATGACTGTTGCCATATTGTGATGTCCAAAAGAAAAAAATGGGAATAAAACTTCTCACTTTATCTTTTAAAAAAGTCAGGCTAATCTGATCTGGCAGGAAAAATTACTTACTTTCAATCATATAATGAACACTGCTACATGGCAGACTTACCCGGGCGATTTGTCTGTATATTCCTGTATCTTAACTTGCCTCAGTTTCTTTTAAAGCTTAACCTTCAGGCTGAGTGATCTGGTTAATCCCTAGTTTGAGCCTAATCGCAAGATTCTTATAATGTTTGTTAGCCTCACAGGCATATTTCAATTACCTCAACTCAGGTTTAGCAGTTTTTTTCCTTCCCTGGAAAATACATGTGAGCTCAGTTGTTCCAGAACATGAAACAATTATCTTTCTGCGATATTTTAGCCTGTGTTACGCTAGCAATTGAACTTTCCCTCAGCAACAAAACCATAATAAATGTTCAGTTTCCATTGAACAAAAGGAAAATCAGAGTAGAGTCTGCTTAGCTTCCTTTGCCCGTGAACTAATGAACGCAGACCATAAATGACTGTCTGCAAGATCTAGTTATCTGTCTCTGTGAAAGGAACACACACTGCAGGAGAAAATGAGATTGCAAGAAAGAGGGAAGCTGGAGGATTAATAATTACAGGAAAGGAAACTCATTTAGGAGCCGAACATGGTCTTTATGTAACTAAGCTTTGTTCAAGACTGTTCAGATGATAAAGCAGTATAAACTGAGAATCAGCTAATGACTAAAGCTTTTTTTTTTTTTTTTTTTTTTTTAGCATGAGCCTTGACCAATCCTAGATCAAGGTGACTGTTATTATTAACTAATTACTATTAAATGTGTTCTGTACACATGAGGAGTGCTTTCCTTTCCCCAGAAATACAGTCCTTAGCAAGAAAAAGGCTCTTCTCTTGCTGAGCAGGTTTGTCTTCAGAGGGCATATCTGAATTCTTTTAAGTCTGTATCTTTGTCCACACATCTCCTTCAACGTAACAGTACTGATGGGGCAGCAGCAGCCTGGCTCACTCCTCCAGTGACGCCAGTGAGTCTCAGCTAGTTCTGCACATGAAGAAGACGAGTAAAGACAAGCAGGAGGGAACAGCAGCCTAGTAACCGCTCTTCCAAAACCAAGCCACTTTTTAACAGTCAACTAGCAACATGCAGAGGCCTTAGGCCAGAATGACCAGCTCAGACCTCAGCTAAAATCCACGTTATCCCCCACCTACCTCAGGAACCTAATGTGCTTCTCTGTCCCAGCAGGTGGATGGGTGTCAGGCTGTCTATCTTCTGCTAGATGGCAGCAAAGCCAAAAAACATCTCTCTTCACACTTGGTCTTGTCATCAATGAATAGATGCTCATGGTTTTCCTGGTCTTCTTTCCTGGTAATCCTTCCTGATAAAGGAAAGTAGCCTCATCCAGTTTTTCATGGCCCATGTCATGCCATGCCAAACACACAGCTCTTGGTCCTCATATCTCCACTTATCCTTCCCTTCTTCATGGTAGAAATGAACTCATTCAACAATACAAAAGAACAGAAGAACAGAGGGAAATGGAGGCATGGACCGTGCTAATGATAAATAACTGCACGCTTATCATTAACACAGGGACCATACATCAACATATAAATCAGAGCAATGTTGAACTACTCTAAGAGTTGGAAGCTCCTGCTTATTTCCATGGCACTGCAGTTCCTTTTTGCCAAAAAGGCCTAAAAAAGATATTACCAACCAACTTGGGACAAAGTGTGATTCTGTTTTCATTGGTGGAAATCTGAGGTTCAGCAACATGTATGATTTCTAGCCAGGCTTTTATGAGCATTCACATTTTTTCAATAGCTCTCATCAAGACTGGATATAAGGAAGAAATTTTTTACAGTGAGGATAGTGAAACACTGGAACGGGTTGACCAGAGAGTTGGTAGAAGCCCCATCCTTGGAAACATTCAAGGACAGGCTGGATGGGGCTCTGAGCAACCTGATCTAGTTGAAGATGTCCCTGCCCACTGCAGGGGGGATGGACCAGATGACCTTTAAAGGTCCCTCCCAACCCAAAGCATTCTATGATTCTATGATGAAGACTACTATTGCTTCACTGTGCTAGAGAGATGTCCTGTAGCATATTAAACTACAACATAAGAAGCAGAGGTACATCAGTTGGCTATATTCATCTGGAAACTCAGGAAAGACACTTACAACAATATCTGCCAATGTTTTACAGACATTTGGCACACAATAAATTTATGAATTTCAATCTTATTTCATTTTAATGGCACCCCCAGGTCCAGATGATAGGATTCTGCTGTTTGCCTGGGAAATGAGGTGCTCTAGATTATATAAATAAAGGAATGATTGAAAAAAATCAACCTGTAGCTGCTTGGAGTGACAAATCATACTGGTGTATTAAAAAAATTTTAATCTCTAGTGTACAATTTTTGCAAAAATGAACATAATTTATTCATTAATTGCTACAAAAGATTAGGCGCTCATAGACAGTGCATAGCCAGTGGCCATGTAGAATTATAATGACATTTAGTAGCAGATAACAGATATGTGTAAAGATTGATGTGAATGATGCATTTATTTATGGGATGGTTGCTGTAGCCCCCAACTGCTAAGTAGGATGCAAAGGGTAAGATGCCCTCTTAATCTCATAAACTTCAGAGTTGTTAAAGTAATAACCATATTTATGTCTTCAAAGCACTTTGTAAATATTAACTAATGAATCTTCACTACATATCTGTGAGGAAGACATTTTATAGATGGGATATGCACAAAGAGATGCAATGATTTATCCAAGATCACAGTCACAGTCAACATTAATGGAGATTAGTACACAGTGTTCATTAGACCACATTCACATTGGGAAGAGTGTCCTAAATATTTCATTAAAAAAATACATTGCACATTCTTCTCGTTCAAAGTAGAACAAAACTGCAGCTGCAACAAATGTCTTGTCCAGAAACAAAATGAACTTGTGCAGGGTTATCTCCTCTACTTCTTGTCAAATATGCCACTCTGCTTGGTTTATTCCCATACTATCTAATATAAAGAGAAATTATAGTACACTGCAATTACCTACACACTCCTCCGCAACTTGACTTATTTTTAATGAGTCCTTTACATACAAAATAAGAGCATTGCTTGAAAAAACGAGTTTCAGAGATCCAGCTAGTTTCTCAGGTGCCATAGCTAACTGCCCTAATGCAGTTCTAGCTGAAGGAATTGGTAAAAACATTAAAATTACATGCCTGCTCTTTGAATTCACAGTTGGAAGCAGCTCCACATTTACAGGGTGATAAATTCACTGGGCCAAATTCACAGCAGGGCCTGATACCAAGGACAAATGCAACTGCACCAGCCGAAGAGATGAGTGCTCTTAGCTTGCTGCAAACTGCTCATCACCACTCTCCCCTGCTCCTCAGGAGAGCATCTCCTTAATCACTTCTGTTAGTCTAAACAACTCCGTTCATAGGTATTGGTTAACTCAGCTCATGTGGACTGAACCAATGAAGGGAGTTTCATGATTAGCCCCACTTGCAGATCTGAGCAAACAGGAGCTTTTCGCAGGCCAGCAGAAAAAAAGGAGCAAACAATGCCCCCTTCCACTGTTGTATCTGTTTGCAATGCATGTTTTCTAGCACACTGGGACAACACATCAATGTCACTTACACCTTCAGTCATCAGGTGCAAGGGATGCTTCAATCCACTCCTACTTCCACTCCATCACAGCATCAGTTCCATTGCACCTATAATCCTGCAGAGGATAGATGATAAGGAAAAAGCAAGAAACATTACACAGGGCAGTGTGTCAGAGCACCTCAGTCATGGCAGTCACTCCCAGTGTCAAAATATTTCACCTTAACATAGGTACAGCCCATCATTGGCACATTTTACTACAGCTTCAGCTCCTTGATGATCAGGGCTTGGGAAAAAGATGAAGGCCATCTAGGATGACATATGGGAGTTTAACCTGCACCTCTCCTGTGATCTGCATATTTACAGCACTGCTCAGCTTTTAATTTCCCTGTTCAGGCTCTCCATCTCAATATTGTCTTTGAAATCTGTCACTAGTATATGCATCTTATAGCATCCTTGCATTGTTAATTCATTCACCTCTGAAGGAAAAGAATGGGAATGTCCATCCTATTGTACTTCATAATTTCATTTTTTGAAAATTTTCCTTTCCTGTCTATAGTGGAGACTGGTTCTGTTTCATTGTTTGATTTTCTTATCCTGCTTTTCCTTCACGCTAGACTGTAACCTGTTTTCCTCCAACTGTAGTTGAGTTAGATAGAGCCTCAAAAGGAGAAATGAGTTTGAACATTGGCAAAATAGTACAGGGATAACTCTGAAACAAAAGAGACATCTATATGCCTACGTGGAACACCTGTAAACCATAAGGTAGTTATAATAACTCTTCCTTCTTTTCCCCTCCCAAACTATGTTCCAACCTGTTCACTTTTTGGTGTTCATTGAACTATAGCAGAAATAAAACTGGAGATTTATGCCAAAAAAATGAATTTTGTTTCATGCAAGAAGAATTTTATGCCTTTTCATAGTAAAGCAACATTAGCTCATTTTTTACCAGAGTAGACATCCTTTCTTTCCATTAACTTGTGCATGTTCTGCCTCAGGTGTATGATTAATAAAGAGCCAAATTTGGATGAGTTTATTTATCCAAATAATCCTATTAAGAACAGCGGGGAGTCCAAAGGCTGGTAAGGAAAATAACCCACTGGTTGAAATGTTTGGACCAAGTAAGAGAAAATTAGTCCCACCTGTTTTTTCTCTATTCTTAAGGCAGAATGAATAGCTATGCAGGAAGATACATTTCTGGTGTATTTTAAAATCATCATAGTAAAGCAACATTTTCAGACAGTAGAAAAAAAGATTTTTGGAAATGAATACTATACCAGATGCCTAGTTTTTAACAGTAGGGCATGACAATTCAGTTTGACAGAACCATTACTAAGCGGTAGGTGTGCCACACTTGAAAAAATTGAGTTCTCCTTTTCTGTGCAGTTTTTAAGCTCCTCTGTTATTATAGATACCGGCACGGTAGCAGATTGTGTCTCCTAAATATGTTTAATGCTATTTAATAGCATTTAATCTCAGACATTACAAGCTGGGAATGAAAGGAATGCCTGAGAATGAAGAGAGCTGCCAAGCTTGGAGAAGAGAGAGTGATGGGGAGCAGAGGAACATTTGTAACTTGGGAATTACTTCAGAACGGGACCAGTCACTGCTCAGTCTAATTGATTTTTTTTTTTCCAGTTTCTGACCAATTCCATAAAATAGAATATTATTTCCTATATATGCATTTCTACTAAGAAACAAAACTGGGAAAACGCCAGAAGAAGAAGAAAACAATTGCCAAGTCACCCGTCCGAACAACTGAAGCATTACAGATCCTATTACAGTTTACAGCAATTGGGATTAGAAATGCCACAGAATACCCTCCTGCCATCCTTTTACAGACAAATCTTCTGGGCTCTTCCAAAGCAGTGACTGCCAGATTAGGCCCGTAGCACTGATTTCCAAGGAGACATTTGTTAAAACCTGGTCTTGACAGGTGGGATTCAAAGCCCCTGTCACTTTGAACAGGCCCTTCGGCACTGTAAATATTTTGGATCAAGATAATCGTCTAATGGATAAGGAGGACAGGAGAACCTATTTCTTTTTAAATGTGGGTTTATTGCAGCTTAAAGCCCCATAAGTTTCCAAACCATTTTCCAGAACCAGTATGAGCGGCCAGCATCCAAATGGTAGCTTTGTGTTACATCTTTCTGGCTTCTTTCTCTTTTGAAGTTGACAGGCTCTGAGCTATTAATCTGTTCCACCTTTCCGACAGCTATAAACTACCTGCGTACATTCTCTCATAAAATATGACCCACTAATACTGTTGGTAGGTAACAGTAAGGGAGAGGGGATGCAGGGCACTTGCTCCCCACTGTCCCACAGAATCCCTGGCTGTGCCAACATCTCCTTGGGGATCGAAGTGGCTGGGGATGGACAGAAGTCCTGGACCCCATTGTTCGTGCCACATGATGTGTGGTAGTGCCACACGATGTGTGGGCATCACACAGAGTGTGGGTGGCATGCTGATGCCTTCCAGATCCTGCCAGGTCCCCTGGAAATGGTCTGCACCTGGTCAGGCTGGGCACACTTTTCAGTCTGACCAGATACAGATCTGATCTCCAGGCAGGTTGCTGGCCATTACTCAGACTCAGTGATGGTGCAGCTACGGCCCCTCCAATTAATTTTCTTTGTCATCTCATGCACAACAAGCAAAAAGTAAAACAAATGTAAAACCCCAGCCCTGAAATACTCCTGAGTACCAGGACACTAGCACACTACTCACTTTATATAAAACCTTCAAGTGGCTTGCAATAACTTCCCACAAACCAGCACACAGGAAAAACTCCTCACCACCCCTGCTCACCTGCACAGATGTTTCCTTCCTGCACACAGGCACATGGGTGTCCTTGGGAAGTGAAACCATGCTCTGTTCTTCTTTGGGGAAACAAGATAGCTATCTATTTATGAAAAAGAAAAAATAGACTTCAAAGTCATACAGAAACACTTGACTACACAGTTGCTGTTTTTGCTGTAATCCTACTAAGCAAGGTCCCCTATGCTAGACCGGGGTGGATCAGCCCTGCTGTGGCTGCTGGAGACTGTACAGCTGCTCCGGGTTTCTTGTGTTGTAGGGCTGAAAGGTCAGATGCTGCAGCAGGCAGCAGTTACAGCCCTCCCCATCACCCCACAGCCTGGCTGGCTATCTACGTGGCTTGAGAGCACATGCCCTGCCAAAGAGCTCTTCTGAGTACTGCAACAGTTAACTATCTCTGTACAACTTATTTCTGTCTAGATGAATGAATAATTTCTATTTTTTTATATAATTTACATTATGATTTCCCAGATGATTTCCAGTGAGATGGAGACCACTCCATCTGTGGCCAGGCTTACAGTGCAATCTGAGTCATCCGTGATTAATCAGATGCCTTGAACCCCTAGGGGGTCTGGATCCCTCAGGAACATGTGGAAAGTTTCAGGATTGTTACCCTTTGCAAAATGAAGTAAATACAATCTACTGAAAGGCAAAAAATGAGTTAATTCAATTTAGCACTTGGGATTTTCCACTTTTTCAAAATTCGCCTTTTTGTTTACACAAATGGATGACATGTCCAATAGATGCACAATGAAAGGAAGAAGGATTTCCTACGCTTGGAGATACTTCTATACAGACATGCAGTGTACACTTTGAAACAAGGAAAGAAGGAAACTAACACTCAGCATGTGCTCCCAACTTCAAACAAGTGGGTAGCTGTATGAAACAAAAGCTAGATGTGTATTTTGGCATCTGAACAGGAAAGCCAGCATCTTTTATGGGTACCAACATCTTTATTTCATAGGAACAACTCTTGAGACTTGGGATGTGTTCTCCAGGCTCACAGCAGGAAAGAGGATTTCCAGGATGCAGACAACCTTCTTTAACACCTTGGGAGTCACAGCACGGTCCGGCCCTGGCCTAGGAAAGGTGGACAATAAATATGGGCATTTTCTGATTGTACCTGAGGCAAGCTAAAAAAACCCAACTACTACCTGGAATCAGCTCTATTGACTGGGCTCTTTGGCACCTCTTTTAAGCACCTGAAGAACAAGAGGTAGGAATCTAAGAGGTAGGAATCCAGGCCACAGTTTTAAAAAAAACCTTTCCTGATGTCAGAGCTAAAGCTTGTCTTTGCAGTGCCCCTTTCTGTCTCTATCCATACATTGGCAATAGATAATTTTCTTAAAGTGCGGCAGAACTAGCATGTCCAGAAAAAATCCTGGTGAGCATGGTAAATGGAAGGGGAGACATCATTGCATGCCTTGGAATGGGAGAAGGCAGAAGAAAATGCAGTGTCATCTTTCAGAAGTGTTTGAAGATGTCTTACCTGGTGCTGAGAAAGAACATGATTGAATCAGACCTTCTCAAACACAGCAGCTGAGGCCCAAGAGGATTCCAGGTGAGCTCCTGGTAAAGAAACACTTAAGAGGAGGCAATCCAACAGGGCTATGGAAAGGCTAAATATTATCCTCAACACAGTTAACATGCAGCAGCACCTGCATGCAAAATGATGCATTGAAGGATGTTACCCTGATTATCTCATACCCCTTCTGGAAGACCTCAGCTGACAGGAGGCACAGGCTCAGGGAACAGCCCATCAGCTCATGCTTGCACGCCTCTCTAGTGGGACTGGAGGAAGGCATAAGTAAGAGAGAGGTGGGGAGACAAGAAGACCAATTAAGTCTTATCAGATCTCTATGGCAGGTCTTCTTCCACCTGGATTTATGTTTCAGAGTTTCAAACAGCTAGCAATGGAGTCAGAGTTGTTCTTGGAAGTCTGTCCCCTCAATATGCGCAGACCAGTGCAACAAACCATACTGCTCTGACAGCAGGTCTGATGCCTCCAAGAAGGAAAGAGAAGGAGAAAAATGGAGGGAGGACAGCTGCAGCACGTTGGCAGCATTTAGCTGTTGTGCTGTCTCACTTGTGGAACTGTTTTTCAAGTTCGGACTTTACCCTTAGCTTATCACTTGTCCATCCATCCACAGCAGAGTCACTGAGGTTAATGACTCTTTTGTTTCCTCTGTAGTATCCTCTAGACTGTGTGGGTAGTGCGTATCAGCAATGTGTCAGCCCCGGGCTGACTCACCACACCGAAGCATTCAGCCAACAGAATTAACCACAACTTGTAAGCTTTACATAGACAAAATATCTAGATCCTGACTTTCAAGCTGATAAATAAAAAGAAAAGTCTGGAGTGCCTACAGTAGTCACCCAAGGTTTCCTTAGTATCCAGAGAGAGACAGGCATCCTGAAAGAGTAATTCAGGTCGTAGGAGGACTAAATTGCATTCCGGAGTTCCCTGTCTACAGCAATAAGAGAGCTTAAGACAATGAGACTCTTAATTTAGGTGCCTCATTAAGTGCCTGTGATGTGATGGGATGAATTTGGGCGAAAGTGTTCATGCCACTGCAACAACAGAACCCTGGGAGAATTGCTGCTGTGTTTTTACTTGGAGAAAGGCTAGCTCATCATTTTCCCACGAGCCTTTGATCTCATCCCAGTGGCTCTGCTCAAGTCACTAATCCCCAAAAGCACAAAGCATTCCCTTTTCAATTTCAAAAAAGAGTGGGTGTATAGATGAGTGTACCAAAAGGGTTTGGGAAAACCAGAGCAAGATGGAGAATATAATTTCAAACTCCTGTCCTCAGGAAGGGATATGCTTCTTTCTCCTCTTACACGATTCAGAGGAGAATATCAGACTTTCTGCTATTGCTCTAAAGGCCGAGTGTTTAACCAGACAGGCTCTCCTCTTGCCTGAGGACAGCTGCAATACACAAAGTGCATTTAAAGAAATCATTGCTTTTATTAACTGCAATTATACAGGCCAGTAATGAAAACAAGAAAGGACTATTACCCAGTCCCTCCCAGCTACCAAAATTCATAACAACCAGCATCACTTTACTAAGCTGTAAAGCCAATAGTTTTAAGCTGGCCAGAAATATCCAGGGTAGGAGTGTAACTCACCAAACTCCCAACTTTCACACACCACATTCATAATCTTCTGCCCACCTTATGATTTCATGGTAAGTAAGTGTTCTTGTCTGGGGAGGAAGATGACTCTGTATGGAAAATTAAAGTACTGTCTCAAGTTCACATGGATATATACATAGATCAGCAGAGCCTTTCATTCATATTTTCTGAGGAAAAAACATTAAGTTCCTCAGAGGCTAGGCTGCTATTGAGATTGAAACTATAGGACCATGGAAACGTAGGTTGGTTTGTACCTTGAAAGGTCACCTACTCCAACCTCCTGCTCAAAGCAAGACTGTTGCCATCCCAAGGTTCTTCCTAACGGAGAGCTACATTAGGCTCTTCCTAATGTATCCCAGTGTATGTGTTGCCTTATTTGCAGTGGGAGTGCTCTGTCAGCACCCATCCGCTATAAATACCCAGGGCTTCTTTAGCAGGGCTACCACTAGCCAGTCACTTCCCAGCCTGTGCTGATGCATGGGATTATTCTGCCACAGGTGCAAAACTTTGCATTTCTCCTTGTTAAACCATTCAAGCTGTTTAGGTTGGCCTAGTCCTCGTGTTTAGCAAAGGTCCTTTGGATTGAAGCTCTGCCACCCATCTTGTCAGATGCTTGTTCTAACTAAATATCTTCTGTAAATTTGCTGATGGTTCATTCTGTGTTATCAGTCAGGTTGTTGTTGAAGATGTTAAACAAGCCCTGTAGTATTCCTCTCATAAATGACCACTAACCAAATATGAGCCACTCTTTGAGCTGAGAGGTTCAGTCCACCTAACAATTTGTTTCTCCAGCCCATATTTCTTCAGCTTCCAAATGAGAATGCTGTGGGTGATGGCATCAAAATCATTAATGAAGTCAAGGTGTATTACATTCATGGCCCTCACCTTCTCCACACAGACAGTCACACTGTTGTATTAGGCAATTCATGTTGACGATTTCTGGTTATCTTCTTATCCCAAGAAGACATGTGCCATGATCTTTCCAGGAACCAAGGTGAAGCTGACTGGCCTTCACTGCAGTGAAGTTCCCTGGGTCCTCTCTTTTGCACTTCTTAAGGACTTACTGCTGCTCTTTTTCCTGTTGTCACAGACCTCTCCCAATCACCATAATTTGTCAGAGATAACAGGGAACACACACTATGAAATCACATAAGCCAATTCTTTCAGCACTCTTGGGAAAATCTCATCCAGCCTCAGAGATCTGAATACATCCAGGGTCTCCAAGTAGTGCCTACTGCATTGTTACCCCACTGTTGCTTGTCTCCTCCAGTCTCCAGATTGTGCTGATATACACAGCGGTCTGGGAGCAAGTTTTGCTTGTGAAAGCCAAAGAAGTTATTTGAATTTCTCAGCCTTTTTCATATCGTCCAACACTAACTTGTCTCCTCCAACAGACCCACATGCACTTTTGCAACCAGCGTACCTATAGAATTCTTGTTATCCTCAAGATGAGCTCCAGGGCTTTGACTTTCCTGATTCTGTATGTACATACCCAAGCTATGGTTTCATACAATCCCTTTGCTGCCTGCCCTTGTGTTAGCACCTGGTATGCTCCTTTTTTTGTGTTGTAGTTCATCAAGAAACTCCCCACTTCACCATGCCGGCTTTTTACTGCAACACCCAGTCTTCCTGCACAACACAATGGTTTGTTCCTGAGCGCTCTCTATTTTTTCTTTGAAAATCAGCTTTCTTCCCATTCATGACACTTTCCAAGGGATGCTACCTAGCAAATCCCTCACTGAGCTGAAGTCTACTCTCCAAAAATCCAGTCCCAACTCTACCACTCACATTCCTATCTCTCCTCTGGATCGTAAACTCAATCATCTTGTGGTCACTGCAGCTGAAGCTGCCATCCATGGCCACATTTGACCCCAATTCTTTCCTTCCTGTGAACAACACATCAGGAGAGCATTGTCCCGGTGGACAGTTTCACAATTTACATTTAAAAAGTGTACATCCACTCTAGGATCTGCCTGAATTGCCTGCATAATACCAAGTTGCCCTTCTGACAGATGCCTGGATCATTGAAATCCCCTCCGTGAGCTCACCTAGATGCTATTCAGAAGTTCAGGAACTAGAAAGGTTTCTCAGCTTTCATCCTGGATGGTAAGACATGGAACCACTTTTAAAGCATACCATTTTTTAATAGCATAATCTGTTTGTTATCTAAACAAGCCCATTGTACCTTAATGGGTAGAATGAATTCAGCTCTGTATCTGTCTGCTTCTGTCTTCTGGTACTGTCTGAAGAAATTGGATTTCCTGCTACATCTGCAAAGCTCATTTTTGCACAATGAAGAAGAATGACAAAGATGAGCCATAGCAGTCAGGGGCTTACATGATGAAGTGTTGATTTTTAGAGCAAAGCTAGAGCACAGAGACCTGTGAAGGTGTGACGTTGACATCTTATTGCGCTGCAGCTTTTGGGGCCTTGCATGTTCTGTAGTCATTGCCACTTGCGCAAAGTTAACAGAATAAATAAGTGAAAAAGCTCGCAAACCCAAAAAGTCATTGCAGTTGTTTATTCATTTTTGTTTCCCTCTGATTTCAAGCACGGAGGTGGTGCAAAATCACACCTCCTCTACTATATTAAATCACATTCTTAAAAGAATGCATATAAAAATATATGCATTTACTTGTAATGCATACAAGAAAAAAGATCTCTGGCGTAACAAGGAGCAAGAACTTATCCTCGCTTGGGAGGGGACGGCCATAATCATCTAGGCCTGGTGTGCAAAGACTTGATGTGATCATAGACCAGATGATACAACCTCAGGGAGGTTGTTATGTCAGGGAACTGAGTTTTACCAGTATCTGAAAGTACCAGTGTCCTGGCAGTGTCCATGTCCTGCTGTCTAATTAGTTCAGTCTTTTATTTCCCCATAATCTGTAGGAATACATGTAAGGATACAAAATGTCTTGTGTGTGTGTGTGTGTTGTGTGTGAGCTTCTCAAATAAAGGTCTGGCAGGACTTTCTCTCTGCCCTATCACCCTCCCCCTTCCCAAAAGCTTATGCTTTAGCCAGAAAAATGTCTGAGTATAATAGAAATAAGGGCTCTGCCTCTGCTTTTTTCTACTCAAATGGTTACTTTTTCATTAAGAATAAACTCCTTTTGTCCTGCTTGTGTTCTGCACCTCAGGTCGGGAAAATGCGAATCCTGTTACCCTTGGAAGCAGGGTCCCCCGCAGCCTTAAGAGCTTTTCAGATCCTCTTCCTGTCTCTTAAATCACACCCAGTGCCTTCAACAGAGCTGTGTGTGTTGGCCTCCTTCCTTATCTCACACACACACAGAACGTCCATAACCCCTTTCAAATGGACTTTTGAGGTTTGCTTCAGCACTTTGGGTATCAAGTTATCCATTAACACTCATTGCTGAGGTTTAAGTACCCAATGGTTATACTTAGCCTGGTTCTCCAGCCTCTCTCCCTAACCAGGATGTTTATTTTCCGTAAGACTCTTACAAGTTTAATCTCCTCACTGGAATTTGCATTTGTCTAGTGAATGTAAATTTCCTCCCACTGGCACCTGCTGGTCTCTAACAAGGTAAGCTGTTGTTACAGGGTATCTTGTTCCCAAGCAAAGCCAAAATCTCATCTCCCTGAGACACCTTTGGTTTTCACACTGTGCTGGCCCCAGGATCGTATCGACGTGGGTGCATTTTGCAGGGCCTTGAGGGTGCTCAGGTCGAAGAACCTGTCAGTACCAGTTAGCTTAGTGTGCTTGAGCCAGCTGTTTGTGATTTTTGCCAAGTGGCTGTTTAGCAAGATTTACTCCTCTTAGCAGGATTTTTATAAGGACTTATCAATGATGTGGATTAGCCCTGATTTGAGCTCTCAGAGACCAGACACTGGTACAGGCACATCCATGCAATCCCCAGTGCACAGGAGGAACCAGCTCCTTCTGCACCCAAAGCCTGTCCCTGTTTGAAGGCGCAACCTGCTGCACCAGTGGGACCCGCTGATTTCTGGGGCTGTGCTCAAAGCAGCGGCAGTAGCCACCATCCCCTGGCAGGCGTGTTATGCCCAGTCCAGTGAGGACAACACCGCCTCCAAGGCCTCAGGTCTTCAGCTTGTATGGGAACAGCAGATGCTTCTAGTTCAATTCCCCAAGCAGATGCCAAGAGCTGGAAAGGGAGTCTCTGTTGCTGTTATACTTTGTATACGCTGTGCTGGCAAGAGCACTTTTTGTTAGCATGACTGCATCTACACTACGGCTGCCGCTGGCATGAATCTTCTGTATTAAAACACATGCCTCTGCCCCAGCCAACATTCCTGTTGCAGCCAGCATTTCTAGCGTAAGCCTAGCTGGAGCTCTCAGCCAGCTGTGATCGTATGCAATCGGCAGCGTCTGTCTGCTCTTTAGTGAAAGGTCTGTCCTGGAGCATGATGTTCTAGCAATGGCTCATCAGTAATACTTACCCAGGCATGGAAATGCTTCCGAGTTTTTTATCTTTCAGCCTAAATAAATTATCTCAGAGTAATGGTAGATTTACATTCATTACATCGCTACCTTTCCTATGATTCCTGCCTCACTGGGAGCTTTTCCTGGACCTCAGAGAGAACAGAAAGTTTGGAGGATAGTTGTTTTTAAAGCAAAACCACTCCAAAATACCCATCTTCAGCCAAACAATAGAGGTTTGGCACCATGCATCACAGTCTAGCCAGCTTTCAGCTGCATCTGAGCATGGTTACGAGAAAGAGTCATGCTGAGAGACAGCTACTGTCACATACAGCTAAGGAAAATGTAATACAGGGAAAAGCTCTGCTTCTCACCTCCCACTGATTCCCCCACAATAAATTCTTCCAGAAAATTAATTAAAGAACGTTGTGTCTTGAATACTATATTTGGCTGCAATTTTTTGCGCTTACATAGTCTATAAGTGCCACAGGGAAGAAAAGTGTTATAAATTGTTGCATGTTATGTTGCAGGAAACATTTCTTCCCAAGGCAATAAAAATTACACTCACTTGAGCTTAATCAGGTTATCTTCCAGGGCCTGCCTTAAGAGAAAACCTTCCTGAGGTTAAGCAGATGTTGTAACAAGATGAAATATGTTGCTGCAGTGATGGTTATGGACAGTCGGTGTGAGCAAGTCCAGTTATCTCAAGTTCAAGAGAGGACAAGGACCTCAGAGGACAAGGACGAAGAGAGAGATCAACCAAAGAACGGCAACCCCCAGTACAGTCAGGCAGGGGTAGGAAAGGTTGGGGACTACATGTGTTAGAAGGTCTCTAGCTGTCCCACTCGTGCTGGCCGGACCAGGCCTCAAAGTACGTCTTCTCCAAGTGGAGAGGGTAATTTTGGTGGCAAGGCTTTACACCCAGTGCAGGAGAGCGGTAAGAGGTGCTCTGGGGATTCAGCCTGAGCTGTGATTTATGACTGTGTCATGTCACTGCCAAAGGGCTACCACCGAGCTCACAGGAGCCAGCAGACAAACAAGCCTGCAGGAAGGCCTTGTGTTGAAGAGGAAGCACAGGTGCCGAATGGCAACAACAGCCAGGGAAAATGGAAGGGAACCCGTCCATTTAATGCTCAGGATATAACATAACAACCTACTTAAGGCAATTTTGCTTTACATCCCCAGGAGCCTCCTAGCTTTTTCTTTCTCGATAGCCCCTTAGTCCCTGCCCAGTCAGTGTGCATAACAACGTTCACCTAATTCTGGCTGGGGTTTAGCTTTTTCCCCACAAAAACTGGACATGTGGGCTGCTGTACATGGAGCAGAGCTGCCAGTAGCATCCTTTGAACAGGCAAACAGACCTAAAGCCACAAAGAAAGAGAGCTGCTGCGGCAGTGACCAGCTTTCAGCCGGCTGCCTCCCAGAGACGGATTTACAGTCCTTGACTACGCCAACATTGAAGCGTAAGAGGCAGAAACCCAAAGCAGCCAAAAGGAAATGCTTAAAGGAAGGGCGTAATATAACCTAACCCCCGGCTCCTCCCAGGCGTGGATGTCTTCCCACAGGCTCCTGGAGTCAGGCTGCCAGCCCGAGCCCCCCCACGGCTCACTGTCTGGGCAGGGGTGTTCACCCCTCTCTCAGACACACTGCTCCCTGTGCATCAGGGACGGCACCTCCTCTTTCCAAAGCATGGCCAAGTAACTCAAACACTCAGCTCTGACCTCCCTTCCATTTCTTCTGCACCTGGTACCTTGTCCTCCCCTCCTTGGCAGCACCCACCAGCTGCCCGTGCCCCACAGTCTCCCTAACACAGAGGTGCCTGTGGCTTGCTCAGCTGCACTAGGACCTCCAGGAAAATTGGTTCTTATTCACCATTGTCTCAACAGGTTTCATGATTTCTTTCACTGTATTGGGCATGAGGCAGAGCCCCAGCCACCCAGGCATCCCTAGTGCCCACCTCTGGCATGGTTAAGGAAAGGGACAGGAGACACAAGAGGAGACACAGGGGTGGGAGATGCCTGAGAGGAGGCAGAGGAGACACATGGGAGGACACTGCTGGGTTTCATGGCTGGAGATGCACTCTTGGGAGGAACTGCTCTGTGCCAGAAGAGGTACCTCGGAGGGACCATGGCCTTGCATGACCCATGCCGGGGCAGGGACACTCCTGCAAATAAGAAGGAAGGAGCAGTTGAAAGAAACCTTTATGTGCAGACCCACCACCCAGTGCCATCCGTTGTTTCACCAGGGAGCTGGGAGGGACTGAGTGCAAGACTGACGGAAACAAGGGAAGCTGAGGCTTGGGGGCTGTCTGGCTTAAGTTTAGCATGGGGAATGGGGAGGAAAAGTGTTTCCCTAAGTGTTTGTTTAATTGCCTTCTTTTCCTCAATACCCAAATCAGTAATTAAAATTTTATGTTAATTTGCCAAAAAAAAAAAAGAAGTAAAATTCCCCAAGTCAGGACTGTTTAGCAAGTGACACTCATTTTATTAAACAGTAGTTTACAACTAGTCCCATTGGTCTATTTGGGATTCCCAAGTCCTTTGATGAGAGACCATGGGCTGCAAACAACACTGCCCTTGTACTAGAGATAGACTTGAAAAACAGCTACAAGCCCCTTATATGACTCAGTTCCTCCAAAAATCCCTTTACCCCTTTTGCCTTGTTCTGTTCTCTGCAGATCTTTCAGTTCTAAGTCCATAAATACTCCTCTTGAAATGTATAGTTCATTTTCTCTGATGCACATAGGCTGGAATTAGCTAAGCCAGGTTTCATTTAAGAGCAGCCTACACACACATACACACATGCTCAGTGACTGCAGTAGCAGGTCTTTTCCTATTCTTTTTTTTTTTTTTTTTTTAAGAAAAAAGCTACCCGGGTGTTGGACAGGTCAAAACCCATCACCTCCAACCAACAGCTTTGCACGTTAAAGCTTGTTCCCTTCTATGTGTTCACTCCTCCCGTACCGTCACTTGTTGCGGAGCGATGGAGGTACAGCCCACCTCACCTGCTAGTGAGGTATTTTAGTGTGTACAAAGAACAGTATCACCATGCACAGCACTGCCTCATTTTATGTAGAATATGGGGAAACAGTTGTGCAAACCAGTTCTGCATATGGAAAGTATCATCCCCAAAGCTTGGCTAGCTTCACTGCAACACCAAAAGGCTCGTTGCCTCTCCAAGGGCTATTTTCCTATAGTGTTTCAGTCTTTTCTTGCTCCCACTCATTTCAACACCAGAGCTGTTCAAAACAATCTATCACTTTCTTCTTTTTTCCTTCAGATGAAGGGAGAATATTTTCCCTGTCTACAAGAATAGCTGCGCTTTGTTACTTACACATTTAAATGAAATTAATCCGGGGCAGAAACCTGGTCTGGAAAACTTCAGCTCAGAGACCGAAAGTTTCAGCAGGTAATTAGCATCTGAAAACAGAGCTGTTAAACAGGAACAGTTTGACGCTGATATTCCAAATACACAGCCCAATGAAGAACGAGGGGAAGAAGCACTCTGTTCCAGGCCAAACACAGATATCTATCCAAGTGGAGAACCGAGGCAAAAGGAAGCCTCTGGTGAATGGTGTCACTTCATTATGGGGCCGAGCCTGGGAAAGGACTGTGCCTGCAATCACTCCAGCAGTCCTCATTTGGAGGATTTTAGGTGCCTTTATGCCCTTTCATTTGTATTGTTGAACCACTCCTCCCTCTTCAGCATACTTAGCATAGCTGAAGTAGAAAGTACTATTTTTTCCCTTTTACAGATAGGGGACTCCAGGACAGGGATACTGAGATCGAAGCCCTCAGAGGTATTTTGGTTCCTAATTCAAAGGAGAGTCAAGAACTCAAATACATGTAAAGGTTTGGGTCTAACCAACCCTCAAAGGCTGCATACCCACTCTGTGGCTGCAAATCACCGTGGGTCTTCCAAGCCCTGGGCTTGTGCTTCAACACCTAAAGATGCTTTCTTCTGTTACAGCTGCTCCTGAATTCAATATACTTTCTTGTTGAATAAGGGAGTGATACCACTGCACTTACAACATGGACAGATAGAAGTGTTAGCATCCCTCTACTGTGGGTTTCTGCCTTTGATGCTTTGGCCACGACCCAGAATCGACTCCTCATCCACTGCAACACTAAGTCACTTTGTCTGGGCAACAAGCTAGGGGCAAGCACGTGGCCACACACCCTGCCTTCACCAACCCCGCTGGCGGGGTGCCGCTGTTCTTGCCTGACCATATACCCTCACAGCGCATGCAAAATTCGGCATTTGCTCCTCAAACCTCCTTCTTTGTCCCTGTGAGGCCCAAGGACAGTGGGAAGAGCTGTACTTCACACAGAGGTATTTCTTCTCCCCTCAGACTTCTACAATAATACGAATGTCTTAAGCAACCACAGTTAGACCCAGTGGCAGCAGATTTTCAGAGAATTAATTCAGGTGTTTTGGAGCTGAGCACTTTGTAAATCTTCTTGAAACTCCACGGATTTATTGCTAATGTCAGTTCCTGAGCATCACACCTTCCACCTCCAAAGCACAAAAATGTCTCTTTTGTTAGAGGGTTTAACTACTGCTTAGATTCATTAGCAAAGGTAATTTTGGCCTAATTAGCCTTCTAATTTCTATATTATCCCTTGTAGGAATATGCCCTCAGAAATTAGTAAAATGGTTTATAATATATGCTAATTACCATAATCTGATTTGTCTTTAATGATACATGTAATGGGGAAACTAATTGGAAGATGAAGGGTATTCTGAAGGCCCAAAATATGTAAATCGGAAAAGAACAGAATATTATCATTAATGTATGTATATGGAAGAATACTGAATATTTGTTTCCTATAGCAGGAATATCAGATTGCTTAACTTCTTTTAGAGCTCCTTATTGTAGCAAAACTGATTCATAAGTCTAATGACAACTGAGGTCTTGGCCTTACAACATCTGCCTGGCCTGGAATGGAACACCTAATACTAGGACAAAAATAGGGAAAAAATATTTGTAGACTAGAAGGCAAAGTATAAATGAAGTTGCAAATTACAATAGTGGTTTCCAAATGACATTTTCTTAGTTTCAACATTTCCTACTTGCAGGAATCACAGCACTGTATCCTGAAATTTCTTCTGTGGTTAAAAACCAGATTGGGCTGGTGGATCTTTTAGCAACTTTGCAGTGTATTTTTTCCCTTTCCAGGGATTTAATGGACAATAACAGAAAAAATAGCAATTTCCTGGGCATTTATTATTTCTGTTCTTGAAAAGTACATTTTGTATGAAGTCCTGTCAAATTCCATCCATGCTTTAAATGTAGCAGTGTAATGTGACTTTGCAAAGCACAGCGAGGGAGGGAGAAAAGAAATTATAGCTCTTCTATAAAGTTGTCAGAATGGAGTCATTTAAAAATATCTTACTACATGAAAGGACATAAATTAGCAAAAATGCAGATACTATAGCTATCCATGTTTTTTAGCATAAATATTTGAAAGGATAAGCATTTTCTGGGTTGCTTGCTTTCTGACTACAGGAGAATTCAGATGTAGATTTGGAATTTGTCTGGATGAAAACCAGGTTTTTGATTAACTGTGGCTTTTATTATGAGTTTTTGTTGGGTTGGTTTTTTTCCTATTATTAGAATAAAGTTGACGAATACCAATTCGGAATTGCACTTTGACCACTCCAGTTCAGTAAGTACCTCACTGAAGCCTTGTCCTCAGTGGCAGAGCCTACCAACAGGCTGCAATGCAAATGGGGGAAGCTGATTCACATGCTCTGTCCCTTGCAGCCCAACAGATTTGCTAGAGCTTGTCCGACAGTCCTACCTGTGCTGTCTTTACTTTGTGCCCGACCCTGGAATTGCATCTAGAATGGATTTTTCTATTAAAACCAGTTTTTCTATTAAACCCCCCCAGTTACTAACATTTGCACCAGATCTCAAACATTCCGTCTCTAGCTTGGCTGGTCCCATGGGTAAGCTACGCATCTGCGATCAAGTACGTGGAGAGCATCCACACCAGATTTTCAGGTATTTTAAGAAATTTGAGTTATCATTGAATGTGCAACTGGACAGTGCCATCTGGCAGAAGCTTTCAGAAACCAGAGAGACACCCTGGCTCTTCAGCTCTAGCCCACAAACCAGCTTCTGTAACTTCACGCAGAGGGTAAACTGCTGTCCCCAGGAAGAGGACGCTGTTACAGTCTGCTGCTATACCTGGTCACATTCTCGTCCATAGAAAAATTAGGCCAACATATCCCAGCAAAGCGTCAGTGCTTTGCTTGGGTACAAGCCATTTTCTTCCATACAAAAGTTCTCAAGGAGGCTTCATTGCATAACAAGGTGCAGGGGTTTTTTTTGAGCAAAAATACATCAGTATGTGTCAATGATGTTCAGCATTTCAAACCAGAGTGTGTTCAAATTATTAGAAAGAGACTCAAACATCCAAAATTTCTCTTTTGTACCTTCAGTCTGACATACTGCTGGACAGAGTGGTGGCCACACTGGAGTCATGAGGTGGAGAGGACACATTAAAGCAGAGCAAAGAAAAGAAACCTACCTAGATTGTTTGCAAGTACAACGTTTGATGCAAAAAATCTCACTTGCACTATGTCTTGGCATTTAAACACAAAAAAGATAATAGCTGATATTTTTATTTTTAAATAAGAACTCTCGTACCAAAGGCCTTTCTAGATCATCAGTTAGTTACATTTATACCATTTCTTTCTGTGGCTTTATGTCAGCAATGGATTTGGCCTAATGAATATCATGTACATCTTCCAATTTAGGCAATATCAAGACATCTCCTAATTTAGGCAACTTAAAATACCAACAATTATATTTTTTAATGACTTGTTTGTACGTGAGGGGAGATCCCAACCTTTCAGCAACTGGCAGCCGAGATCCCAGCACAGCTAGGACTGGGATGTTATAATGTCTGCTAATCTTCTTAAGAGAACTAACCACGCAGTGGGACATGCCTTAAAGCTGGTTCTTAATTTTTTAATATATTTTATTAAATAGGGAGTTGGGGAATCAGAGCACGTTCGTACTTCTATTACTTCCTCTGTCAATAGGACAAAACCAGGCCAGATACACAGAATAAATTAACCATGAGCCAGTTGAAATATTAATTTAAAATAATATTCTGTGTAGACATAGATCTTTCATGATGACAAAATATTCAAAAGATTTTCTAATTGTCTGTGAATTTGCAATATTTGCTGAATAATTTGAATAATTAACTTCCCCATGAGGTATTACAAATTGTTTCAACCATCCACCAGTCTTCTTGTTTGGCTGGTAACTTAAGACAGCTGGTATTGATTACTGGTATTGGAACTTTAAAGGGCAACGAATTTAAGCAAAACCAACCTGTACCTTGTATGAGTGCTCACAATAATGAAACAGTATTGTTACAATTGGGAAGCCTTCAATAGCCTCATAAATAGCTGGTAACTTTCTGAACATTTACAGTCATCATACAACATGCGCAGCACTAGCTAAGCATGAAAAGGTTTTGGGTTTTTTCCCAACATCATGTTATTTAGCATGCCCTAGTGCAAAGAGACAATCTCGGTAGGTCAGTGGGAGCCTCCACAGCCCACAGTGGGTCTTGAATCAGGTCCCCGCCGATAACCTCCTAACGCAGCAATGGATCTTGCCGGGGCGTGGGTAGACGCCCTGCCCAGCTCCAAGCTGCACAGTCAGGGGTCAGCCAACTGTGCAATCCAAACGCTATCACTGCTCATGACCTTGTTCGTTTCAAGAAAGTATATCTACTGCACATATTTAAACCTTTATATAGGAAGGGGTTTGTGCAGATGCAATCTGTCTACAAATGAAGCCACAAGCTAGAAGACAACTTTTGTACTTTTTAAAGAAGAGCCAAATGGGAAAGGCAATCACCCATCCCTTGTGGGCTTCATTTGACCTTCAGCTAACGTTTTTCTATGGATGTATAACTGGGCGAGCCCAAATGTGGCCATACACCATAAACTATGAAAACATGCATAGAAAAGATGCAGTGCAGTGAAGAATGATATGAACAAATCTGGATGACATTTAACATAAGAGTTAATGGTCATATTGTTCTTGGGTTTTATTGAAAATTACCAGGCAGGCTCTGGAAAATATGCGCTGTTGGGAATCTGTTCAGAGTTTTTATCAAAGCTTCTTTGCAATTAGTGGCAAACTATTGTTCATTCCTCTGGAATTCCTTGAAATAAGATCACCCTGATTTCAGCCTGATACTATTCATGGCCTTGCAATCTGCAGCTCTATGGGAAACGTGTTTTAATAATAAATGTAATAGCAAGTATTTGTGCGGCAAGCAGCAGTGATAAAACATTACCGCCATTCAATAGCATTTTCACTTGGGACTCGACTTGCCAACCTTAATCTTTACAGCTCCCCGTGAGGTGAGTGTGTGAGCAGTTTATCTCAGTAAATGCAGTGATAGGAGCAGCTAATCTCTCCATCCCAGGCTGGTGGGTCACACCCTGATAAGCGCAGCCCCGGTGTGGCAGGGCCCTGCAGCTTGCTAGGGCATCACGGAGGCAGGCTCACGTGGATGGAGGTGCTGTTCATATGCCACTCTTTTCTTGTTCAAGTACTTCACAGCCCTGTGAGTTAACTATTACGCCTTTTTCTGGCCAGAGTGAAGACACACACACAGGAGTTGCTTGCCTGAGGCCAGGGTGCTGGAGCTGAGCCAGGAGTTTAGGGAGCCTGTCTGCCTTGTCCTCCCACTGCCTGCAAACATCCCACTGTAAACACGGCAGCTTCTGGGCTGCTTCTCCACCGCGTCTCAGAAAGGGGAAATCTTTGACTTCCCAAGTCCGGTTTCTCCGATGTGGTCACCCGAAGTCCCACGTGAGACTGGAAGTATGGGGGATGGCTGGTGCAGCCTGGCCAGGCTACCAAGGGTGAAGGTCCTCGCTGGAGATGTGGTGGAGCCCAGCTCCGCTCCACCCTTGCTCTTTCCTTCCCACTGCTGTTGCTATCAAAGATGGCAGGTAAAGGTGTGGAGGAAGGAGAGAAGAGACACCTGGCCAGCCTTTCGTCCTAAGGGAAGGTTTCATCTGCTTGTCATCCATGGGCTGTGCCACTCTCTTCTTTCCAAGCGGACACTGCAAAGTCACTGCAGTGTGAGAGAAAATTAGAATTACATGTTCCTCTACTGCAGAGCTGCACAAAGTCTTGACGCAGCAACATCTACCTCATCTACAAGCATGGTGCTGATGGGCCATTAGGGTACACTAACAGAAAAATAGATTATTATTAGCTACATCATTGAGAAAAAGGTGGCATTAAAAGTATTACAAATAGCTGGGTTTGGTTTTTTTTTCAAAGCCATGAGGTATGAGGCAAAGGAGATTAACCATGAGGGAAATAGTTGGAGTGGTGTCACTGCTTTCATAGTTGTTCCTAACAGCATAATTGTCAGTGGCATGAACAACGGGAAAGCATTGTTAATTTAAACTGCAAAATATTTTCAAGTAATTTATGCAGCAAAAAAGCCTCTGACTTTTACAACAGCCAGAGTGAAGGCAGGCAAAGATTTTAAAGGCAGAGCTGTTACTAACAGTTCCTTTGAATGGATAGGATGCATGCTGTTTCTTTTCCTCAAATAACAAAAATCGTTACTAATTTGATTAATGACGAACCTTCGGAATTTAGAAATGCAGCATGGAAATCTTGATTAGCAATCATTGCTACCCGAAGTTAATGATTGTTAATGATTAATTAACAATTGCTCAAATGAGTTCCTGCAGCAATTGGATGAAATTACATAGGAAATTACTGTGCCATGGTACGCTAGACAAATGATTCCCCTAGTGTGTATTTATAGAAGTAAATTGCACAAAGCAAGCAGCAGAACAATTATCAAAACTAATCACTCCTGGAACTTGGGATCTTGTTTACCTTTTATCTGGGGCTGTGAAATGGACAGATAATACCCATGAAAAGCCGTATCACCAGTGGCAAGACAGCATCTGGTGATGGATGCTCACCCAGAGTGCCAGCCTTACAACAACAACATATGCTTTTCATGCTCCCTTGTAACCTTCTAGTTTTGAAGGACAGTATAAAAAATTGTGGAGATGCTGTTTTCTTCAGTGATCAGTGTCAGGGATTGTAATGATGGCTTTGTTTCTCTTTAAGGGCTTTATCCAGCAGAGAAATGCAGCTGTGTGACCGCTGGTTTCAAGAAGCACTACAGATCTATTCACATTCATCCCTGCAGGATCAGTTCTTGGTCATTTATTTTACCTCGGTGTGCTTGCAACAAACTGCTTTATATTATGTTGAAAAGAAAACGGGGCGGAGGCAAAGTAAAGAGGAAAAATGATGCAATCATCAGAAAATTATTTGAAAGAGCAATAAAATGTTAATAGTCTAATGAAAAGGAGAGATGGAAGACAAACCTACAAAACTTGTCACATGGTTGTATTTTGTTTAATAAGAGAATTTATTTTTAAGTGAATGGATGATTCACATGGAAAAATATGTTCTAAGTGTTCATCGTCTGTGGGAGAGTACTGTTCCAACATGCATAATGTGGTTTCGGAGAGAACAGTTTGGCTTTGTAATAAAGATGTGGGCTTCAGTGGTAAGAAAAGTCTACGTTACTTTAAAAATCTGTCAAGGTTCCAGAAATAAAACTTTCTTTAATGGAAAAATATAGCATCGTTATTCCCAAGCTGTTATTACGACTTGGTCTTGTCATGCAGAGAAATCCGTGGTTAGTTATCCATGCTACTGAATCATTTGATAGTCTCCTTGAAAGATACCATCCCATCCATTTTATAACATTATAGTAACACAGCTACGGTGTAATCATCTTCCCTTTCACAATATATGAGGGTCATAACACTGCAGTGGGGAAAAATGTCCACATCCTAAAAGTTTCATTGCTCCTTCTGGGCTATAAACCCCTTACCTACATCTGCTGTTGTACTTACTTTCCCTTCCCTCCTGCATTCATTTATTCAACATGGAAATCTACTGGCAAATGAGCTTCTTATTCAAGTTTCCAAAGGCAAAAGCTTGTTTCACGGATGCAAAGGGAAGCCCAGGTTCATTGCCTCATCCAAAACCAGTTCTGTCAATGATGGCATCTGAAGGGAACGCTTGGACCAGCGTTTATTCACCACAAGGTGTTCATACACAGCACGTGGGGAAGGCGTGTGTGGTCCTGGGCATATATCAACATATTAATGTGAGATAACCCTCAGTGCTTTAGGCTGAGGTGACTTGCTGAAATGGGTAGCAGAGACACAAGTAGGATCCAGCTTCTCTATAACTCAGAACCAAACCCAGAAGGGTACTGAATTGAAAATAAATGCATCAAGTCATTTTTAATAGCCTTCTCTGAGAAATATTATGAAAGGGTGGCATTTATCACTTCGGTTGCTTATTTGTTTAAAACATTGCAAATGAAGTGATTTGCTGTAGCAGAATTATAGTTATTACTTGTACAGCACAACTTGGGCCAATCTGAATTTCCATTCCTAGCTCTGCTACTATCTGGAAACAGAATTTTTCAGTATTTGCAATTAAACCTAGTTACAAGTACTTAGAGAAATGGATAGATATATTTGAAACAAATAGGTGAGCTGGAAAAAGGCAAAAAGAGAGAAGGAATCTGTTACTGAAAAACAGTCATTACCACATCCATCATTTCAGGTCTGCCAGAGCCCAGGACAAGAGAAAATAACTTGTTTAATTCATTAAGAAACAAAGCAAAGATGAAGCATCTTTTCTGCTCTTTGATCCTAACTTCCTGAGGAGTAATGTTTATAGCCAGAGCAAAGATGGAAATGTCCATACGCCTCTCATCCAATCTGAAAAATATAATAACATTTCATTTCCCCACAAAAATAAGATGCTAGAAAATCTTCAAGTAGGAGAACCATTGCCAGGTACTGTAGGACAGTGGCTATATTCCTTCAATATTACTTTCCTGTTAAAAGGTACAAAGAATGCACACTTGCAATTTGGCATGACTTCGACCCAGGCTGTAGCATATCTAGCCAAAAAGGCAACCCATTTAATGTGTATTTTTTGTAAGCAATATTCAGGAAAAAAATACGAAACTGAAAACTCCAGAGCACTAGCAGCCACACTAAAGGAGAAAAACGAACCTTTTAGCAATATTTATATTACTGACTTGTATCAGCAATCCTGATGCAGACCGAAGTAAAATCTCAGCAGCGAGCTCTAACCCATGCTGCATACGATTTGGAAAGATCAATATTTTGACACCTTTCTTTTGGCTAAACCTCAAATTAAGACCCAAATCCTATGCATTACAGAATGTTCCCGTGCACCATGGAGTGCTCCCAGTGGGATGCCATTTGCCCCTGCTCCCAGTAACTCAAAGCCCCCTTTATGGCAGATGTTTGTGAAGATCTATTTCAGATAAAAGAAACACAGGTTCCAGTTTCCTCTCGGGTATCGTTCTAGGCCTGGGGAAATTCAAGTCAGATAGAAAACTTTTCTTCTACAGACAGGAGAAATCCCAGTTCCACAAAAGGAAGCTGCACACAAGTCCCCAGACGTGGGATGGCTGCACCAGATTTGGCATGTTACTGGAGTGGCACAAACTGAGCACTGTCCCTAATGATGAAGTTCAAGGAAATGACCTTAATGGGGCCCTTTGCAAATGCCAAAGAGCTGAGTAAAACTGATGAGCCAACGATGACCATGGAAACAAGCCACTACAGCAACTCAGCCAAAAACACGCAAAGCGATGAGTTGGCCAGAACACTGAATCAAAAAGAAGCTAAGCCTTCTCGTACCTGCAAAGCTCTTCTGTGTTAAAACCCATTCTAGCTATAGAGCAAGAGACCTGCCTCCCTATCCAACTCCTCCCCCCCCTTTTGCCCTTCAAACTGTTTTTTAAAATGTATTCTTTTATAAAGCTTTACAGCTCCCTCCCTCACTATGAGACATCAAATACCAATGCTCTCATTCTGTATATACCTCACCTCGTACAGACAAACTCTCTGATGTTAACAGCCTGTTCGAGCAAATAGTAGCATGAGGACTTCAGGATCTGGCCAGGAATAGCATACGCATGTACCCTTCAAACCCTCGTCGATATGCTGCTCACCAGCCTGCCCCCATGAGTGAACTGCTGCAGTCTTTGCATGACCTCCCTTCTTCCCATCCAACGCTCCGGGTCCTGTCACTTCACCTGAATTACAAACAAACTAAATAACATCTCTGAGATTTCAGAGCCTTGACTCCAGGATCAAGGAGTTACATATGAGGATGGTGGAGTATGTCCTCCCTCTCGGGCCCCCCAAAAGGTCTGGTGGGCGGTCAGGAGCCCGTGCCTCAGGAGAACAGGGACACGGAGGTACTGCAGGTACTTGTGCCACGGCACTACCCACATCAGCTCCTTCAGCTGAGTTGTCAGGAGACCCAGACGCCCAAGCCTCAAGCAACCACTGATGAAGGACTACATAGTACAGCCCTACATTTTAAGTGACACTGAAAGCTGATCTTTAGCCATCTAAATTGTACAGACTGGACAAATGTTGGATAAAAATTTACCTTTTGCTGAAACATAATTTCATCCACAGCAGAAACTCAGAGCTCTCTCTCTTTCTCATCCCTCTAAAAACCATTTAAACTTTTGTTATCAAAGCATCTGCAGCACAGGGCACCAGTGACACCCACTTGCTGCTTGCCTGGGGGCTGGAATGGGATCCGCGTGCTGCTGGAGTTTCCAAATGAATGTTGTCAAACTGTCATGAGTATTTCCAGCATCAGGTCTCTGTGTTGAGACTCTTCAAACACCTGCTAACGCAAGCCAGAATTGTACTCAGTGAGGGTCCCCTGGGACTTAAGATAAATTTGTGCATTTGTGGTTGCTGAGTTGGGCCTTTTGCAGTGTTACTTGGTATTCAAGATGAATGAGGAGCCATGTCCTGGAAAACTGGATTCCTGGCGACGTTATCACTGATTGCTGTTTTAAAAAGTGCTTTGAGAAAATATGGAAGTACTTCAGTTCAAAAGGCTGAGGATTGCAAGATATTTTATGAGCCTCAAATACATAAATGTTCTAAGTCTGCCATCTCTGCTGAGCTGTCTAGAAAACATGCCGTGGCAGGAGAGTACAGAAAGGCAGCACAGCGTCAATTTTGTGCTATATATCCAAATGCATGATCATGTCTTCCACAGAGAATCAAAGCCTGAAATCCTCACTCAGCTCCAGGACCTGAGCTACAGTGTGGCAATACCAGCCTGTTCATCCCACCGACTCCGATGCCTGAGCAGGAACCACGAAATCAGCTCCCGAGGTCATGGCCCTGTTCTGCAAAGCTACTAAGTGGTATTTAGGGAACCTCCTTAAGATTCATTCAAGCCAATGGGACTTCAAGTATGTCTTTCAGTGTGCATTTTAGCAGGGAGCTTAATGCAACCCTAATGGAACAAAAAAGTATTCTTAGGAACCTCTTCAGTAAAAATATTGTAAGTACCAAGCCCAAATCCAGCAAACTGCTCCAGACTGTGAATCAGTGGAGCCCAGTGACCTCCTGAGCTGCACAAGAGCCTGTCCCAGCTGCGAAACAGGATGAAAACCTCAGCCGGGATCAAGCCCACAGACCTGGGACCGGAGAGGATGCTCGGACCCCCAGGGCTCGGCAGTTAGGCTGCTTGTGTAATGCACACGGGTGCCTCGGTAAGCACAGAGCAGGCTCAGCTCGCGCACTCGGTGGGTTACTACAGAGAGGAAACCAGGAGGCAAAAGGCAGCCTTCAGCCTGTCCCCTGGAGACCCTGGCTGTGGGCTGGTCTGAGATACCTCCCTTCATTTACACCCAACACATGGCTTTCGAAAATGGAGCAGGGTGCCTGCTTTTCTTTCAAACAACAGCTGGAAGAGATGGATGGGTAACAGCTGGGACCGTAACTGGTCAAAGCCCTTGCTCAGGCCTCCTAGGGCACAAATTCCCACTTTTCTGGTGAGTACCCGAAGAAACCGGCCAGCCCAGGCTGGGGCACTCCTGGTCCTGCAGAGCAAGTTCATGGAGGAGAGCGGATGGAGGAGCAGAGAGGAGCTGTGTGCTCGTACTGCCCCAAGGCCGGACACCTCTGATGATGGGGAAGCCCTGGGCTCCATGTCCACCTGGATAACTGCTAGGATGCTCTTACAGGGAGCGGTCTCTGAGTAATGAACTGAAACAGCCCTGGGCATAAGGAAAAGTAGGGTGGGTAACTCCTCACCCCAACAGCTCTCCCCCTCTCCTGCACCCGCAGCTGCCAGCCCCGGTGGCAGGCAGGGCAGCTTGGAGCCCGGTGAGGGGGACAGTCCTCCGGGACCACTGGCATCCTCTCCACCTGGAAAGAGAACTAAATCCGGGTTTCCCAGACTCTTGTCGACTGCTCTAATTGCAAGGTTATCGCACACAATAGCACCACAAGTTGCCTTCAGGGAAGCTGGCAATGGTATTTCTGCGAGAACAATCCTGTCTGTGTACTAAGCATGGCAATGGCTGTGGGGCAGGAACATTTTGCTTAGGATCCCAGCTGGCCTTGGGCATCCTCCATGCCCCAAGGTGACATCCGTGCCTGAGCTGCAGCTGGGTCTGCATAAACAGGCAGGTCCAGCAACCTTAAAATCAGGAATTGAGGAAGCTTTGCAGACAGGTATAAACATGCTTCTCCTTTAACTGTCCAAGTCCTCTACTGGATTCAATTCCAAGTTGTTTACCTATAGACTGTACACAATGAGGTAACACTTACACGTGGAAAAAAAATATGATTCAACTTCTTCAGGTGCTACAGTATAATATAAAAATCATACCTGACATCTAGTGAACATCAGCAACAGTGACAGCTGCTGGTCTTAGACAAAAGCAGGAGCGCTGACACTGCAATGTACAAGTACAATATTGTACATTATCTGCACGTGTCCCCCTCCCACCTACCCGAAATTAAGCCTTCTGGGAAGGCATCCAAGAAAGAGTACACCTAATACTCAGGCCCCTTGTCTCCTGTGACAAAATCCTGTAGAATGGAGCAGATTTAAGACCAACAGAAAACCTAAAGCAAAACAAAGAAAACCATTTTTAAGAGCTATGCTGAGTGCCAGAAGGCTAAACGAAGACTTTATCTACTCCCAAAATAACAAATTGGTCCAGTGCCATGAGTAGGCTAGCAGTTCTGGAAAGCATATCACTTAATGCCAACAATAACAGACACCTTTGGTCAAATATGACCCCTTTACAGAAATTTACCATATATGACTAATTCAGACAGACAGTAGTAAATCAAAAGTCTGTTCCTCATCTATACATGAAATTATTTATAACACAGTGAAATTCTAACATTAGAGTGGTATATTGCGCAATAATTTTCTTTCATATTTATTTATTTTTCCAACATTTCTTCCCTGAAGTATAGTTGAACTAGGGCGAAAAGAATCAAACTATAAAATACTATATAAATTCAGCTGCAAACATGCTGCTAAGACAAACTAAAAAAACACTGAAACTTGACATGATTTATTTGAAAAGGTCAGGGCAATAGATGTGAGATGACATAAACCATCTTGTCCTCCGAGTCCATGTGAAAATAATACGTTCGTATATACGTATGTATACGTGTGTGCATGTGTCTGCACGTGTGTGCATTCTGTACTGACTTGTGGGCTGCTCTCAGGCAAGGAGGAGTAAAATAAGCCAGACGAAGGCTTTGGGGTGGAGGTAGTGAAAAGACTGCCAGGCAAAGGGGAAAAGAAAGGATTAGGCAACATGGTATGTCCTGCATTTTCCATACGGTGAGAGCAGGAGGAGCGGAGAGGCAATGAAAGCAAAATGAATATCAGGAAGTGTTTGTATAAGCAAGTGCGTAACCCCTAGAAACTACTTCCACACACATTACTGAGGTGGTTAGTGTAGAAAATAGCAGGAAAGGAATACATTTACACAGATTTGAATATCATATGAAGTTACAGGAGCTAAAATAAACAACTCCAAGGACTTCTTCATTCGAGAAGGACTTTGTTTGGCTGTACAAGTCTGGAGCAACAAGAGCAGTGCCCTGATGGCAGCCAAGCTGTCAACGGTCTCCACTTGCAACCCATCGTTTCCCCAATTATAAAAGCTCATTTCAAACAACAAGGCCCTAATGGTGTGCTGAGCCCCGACAGACATCCACACACAAGTGCAGGGCCTCCACACTCCACAGAGGGTTGTGGCAAAAGCCTCACTGAGCCGGCATAGAGCTTGCTTGAGCACATACAATCCCGCTCCTGAGCTACTAGCACAAGGAACGAAACGTGGGCGAACAGGCTGGAAAATGTCTGGCCGAGTGCCCCGCCAGCCTTGCACTTCTTGCCCAGCTGTGAACCGGTGGGCTGGAAACAAGGAAAGAAACTGGTAGAAACCTCCGACACCTCCAAGCTTCTGAGGTGTCCAGGTGCCCTGCAGTTAATGGGATTTGGTGTCTAATCTGTGTGACCGAAAACTGATTTGGTGTCCAATCAGCCTGTTTGTCATCTCTCCAAACAAGAGCTGTACTCCTGAAGCACACCAGCACTTTGAGAGCATTTTTCTGAAATACTAAATGAGTAAGAGCAACCCGAGTGTGGGGAGAGAGGAGGCAATTTGTGCAGGAGAGGTCTTCTGCGGTGTGCCCTGAATTTGCAAGTCCTCCCTGAGTGCAAAACAGCCACAGGCTGATGGAAACTACCAGTGTTCATTATCCTGAATGTATAGCGATCAGCAGCCATGACACCCAATGGTTAAATCTTCATCTTTCAGCTGATTTCTCTACTGGGCTTGGCACGAGACTCCAAATGTACCGCAGGCAATGGAATCGCCCCATTCCCTTCTCTAATTTCTAGAGAAGACCATAGAAAGTACCATCAAACAGTAACAATTATACTAACCTGGAAAGCAGTTTTATTTTACCTTATGTCTTTTGCAATAAAAAAAAATTTCGTCTTCTGTTTTGCATAAAATGACTGCTTTTTAGAAGAGCTAATTACTTTTGCTTTCTGTTAACCTTTTTACTGGGAACATAACACTGAATTGAAAACAGTATCTGGTTGCATGACAACAATTAGGCGTAAATAAATCAAAACAAATTTTAGTTGTGAATTTCAGGCCCGTGTAATTATTCTTAGGACATTAGGACAAGCTGGAAACAAAACTCTTTTATTTCTAACGTAAAGCAAACACAAAGATTAAATTTTGGAATGCAAAATGAATATGAAGTCTTTTTAATGCTGCAATACCTGATGAAATTTTTCAGTGCTTGGTGCACTTTTGCTCCATTGCTCTTTCAGTGCGGTTCGGCCTCAGCCGTGCTGAGAATTTGCTGCTGGAAATACTGCTGTGGCTCACTGCAGGAACAAGGCTGAAACCACGTATGGTGAAGGAGAGACAGACAGAAGGCTGCTTGCTAAATGACCAGCACCATAAAAGTAACGCCTAGCATTTCGTCTTTGGACTAGTATGTTGACCTTTAATTAGTAAGAGGATTATAGTTGCAGCCAGCTGTGATTGCGATATGGCACCAAGCAGTTAAAACTCATTGCCCCCACTCAGCTAGCCCACTGTTGGGTGCTGTTACCCTCGTTTTACTGGTGGGGGAAGAGAGGGCCTCTTTTAGCTATCATTAGTGGGTTCTCGATTTGGCCTCAGCCTTGGCTAGACGAGGGGCTCGCCTACTCTTAGGAGGGTTTTGCAACACCATCAGAGCCCCAGCAGCACAACAGCCGGTGGCCACAGCTGCTCTAGCACAACGTACGCCAGCGCCCGAGAGAGGGAAACTACGAAAGACCCTTCTGCTGTTCCTCCCACTCCAAACCACGTCACCGAGGCTGTTACGTGCACACAAAGCACAGTGTTAAACTGCAGGGTGCAACACGCTAATTGATGGTTTTTTAATTGAGAGTGGAAAGTTTTAGGTGGTTTATATTGAACCGATGGTGTGTACTTGCACAGAGCTCAAATGTGCAGAACAAATAATAGAGAGTAAATAACAAAGTGTGTAAACAAGGATCAAAAATGACCCAGACATCACTATGGCAATGCGTATACTTACATATACATATATACATACAGATATATATGGCTATATAAATTCCTGACTTGAATTTCAGTCTCTGAAAAAAAAGTACAAATTATTTTGAGTTAGGGGAATAAGCCTTTTGGTGGTAAGGAAAAATCACCGTTAACTCCTAGAACTTCAATTAATGTATTGTTTATTAAAGCTTTTGAACATCAGGACTGCTATGGGAAAAAAATCTTAGGACAAAAAAAAAATCAAAGATAAATCTTACTGTACAAGCAGTACCATGACTTGCAAGGAATACAGAAAATACACATATTTCTGCATCTAGCAGCCAGTTTGCAGTTAATAAACTTCTGAATTTTAAAATATTTTTTTTCAACCTAATACCAAAACCTCTCTCATGCTGATGACAGTCTCCCTCCCTTGTTCAGTCTTCGTGTCTCAAACGGCATTAAATGTTGGTTATTTGTCCTCATCCAGAGACCTTTCGCACTGGGACTTTGCATATTATCTTCCTACTTATCTCAGTTCCAGTTTCCCTTATTATCACTCATACTTCTCCCTCATTTACACATTTATACGTTTACCCTTTTTGCTCTCTTTGCTTACTTTTCTCACTCTGGACTTCACACTTTCTCTTCTGCCTGTCACATCTCCCCATTTATGCCTACAAAACACCGTCCAGAACCATTTTTTTTTTAAATCCTTGTTTAATCCCTACCTTTTAGACAACAAATCTCAACCATCTCCCCTTCAACCTCTGTTCATATGTCTTCTCCTATTCTAACTTTTGGAATAAGCAAGCTGTCTTTCTGACCTCCATACATGTTATCTCTTTTCATGATGAACTGTTATCTTTTAATTATGGAAGAACGTACATCCCAAGGAAGACCAGAAAAAACCCTCTGGTAGACTATGGCAAATTGCTCAGTTTAAAGTCGGTGCAGATAGCTATCGACTCATCTGTTCTAGAAAAGGAAACAGAGTTTACTGTTGCCCAACATCTAGAAAGATAAACTGACTTCGAACACAAAGCGGAATCAATAAGAAGCACAACAGCCTCGTTTCATTGCCTTGCTCAATGAAGTGTAAAAAACAAACTGACAGCACAACAAAGAGAAAAGAGTAATTGATTTTTAAATGTATTCCAAAGGTGACATTTGTAATCCAATTAAGGAAAATATTGTAACTTCTTTGGGCTTTTTCCTGACCATGGAATTTCACTTCTGTTAAAGCTAGATCTTCCTTTCCGAGTGATAAAATATCTGCAGGAATCCTTTGAGCTCTTGCATTGGTTTTTTCACACCTTTATTTCTCCACAAAAGAGATCTGCATTTTACAGGCGCTCCTCTATCTTAGCAGGACGGTGTGTGCGCTGTTACGGGGTGTGCATTACGTGACCACGGCCACCATAATTTGAATGCAGCATTAAAGACAATTAATAAGCCAAGCGCTGAAAGCTGACCATCAGCACCATACAGAAGAGGCTCTGACACCTGTGGCTTCCTAGCGCTTCTGTATTTGTGCCAAGAAAAAGGGTTCATTGCCAAGACTGTGTGATGTGCAATAGCTAGCCAACGTGATCTTCTTAAGCGCAGCTTGTTTTCACTTGCGGTGTGTTGAAGGAGGTCATAAATTGTTATCCAAAGAAACCACAGAACAGCAGAGTGCCTTACAATGATTTATTGCTGATGATGTAGTTATACAATCAGCCAAAGCCAGCATTGCCACTATAAATGATTTTTGCAGTTAGTTTTAACTGGGAACCGTTGTGCACCCTGATTAATGTTATGGCCAACGAGAGGGACGGAGCACGGACAGAGATGGGAGTAGGAAAGCGCGGTTGGGCCAAGGGATCAGGGCAGCACGAGTGCCAGTGCTGGCTGATGTCTGTCTCTGCTGATGACGGAAGGCAGCATCCCAGCTGAGCAGTTTCTGCTTGGCATCTCACATCAGGTGTTCACTGTGCATTAAGATGGCCCTTATGTTAATACAATCACAGAGACATCTCCAAGCACTCGGTCTTGACATCCTCTCCTTGCCGAAATAATCCGCATTTCCATGGTACAGTTATTTAGTGATAGAGATAATTAAAATATTCCAACAAGTGATGATAACTGTCTTAATTAATAATCAGCATCAGCTGATTTAATTCATGAGGCATTCTTTCCTCCTCAGACAGCACTGAGGTGAGCAGTTCAGCTTCAGTTCTACCTAAAACACATAGGAAAATGCAGATGTGAGGTGTTACTGTCATATCACGCAGCTGCTGCCATGAATCCTGCACACCAGGAATGTGTCAGAGGCAGGAACAGGTCCATCCAGAGCTAATGGAAATAGCCTCCCTTGCTTTGGTGGGCAGAGCCTGCTGCAGACGTTTAGTTTCCAGGCAAAAGAAACCGAGGTGGGCTGTAGCTTAGGGCCGGCTCTTGTTGCTGGTGCCATATCCAGTCTTAGAAGCACCAGTAAGGTGGTGCCCAGTGCCACCTATTCCCCGTCAATGGGCTGTTAATGAAGCATAATCCTGTTCATGGAGAGTGTTGCCTTTCTCCCTCCAGGAGACTGAACATCAGATGAGGTATACCTATCCTTTCCTTTTCTACTGCTGGGAAAAAGAGACTTCATGGCACGCTCATACACTCTGCAGTGACACGTGTTTGTCATTGGCATTACAGTCAGTTGCAAAGTAGGAGTTTAATGCTCATTTTTTGTTCAGATGAGAGCAGGAACAATATGCAATCCCACCGAGCCCCTCTGCAGACAGTCAGGGCAATTAAAACACTACTGTTTGCGAGAAGGCATGCTAGAAACTACAGCCCAACCACACTCTCAATAGCTGATTCTCCTTGAGGCTGGGTAGGTTTCCTGCCAAAACTTCCACTCCCTCTCCCTAGATCTGACGATCTTAGCCTGGGAAAGGTGAGGCATCATTGCATCTCAGCACGTTGTGCTGCCAGGGGGAGGGACACCAAAGACACGTTTTGTAGCAATAGTTTCCAGCAGGCATCGGCACGTTGCTGGGTTTACTGCTGACCACCCTCTAGCTGTTTCTGCGGAGTCCAAAATGTTTTTCCTTTGATGTAAGGATGCAGGAAGCTTCATGCAACGGCAACACGATGCAACTTGGAAACCATCCACCCTCTTCTTTCTCACAACAGCTAGCAGGGAGCCCTGGCCCAAGACTGCCAGTGGCTCTGCCGAAGGTTGCTCGCAGGTGATGTAATGGAGGCTGAAGCAGTGCTCCTTGGCAGGCAGGCAGGGAACAGCATGACCACCATCCCGCCCTGGCATGGCTCACCTTTGAGCTTCCTCTTCTTACCAGGACAAGAAGCTACACGCAGTGGTGCTGGGGTGGTGGAGAAGGGTTTAGGGTCCTAGCCATTACTGGGAAAGGGGCCAATGGGGAAAAAAAAAATCACATGGGCTCTTTTTTCAGCCCAACGACTGCTTTTTCACATTTTGGATTTAGTGAGGCTGCCATCTGCTATTTGGGTAACATGTTCCCAGCAACTCCCTTAGCAGCCTGATGGAGCTGGGAAGCTTTCTGAAAGCAGCAGTCAGACCGTTTCACCTTGCTATCCCCTCTGTGCCTGCTATCTAATATTAAACACATTTCCCTGCCCTCCTCAAAAATCAGTAACAGTATTATTGGAACAAGCTGTGCGGGTCCTCAAATTTTGTCCTGCACTAATGAAATCCTGTCAGTCAGTGACAGAGCTTGTACATGGCTGAGATTAGCGAAGCTCTGCCTGCAGATTTTTCCATGGCATGATGTGAGGGATAATCTGGCCTTGTAAGTGTACGGTGAATAAATTGAGCTTTATTAAAGAAATCAATACTTTCAACCTAAATTACGGCTCCTGCCAGGGAGGTGACATCATTACTAGTCCAGGTATTAGTATTCTGCTGAGCTGGCACCTGAAACAGAGCTCATGGTTTGCTAGGCTTTTCAGAAACCTCCGTTCAAAACCTCAGAACTTGAATATGCTTCAATGTTTTCCTGGGTTTTTACAGTGCCGTCGCTTGATAACATCAGCACCAGCAGCCTACATTGTGCTTTACCTCGCTAAATGTATTTAGGATTAGATGCAAACCATGTGTTTCTTTCATCTTTATGGGGTTTAGATAAACCTCACATCAGGCTGAAGTGTCGTGTGCAAGACCCTGGGAATGAATGGGAGCTCTCTGCAGGAGTCCAGATCGCTCTCCCTGGGGGACCAGGAACACACTGGGTCCAGAAAGCTTTGCTTTGGGGTCCGGCACCCCTCTGCCGGATGACTGAACCAGCGAGGGTGGGAAAATGGCTCTGCGCTATTCCCAGGCAGGACCTTTCCAGCCCTAACCTCTGGAGAAGGGGAACTACGTCAGCAGTGAGGATCGATCGCTCAGCATCCCAAATAGCGAGCGGTGCCCACCTCCCCCATCCGCCCAGACCCTGAGCACTGGGTCACGACCGTCCCCAGGGATGAAGGCTGGACCGTGGCAAAGCGCGGCACTCCCCTTGCACATCTGCACAACCGTGCTGCCCTGCTCAGAAGTAATCTGAGTGACTTACTGACCTCTTATCCCTACAAATCATATTGGGATATACGGTAGAGCTAACCTAAGCAATGACTTATCCAGGCGATGCTCAATCTCCCTCTGCAGCCCTTTTTGTGAATAATATTAGATGCTTTAGCACTTTTGGTGGGACCTCAGTGTGGGAAACATCTGGGATGCTGCAAAAGCCTACTACCTTTGAGGACCTGTGTTGAAGCACACGTATCTATCTCCCTTGGCCATGACTCGGAACAAAGCAAATTCTTTAAATTAAAAGTTTAAGTTTTCTTCATTTCTTAGTTTAAAAATCTTGATAGCAGAGAACTCTTCAGTATCAGTCCCTATATCTTAGCAATCAGATATCATGAGGTATAGCATTAAAAAATGAATGCTCTATAAAAAGGAAGATCTGCATAGCTTTCGAACAGGGTCACAAATGTGACTATTGTTTTCTGTATTGAGAAGCATCACTGATACAAAGATGTAGGTTAACAAAGACGAAAATACTTACAGGTTTCATAAAATTATGCTAGCTTAGATCATGTTGTTTATTGGACATCCAAATAGCTATTTCTTATAATTGCTAGGCAAATGAGGATTTTGTAATTAATTTTATCCTAGAATTAAAATTTCCCAGAAGCAAAATAATTTATAAATATGACCAATGTTAAAGAAATCAATGAACCTGGAAAGCACAGTCTTCTCATACCGAATGTCTCCGAGATCTGTACTTTGGATTTAAAGAGCTGATTCAAAAAAACCCACAGCTCTGGTAAACTCTAGAATTGTCTGCTGCATTTTCATTAGTTTGGGCAAACTTCATTGGTTTATCATTGTTATATTTATGGTGCAATAAATGCATAGCACTATTGAGATGCATGAATATTTAGATTAGGAAATGGGCTAAACACATACGCTCTTCTAGGATAGGGCAAACCTGGGTAACTCTGGGCATGAATTAATTTTTCACTAGCTGATATTGCATAGAGCGCCCTTGAAAATTCCCTTTACTAGGGGCAAGTTTGGGGGCTGGCTGGTGAGAAATTAGCCAAGGCACTACGGGAACCACTGTGAGGTGGCTGACCTTGAAGGCTCGTTAATGATAAGCTCTAATGCTAGCTTTAAAACAATCTTTCGTAATAGGAAAATTAGCTAAATTATGCTCTGTCAAGACCATAATTAAGGGAGCTTTATCAGTAGTAGCAGTATTGGGATAAACCTAGGCCTGACAAAAACGATGTCAGAATATGACTAAACCCCCTGCAAAGTAAAATATCTGGACTATCTAGAATAAACTTTCATAAAATAATAGCAAGGATTACCAGCAGAGCAAGCAGATTGACTCTGCCGTAAGCAGACATGTGGGACCATGCTTACAAGATCAAACGAGGATAAGATAATCCCAGGTGAGTGGAAGGTATTTAGTGGATGAAAAAGGCCTGAGGACACTGATGTGCGACAAGTCTTTTCAGAAGTAACTAGGCCAGACAAGCTGATGATTTACGCAGCTCCCCGAAACATGGAAAACACCTTTTGCATAAAATTATGGCATAGCAAACACCTTGAGAATTTTGTTCTGAGGCGATAAACATGCTTTGGGTCAATTTTACAAGTGAAGGGAGAACTGGTTTTGTGTACAGCCTGTGGGCTTTCCCAAGGCCATGGAAGCAGAAGAAAACAGAGACGCACCTCCCCGCTCACAGAGCTGTCGAATCAGCAGGGGAAATGAACGGGAGCTGTTAATACACTTGTATGCTGTTTCTCAGAAATACGCTGTCCTAATTACAAGCTGCAGAGCTCAAAACGGCAGCAGCCAGAGAAAAAGCTGGTGGGCTGCAGGAGCCCCACTGCCCGCCGGGACCTGGTGTGGTGGTTAGGTAGGAGCTCCTCCCCAGGCCAGCGAGAAGAGGCAAATTCTGGGATTTTGGGCAAGTGAGTCAGAAAGAGGAATTTATGGCAGGTGTTAGCCAGGAACGCGGGGAAGGACGGGGTCATGTCAGAAGGATGGCGAGGAGGGCGATGGGGGCAACGGGGCTGCTCAAGCAATGAGAGGGACGCGCAGCGTAAGAGGGTGAAGGAGCGCAGGACATCGAGGAGGAATGCGGCAGGGCCAGATGCAGGCTTTATCTTTAAAAAATTCTGAACTATGCCCTCAGGGAAGACAGAGACAGAGAAGAAGAGATCTGCTGATTAGATAGAATATCTATGTTTATATCCATATATAAAATAAGTATGTATTTATAGATAATAAATATGGTATGCAGATATATATATATATGCAAAATGTAAGTATATTTATAAAATGTATTGATAGAAATAGTCATTATCAACAGAAATAAAGTATGTGGTAAAAGTTTTCATTCTTGTTTTTGTTTTCCTTCATTACAAAGTTTTATTCCCGAGTGTCATAGTAACATATTCCTTAATATTGTTCCTATAGTAATGGACTTACTGACATATTTATGTCTGTCCCTCATAGTTACTGTGCTTCTGACAGACTGACTAAATATTAGACATGAGAAAATTCATTCTTGAATGCCAGACTCCCTTCTAGATCACTTAGCAGTTCCTCACCGCTGAAGAGTGTTTTATTTCGCACCAGCGTGGCCCCTTAGCCACAGTGGGAATTTCCTTTCTTTGAGTACGGTCAGACCTCGCTAGAACTGCAATGCTACTCTCTTCTCTTGGGGATCTCTGCTGTTTATTTTTTATAGCCCGTAGGAAATGTTATCAAAAGGGAAAATCTAATAGCTTTGGAGGCTAACCGAGGAGACATGGTAAATAACTCAGGATCATCATACGTAGTTCCAGCGGGGCTGGGAGCGGGACAGGTTGGACAAGAGAGCACAAGCATTTCACGCAATAGATGGAGTCAGCCTTCTCTGACTCATACACCTCTTATTTGTCTGACTTGGAGAGATCCTCTCCCTTCATGTAACCTCCAGGTCATGAAACAACAGTTGCTAATACTTCTGCTTCTCTTTGTGCTCCCTTCCCTCAAAACCTAGACTGGAATTTTTGCTATGACGTTTGAGGTGAGACTCTTGGTTTGCTCACAGCAAACGCCACCTTGTTGCACAGGAACCGATGCTGGCTTTGCTTATGGAGCAGGGCTCTGAGACGTGCCTAAACCACGCACAGTCTGGTCATTCACAATTCATTGCAAATGAAAAAAGAAAATCATATATGGGAAGGAAAGAATCTCAGCGAGTTGTGGCTGCCAGCGTGCAGGCTGCAGCGCACTGGAAGCACATTTTAAGGGGAGAGGACAGCTAACCTTTCTCATTCGCACGCCTGACGTGGAGGCCATTTTTAATCTGGCGGTACAGGCCATTTGGCCCCACGTAGCGGCTGCTGGACAACGCGGGTTGCATGCCACCCAGCTGCTTGTGCGAACAGTCCCGTCAGACCTGCTTCACGGCTGACCTGCAGACAGCCGTTTCGCTGTAGGGTGCTCGCGCTGGAGGTTTTGTAAGGAGCTGCCTCCACCCAGCTGGCTGGGCTTCGCTGCTGGGCTGGAACGGAGCAACCTGGCACTTGTGCGGGTAACGAGTAGCTGATTTGGTGTTGGATTAATAAAGAGGTGGAGATGATTGATAAACCTGCAGCTCCCTCTAAGCACAGGGAGCTCCGTGCGTAAGCCTGCACCCAACCAGCCAGTGCACGACGGCCCTGCGGGCCTGGGAGAAAGGGCCGCTTTGAAAAAGCGGCTCCAACGCCGAGCTGTTTTCTACAGCATGAACTGGCTGCTGTGGACAGGCCTAATTGCTGCGAAAACTATTCAAGTCCTTCCTAATTAACGCATGCTGGAGGAGCGGGCCGGCGGGGAGCCAGGGCGCCGGTTCCTCCCCCGGGGCGCCCGCAGCCGACCCCGGCCCCGGCAGCAGCTCCCACCCCGGCCCGCCTCTCAGGACCGCGTTGCGGAGCCCTGCACACCCTCCCCCGCCCGCCCGGTGAGACACCGTCCCGGTGCCTGCGTGGACCTCGTGTGGACGGTGAAGAAGTTCAGAATTTAATCCTAAAAATGAGTAAAACCACGGGTTGGGGCCCTGTCCGAGGCGGCGGCGGGGACACCTCCTGCTGCCTCCCCGCCTCCCGGGGCGGCCACAGCAGGGTCGCACCCTTCGCTCCCTCGCCCCTTCCTCTCGCACTTGGCTGCCTCAGCGACGGTCGCGGTGCTTCACGGGCGGGGGCTCCGGGCAGGCGGCGGGGCGGCGGCCCGGCTCCAGCGGGGACGGGGTCAGGCCCCGCCGGTGGGGTGAGAGCCCGGCTGCCCGCCAGGGCCGGGGCTGCGCGGCGGGAGCGGGGCCGGCGGCGCTGGGCCGGGCCCGCCATGGCTCCGCCCCGGCTCTTTAAGTCGCTGCGGGGCCGCGCCGGGCTGAGACGCGACGAGACGAGACGAAGTCGAGGTGAGGGCCGGGCCGGGCCGGGCCGGGCCGCGGGCGGGCGCGCAGGTGCGGAGCGGGCCGGGCCGGGCCGGCTCGGCGGGAAGGGGCTGCAGGGCGGTGCGGTGGCGGCGGCCCCGGTCTTGAGGTAGGAGGAGGGCGGGGGTGCCGGGGGTGCCCCGTCGCCACCGCCCCGGCCGCCTGTGCGGGGCCGGGTGCTCGGCCCCTCGGCCGGAGCGAAGCGCCGGGCTGCGGGCGAGCGGCAGCAGCGCGGTCCGGCTTCGGCGGGAGGAGCGGGCGGAGCCGCGGTTCCCCCGGTGCTGCTGCGCTTGCCGCATCGAGCGGAGCGGCAACGGAGTTGGCTTCCCCGGCGGGCGGCTGAGCAAGCAGTCCGGGATGACTGGGCAGCCTGGAAGCCCTCCGTGTCTGTCTTGGGGCTGCCTTGGGTTTCTTGCATTTAAACCTGCTGTGAACAAGTGGGTTGGAAAGGGCTTTGCGGTTGCCGTGGCTCGTCACCGGCGTTTCGGAGAACGCTGGCCGAATGCCGTGCTCTCCTCTTGACTGGGTGCAGGCTGAGCAGAAGTTAGGATTTTCTTTTTAGAGGACAGTAGCTGCCAACAAACCTGCAATCCAAACTCAGAGTTGCTGGTACTGGTAGTGAGATCATCTGGATGTTTAATTACTGCTCTTGAGCTCCCTGAAGGCCTGCCCGAACTAGCCAAAAAGTCCTGAGGGAGCAGGGAAGGCTCAACGCAGGACTGGAGCCTGACTCTGCTGCTGCCTGCGGAGCTCTCGGAGGAGACCCGGGCAGCGCGGAGCTGCGGGGTGGTGCGAGAGGGCGGCTGGTGGGCAGGAGCGCGGGCTTGGACGCTGCCCTGCGCACAGAGCTTCTTCAGGCCATCAGCCCTTTTCCCCGTCAGTGCCTTCTGGGCACCTCGGGGTAGCCCTTGCTGTTGGGTAATTGAAGAAATACTGCTATTCTTCCCGCGTAAGCTGTCATGGGAACACGATGGGGAGGATAAATGGAAACATCTTCTGTGGAAGAGACCAAGGTCACCTTGAAGTGCTGACTTCAGTCTCTTTTTGCTTTTCATTTCATGAATTCCCAGAGCCTTTATCAGAAGAGTTGAGTCAGCTAATGGTTGCAGATCGTCTAATACTTCGTCTCCCTTGGGAAGAAGGGGTGGAGCTGCACCCCATGTTGCCCAATGTTACATGGGAAATCTGGGGCAAAGCTGGAAACCTGATCCAGGTCCTCAGCTCTAGTGTGTGTGGAAACTAAATAATTGTTTGCTAACAAAATGATTAAAATAATTTAGACTTGTGTAGATGCACAAAAGAACGTGAGTGTGGGGATGGTGAGAGGAAAAGGCAGAAGTAGTTCTTGTACCAAATACCGTTTATGTTTTGGAAAGCATACAAAGTGGAAAAGAATCTCTTCTCCTTTTTTTTTTTTTTCCTCTTTTTCCTAGTCCACGCATTCCTTTTCCAAAGCTTTGTGCAGCCTATATTCCCTTTAACTAAGGACGCTCTTTGCCATGATTGATGTCAGCTGCTGTGCGGTAGCACAGCCAAGCACTTGAATAAAAGAAATGGAATCTTAATTTTTAGACTCTACAGTTGTGCCAAGAATGACAAAAGCAAAGTGGGAAATGTCATAAAACTAATTTTATGAGCTCGGTCAGGGTATTAGTGCTAAACCATGGAGCAGTAATGGTGCTAATCCCATGGAAGTACTAAACAAAGGGATATCTCAGTAATTAGTGTCAGTGTGCAAATGGCACTGCTCAGCCACTCCGAAGAAGTTTCCTAAGCCTTTGCTTAGGAATGTACCTAAGATGCCCCAATTTAGGTTAATAAACTAATCTTATTTTCCCACATGCCGTGAATGGCTGTCTGCTTGTCTTGGACAAAGGTCTTGTAGCAGCTACTTGGCAGCATGTCCTGCTTGGGAACCATGCACCCTTCCCTGCATCCCTAAAACTGCTGAACTACGGGTCAGGCTGTTGGGCGGGAGGCTTGGTTTAGCAGCACTAGCAAGACAGGTAGCTTAATTCAGGCTTAGCCAAAACTGCTGCTCTGAGATGTGACTTGCGAGTCTGCTCTACCTTGCCTGGGGAGCGCGAGGCAGCAGCCAGGCACCCACGAGACCCCTCGCTCTGCACCGAGGCCTCTCCTCCACGTCGGTGAGAGCCCCTTAGAGAAAGGGGATCTTGAAGCAAAGCGTTCTTCTCTGGCTCCCTGTGTCATGGCTGGGCTTCCAGGTCCTCTTTGTTGGCCAAGGGGACAACTGGAGATGGGTAGTCCTCTGCTTCTGGCTCAGAGGGATGAGCGGCAAAGCTGACTGAAGGCAGCAGTTTGTGGGCGTTGTGTGGGGATGCTGTCGTGTGTCTCTTCTCCCTGTCTGGCCGACATAGGAGAGCTTCTAAGGGTAACTGAAGGTCAGTTGTGCTGAGAGAAGTCAGAAGCTCCCAACAAATTCCCTTCTTCCTTCCCTCCCTGATAGCTGACCCGTACCGTAGCGCTGCTTTGGGGAGCCTGCTGGGAGAGAATGGTGCTGCTGGTGGGGCAGGGTGGCAGGAGGTGCCCTCTGGGCTTCCAGTGGGCAAACCCGTGGTCCTCGCCCAGAAGCCCTGTCTGAAACAAGGGTCAGTAAGGAGCAGGGGGGGTGATGAGGCCTGAGCAGCTCCGCTGGGTTATATTCACTGAATCGATAGGCTGAGGGGAGACCTTATGGCTCTCTACAACTACCTGAAAGGAGGTTGTAGCAAGGTGGGGGTCGGTCTCTTCTCCCTAGTAACAAGCAATAGGACGAGAGGAAATGGCCTCAAGCTGCGCCAGGGGAGGTTTAGGTTGGATATTAGGAAAAACTTCTTCACCGAAAGGGTGGTCAAACATTGGAACAGGCTGCCCAGGGAAGTGGTTGAGTCTCCATCCCTGGCGGTATTTAAAGAACGGATAGATGTGGTGCTTGAGGACATGGTATAGATGGACTTGGCAGTGTTAGGTTAACGGTTGGACTTGATGATCTTAAGGGTCTTTTCCAACCATGACGATTCTATGATTCTGTGATTCTATGATAACCCTCTCTCTGGCTGCTGTTGGCCTCCGTGCTTACAAGAAGTGGTCCTCTGACGGTGAGCTGCAGGGGAGCAAACCGGCATTCACCAACGGTGGCAAGTCAAGGGCAGTTCAGTGACGACTGGGAGATGAGCCTTCAGCAAACACCGCTGTGTTAGCTCGTGGTGGTGGCAGGAGGAGGAAAGCCCCAGAAAAGCCGAAGGTGGCAGGCGGTGCTCTGCTTTGGTGCTTTACCCCAGGACGGGTAACGGCAGGAGCAGGAGGAGCTCCCAGTTGAGCTGGGTGGTGATGGCACGAGTGTGGGGGAGCTGGGGAGGGGGCAGCTCAGCTTGAGATGGGACAGTTGCTGCTTCTGGCTTAATGTAGGAGATTGTTCCCAAGGCTGTAGTTTGACATGATGGGTGATGGTGCCTGTCCCTCCCCGCTAGCCTTCTGAGTGTCCATTGCAAGTAATGCATGAGAGGGAGTTTTACTTTATTTTAAAGCAGCTGTGGCTCCTTGAGCAGTTGGGTTTGGTTCATATACCTGTCTAGTAAAGGTGCAGTTCATGTAATAGCAGTGGAGTCCCTGGGAAATAATCCCCCTTAAACTTATTTGAAGTGCAGGCGTGATCTCAAAGGAGTTCAGAACATCCCTACAGCCCTAATAAGTGGTTCTCCGGTGAGGTGAACTTTGGCTTGTACTGCATCCCAAATGATAGGCCCTGCAGTAAAACAAAATGCCGTTGTTGGCACAATTGGTTTGCTTCCATCAGACGAGAGGCCCAGCGTTAATGAAGCGTAGAAACTGAAATTATATCCATCTGAAGGGGGGGGGGGGTGTTCGCTCAAGGTACAGTAAAGCCCTTGTGCATGAAACTGTAATTTGTGCATATCCAATTTACGTAACTTTCAAAACCCGGGGCAGGGACAGGAGGACACGTCTTGTGAAGACTGTGTCTCTGTTTTTCATGTTGTTCAGCAGCAGCTGCCTCTGTTCCCCTCGCCAGTCCATCTGCTTTTACAAATAGCCGTAGAGAGCCCGCCTAAGCCTTTAAGTCTGGTCTGGGATCTGAAGGGCTGAGAAGTTGATCTGATCACAAAAACTTTTCACGCGGTGGAAGGTCATGTTTTTAAACAGTTGGTGACGTCGCAGGCTTATGCTCTGATAGACAAACTTCGCAGACCTGGTTTAAAAGAGCCTGTAACCCCAACTGTGCTTGAGCCGGGGTGGTGGAGGATGCCATGGTTAACAAACCTCTCCCTTTCTCCCCTCCCGCCTGGCTGGGCGTGCAGAGCCACCATGCCGAACTGGGGAGGCGGCAACAAATGCGGCGCCTGTGGACGCACCGTCTACCATGCCGAGGAGGTGCAGTGCGACGGGAGGAGCTTCCACCGGTGCTGCTTCCTCTGCAGTAAGTACTCCCCTCCCGCTCCCCTGCAAAACCTCTCCTGGTGTAGCTGGGGGGTCACAACAGCAAGGTGCTGGTCCACGGGAGATGTCCCAGGCTCAGCTGGCACCCGTGACGCACAGGGGACAGCGGCAACCAGAGATGGCTTTGTCCATCACGCGTTGGGCTTGACTCCTGCTTCTCCACGTGCTTCCTGGGCCTGGCGGTGCCGAAGGGAGAGCTTGTCTCCTGGAGAGATACTATGCTACCTGTCCAGCGTGGGAGGGGTGGGATGCGCCTCCCAAAGCAGAGCACGTCATGCTTTTTTCCTCCGTTTGCCCCCCTCCCAGCCTTCTCCTCAGGAGTCTAAGGGATCTTTAGGATGGAAGTCTGGCTTAAGTGTTGCTCATGCAGAGGAGAAAGCCCAGTGGCAGAGCTCCATTGGCACGGATCTGAGCTCAGCTGGACTTCTCCCGGTGGTCCCGGGACTGGCAGCAGCTGAAGAAACGGTTATCAAACCTCTGCCCTGAAGTCCTGCGCAGACCGGGACACCAGCATGCCTGAGCACAGCCGAGCTGTCAGTGCTTTAGCACAGTCAAAAGCCTAGACTTTCTTGGCACGGGGGCCTGTGGTTTATTTCAGATGAAAGGAGTCCAAAGCATTATTTTCCAGTCCAACCAACAAGCCCAGCGAGGCATTGAAAATCGCTTTCTCTGCTGAAAAGACCTCTGCTTAGATGAAGGGAACAAAGGGTCGCTGTGAATCGGAGGCTCCTACTTTGCAAACAGACAGCCTGTCTGTCTGAATCAGAGAATTTTACCTTATTACAAACACAAGGTACTGTTTTGTCCCTCTTGCTGGTGTTTAATACGGGAAGAGCTAGGGTTTAGCCCTCTACATATAAGCCACAGTTACAACTGTCCCTCTCAAACTAGTTTGCTGTTGGTCTGCAGCATAACGTCAGCGTGCGGTGCTGGCATGTGAGCCTCTGCGCACCTACGCTCCTTTCCCTTAGCTCTACAGCAATCACAAAAAAGAGATTAGATGTCTCGGCTGCCTCATTTTCAGCCTTTTATGGGAGTTTCTATTAAAAGAAACCTGGAACTTAAAGTCAAACAATGGCTCTAGTGTGTCTGAGTATTTGCTTTTCATTAGTGCATAGTTCTGCTGGGGTTAAAGTCTGTAGACTTAACAAACATGCATTAGTTGATTTACTTATTGGATATTTGTGTCTTATAAAAAGAACCTCGGAGCTAATAAATGCCATAAGCAAAGGTCACCCTGTATTGTGAAGACCTTAAAATTCTTTTTAAACAAAAAATTCATAAGGCTTTTTTCTTTTTTTTTTTTTTTTTTTTTTTTTTTCCTCCCCAAAGTCTGTCACTGGCATAATGCTGTGGCAGACGGAAAGAGCGTGCCAGTTGGGATACAAAAGAAGGTTTAAGAAGGAAATAGTTCTGCCTTCCACTGTAACCTTGAGCAGAGTGCTTGCATTGTGCTGAAGGACAATGTAGGAAAGCCAGAAAAGCACAGCCCCTCCGGTGACAGCTGTGAAACAGTCCCCGCTCTGCCCCAAACCAGTACCGAGGCAGGGGGAAAACCTTGAAGGTTTGGTTTTTTTTTTCCCAGCCCCACCCTGGCCAAAAGTGCGGGACAGGGGCTTTTCTGCACCGACGGACTTCTGCTTCATGCTGTATGGCATCTGTCAAGAGAAACTGCTGACTGCAGTATCTGGGTTTCTGAGCAGCCTCATTCATCAAACCACAGAAAGTTTCCAAGCTTTAAATGTCACGGTCATGAAGAGGTGGGAGGGAATAGAGCCCTTTATAGAGCTAAGCATAATTCACTAATTCAAACAACAACCTGCTCCCTCTAATCTGGTGGTCCCACAGCGTAATAGGAAGAATTGTGGACAAGGAAACCCATAACATCACTTCTCACTTGATTTTTGGCTTACTGCATGTGCTGATGGAAGTGGTCCCTTAAGGCAGTTTAACTTTTTTTTTTTTTTTCCTCCAGTGGTCTGCCGGAAAAACTTGGACAGCACAACTGTAGCGATTCACGATGCTGAAGTTTACTGCAAATCTTGCTATGGAAAAAAGTATGGCCCGAAAGGTTATGGATATGGCCAAGGGGCAGGCACGCTCAACATGGACAGGGGAGAGAGGCTAGGCATCAAGCCTGAGAGGTGAGTGAACCGAGTTGGGGGGTGTGTGACCCTTGTCCTCCAGTACTGTTTTCAAAGGAGTCTCCCAGGCTGGATTTTGTTTAGTTCATGTTATCTGGAATAGAAATGCTGCAAAATACCCCAGTATAACCGAATGCAGGGCACGTAACCTGCAGTGCACAAAGCTTCCACTGGTGACTATAGGAGTAGGCACCATACGAGCAGGAGGTAGTGCAGGTAAAGATGCACTAATGCTACGCATGAGCTATAGGGGACTGGATTACGGAGCTGCTGATGGCTCTACATGAGCCTGCAGAGGTGACTGTGGGTCTCGAGGTGCTCTCCTAAATAAGCTGCAAATGCAAATGTTCAACAGGTTCTGAGCTGAGAATCTGGGGCTACAAGAAGAGTGAATTTTTAACTGGTGAAGGAAGAACCATTTGTGCTTAATTATAGCCAAAACCAAAAGGCCTGTTAAATAGTAAACATTCCTAGTCTGATTAAGTTCTTGCTGTAAAGCAAAGCCTGTGGAAAGAAGCTGAGGTATGCCTCAAAACTTGCTTTGTGCAAGTTCCCAAATTATTGCTTGACATTTACATGATGTATGATCTCCAGCCAGGTTCAGTGATCAGTTCAGGTTCCAGATTATGATCAGTGGACAGGAATTTAGCAGAATTATTTGTAGCTTACTATCTGATAAATCCATGTCCTGCTACAGAATTCAGCACTTCTAGAGAAGTAAAAAGGTAAAGGCTCCTCAGAAAACTAGCTTTTACAGTAGCTTCTTTTTATTCTTTGAAGCATGGCCTTTCTCTTCCCCCCCCCCCCCTTTTTTTTTTTCCTCCCCCTCCCTACCAAGTGTAATTGGGATAGCCGTGCTGGTAACTTACTTCTCCAGTTTGGCAAAAGTACTGTATTCTGTACTGTGCGTTGGATGCTGCTCTGTTGGTGTTGCTAAGAAGAGCAAGAGGTCATTTAGTAAAAGAGTAAAGGCAACAAATGTCCCATTTCTTTCAGCACACCCTCTCCCCACCGACCCACAACAAATCCAAACACTTCAAAGTTCGCTCAGAAGTTCGGAGGGGCAGAGAAATGCTCTAGGTGTGGTGATTCTGTTTATGCGGCAGAGAAAGTCATAGGAGCTGGAAAGGTAAGGAACTGCCTGTGCCATTTTGTACCTGCTACGTGGACTTTAAAGTGAGCAAGGTATGCTATGTGGGTTCCAGTAGGGAATGAGCTGCAGGGCAGAGTTACCTTAAAATTGCATTTCTTAGCATTGGAAATAGCTAAATCAATTGACTTAATTGAATAAAAAGCACTTGAAATGCAAGGTGATGAGTGCTCACCTTGGATTTCAGAGGCGAAGCTTCAATATTGTCTCATGCCAGAGACTTGAAGCAGGCTACAGGAGTGCTCTCCCTTCAGAAGAGGGGGAACGGTCTTCTGGCGTGCAGCTTATGATGGAGGCCAAATGTTTCAGCAGCAAGGGGATGTTCTCTGAAAATACCCTGTAAAACCGCGTGTCAGTCTGCCAGCTGTCTGACTTGCTACAGAGAGCCAAGGTCTGCTCTGAATTGATAAGAGCAAGTCCAAACCTTTCAAAACGCTGCCCTGAGCAGGATGCTGTGTGGAATTCGGGGCTTTGGGCCACTCGCAGAAATGCAGATGCTCTCATCTGCTACTGGTGCACTTGAACTGGTTTTTATTGCACCGGTCATCTATAAACAATACTGATGCAGGCATCTCCAGTTAAAGCATATTTTTACCAACTCAGGCATTCTGTGTATTTAAACTATCTTCTTTTTTTTCCCCTAGCCGTGGCACAAAAACTGCTTCCGATGTGCCAAGTGTGGAAAAAGCCTAGAATCTACAACCCTAACTGAAAAAGAGGGAGAAATCTATTGTAAAGGTGAGGAAAGAAACAAAGACCATTTGTTTATGGTTCAAGGTCATGTGTTACAAGGACAGATGCTGAATTTATCCCTGGTTTAAGAAACTTCCAGGCTTCTGTCAAGATGGAAGCGCTCTGTAAGTCCTAGGAATAGAGCTGAGAAATGAAGTAAATATTACTGAAGCTGCTGATGTAGCTTACATCTGCATCAAGCAAAACATTACATACTGAGAAATGCAGCAGCCCATGCCCTCTGCCTGAGTCAGAGAGCAGAGGAGAGTAAGGAGAGAAGCTGCAAGCGTCCTGCCATGCCTTCTTGCGTGGTATCATGGATATAGACTTGATCCACACAGTGGTATGATGACAACATATGTCTTAACAGATACCTAGCCACAGAACCAATGTATGAATTGCTTTCACAGAGTAGGTTGGGAGATACACAGACCAAACAGCCATGGCTGTTGGGTTCAGTCATGGCGGTTACGCAGCTTAACCAAATGTTTTTAAACGTTGCTTCCACTGAGGACGTTCTGGTGACTAATGGGAAGCGACTGAGGGGATTAGCCTAGACAGTGCTGTGTTTAGTTAACGAGCCAGAAGCCTCAGCTACTACACATTCATCTTTCTCGCAGGTTGTTACGCGAAGAACTTTGGCCCCAAGGGATTTGGGTACGGCCAGGGAGCGGGTGCCCTCGTTCATGCCCAGTGAGGGGCTCGAAACCCCTTATGGCTCTGCTGAGATCCTGCTACAAGAAAGAGGAGCGTTTCCTAACTGTTACTAACTACTGTGAAACTGATACTAGTTACTGTAGTGCTTGGGCCATACATTCAGCAGATGATTTTTTTTTTTTTTCCTAAAAAAAGCACTGCTTTTTTCCTTGCTTTGTGTATCACACTGTAACACTTTTAATACTGAGTATCAATTCAATAAAGCTTTGCTTGTTGATGTATCCTAAACCCAAGTGTTACACCCTTTGTCAGCAATGAAAAGCTAAGTAAGGTGAGTTGGGGTACTTTGGGGATGCAGGGGCGGAGACATGTTGCTGTAGATGAGTACAGACCTTTGCTGAAAGCCCAGTGTGACTGAAAGCTATGTACGTAACACTGGTCGCGGCCTTCAGCAGTGACTGTCCTCCAGTATCGCACCGTTACACGCATGCGCAAGGCATCTGGCTGCTCGCTGCACAGTAGTAGTAAATCTTCATCTACTGCTCTGTGCAGTGACACAGCTCTGAAAGTGATCGATTATAAGTAGCTGTGTGCCTAAATGGCTGGCTGGCTCTGCTACAGAGCCTCCAGTGAATAGAAAACAAACCTTTTTCACCGTAATATTTTGTGGGATTGCACCTGTTTTGGTATTGAGGGGTTATTGTGGACACAGGACTTACTGCGCAGGAGTAGTACTCTACCAAGACAGCTGCAGATTAATACCATCCCTACTGAGCAGCTGACCAAGCTCTGGACTATCAAGGCAAACTTGGGTTTAAGAGAAGTTTTTGACCTTTTCTCAGTAGTGTTACAACCCTCGGTTCCCTGAAGATGGCGGAGGGTTTGGGTGTCTTGAGGACGGTGCCTGACAAGGTAACTGTAGTGCAACAACAGAGCAGCATAAAATTCTGCCTTTAAACACGCTGGTAGATGATAATGTGACTTGAGCTCGTTGATGGGCAAGGAGTAATAGCAATTAAGCACATCAAATGCAGTGTAAATCTACTCCATGCAAACACACCAGCTGGGTGAAAGCCGTGACAGTCGGAGTCCTTGCCTCTGCTAACGTGACTTTATTAGCAGCAGTTCCTAAAGGTCTACAGTTAGGTACAATTACTTTTGCCTTAGTCAGATCCCGAGTGGAAAACTTACAGAAGAGCTTAGTTTCTTTTGAGGGCTGGAGCAGCTCCCACCACAAGCCTGCGAGGCCTGAGCTGATAGCACCTGCAATTGCGCTTCTTGTGAAGCCAATGGGAATGGCCCCCTCAGCAGGAGACCCAGGACCAGCCCACCACAAAGGCATTCTGTGAGAATGAGGTACGTACTTAAGCCTAAAACTGTGATGCAAAAAATCACCCAGTTTGAGGCAAGCTGCCTTATTTTTATGCAAGTAACCAGCATTTAGTATGAACAGCTTCGCGATTTTTTTATTTTTAATTTTTTTTTTTAAACCTGGGCCTAAGTTTCTTGGGCACCTGAAGCAGACCTTCACCAGTGTCCTTGGGCTCCTCTGCCAAGGTCCTTCTGCAAAGCTTATGGCTTGCTCTTGCCTATAGTAAGGAGGAGGCACATGAGATCTGGGCATCGACACCTCTTAAAAGCACAAATGGCACCTGAGGGGAGCGTGCCTGAGCCTCAGCAGGTAACGGGCAGTTGTAGGGGGTCCTTCCACCCCTTCCAGTGAAGGCCGTGCTCTTGCACAGCTGTGGGGAGGCACGAGCTCCATCCCAGGGGTTACAGCCCATGCGGTGGTCTGGGGTGGAAGGAGGAGCTTCAGTTTCAACTCTCATTGTGCCCAACAGAAGTTAAAGAAAAGATGAGATTTGAAACTCTTTCTGGTTTGGGAAGCAGGCTGATACCTCGGGGGGAGGAGGCGAGAAACAACCCTTCACGGACTGAATTTATAGAGACACATTCAAGACTGGGAATGCTACAATAAAATAGTAAGCAAATGTGTCGGCATGGTCTAAGGCAGAGTGTCAAGCAACATCTACGACTGCTGTCTGAGGCAGTGAAGCAGCGCAAGCCAAAAGCCTAATTGGAAAAATACGTACTAGTCAAAATAATGCACAAAGAGCATTTTGTGCAGGTTACAAAGGAACAATGTGGATATGAGGAAGAACGGACAGCCGGCTCAAAATGTGAGCCAAGAGCTTGTACAGTTCACAGGGAGGGAAAGACTGTAACTGAAAAAGACAACAGCAAGGCAGAAGCAGCACACGTTTCAGGTGGGAGCGAGACAGAAAGAAACAGCACAGCCCAGGGAACCCGGGCAGAAACCTTTGGTCCTGCCACTCGTACTGATGAGCCTCATACTTTTCTCCCCCCCCAAAAAAAAGTACTTTTCTCCTTTGCCAACTTGACACTTGTGCAGGAAGGCTTGATCCCCTCTGACTGACACTTGTGCAGGAAGGGTTGATCCCCTCTGACTCTTCTGACCTGAGCAAGGACAGCTCTGAGAAGCAGTATCCAGGCCCCAGCAGCCAAGGACATGAAGACAATGACAACATCCCCTTTCCACAGCCTCGTTACCTGATGGAAGTGCGTCCTCTTCTCAGGAACGGCATGCTGAAAATGCTGAGCGGGACTGCTCGACAGACAGAAAGCAAAGTAATGCTCTTGACACGCTACTGAGCAGCTGAAACCGCTCTCTGTTAGTCGATGTCGCTACTGCAGTTGATCTAAACCCGCCACATTGGCACAGTTGGCAGGTGCGATTTATGCTGACAAAAAAGGGCATCTAACATATTGTTCATTTACCTATAAAAAAGAGCTTTCGATTCTTAGAAAAATGAACAGAATAAGCGATCAGAAGTGATTTAAACTGCTAAAAATCCAGGGCTTTACTTTCATTTCCTGGAGGGAGTCATAGCGATAACTCACGGCTCCACACTGCTCTACATCCCAACAACTTATTTAATGTGCTGACAGAAAAACAAAGAAAGGAAGGAAAAAAGAAAACTTGTAACCATAAAGACAATATACTTGTCAAGAGGAACGAGTACTCTACACTGAAGTGCTTTCACTTGGTTACCGTCAACTTTTCAGCTGCAGCCAAGCACTGAAGAATAAAAGCTCGGCTCAGGCTGGGGTAATGCTTCGAGTTAGTCTCAGTTTGGAGCCCTAATCTCAGGGGAGACTGGTTCTCGAAAGTACTTTGACTTCGTGATCTGGAGATCTTTAGTAGTATGTAGGACTGGAGGCAATGTGAATATGGCACTAAGTTTCTAAGATACGGCACTAAGTTTATAAGATACTGCAAATAAATTCAACTTGGAATTAGTAGGTGCAATTTTTACTGATCTCCGTTCCGTAGCCTAAGGTGGATAAAACCCAAATGCAAGTGTTCACAAGCAAACATTGCGTTCACAGCAAAAAAAAAAAAATATCTGATTTTACTTAAAGGCAGCTCATGGAAGGTGCGAGGGAGTGAACTCTAATCAAGCCATAATGAGGGTGCAGAGGGCAGGCTTCTTCCCAAATAAAACAAACCAAGTAACCAGCTTCCAAGCCATCAGGAGCCCACCCATACCTCCCAAGAGCAGCAACGCTCTGATGGAGCACTGCCAATCTCTGACAGAGATCTTCAGCACAGAATGTCTTTTTTAAAAAAGAAAGTACCTTCCCCCGTCTTTACCAGACAAGTCAAAGGGTGGTCGGCAGAGGCGAGCGTGGGCCCAGCCTCACCAGAGCCATTCCCTGGGGGAGAACAGCACCAGCAATTCCCAATGTCAATACTGAACCCACACCCAGCAGAAAACACAGAGACTTCTTTTCTCCCCTTTAGGTGTGCTCTTAAGGCCTAGCCTTATACTTTAATACATATTGGTGGTTATAAATATCCGGATTACGTTCCAACTTGGATAGTTCCCTTGTTTCGACTCAAAATCTAGCCTTTAGCACGGACCAGAAGAGTAAAGATATTCTGTCTCCTGCAAGTGCCGCCTAGAAGCACACATCTCGGTCACAACTACTAGCCCTATGCGGACGTCTTGTTTACCCTTAGAATACCTCAAATGTCATTAAATATGTACATTTGGTCGCCTGAAACATTCCCCAGAAGGAATTCTCCGTTAAGAAACGTTACCTTGCCAGCACGCTTTGCTCAAAAGAAAGGAGTATCTAATTAGTGAATGGTAACTTCAATGGGTAGTACAAAGGTGTACTTTACCAAAACCCAGTGTAGGAGTGCACAGGATTTCACATCAGCACAGAATTGGGTTCATGCTGTCTTTAAGACACCTGTAAATCTTTCCAGAAAGACTTTACTAAGATAAGATGCAAGACAGCAGCTAGTTTCTCATGGTATGGCTTCTGAAACTGGGCAGAACCAAGTCTCTCTGAAATCACATCCCAAGTCAAGACAAACACTGCATCTAAGAGTCAATATTTATTTGATTAATAACTTACAAAATTTAACAGATTTAATTTATGTAAGGAGAGCTAATTTATTAAACATTTTACAGATTTTTTTGTTCACAATGTAATACATCAAGATCTCAACAGTATTAAAATAATACTTGGCACAGTTATAAATAAAGAATATACAAAAAAATCCATAGCTTAAAATGTAGTGATGCTGTTTTACACATTAATTGAAAAAAAAAAAAGATCTGGTGGACATCAAAGAATACAGAAACCTGCAAAGAAACAGCACATGTTTAGGGCCAAGACAAAATTCCCATTTATTCTATCTATGTCAGATTAAGTTGGTCTGATCTGCTGTTGGTCTGGATCAGCTTTGTTAAGTTTCAGAAGCAATGCAGTTTTGGTTCGACAAGTGAATTGTAAGTTTGATAACTTGACAGAAAAATGCTGCATAGTTGGCTCCCCCCTGCTTGATTTTATGATTTCACATCAAACGATTCAGTGTTACTCAAGACAAGTTACATTTTGCACTGGAAACTTCATACATCCCAAATCCATATATGCAAGTTAATTTTCACAACTACCTACTATTGCTCAAATTCTACAGGTCTCAACAAAACTGTCACCAGAGAGCTATTAACAAGTAAATAGTGCAGAACTCACTACGTACTACCAAAGATCACCTCTTCTTTTGCAAACATTTTTGACATGGACTGCGTGACACGATTCATGGCAGTTAATGCTGCTGGGCAACTAAAACCAAAACTGGTATCACGTACTGAACTGCTCTTCTGGTGCTAGGCGATATTTAAGAAAGTGGATTGAAGTTCTTCAAGTCAACCGACCCCCAACAGAAATGTAAAAAAACCGTATGAACAAATATGCAGAACATCACTGGTGATGAAAATAAGCAACATTGTAAAGTCTTCATGCTTTTTTCCGATAAGAAAAAAATATGAATAACCGATGTCAACTGTTTTCACTGAAATAGAACGTGTCTTTGTTAGGATTACCAATTTTTTCTGACAAAAATAGCGAAAGCTTCTTGCCACCCCTACAGCCAAACCTCTCCCATTAAAACTGTGTCCAAGACGATGTTGATTTTTCCAGTATTAAACATTCAAGTACTCTAACGCTGCACTTCTGTAAATCCTGATATCTGGTACTTGCAAACTAAGTGTGTGTCTTGAGATCAATGAACAACTACAGAAAAAATGTTTACTTGCAAATACTGAACATCAACTATTTACAGTTTCACTGCTCCTCTTACTAAGGCAAGGGCTGGGAATACCACTAGATTGCTTTATTACCTGTAATCTGCATATTACAGAAAACGCTAATTTTGCCAAGCATCAAACATGCAGTGAATTTGCAGGGCATAATGCCTATTAACAGCAATATTGAACATCACTAAAAGCTCATTAGATATCTTCCTACACTTTTTTTGGTTGAATAAAATGAAAATGAGCAGCTTTAAATACACTAAACACACACTCACAGAGAGAAAACTGTTTGATAAATTATTTATATACAGATACACATTCTTTACACTGGTCTCAGACATCTGCTTTCAGGTCCCTCCCCAAACTCCCCTCACAGGTTTCTCGAACCACTGGGTTGCTACAGCACTTCGAAGAGAACTAACCTGATTCTCAGTCTCTCTGTAAACAATAGTTAAGGAAGCAGTGAATAATTCACTATGAGTATATGGAAACACCATAACAAAAATCAGTGCATCACATTCAAGAAAAGCCCCTTTGGAATGCAATTTCAGATCATTCCTTACCTTCCAAACATATCTGTAGCATGAGAACTTAAAAAAAGAAATTAAGGGTGATTTCCACGTGCCAATACACCATCTTCTTCAGAACGCTGCGTTACTTTTATTGTGTGCGCGTGCTGTTACGGGGATTTTTAAATTTTTATTTTAAAAGTTTCGTTTCCATTATTTTACATCCAAACAAAATAAGCATTTCAGACAACTTTCAGTTCTTCTTCTGCAGTTGCATTCAATTTAAAACTATCTTGTCTTTTTATAGTTGAGATTTTTGCTTTCACATCTGTGGTTTCCCCCAGGCAATCTCTCTTCCAACATGTCTCCAATTACACCACATTGTGTATGATGACCAAATCTAATATTCAGGCACTGCTAGTTTGTAAGTTGCTTATACAATTACTTCGAAGATAATGAATTTTTTCCACTTTTTTCCTGAACATTATATACTGTAATCTAGTTTTACAGGTGTATCATGCATTTAAGCAGGGCTTTAACTTTGATAGAAGAGCTTTCCTTATTTGCGCAATTGTTTCTTTCAGACTATATGATCTCGGAACGTGGTTATTACAAGTATTTAGTTGTACCACTAACTGGTGGCAAAAACAATCACCAAAAAACGTGGGCAACGTATTTTTTTCCTCAACAGTATCTGACGTGCCCTACTGCTATAACTTAACACGTTACAGGGGTTTCCCACCACATGATGTTTATAACAGTATTGAAAAGCACATTTTTCAATGTACATAATACTACGGAAAATCTGTGTTAAAAAAAAAATCACATTACAGGAACTACAACATCGTGATCAGTGAACTCTGCATCATGAAATTTAGTTTTATATTCTAGATTCTTGTTTCAGTGGAATTATTAATATTGGGAAATAATTTTTTCTGCTCAGCACAACGTAACTACTTATGTCAATTCTTCAATAATCTCATGCTCCACTGTGAAAGACCTGAAATAAAACCCCAACAACAAATACTGTGAATGCTGTCGTGAATAATTCTCACGTTAAGAATTGTTAAAATCCCTTTTTGATCTTCCTCCTCTTCCTTATCAGGTTTGGCAGTTTATTCTGTCCATTTTTACTTTTGTTAATAAAATTCTGATGAAGAGAAGGTACCTTAAGATTCATCATCAGCCCTACACATAGCATGCTACTCTTCAAGGGATGCGGATTCGAGAGAGAGAGAAAATTTTCCAGGCACCACTCAGATATGATATGCTCACAGGATGAAGGTGGTGCTACACCAGCTGGTAGCCTGATCCTGAAGTTTGGTCATATTCTATTGTATACTGCCTTGTCCAGTCCACGATAACGGGCCGAAAAAGACCACAGCATCTGAATTCAAAGAAGTCTATAATGTTCCTTATACATCCATGGCTAAAAACAGAACAAAACCACATGTTAGTAAGCAATACCATAGCTCGTCTAACAAAGTACAACATACCCACAAATTTGATTCTTCACCTTTAAGTTCCTAACTGTAAAAAACAAATTCAGTTAAGAATTATCTTAGTGCTTGCTGATGAGCAAGTTCTGAAATAAGCAGCAGTCACCAGACTGGTGAAAATTATTCGATCCTTGGACACAACCAAGACACTAATTTTCTTCCACTATCTGCCAAAACTGCATGGAGAAACGTAACGTGTTATTGGCAGTGCACCATCATGTAGCACAGCATGGTAATTCAGATCCCTTTCTAAGAGGAAAGTTGCATTGTACAGATGGATGCAAGACGAAACAGTATGAAGTGAATGTCTTCCTAGGATAATTTCCATTTTTATTAATATCTATTTCTGTTGTACGTACTGGTTCGCCAGCTGCAGATCTAAGATCAATTATGTCCTAGACAACACAAAATGAAGAAAGCATTATCTGAATTAAATGAACTATTTAAGTGCTTTCTGCTGCTGAATCAATTAATTGTCAAATATTTAAGATACCGACATCAAAATTCCAACATGTTGGGTTTTTTTAACTTAATTACATGTGGGCTGAATAGATCACAGTTTTCTGGAAGAGAAGCTCGTGTTATGATATATGCAAGAATAGGTCTAAGTAACAAGGACATGACAACTACTTGATGTCAACGCTTCATCTGACAGGTGATGCCAAGTCAGTTATATTAGACATCTGGTGTTATTTTCAGGAGTCATTTTTATAATAGCAGCTATTTCAGTGAAAATGGTTTGTGAATGTGACATTAATTTGGGGATAAAACCAACATTTTTTTCCTATTCTGCACACCACCCTATGTTCTTCAGGCAAAATACTTATGCTTTTGTTACAACTGTGATTTGTAGGAAGACTGCAGCCATCCAGAGATGCTTGTCTATTTCTCACTAGAAGTTTTGTATGGAAGGATATTAAAACAAGATCACACAAACTTCTCTTGTAGCACAAAATCAAACTGCAACAAGAACCTCTACCTCCTGTTCCCCTGGGCCGGGGAACCTGAAAGAGCAGCAGCTCCCACAGGAGACAGAGTATATGCAGCACGATGAGACATGCTTTTGTCCTTTTGCTGCTCCTTTTGTAACGTGCCCTCAACCCACCAATATTCCAGCCTCATGCCTTCATTTATTTCCTGCTTTGGCTCCATAAGCTGCTCCATGCTGCCATATTCCCATCCCAGTGCTACATCGTCCCCGAGCCCCTCTCTCAGCTTGCACCCTCATCACTACAGAAACCAGAATCCCAACCTACCCTTTGCATACTGACATCCAAAAACCTGTGTCTCACCCATGCAACACCCACTTCAGTTCCTGGGACATCCTGCTCCCTTCCCCACAAACAGCTTTGCCCATGCTCTTCCTCCTGAGCAGGAGGGAGGTGCTGCCTCTTTTCTCACAGTGAAGAGAGCAAGGGGAGCTACTGCACAGAGCAAATTCAACAGCACATTAAATATCAATCAGGAGAAAGTGCCTGGTGTGGAAGTGAAGATGCAGGTCAACATCGACACCGTGCAGTAAGTCACTACCTCTGGTTTGGGCATCTGATTTATAAAGAGGATATTTATTTCCCATAAACTCTACAGCAAAATATGACCACTGCTGGAAAGCATTATTTTCTGTGTTTATGCAACTCTGTCTAGAGTCACTGCAAAACGTTTATCACTTCCTTTAACGGGACAGAATGTGTTACTGTAAAAATAGCTGACAGATTCAGCATTCCAAGTAGTGAAAATACTTTAAAAGTATTTAGCTATGTTCTGTTTCAACAAACTGCACAATTCACACGTATGCAAGGCTACACAAATAAGAAATATGTTTAAAACTTACTTGAATGGGCTTTCAATAGATGTGGTTGTAACTTTAAAGTGCTTGTATCTTCTTGCATTCATTCTTTCATTTGTAGTGATACCTAAGCAAGATATCTGAAGACAGGAAAAAGAGTAATCAATTTAGCTCATGTAAAAACATGCAAACAAGTCCTGCATGAGCCAGACTGAAAAAAAAAAAAGGACCAAATTTACTGGTTTATATTCCTTCTTTTGAAGAAGGCATTTTTGTCTGGGGACATTATGAGATCCCAACAGAAAACACCATACAACAGCTGTACCAGATTGTGCAAAGGGTTTAATTTTTAAAGTGATCAGAAATAAATCATGATCACTGAATAAACTGTGACTTCTTAGTTCATAATAAAGAGATATCATATAGATAGGTATAGTGCTGTGTTTTGGATTTAGTATGAGAATAATGTCGATAACACAGTGATGTTTTAGTTGTTGTTGAGCAATGCTTATGCTCGTCAAGGACTTTTTAGCTTCCCCTGCTCTGCCAGGTGCACAAGAAGCTGGGAGGGAGCACAGCCAGGACAGCTGACCCAGACTGGCCAAAGGGCTATTCCATACCGTATGACGTCATGCCCAGTATATAAACTGTGCGGAGTTGGCTGGGGTGCAGCGATCACTGCTGGGGGGCTGGCTGGGCGCCGGTCAGCAGGTGGTGAGTGGTTGCATCACTTGTTTTCCCTGGGTTTTTTTGGTTTTTTGTTCATTTGTTTTTTCACTTTTCACTATTATTAGTAGCATCATTATTACTATTATTTTATTTTATTTCAATTATTAAACTGTTCTTATCTCAACCCGTGAGTTTTCTCACTTTTACCCTTCCGATTCTCTCCCCCATCCCACCGGGTTACACCACAACAATGGCAACTTTTGAAGCAAGAAGTAAAGGTTTTAAATTATTTTTCTCAGATAGTAGGTAGTGTTGTGGCAATAACCCTGGCCAGTTCAAGGACAAGTTCAAACTTTATAGTGGAGAGAGACAGAAAAAAAAAAAGGCAGCAAGAGTAGGGGCTGTGCAGTTGCAAACCAAAATAAGCAAATTAGAGAATATCTTTATCAATTCCATCATTATGACAAACTCCAAAGAGATTTGTCAAGAACAATCCTAAGTTTTCTTTGAGTAAAACTCTTAGGAAATTTAGTAATATGACTGTGTGTTTGGCTTTCATTTATCCAGGATTAGTTAAGAAGGGAAATGCTGGAATTATTTTGCTTAATTACACTAATGATACAAAATATTATGAGACATATTTTTCCAAGTGACATAATTCAAAGATTCATCTGTACACAGATCGTATTAACAGGAATCCACAATAGGGAACTTAATGGATCATGATGTAAGTATGACGGATAGCTCTCCGGAAAGTTACATGCTTATTCTGCTATAGAACTCGTCTGCTATTGCAGATGACACCAAGCTGGGCGGCAGCGTCGATCTGCCTGAAGGCAGGAAGACCCTACAGAGAGACCTGGACAGGCTGGATCGATGGGCCGAGGCCAATTGCATGAGGTTCAACAAGGCCAAGTGCCGGGTCCTGCACTTCGGTCACAACAACCCCATGCAACGCTACAGGCTTGCAGAAGAGTGGCTGGAGAGCTGCCTGGCGGAAAAGGACCTGGGGGTGTTGGTTGACAGCTGCCTGAACATGAGCCAGCAGTGTGCTCAGGTGGCCAAGAAGGCCAATGGCATCCTGGCTTGTATCAGAAATAGTGTGGCCAGCAGGACTAAGGAAGTGATCATCCCCTTGTACCCGGCACTGGTGAGGCCGCACCTTGAGTACTGTGTTCAGTTTTGGGCCCCTCACTACAAGAAGGACAGCGAGGTGCTGGAGTGTAGCCAAAGAAGGGCAACGAAGCTGGTGAAGGGTCTGGAGCACAAGTCTGATGAGGAGCGGCTGAGGGAGCTGGCGTTGTTTAGTTTGGAGACAAGGAGGCTGAGGGGAGACCTTATTGCTCTCTGCAACTACCTGAAAGGAGGTTGTAGTGAGGTGGGGGTCAGTCTCTTCTCCCAAGTAACAAGTGATAGGACAAGAAGAAATAGGCTCAAGTTGTGCCAGGTGAGATTTAGATTAGATATTAGGAAGAATTTCTTCACGAAGAGAGTGGTTAGACATTGGAACAGACTGCCCAGGGAAGTGGTGCAATCACAGTCCCTGGAAGTATTCAAAAAACATGTGGATGTGGTGCTTAGGGACATGGTTTAGAGGTGGACCAGGCAGTTAGGTTAACAGGTTGGACTCAATGATCTCAGAAGTCCTTTCCAACCTTTCTATTCCATGATTCTAAGTCTGGTGGGTTAGACTGCTTTGAAAACCATCTGAAATACATGTAGTTCCTCTGCTCATTTGTCTTGGGCAGGAAAGACCTCTGAAAGACTGAATGGCTCTTGCTCACACATACAAGACTTTGAAATTGATAAATGTTGTAAATGATGAATATTGTAGAGAAAGGAGGACAAAACTTAAATTTCCTGAAAAGTTTTACCTACGCCTTAGAGGATGATTTTTATTTCCAGGATCTCTGAAAAGATTAAATCAGCAAGTCTCATGTTTCGTTTATGTCAAGTCATACTGAAAGACTTCCAAGTGATACTTTCAGTATGACTTGTCTTTCCTTAAAAAGGATAAAGAAAAACTTGTGTTTGGTCAGATTACAGTACAGTAATGTGATCACAAATCACACTGAAGCAGCGTAAGAAATTATTGCAAATTATTGCATCCTCTTTGAAGTTACCACCCTTATTCTGCTAATGACATACTGCATTATTCCAAGTTCGACCCACAGATCTTATCCTCTATTAGTCTTTATTGCCTTTCTCTCATCTGTTCTGCCTTTTCGTCATTCTGAGAATGGAAAGCAGGAGGTAGGTATTTTAACCTCTTACAAAAAAAAAAAAAAAAAGGCACAAGTGAATGAGAAGTGAATGATGCCTAATATCCAGAGACACCAGATGCCTGCCTCCTCCAGCATGAGTGAGAGACTGAAGACTTGGTCTTGCATGATGAACATTAAAATTTAAATGACAGAACTATTTGAAATTCTTATGTCACTCCCAAGACTCAGCATTACAAATGAAGTGTTCTTCCATACCTGATACATCTGACACATGAGTAACACAGCCACCCACATGAAGTGAAAAACACTGTTTAGAAACATCCAAAACATCCACGGAGAACAGGTAGCAATCTGTGTAATATAGGTCCAAAATCCATCCTTTGCATAACTTGTCTCACAGTGGAAACCCCAGTCTAGAGAAAAAACAAAGTGTCAAAAACCACAGAGAAGATTTAAAATATGTTTATTGTACCTCAACATAACGCCCACATTAGAATGTATTAAATTAAATAAGAAAATGACAATGTGCCAAAATAGTTTTACTTGCTCTCTCTTCCTTTCTCAACTCCTTGAATACATGACATATGGACATACTTGGCTGTGATGAAGAAAAAAAAATCTAGGACAAGAAAAACATCATCTTCTAACTTAAGATATCCAATATAGCCAATTATTAATATGCAGTTCAATTCCAGAATAAAAATATCCAAAACTCTGATAAGGCAGAAGTCTGTTTAAAATCCATACCAGGAAATAAACAAAGTGTTTATACACAATTTTAAAAAAGCCAAAAAACCACATTTACTCACAAGAGATACATCCATAAATCATCCAGCAGATCATAAAAAGCAGGAAGAACAGGTATCCCATAAAATAGCGATGGTTCCCTGCTCCTAAAGTTGCACAACAAGAAGGATCAAATTACTATCAGAAGACAGACAACACGACATCAGAAAGTTTCATTGCTTGCTTAGAAGTACTGCTTATTATTGTATACAGAAACATTACTCTCCAATATTAAGCCAATATAACTTCCAGACAGTGAAATTAGCTGGTTTACTTATGATTTTTTTTACTTCTGAGACAACAAAGCAATGTTTTATTTTCTTCAATTTCTGTCATGTTACAGCTGCAATTCACACAAATGCATTTCATTTGTAAACTCTTTCATGAGCTAATAAAATTATTGATAGACAATATTTAGAAGAATGATGGTGCCAGCTGTTGCAGAGCCCTGAACAGCCAGGAATTACACATCAATAAATATTTTTAAAATTCCATTAAAAAATTGTCAGACTGCAGAGTTACTTTCTTAAAATAAATAGAAATATGAATAAATCTACAACCTCCCTTGATAATAAGCTAACTCATAACAGGTTTAAACCTGCTTGATGAAGCTAACTACAAATAAAATATCTAACAGAACTTGTAAAACAAATACATGTAAGTGAACAGACGAGGCCTGACAACCTGGCTAAAATAATGAATGGGATAAAAACCATTCTGCTTAAGACAGAATTTAAATGCAAGAAAATTCTGTTACTAAAAGACTGGTCTATTTTTAACATTAATAGAGCTAAAAGGATGCCTCTTATGCGAGTACATTGTAATTCTGATGTAACTCAGCCTTCTGTTTGTAAAATATGTCCACTGTTGCAACCTTCCAACAGCTCTAGGCTGTAAACTAAACCCGCAGAGATGATAATGGGCTACAAAAGATTTGGCTGTCATCATCTACGAGCACAGCATTTGCTTCTTCATTATGTCAAATGTTTTGCCTGCTAAAACAAGAGCATCCTCTGGAGGCAGAAAATAATCAAGTGCTTTTAGCAAGTGAACTGAAAGACTATATAAATAAGAGATGAGGAAAAATACACATACAACACAAGCTAGACTAAACACAAGGCTTTTCCTTGAAAATCAAACAAGTTCCTTCAGACATAAAATATGTTGTAACATTGCCTTCAGTCATCTAAGAGCATATGAGAAACAGTGTTGGGAATGTCCCTAAGGTATCACTTTCATTTGCATTCTAAATTTCAGAACTGTTACGTTTCATAAAAGACATTTAAACAAAGAAAAATGGAAGTTAAACTGTGACCTAGAGGTTCACCTGAGAGGCATCTGATGAGATGCTCCTTTCAGCAGCATCTTCAATAATACTAAACCAAATTCTGCTTAACAGGAAATCCGTCTGTATTTGGTAAGTACCTATGTGTAGCATTTAAAACTATAAATGAGACAGGTACAACCTTGGTCACAGTTAAAAAAAGACTTTGGAAAAAGAAAGTGAAGAAACTGCCTTTCTTCTGTATCTGAAATAAGATTGGGCAAAACACAGCACTATTCTCTACAGTTTCTCCCTGGACTGGCAGGAACACAGTCAGTTATCCTCCACAGTTAAAACAACGCTGTAAGAATTGTTGCTCATTTCTTTTATATGGTTGTGCTTATACTATACATAAGTAATAACCTATAATAAAGATAACTGATTTTTTACTGATGGGGTTATATTGCATGACTTTGTTTATTTCTCAATTTTTCCTACTTTCAGCTCCTTAGAGAAGAATTTTTATTGGGGGGAAAAAGCGATCATTATTCTAAACCATAAAATAATTTCTCACGTACACAAGACCCACCTCTGAGTCACTGCTATCAGAACAATAATTCAGTACGTCAGGATAACCCATGTGACATAACAGTTTAAAATTTGGCTCTAGCTCCTTTCATGCTGTTACTTGAAAACCAGGTATCTGTTGCAAGTCTGCAGTTTGTGTTTGAAATGTAACTACAAATTAAATGAAATGTAACTACAAGTTTAATAAAATCTGTTATTTTTCATCTTCAAGCAACGAACTGTAAAATACAATGCCATTTTGATACTCCATTAAAAAGATAGGTATAATCACCTTTAGAGACTGCTCACTGTAATTTTGTGGGTATGATGAAAATAATTTGCCCCAATTGCTCATTTATTTATTTTTCAAATAGTCTGCACTTTTTTTCAACCTCTTCAGAATGGTAAAAATATTCTCTCTCAGTCTCTCTATGTGGCAAGTTTTATTGCCAAAGGATTTATTTTAGAGTGTCCGTACACACTCTGACCATATTTCTCAGTCCTATCTTTAGTAAAATTCTTATCCTTCTAACACATTCAAAGGAAGACTACAGAAAACATTTCCAAATTCCACCCTTCCAGAAAGGCGTGATTCATGTTTCCCTTTTTGGCAAACATACCATGAATGCTGTTTTAAGAATGGATTCTGTTTTGTAATCCTATGCCCAGAGTCGCCATGTACCAAACTGAGAGCGCCAGAGAAGCCATATAAGGTCATTTAGACCAGCAGCCCCTCCAGTTCAGGGCTGTTCCCATAGTGTGACTTCTAATGCTTTTTTCCCAGCCTACTTTCAAGCATCCTAATGTTTACTTTTACCTCCAGTTATCCCAATCTCTAGAAGGAGGATTCTGCTTTTCCATCACCATTGGTTTTTAAAAACCATTTCCTCCACCTAACTTAATCCCATTACTTACATACTCTCTTATTACACACAAACTAAGGTCTTTCCTCCCCCATCTGTTTTTTTATACTTTTCCAGTTACTGATGAAAATACCGGATCTTTCTGTCCCATTAACAAGTACTCCTCAGCACGCCTGTACAACAAACTGTCACTAAACACTATCCAAAACCTGAGCCCAGCCCCACCTGCCTGTTTTAATTAAAAATTTCTTAGTTCTTCATTGTAAGACATCTAAAATATAAACCAAAAGTAGCTCAGGTAGCAACATCAGTAGGAAATATAAAATAGAAGGGAGTGATATAAGCCCATCTCAGTGAGACTTAGAGATGTTCTCTTACAATTCAAATGCCAGCATTGACTATTTTACTCTTGATCATAAGACCAAATTACTGTGACTATCTATTACTATATATATTTGGAAGGACTACAATGAAGCATTTATTGGTTGTCGGCTGTCAATGAATCCAGGTCCTAATTCCTCCCCAAGATTAAAGTTACCTCTGCTTGTGTCCTAAAAAATAAACCAGTGAAGCAAGCTGCACTCATTTCCTAGCTGTGAAGTCTTCAGTACTCCCTGCATAACAATGGCTTTCAAGTAAGTTTCTCAAAAGGTATGACAGGGAACAGTAGCATTTAGCGACTTTATTCCTGTTCTATATCCGCTCCTTTTATCATCACTGGGAGAATAAATGACTACCTGGGGGGTCAAAAAGAGAATACCTCAATAGGAAGTCATTCTGTATCTAACTGCTATAATCAAGACATTTTGAATACGTGTACTTTCCCATTAAATTTCTGAAAATTACTGGTAAAGATGAAAATTTTTATATTATGTAACGGATAATAGTTGTGGAATCAGTACATACTTTTTCTGCAAACATTAAAAAGCAGTTAAGCTTTGCAACTTTTAATTACTAGAGTTTATGTTAATAAAAATATATAGATAGGAAACTGAATTAGACACAGAACGATTTTGAGGATGGGTATATAATAGACAATACAAATGAGAATAATGCAGAGAATCGCATGTAGAAAAAAAAATTAAGCTCTATATTGAAAATGTTTTTCCTTCTACCAAAAGTCCACAACAGTTTTTCTCAGACTTTGGCAGAAGCCGAGTCACTTGCACCGTGAAACGAGAACAGACAAAACCCAGCACAACACCCAGGGTCAATTTCAGAAGCTTCTCCCTTCTTTATCTGTTAAGACAACATCATATTTAGCAAATTACTCACCTACACAGTTACCCACCCACGGGCAGTGGTGATCAAACTTCGCTATACATCGATTGCATACACCACAGTGTTTGGACCTCACTGGCTTCCGTATCTGTAATGGTTATTATTAACATTTGCTTAGAATTGCAAAAAACCCTGAAATTTTTATATAGAAAAAAAAAACAACTCAATTTAAATGTAAATTGATTTTTGTATTGTTAACCCTGTAGAAAACTTCCAACTTTATGCTAATTTTAAAGCAATCTTAGCTATTAAGCTTAATCTATGTAACACAAACATCTATACCACCTCACTGAAATGATTTTCACACTATTTTTGTTATATATAAAGGATTTTCTTTTTCCCATACAAATTTCTCCTATCCCCTTCAGCTATTGAGCTTTGTATAGCAACCAGTTTCATTTCAGCTTTTTAACAATGAAAATACAGAATGAGTTTGTGAGTTCCACGAATCTGTCAGTATCATTCATAACTGAGCTCCAATGTAAACTCTTCCAGCTTATTTTCTACAGAGAGGAATATGACTCAACAAATGGAACTCGTTGGAACTTCAAATGCTAAATTACTCATAGCAACTTTTTTTAAAAGGTTTTGAAAGAAATATAAAATGGCAATAAAAAAGGAACTGATATTAAGTGTTCTGAGATATATACATATATACACACACATAATTTTTAAGGTGTCACATCTGTACATAATTTTCCAGATTCAATTTTGGGACTATTAACATTATTCATTTTCTACATAGGTCAGAGCATTATAGTGTAACACTGATAACCTCGATAATTTTATATTTACTAGTTAACTTTCTAGAAAAGAAATGCATTACATTTACTGTGGTTACTTTTTTTTTTCCTCAAGCACTTACTTCCTTTTAAATTTTCTGAAACTAAGTACTAACTAGTCCAAGAAAAGTATTTGCTTGCAACTTGGCAATCTTTATAAAAATTAAGATTTTTTTTTTCCCGTCCTCTGATTACTGCCAAATTGAGAAATACACTTGATTTTTGAAAAAAATCTCTTACTAGAATCACCACATAACTTTATTATGAGTTACAGAGGTGGTGGAATGTCACCTGTGATTTTGATAACTTGTTAGCTGTATAACCAGCCATCTTGGCAGATATATTGGATACTTGGGTTTCAACATTGGCAAGGTATTTCCACAGTGATAATTTTTTTTCCTCTTATTGTTGCAGGGTTTTTTGTGTACAGATATATTATTTATTGAAAACACTGCTTAAATTACAGATTACAAATAAATCCTGCCCTTGAAATTGCATTATTAAGGCCAAAAATGTGTTCAGTATAGGAACATGTAATTTTGACCTAGGATTAAAAAAAAAAAAAACAATCAGTGCTACAATTGATTAAAAAATACACTACCAAGCAGGTACTGCAAAATATACTGAGGTCCAGACTTCCTGTCTCTGCAAGTTCTACTATCGTCTGCAGAAGAAAGAGAAAAGAAAGAAAAGAAATTAGAATTTAGCATATTTCCAAATACTGACAACCACTGTAACAGCTGCTTCTGAGACCCAGGGCTGTGAACTCTATTCTTTTCAGGTACTTTCTACACACAGGAACAACTTAAATTCAGCTGAAACTGATTTTAAACCTACTTTGTTAAACCAATACGCACATTTACTTCTAAATTAATTCTAGCTTATACTTATTCCTACTCTATCTAGGTTTAATTAGAGAAAAAGCAAGCTTATATTAATTTTGATACATCCACACAGTGATTAACACCAGTTTGACTAACCTGTTGTTAAACTTACTAAAATTAATGCAGCTGAATTTCTAAACAGGAACACGAATAAAACTAGCCAGCAGAATCAGCCAGTCTAAAAACCAGACTTTCTTTCCAGAGGTATCCCATCACAACCTTTAAATCTATATTCACCTCTTTCCTCAGACATTGAAGCTTCAAGAAAGAAAAGAAATAATGCAAACAAAACCTCCTCTTACAGGTAATGCTGTACTTTTGGGTCAAGCGATACACAGAAGTAGGTATCAGTTAAAGCATACCTGCACACTAAATGACAGCTTTTTTTTTTTTATTTTGTACACTCCTTCAGTACCCTTTTCACTGCTGGAACAGAAGGAACCTAGTATTCTATTAAATGCTCTCCAACAAGTTTTAAAATTCAGCAGCTGCAATCTGTGCCGCATGAGACTTAAATGACATTTGCGATATATGGAAAATATCCTGAAAACATCTTTTGCCAGAATAGCCTTCCTTGAACCAGAAGGAATTCGCTCAGCATGAACAGACTAATGGCAAATAGATTAACCTACTGCTCCCTTTTAAACCACACATATCTTATCCATCAAGGTGGTTTCTAACTGCAGAAGCAATAAAATAGTCCTTACAACCATTTTCTCACCATAGCAATATAAACATAACTTCCTTAATTAGATGATGACCACTAAGGTGGGTATCTTGACTGAAGCTGCAGAAGTTTTCCTTCAAAATAGTACGCTTAATAGCTGGTTAGGAAAAACTTATAGAAACTTTTCCTCAAAGTAACCAGTAAAAGCCAGAGTCAACAGTCCAGGGGTAAATCAGTGTCTTAATGCTTTCCTTGCTTATCTCAGGTAAACGAGGAACAATCTTTACAGTTTTCGAACACTTCTAAGCTCTGAAAGTTGGACTGTTTTTTCTCCTCGCTTGTTTTACTTCCATTTGCTATTGGCCCAGTGTTCTTGCCTCCACCACTGCAACCCTTGAGATCCCCCCTCCAACCAACCACTGCCGTTCACAAGCCTTTCCATGTCCCTCTTGCATCTTGCCAACTTCAGTACTCTACACCCCCCTCTGCCATTCCTCACTGCTCCAACATTTCCCACTACAGCACGTGAAATGAAAGAGCCTCCCTCACAAGAGTAACTTTTGTAAATAAACCAGATTAATAGAAAGCAAAAAACCCAAAAAGACATATCCACTATGATTTCAATGCTGTTGATGTAGTTTTTGATACCTTCGTGTATTTTGGACAATTCCAGTGGGAGTATACACTACACTACAGACTAATGAAGGATGCACAAAGGAATGCACATGTTGCGATGCTCAGCACCGGAGTTCAGTATTGTCCACAGCAAGACTCCAAAGCTCAGGAGAACAGAACTGAACAAGAGCAGATAAACCACTTAAATATAAGTCTCCTTAGAGATTACAGCATAGAGACCCAGGAGTACTTGAGTCAGAGCCACATTTTTGTGGTTTGTAAATGCTGGATCTGTATTACGTGCTTTTGAACTATTAATATTTGATTTTGAAAATTTGGAATTGTTTATTTATTACTTGTTTACTTATTTTAAGAGTGACTTGGCTTATTTTGTAACACAGAAGAAAGGGCATGACATATCAGATGAATAAACATCTGAAATTGTTGCTTACTACATATTTCCAAACATACTTAACTTGGTCATCTGGAATTAAAAGAACTTTCTTGGTTACTTATTCCAAAGCTAAAGGCTAACTCAGCATAAAGCATTTGGAGACAAATTACAAAAACATGAGAAAGCAGCGCACTGCACAAAGGTAAGACAGGCACCCTACCGTAGTTTATGCCCCTGATAACAGACCATTTCACAATTTGGTTAGCTGCAATGTAAGACATCCAAAACATTCGTAGCCATATGCAGCTGACTTTAAGAAGTTGCATTTTACAATTCCTACCCAGTTCAGCAAGGTTTTTGTAACCACACTTAACTACTTAAGCAAGCAGATCAAATGAATTGCATTTTTGTGCAATTTGTTGCATCCGAACCAAAGTACAGTTGCTCACTCTTCTACTTAATTTAGTCCAGTCGAAGGAAGAGAATTTAGTCTGGAACTTACTTTGGCAAATTTGCAATAACAGGAAGGGAGTTTACAAAAGTAAATCTGCACAGTGACTATCAATTCAGTAATAAGTTATTGGAGAAAAAAAAAATCACTTAAGCTATCACAACCATCTCTTAAAGGCTATTATATATTTATCACCACATAAAGCCACAATTCCAAGCATCAGATTTCAATCCACAGAGGTGTTTTCACAAATGAGTGTGAAGCAGAAGCACAAAACTCACTTTTGGTGGGATGTGAGCGTCTAGGAAACTTGTCCAAAATGAAACAAACAAAATGTTTCTGCTGCTTGTATGATTTTGCAACATTCAATGCTGAGTTTGGCTGCTGAGGACAATGTACTTCAACAAAAAGAAATTAGAAATGCTAACAATAGTGTTATAAAGTCTTAGAAAGATATCATTAGATCATCCATGTTTTCTCTAATACTTAAAAATATTTAAAAGAAAAAAAAAATCCATCCCAGACTGCCTGGGCTTTTGGTTATTTTTATCCTCAGTCAGTCTAATATTTTTGGACACAAAGTTAAGGAAAACTAGAGGTGTTTTAAAGTCTGGAAATTTTTTTTAGAATCGAATTAACTAACGCTTATTCCATAATGGGTCATTTGTTTCAGTATGGCAAAATTCTGAAATTTCACATTTTCATTTTCACCCAACTGCTTTTTAAACTTTTTTATCTTGAAAATCTAAGTTGCCATTTTGTTACTCAAAATGACCTAAACGTAACTTGGGACCAGTAAACACTTAAGCATATATTCCAAATGTAAAAAAAAGAAACCTGGACAGCAAGTGAAAGGAGAACTTTTCAACACTTTAGACTTTTTGTTAAACATCAATTTATTGAAATTTCATGTACTGAACAGCAAACTACTCTGACCAACTGGTTGCAGGCTGCTGAAGATCAAGTTTCACATATCTCATGGCTTTACCTTTTTCTTTTGTTCTTCCGTGGCTTTGATGATTCCCGGATCAGACTTCCAGGATTTTCCAAAATTGTAGAAAAGTGCAACACTATTAGCGAGGAATGGAAGATGTATAAAGAAGAAATTGAGATGTGTTTGAAGTCAAGGAATCTAAAGTTTAAAACCAAATTTCCTCTTGAAAATACCCACTGATAATTCTGAAATAAAACGTAAATAAATTTAATTTTTACAAATGCCTTTGAGTCACTCTCTTCTGAATTAAGAAAATTCACCGCTGCTGTAAGAACCAGCTTGGTACTCAGTATTTTCTATTGCTCAAAAACTTGAAAACTTATTTTTTAAAATGCTGTTCTCCATGAGGCATTTCTAAAGCACTTACCCTTCTAAAGAATGAATAACGATAGTTCGGTTTTTGTAATTATTTTCCCTTTTAAATAAATTAAATTCCATTAAATTTATCTTCTTAAAAGTATTTCCTGTTTTCACAGTAAACATTTCAGAGCTCTATTTATAAGATAGTCATTTGACTGCCTATGTCTTCAGTGGCTTGAAATTCCCGTTAGATCACAGAAAGGACTGTTTCTAGCCATAGAAGGAATTGTGCTGCAATGACCACTGTTGCATGGCAATCGTGTTTCAACACCACTTATCTCCAAGAAAGGTATTGTCTGAAACCTGGTCCTATAAGGCGATACCCATATTTTATATCAATGAGTTATTTTTAACATAGTAATACATCTAATACTTACAAAACCACAGGATTTAATATTCTCTGGAAGTGTTTATAAAATCAATTACCATATAAAGACAGAAAATAACCATTAGTTTTAAAATATATTTCCTGTGTTGAATGACTTGCCATATAACAGGCCTAGTCTTACAACACGACATTTCTTCACAGAATTAAAACATTTCTTAGCAATGACGTTGAAAAACCAAATACTTCAGACATGCCTCTTCCACAAAAGGTGGAAAATCATTTAACTCTCATAAACCTACAAAAGACCTGACCAGCCTGACTAAAGACACCCATCAGCTGTCAGTCGTAACTGCAAGGAGATGCCACATTTGACAAAGCTGTGGCGGCAGAAGCCCCTGCAGCATTATCCAGGCAAAAAGGACACTTATTGTTCAGGCACAAATCACTGCACACCCAAACTACACTATATTCTGAGTAACTCAGATGAATACTTCTCTCTACTTTGGTAGTCATTAGAACTTCTACTGTAATTAAAGTTTAATATATTGTGTGTTTGCATTACAAAACCCTGCATATGAGACTTAAAAACAAGCATTACGTGGCAATCTGTACTGAGTTGGTATATAATTCTTTAAAGACAACAACAGAACAACCATTTTTTGCCTGCTTTGAAAAAATCGGATTTTGAAGTTAGAATAGATGCTCAAATATATTCTACTATTTATCTACAAGTATATTCTATTCTGTTCGACTCTACTGGAAAAGATGTTTATTGAAGGCATTAAGCAGTATTAAGAAAAAAATTACATAAACCATCGATAAACAAATCTACATGGTATAGATACAAGCAAATATTAAATGAAAAAACCCCAGAATTTCAATGAAATAACAGTAAGCATCTCAAATTCTTCTACACTGCTCTTGTGATGTGAAAGAACCTTGAAATATGAATAAATACAAGTAAGGCCTCTTTTTGCTTCTGAAATGCTAACAAAGTTCATGTGAAGCGTATCCCGAATAACTTTTGTTTTCCTTCTGTTGGGGGGAAGAATTGGCTGTGGATTTCTAATAAAAAAAACATTGGCAAGTTAAGTTAAAATTTTAATCATGTACCTTATACAGTAGAATGTTAGTATTAACTCACTAAAGGCTAATTAATCTTTCCTCTAACAGGCTGTTTCCAGCAAGTTTATAATAGGGGGAAAAAAACCACCAACTATGCTATAAACTAAATGCTCACAGTTCTGTTTGATACATTACAGATGAAAAGCTCTGACTTTAATATTACTATTTATACAATCTAATTTCTTCCTATTTTTCTTCTAAAATTACCTACTGCCAAGAATAAGCTGGTTCAACTTCTTTGTACAGCTAGAGAGAGGTTACATTTTCTTTAGAATACTAAAAGTATCACCGGGATTTTTGCCACAACAGTGAAAACTGTTTTTTCATTAAAAATACCTTCATCAGACATCTGTTACAAACAATAAAGGTACAATTGAAAAAAATTATATGACCCATTCCTAATTACTATACGTCATGTCTAGACTGTTAAAGAAGATAGGGGGAAGACAATTTATTTTCTATCCAGTAAAAGGGTTTTTATAATCTTAAAGTTTTAGAAATTTTTTTTTACTGACTCAAATTTGGACAACCTGTGTGATAAAGAAGCCGTACACGAGTGGAAATTCAGTATGCAGAATTTTTCTGAACTTACCTTTTCCCCATTTTACTCCATAAAATACAGAGAGAGCGTAAGAGATTCCCCACAGAGGCTAAGTTTTGCCCTTCCTTTTATCACGTGGTGTCAGATGAGTGCAACACTAACAGTGTAAATGGTGGCAGAAAAGGTACTTCTGTGCTGAGGATGCGAGATGTCGGGAGACTACATGAGAAAGTGAAGTATAGATGAGCAGTAACTATGTAAATGGAGAAAGACAAAGGCAGCAGTATTTTTCATTAGTATCTTCAAAAACCTGTTTCTCCTAAGTTTTAAGCAAAACTGGGGAGAAGGGATGGAAACCAACCAGACTTTGAAGGAGACAGGAAAGTTAGAATTGTCTTCTCCAGGGTATTTCTGGCATCTGATGTAGACAAACAACTCCAACTGTGGGATTCTTCTCACCTACCTTAAATCACTCAGTATGCCTTCATGCGCAACAGAAAGGAAAAAGCTACATCCAGTCTATCTTCAGTATCAAGATATTTAAATTAAGTCAGAGAAGCAGTGCCCCGCAAGTGGCTATTTTCCTCCACTAGCTATGAAGAGAGCTTAAACAACTAACTTGGATATGGATGTCCACACTAGAGGTATCTAAAATCATGTTGAACTCCCCTCTGAAGTTTACTTCCAGAGAGATTTTACCAACTTTGAGCAACTCTCAAAACTCTCCATATGCAAGACACCCTTGTAGGTTTGCATTAGCTATAGAGTAGGGAATGCGTTCTCCACAGAGCGCGCCTTGTTTCATCCTAACATCCTCATTTAACACTACGCAAGGAAAAAAAACATTACCATATTATTAAGGGCTGCAAAATGCATGATATAGCAGGCATTCACCTTCTCCCTGTCACCAATTTGCTGTCTTTTATGAGGTTTCCCCAGTTTTCATTCTGAGACAAAGCAGAAACACCCATGAAACTCTTCCTACTTTTAGTCCTAATCAATATCCTTTAATTATTAGAACAAGTACAACAGGCTGAAAATTATTCCAGGAAACCACTTGGAACCAAAAAGACCATCTCATTAAAAAGAAAATTAAAACCCAAGAAGCACCCCACAACCCATGAGCGAGGTAAACATGTGATGAGCTAATTTTTCATCCTAAACTGCAGCCTATTTAAAAGGGCCCAAACACATGCAGCTTCCTATCACAGCTACATGTCACACGAGTCTGAAACCAAGCCAAAATGCACATTATATATCAAGATGTTCCCTTCCACTAACTACAAACCCAGTAATAAAGTCCTTTGCTCCTAAAGAGAAAAATCTGCAACCAGGGTAATCTGTCACAAATCAATAGATGCTAATGAATGTGCCAATTCGTAACAGCCATACATCTGGATCCAAGAGTCCAGGTAGATAACAGCAGACAGCTATACAAGAAGCCTCATTCGACTAGGTATTTATTAGACAAAATCCATTTTTAATCAACTGAAGCTCTGCAAAAGCTCTCTACCTCCATCTTCTATCCAACATAAAAAAATCCCTTAGCTTGCAAAAAAAAAATTCATTCATGGCCATCTCCCCTACCCCAGATACTTTTTTTTTTTTTTTTTAAATTTAGAAAAAATATTTAGACATGGGAACAGAAGCTCTGGATAGCTGGGCCTGGGGTTTGGATTTTTTGGGTCTTTGGTTCCTCTAGAAATGTGGCTGCTGGCTTCTTTCTTTCCGCATGCAAGGCTTTTTGCTGTTTTTCTGAAGCTAATTTTGGTAATATGAATGGGGTTTTTTTTTTGTTTTTAACTGCTTAACTGTACCAATTGGCTTGTTATAGTTTTTAAAACACTATGCTATTGTAACAACTTTGTGAAAGCATGAAAATTACCATGAATTCTCTTACACTCAGTTTTAAAAATGATCCCTAATTGAAGAAGTGTGCAGTGTTTGTTTTCTTTCACCTAAAAGCCATCAATACATGAACTATATCTGAAATAAGATAATCAATACAGTATTAGTCAATGATAAATTATTTTAAAAATAATAAATTGGCTTATATCATCTCATTATCTCAGCATTGCAAATAGTATGCTACACCAAAAAAGCTTAATTAATGAAAACTGCATGCTCCCATTTGCACCACATAGAAGTGGTAGAACCAAAAAAAATACTGTGAATATTTTGGGTTACAGCAAACCCTGACATCTTAGAAAAACAGAGCAGTATAAGAACCTTCTGACATAACAGGCACTATTTGTTCAGCTGGAACTGAAAAGACTGCGTGAACAACCGAGATATGAACTTGGTACATGTGCCCTAAACTTTTACAGGACACAAGAGAACGTTCTACCTATAAATGCTAATGAAAAAGAATGAAATGTGAAATTCTAGTCTCACGTTATTAAAAGTGTACTTTTAAACTCTTTTTTTTTCCTTTAAAAATAAAACTAAATTAAAATATAGTGATTTAGTGTGTACGATTTTTGAGGGTATTTCCCCCCTACACTCCGCAAATGTCAGATGATTAGAATACACTAACAGAGCAAGACATAACCATCCTCTGTTATGGGCAAAATACAGTTAACGGGAAGCAGCAAAACAGTGGCAGGGAAGCATAGGACCACAGACTTATGTACCCATAAATACACAGATCAGAACTTCCTCATTCCCAGCAAGAACAGGATTTCTGTTTTAACAAATATACCAGACTCGGAAGCTGCTGAGAAAAATCCAATAGAATGGAAACATTTACAAAAATTCAGTACACTGGATTCATCTAAACTGATTGAATTTACTTTCCAGATCAGTCCTTTTGAAGACATGTCATTAAGACTTGGAATTTATAGACTTATTTTTCATGTGACCACCCTGAAATTCAAGAAAACGCACTGCTGATCTTTGGTTTTGTTTGTTCTTTATGACAGTTTTGACTGCCCTTTTCTGTTTCATTAGGATTAAACCCAAAAGACCAGATGATCTTCCAGACACCTTCAACATATCTACAAGAAAAAAAAAAATTCTTACCAAATACCTGAATACTAAAGTAACACTTGCAAAAATTAAGATCTTTATATTATTTGTAATATAAAGTTCCAGTAAGGCAATTCGTTATAGCTGTTTAAGGTTAGAAACTTCTTTCCTGAGCAAAAGATGGTCAGAATTTGTGAAAACTACCAGGACAGGTTTTATCACTTGAACATTAGAGAGCATAAAGTAGTACGCCGGTCTGCTGTAAGTAATCATATAAAGCTGTAAAAATACAAGAATCCTTTCTCCAACCACAGTGCTATGCCTCATGCTATAAAAATAGAGCAGGCATGCAATTTCGTTTTTCCAATAAAGCGAGAGGGCAATTTTCCAGAAGAAGAAGAATGAATTTGGAACCTTATTACAAAGACTTCCAATTAAAAATCACCAATTAAATGATGATGGCCTCAAGCACTAAGTCTCTAAAACTGCTTGTCAGAGAATTGTGTCAGCTCTAATGAAAGCAATTAGTAACTGAAGTTTTTAGACTACTACTTCTGTGTACAAAAAGACTGTTGCAAAGGTTTTGAGGCACCTACCTTAAATTACAGAAGAAGTACAGTATTTTATTGACATTCTGAAGTCAGACTTTATTAGGGTAATTAATTGTCTGTGGTTACTACTTCTAGTGGACAATGAACATTATTCTGTGACAAAAAAAACCCCAATCTTCAAGTTACATTAATCCAAACGGCTAACAGAAATAAAAATCTAACCAAGTTGGTAGAAATATGAAGAAAATACGTGTCTCAGGATAAAAATCTCACAATTTGCCAGCCTTAAGGGACAGCTTTCTACATCCAAGATAGAGGCCATCATCAAGCTGTGTTGGCTGTGCAGCCATTTTAATGTGGACAAAGACTTTGATTTAAAGTTGCACAAATTCTTAGATTTGGTTCAAGCTGATGTTACGTTAGCACAAGAAAGCATTTCACAGTAGCTCAACATTTGCAACCCAAAACATGTAGTAGCATTAGCAAACATGAGTTTCTAAAGAAAACCCACAAAGTATGGAGAGCTGAGATTCAGAAATGAGATGGTGGTGTTATTATAACTGCCTCAGAAACTGGTATTCTATTATTGGCCAAAAGTCAGAATTTCTTAACAAAAAGAACAGAAAAGCAACTTCAGTCTAGAGCCATGACATATTTAGACAGTCCTACTCCATTCAATAAAAACTGGAAAAGTATACCTCCGTTTTTAACTTCTGCTTTTTAAAATGTTTTTCATAGTCATTTGGTACTTGTTTTGCTCATTCTGCAGTTACTAGCAAATTTAATTGAGTAAAAACATAGAAAATCAGGCCAGACAGAGAGACTAGTAGTACAACCAGCATTTCTAAATAACTATTTCAAGACATACTCATGCTAGTATCGATAGAAATCTATTTTTTTTTTTACTTAACAGCTACCAGATTTTCATTCTTAGGTTTTTTAAACATGAAATTGCAGTCATCTCTAGTCACATGGGACTGCTATTATTCACAGCAGCACCTTTGCAAACACTGTCAGCATGGAAGCAAGGTCTCCTCTCTGTTCTCAACCCAAAAATGTGAGGCTCACTTAGCTAAGGTTGGAGACCATATTAACAAGATGATAAAAGGGTTGCACTGCTACTATCCTATTTCATGGTAGTTCCTTTGAGGATGAAAAGAAAACCAGTTTCTAGAAGTCAAGCCAACCTCCATCATAAATATTAAGTTCACTTCAACTATTTACAACTGTAAGAACTGTATTAAACATTTAATAAAACAACCTCTGTTTTGTTTTCTTGGTTATTGTAATTACAATACCCAAGAAAGTTGTTTAAAAAGTTGAATCTATTTCCTTAAGGTGGGTAACTGACATTCTTCAGTGAACTCTGAATCAATTTCTACCCCTGTGAGTACAAAAAGTTCGTATCTGGGCAGACAGTCAAAAACATGAAAAGATGGGCATATGCTGAATCTCTATAATCTAGTGTTGTTAATACATAAATCTTGAAAGACTGAAAACACAATTAACAGATAGATCTAAAGTTCTTATGAAATCAAATTTTCAAAATCTTTAGGAAGAACTAACTATAAAGCTAATTCCACTGGAATTGATATATACCATGAAATTATCTACTGCTTTTCAGAAAAGCAGTGTCTAAAAATGCAATCAGTTACACCTTGCCACCTCACAGCCAGAACATATTTTACAGAGTTGCTTACATTTTCCCCCACTTAAGAAACCAGTAAAGCACAGGAAACTTTGCAGGCTACTGTAAGCCAATTTTGAGAAAAATCTTTTTCACTTACTGAAGCAAAGCAATAGCATGCACATTTTTGAAGTGATAAAATAATTACTATCAATATAGAAAGCAATGTTTAATGGAGATAACCATTTCAAAATTTTAATCAGTTTACTTACTCTTATATGTAGGACATATCTAGGCATTCCCTCATACTATTAACATGAAAAAATATTACTTATTACTGTACACAAAAAAGGATATCATTCCAAAACCAGAAGAACCACGTCACGTACATCCAGAATTTTGTTGCCAAGTATATTCCAAGAGGCAGTGCACTGTGCATGGAGTGATCAAAGAATGACCTGTAAAGTAGGAGCAATGTCACATGATAAGTTTCAACTTATAAAATGTAAATCCTGAACTACTGCTGCTGAAAAACATTTCCTGTTAAAATATGTACTATATGGGATACTGCAAAATACGCCATAAAAACATTTTCCTCACTTTTACCTTCAAAGTTCACGAGAAATTCCTGTTTTCAACCTGTCCAGATGAAGGGTCATGACTGAAAGTTATTTAATTAAAAATTTATACATTTACTTTTGAAGTCAATGGCAAGAACTAGACAAGAAAGGTAGAATGAGTAAATACTCATACTAAAACTACACTGTGAAAGCAGTTAGAAACCTGTGAGATTCCTAGCCTACATGGATAGTGGTTGCAAGCTACATTTACTTATGAGATTTCAGTGCTAAGGGTATTTTGGAAACCCATACAATGAAAATTACACGTTAAAATTACTTAACTAAGAAAATGCTTAAGAGACCTTGGTGTTATCAGCCTACATACTTGAAATATTTCAGATTCTTGAACCTTTTGCTTCTGTTACAGTTGCCAACAGAAAGTCCGAAAAATCCCAGATTAACTCATTTCCCAGACCATTAGATTTGCCAAGTTCTAAGATAAAATGCTGCTACTTTAATTAAAAAAAAAAAAAAAAATTAAGCCTTCAGAATTATTTTCACCTTCCTATACTCTTGCATTTTAAAGACTATTCTGAATAAAGCTGAATATAGTTGAGACAAAATAGGTAAATGACTAGGTCACTCCACATTCAAGAAAAAATTGCTAAGCATATCAGAAGTCACACTCTAAACTACTAAATTCCTTGAAATAAAACTTCTTCCATCATCTGCCTAAACATCCTTACATTGATGCATTTTGCTTTTTGTCCTGGCGGTGCCCTCAGGGCTGCCACAGACAAATGTGTGCACCTGGTAGTTTCCATTTTGCTCCTTTACTCCCTTGCAGTAACTGTCTCTTCTCTAATGGAAGTTTCTTAGGTCTTTTGAGAAAATCCTACAAGGAAGATGAGCTAAGATGGTGACTAATAAGTGAATATAAATTTGGACACACAGTAGTTACTCAGCAGTAATGGTTTTTTTCAGCGATTTCTGTGCATTTTTTGTGCGTTTGAAAGGAATAGGGAGGAAAACCTAGCTAAGCAGATCAGCTAAAATTCAACAGGGAAAGGAAATACTACTAGAATAATAGCAAAAGTTTCATTCAAACCTGGGCTTCGTGAAAAAAAAATTTCAAAGAGTATTTATACTAAACATTAAGCAAAGGATAAGAGGAAGTAAGAACATTAATCCTGAATATGCATCAGGTAGGTCAAAAATATAAAACTTGACAAAACATAGATCTTGAGAAACTTGAAGAAATCTTGTTCTTGTTTCCCGCAGGAGGCACGGTTGAGGATTTGCACTGCCAAATAAATTCTTTGTGGGAAGGGGTCAGCAAATTGCACAGCCTCAGAGATGACAAAAAGACCGAATAGATCATCTCCAAGATCCTGCAGAGACAAAAGTTTGATGACCCCGCACCTCCCTCCCAGTCTACTAAGTTCACTAAAATTCTATGAACTTGGTTAAGGAGCAGATATATTTTCTTTTCCTCTTTAAACAGAAAGGAAGGAGAAGCAAGTGGTTCTAATAAACATGACATTCAATGCCAGAAAAGCAGAAAGCACGTTAAGTATGATGATACATTAAGTTCTTCTGTACATGCCACACATGACAGCAAAAAGCAAAGGACAGATGAAGTAGTCTACAGATCCTGAAAAGCCGTTGGAGCATGCCTGCATGTGTATGTGTGTGCATGTGTACACGTAGGTGCATTTACAGATATTTAAAGTAATCACAAACACAACTAAAATTCTTCATGATCAGGTAACAAAGTAAAACATCATTAGAAAGCAGCCTTTTTCTTTAGTCACCCCTTTCCACAACAACAGAAGCTACAAAATCTGACTCTGACTTCATTTCTCCCTATAAATCTCTTTAGATGCCTTTGTGTATTTAAATTCTAAAAAAATAGGTTTTAATAGCACACTTGCATATATCTTTTTTTCTATTCCTTTCTAGTAACTTTCCCCTTGCCTTCTTTCTGCAAAATTCATGCAGATAACTTTGTAGACAGACATTCAGCACCCTCCTCTGGATAATGACTGAACTTCTGTTCTGCCGTTAGCTTCTATTGGCTCAGTGGTATTCACCCAAGGTAATCCCATGGCTATTTGCAAGACAACAGAGCATTACAAGAGCTAGGGTCGCAGAAGATCTTCCCCAGAAATAGTAATAAAAAAATTCCAACAGAAAATTAATGTTGCATGTCAAAAAACCACACAAAAATAGAAGTTTAAGATTATTTATCCAATAAAGATGCCAGCAAAGCATTTCTTGTGTGCACACTAAACAGACAGTGTCCTGGTAAAACACTTACTTTGAAAGAAACTGCACCATAGCCCAAACGCCACCATACATCAGCCCTTTAATGAGCCAAGAATCAATGTCTAGGTCTGCTATAAACCCAACCAGCCAAATAACCAGGAAAGGAGTTCCCAGCATCACCTTCTGACGGAATTCCTATATAGAAACAAATATCAGTAAGTAACCCTATTTTCAGGAACAGATTGTATAATAATATTCTGTAATAAATAGGACAGTCACAAAAACTTAAATAAATTTTCAGGAAGCTCAACATAGGGGGAGGAATCTTCATAATTTTTTCTCATTTCCTATATTTACATATCTCCAATGAAAGTGCAAGAAAAAAATCTTCCTAAAATTTTATAACAAATCAGTTATTTTATTTATTTGTTTATTTTAGAAGAACTGTCTTCTAGAGACTTTGCTGTTAATCCAGAATAAAGGCAACAGTAGCTCTTTTTTTAAGAATATGTCAAAGTGTATACACTACTACACAGCACATGGTAATCTCAGTGAAATTTACATACTGCAGTTATGTAAGTAATAGAAAAAGTCATACTGAAGCACCTATGAAGAAAGATAAGACCTTTTTTGTCTTATACTATGTGGGTACGATTCCTGATGAAGGCACTGAACTCCTTCTAGATACTCAAAGCACAGGCACTATGCACATGTACACACAATGCAATGCACAAATCACTTAAAGTCAATAATCACTGCGTTATTATATTACCACAGGATTAAAGCACAGGCTGTACCCACTGCTTTAATCATCGAGATGCAATGTATCTTTAAATCAAGAAGTTGTAACAAATCAGTGATAGCAATACTTAATATCTATCACAACACCCTGCTTGGTAAGAAAATATTAACTCTATACAAAGTTATCAAACTATATGCAGGTAGACAGTTCTTCATGCTAGAGCAATATGTTACCCTTTCTACCCTCATTTCTTGCCTCCTCCTATCTGCAGTATTAAATAATAACCTGCGAAGAAAAAGGCCTCCACATTAGAGATTCATATATTACATCGTACTGCCAAGATTGACTGCTGCTTTCATTCAACACAAAACACTACATAATTAGAGAGGAGATCAGAGTTCAGGATATCTAAAATGCTTCTTTCCTTAGATATTTGAGAGTCAGCTTTGTGAAAGTCTTGGCTATCTCCAACAATACCAGACCACTGGGTACTTTCCTAACATTCAGCTAGCACAAAAAATAAAGGTAACTGTGTGGAGGCTTAGGGTTTTCTTTCCTCCTGCCTTGAATAAAGCTGTTTTGTTTTTTCTTTTGCAATTACTTTTGTCATAACAAAAAGATCTTTCCTAAAACTGAAATGTGGGGAAACCACAGTACTGAACTGCTTACCTTAAACAGACACACCCACCCCCCCAAACCACCACCAGCAGTAATATTGATTTACTTAAGTGTTATACTACTTCTTACCTTATCAGCTTTTAGTTTTCTCAGAAAAGATGGACTGTCATATCCCTTTGCCTGTCTTGCTTCTTGTAGGTGATTGATCATCCAAACGTTTTTTCTCTGTTTTGCTAGATCAAGTGGTGATTCTCCCTGCCAGGAGTATAAAAGTGGGAAACATCCAATTTAAAAACAAAACGCATTCAGAGCACTTTTGAAACAGAAGATTGGCAGGTAAAAATAATACATTTTAAATCAGTTTAAGATACATTTTGGCATACTTTTTGCTCTGTAGCTTACTTGACACCAAACATCATTCATTCCTTTTGGTCTTTTTCACTCTCTCATAACTATACACGTGTGGACAAGTAGAATAATAAATGTGTGATCCCGATAGTATGTATGTCCTGACATAGCAATATTGTTGCCTTTGGCATAACACATCTGTGTTTCACTGTTCTACACACAGTCTACTAGTCTGTAAACGAAAGACTGTGCTTCCCCCTCAGCTATTGACAGGCAGCAGAAATCAAGCAAAGAATAAGAACTCGTGACCCACTGGATCATGGAAACACTCCCAGTCTAAAGCCTGACTTCTCAGTTAATTCTCTGCTTTTTTGGCAGAGTGAAGTTACTAGTGTCATGGAACGTTTCTATAAGGAATTTTTTCCACAAGCTTAATGTTCTTATATTCATCTCAGTTACTGAAGTCCTAGGAAGAAAACGGGAAAGAATAAACTGATTGCTCATGTCCAACTTATTCCAAAACTCTGAGCTTTTACGCTTAGCTTGTGCTTCACGTACTTTGGGTGCTAAGCCAGCAAGGGTCCATGCTTTCTCTTTCCCTACTTTCAGAGAGGACTGACAGACAAAGCAAAAGAGAGACACAGAGAGAGATACAGGGGCCAAAGGTGCCTACTAAACTGATTTGATTTTATTGCTTTTTAAACATTTAGGAAGAGAGCTAAATGGAAGTTATTGACTGGGTCTAAAATTATAGAGGAGGCAAGAGACAACCAACTGCAGGTACCTCCAGCTTCAGTTTTGCTTTTGACTCCTCCTCTCTTCTACTGGAGTTAACTCCCCTCCTAAACAAACCATTCATGGAGGCTTGAAAAATGGCTGAATCCTCCATCGCTCGGCCCCCTCCTAAAAAAAAAGTGAGACAGGTACCAGAAACTGACATTACCCAGAAAGGGCAATAATTACTATAGACAGAAGAGATTTCAAAGATTAAAAAGTACAGTTAGCTATCTATATCCCATAGAAAGAAAATGGGAATCAAGTACTTAACTGTCATTTTTGCCTTTGAAATCTTGCTCCAAATCTCTAAAAGGAGAGTAAATAGCACAGACTACACATTATGAGGTGAAGTTTTTTGCTACTTAACAGGATCTTGCACTCCTTCTGTGCGAGCATTTAACTAGCAAAGTCAGTTAAAAAAGAATAACCTTTTGACTTAACGTGGCTTCAGAGTTATTTAGCCAGATGTTTAAGAAACAGATTAAGTTAACTCCACCCTCAACAGAAAAGCCTGAAATAAACTATGGTGCCTGCTTCAGCACAAAGTTAATAGCACCTTGAATTGCTAATATCTGGAAAACTCCAGAGATGCTGTTGTTTTAATATCACCTTATATATCCAGACTGTAAAGATTACCTGTGGACAAGCAATCCCCTCTGGGAGTTGATCTCCCAAGTAAATCCTGAAGTTGTCTTGGGGTCCAGCTGAGCATCCCTTCCACTAGAGGGCCATGAGACACCTAGGAACTGCCTAGATAAAAAGATTGAGGGAGCTTTAAAGAAGTCTTTGACTATGCTTCTCATCATCTGGCCATTTTAATATTTTCTTTGTATTCACAGGGGTGGTGGATGGCTGACTTGCTTAGAAAGAAAGAAAAAAAAAAGTTGGGGAACTTAATCTAGCAACACACTTAGTTTGCCAGCAAGCAATGAGGCTTCAATAGTATGTATTTAAAGTGTTTAGACAGAAAGAATAATCTGAAGAGTCATTACCATAGGGAATTTTACATGTAGACTTCCACAGATAAGCCTACAGATACACTGCATAATCAAGAAACTACATGTAAAGTCCATTCAATGATTCATTAACAGAATTAAAAAAAAAAAAAATCTTCCTTAAACCATAAAAGCTCTTTTAGGTCTCTATCACTCCCTGGTAAAAAAGCAGCTTCTGCTTATATTTAAATAAAATTTACAGGTTTCCCCTTGGCCCCCAGTGATAAGCTGACTCCCTGTGGAATCCTGTCCTCATCTGCCCCATCTGTCTACTGGTGTGGCAGATAGCTTCCGTAACAAAAAAACAACCAAACAAAAAACCACTCTACTTTGACTAGTGAAAAGCAGCTTCCAACTCCAACTGTAACGTAGTTCTCAAAAAGGAAAAAGAAAGTATCTTACTACGAAAAGCACTATTTTCTTGTACAGCATAATATAAAGAGGATGAATAACACAAAGAGGACAAACGCACTGCTTGTGTATCAAGCTTTATTCTAGAATAAGAGTGCTATTGTTCACATACTTCTCACTGTCACGCAAAGTAAAAAAGCACCTGACTGAGATGACTGGTTCCAATTTGTTCCAAACCTAGGCAGTGAGCAGCATGCGTCTTAACACAGGCTGCCTAGAGCTGATAACAAGGTCAAAGCTCGCACCTAATATTTCAGCCACTTCATAATTTGAAAAAGATGAACGGCTTTCAGCCAATGTATTTCTTTAAACTTAGCTGTCTTACCACCGTTTGCGGTCAATTCCACGGGCTATCTGAGAAAAGCACTTCACTAGATAGTGCTGCAGAAATCTGGACATGACTGCAGCAGAAAGCAGCCTTTCACGATTCCTTTTATTTCTGGGGAAACATGAGCCAGACACTTAACAACCGGTTTTTGGCTCAAAGAAAACTTTTTTGCTGAACAGTCAGAGGAGAAACACAAAACTGAGTTTCTATATACCTATAAAAATCAACCAAATTCTTATGTTTCCTATATGTTTACTATCACCCAAATCAGCATCTGTTATAAAGCCAGTGGCAGGATGGCAAAACTGCCAGTACTAGAATGATTTGATCCTCTGAAGATCCTAGAAACCTGGGAAGGCATGCAAGAAACCTAGACTCCACCACAGAAGGCAGGCAGTGGTTAATGAAACCAGGCACATGTCTTCTGGCATGACTGGAAAGATATCATGATCCAGCAGGTTCAAAACCCTATTTTTCTACTGACTGCTGCTGTCTGTCAATAAAGAAGGAGAGACCATGAACTGCTTCAGGCTAGCAGATACTTTTTCATTTGGCCAAAAACATATGAATTTTTATGACAGATTTCATAAGAGTCTAGAAATGTAGGTAAGGTGACGACCTTAAAACTCTAATCACACTAACCAGTCTGCGAAGGGAAGCAAGGCACAACATGCTGATTTTTTTTCAACAAAAATACCTTAATTTTTACCATTAGGTGGCATAGAAAACAGCTTTTCAACATTTTACAAGAAGTGAGACTAGAAGCATAATTCATCCACACGACTGACCTTACAGACCACAAATAATTATTATATATTCACATCGGTACATGCAAGAGGCTAGTTGACTTGTTTTAAACACATGAAAAGCCATGTGATTTTTCTAATGAGTTTTCATTCATGATCATCAGTATTTCTGGTATTCTACAGTGGATGTAGGACCTAGAAAGCTACTAGCAAAATTTGACTGCACCCTCAAAAAGACTGTTCCATGCTGTTCAAGAAAAGGGATGTGTATATATATATTATTTTAGCATATTTCTATCACTTGTGGCCAAGCAAAATACGCCCTGTCCATCTTAATCAGTAGGTAAAATGCTGAAAGGTCAAATAAATTTAATTAAGTATTTAATATTTTATAAATGTAGATTTACAGCTGTATTTTCCAGTGTAACCACTCCACCTGTAACACTCATTAAGTGGAAAATACAAATACTTGAAGAGAAATCGAGTAGATAATTCTTTTTCTGAAAGTGAATTCTTCTCTGACACCACAGAAGCAACAGCTTGGGTGGTGACATGCATCTAATTTGATACACAGAATAGTCTGGAGACAATGGACAAAAACACGTTCAATAGCCACACTTTTCACTGCTGGAGAAGCTCTTACAGACTCCGAGTCTATGGCATAAATTCTAACAGCTGCTTGGCTGGTCTAACATATGCTAGGGATGGGCTCCATTAGTGCTGCATCTAGCTTCATCATTAAGAGGTTCTGCCAGAGTAATCAGGCAACTTAAAGTTCTGATGCAAAAAAGAGCCCACTTTCTTATTTTACTCCTGGTATTTTTAGGCTCCAACTTCCTTACTGCCACTGGGCAGTACTAGGGCTTTTGTATGTATATGCCTAGTACTGGGCATATACTAGGGCATTTGTCATCTCTCTGGAAGAGGACAGAGATGTCTCACATCTCACTCCAACAAACAGACCATCACCCCAGAACTTCACTAGAAGATATTCAGTCAGATTTCCAATTTTGCATCCAAATGCAAGGGTCTTCATGCATGCGGTCTAATCGCACACCCCATTCCCATTGCACATAACCATTGGTAAATTATTTACATGAGTAGTTTTGAAGGTGCAAATTTAGTGCAAATCACTGTTAGGAAAAACTGATTCCCAATTTAAATATTAGTGACATGGCTTTTGCTCCATCTTCATGATCCCACCATACCCACAATAATAATCCATTTTTGAGATTTATCATAGGCTCTGTTATTTCTGCCTCAAACCACTTACAATAAAAACAGACCAAGTGTTTACCTTTATATTTTGAGCATCAACATTAGCTCCAGCTTCTAACAGAAGACTAATAACTGTAGTATTTCCTGCTAGCACAGCCCAGTGCAATGCTGTGTTTTTGTGATATTTGTCTCCAAGATTAACAGAAACATTAAACGTAAGTAGTAATCGGGTTGGATCCACACTAGAAAAGAAAATTCTTGTTAGATCTACAAAAGATGAGCTCAAATACACACCAACTTATTGTTAATGAGTTCAATTTCTATAAAGAACATTGATCAGGTACACTACGTAACAGCAAAGTGACGTTTTTTGCTGATGATTATGAATGGCTCAAATTCCCTTCCCACCAAAAAGCAACCACAATTCTGTTGACTTTTAAAGCAGCTCAGTAAGACAGCTTGTTCCGGGATGTCTTGGAACACATTTGTTAAACAATTCTGTTTTTACATTTACCAAAACCTAACAGTATTAACAGATTTGTAAAAGCATGCACATGATTATAGACTTGGCAGATAACAACCAAAGTTCAAAACATGTTGTATTTCCACTTCACATTCCAAAAGATGAAAATAAAATAGGATGATAATGTCGGTAATGGTAGGTATTCGTAAAAGCTAGCCTATGTTCCTCTCAACAACAGATGGTGATAGGCTTCCGACCAGGTATCTAATTCAGACAAATTTGCTCTTTGGAGAAGTGTTATTTTACACCAACTTTTTCCAATCACCTCCACAAGAAAATTTACTTTCTAAACTAAAAGTTCATATTAGTGAGTACTTCTGCATAATATCCTCTCTCTTGAATAGGTCATTGTACTGGTTTTGGCTGGGATCAAGTTAATCTTCTTCATAGTAGCTCCTATGGTGCTGTGTTTTGGATTTGTGACCAAAACGGTGTTGATAACACACCCATGTTCTAGCTATCGGTGTGCAGTGCTTACACAGCATCAAGTCCTTTACTGTTTTTCACACTGCTCTGGTAGCGAGTAGGCTGGGGGTGGGCAAGAAGTTGGGAGGGGATACAGCTGGTGACTGCTGACCCCAACTGACCAAAAGGAAATTCCAGACCATGTAATGTCATGCTCAGCAATAAAAGCTGGGGGAAAGGAGGAGGAAGAGGGAACATTTGGAGTTATGGCATCTGCCTTCCCAAGTAACTGTTCCAGGTGATGGAGCCCTGCTGTCCTGGAAATGGCTGGACACCTGCCTGCCGACGGGAAGTAGTGAATGAACTCCTTGTTTTGCTTTGCTTGGGTGCGCAGCTTTTGCTTTATCTATTAAACTGTCTTTGTCTCAGTCCATGAGTTTTCTCACTTTTACCCTTCCGATTCTCCTCCCCATCCCGCCGGGTGGGAGTGAGCAAGTGGCTGCGTGGGGCTGAGCTGCCTACTAGAGTTAACTCACAACAATCATAAATGAAGAAAGATAAAGTGGCAATTGTGGAAAGAGCATTGACTAGTTAAACCAAAAAAACTTTCAAAAAAATCAAAACCAGTCACTACTATATGCCACTTAGTTATCAAGAGAAAGTCAAAACTGCAGTGAGGTATTACCTATGTGTTCTGTAAGCTGCCCACATTAAAGGTGTCATTCCATTTTGATCCATCATATCTACATCCTAAAAAAGGAAAAGAAAAAAAAATGGTTGGCGAGATAAGTAAGCATGCTCAAGATCCAGTAGATACAAGGTTTGCAATGAGAAGCAGTATTTTAAGACTAACCAACTGAACTGGTGAAAAACTGGCAAGCTTTTAGTACATAACAAAATAATATTTAAAAAATGAAAACAGACATTAATACCACTGTTGCAAAAATATAACCATTCCAATATATTTTGGAAACTAAGGAACAGTCATGCTGTTTAAGACTAGTCATTTCTATCTTACTATTAATCTTCAACATAAAAGATATATATATACACACACGGTGTACTATTACACTCAAAAGCAGGAGAAAACTAAAATAATGCACCAATATTTAATAAAATACTTGATAAATTAACATAAGTACCATGGCCTGAATCCTACATACTACTGAATGCTAGCTGCATCTATTTTTCCACTTGCAAAGCAATTTTCCTTAGTTCACTCAGTTCCAAAGGTATTTAATATCTAGGTATCAAGTCAATGGATGCTAGAAAATTTTTAAGTTTAAACAAAAGCCATTAATAAAAACAACCTACCCAGAAATAAAACTGATCTATATCAAGTGGTGATTAAACTGATGGCTAAAAATAAAACCCACATTATTACATTTAACAGAACATAGCCACAGAATGACAAAACAGCACCATCCAGACTATTCTCTTAGATCCATCAGAAAGGATCTAATACCTACAGCATTTTTTCCTGTTGTAGATCTCTGCCTCACTAACATGGAAGTTAGTAATTCCTAAATACACTGAGGCAGATTAGACTCTCAAGCACATTCGGGCAAGTTCCACAGACCACCCCTAACAAACTTACTCTAAGCTAACTTGATGCAAGACCTGAACAGTTTTCCTTAGAGGCAACAGAGCTATGTCAGTGTTCCCTATGCTACTCCCCTCAGTCCTTACTAGGAAATTGAAAGTGCTTCAGTGAAGTCTTTTGCTACAGAAACTACTGACAGAAACCCAGAAAGTGGATGATGTTGCTTTCTACCACCCCCAGAACCTTCTTCTCCAGTCCAGCAGTCTGCCAAATACCCAGCACCCTGGGATCCCTGCTCACGGTGCTGCTAGCCTGACCCACACAAAAGTCTTCCAGAAAATACAATGTAGTTCTTCCAAATAATTGCTTTTAAAATATCCCTAGCCTGCAGATAACTTTACATTTCAGAGTTTTTACTCTGTTGTTTAATTTTAAAAAAAAAAAGGGTAATTCAGAAATTTAAAAAACAGTTGATGGAGAGGAAAGAGAACCATTACTTTATTGTATGGTTTGTTCAGAAAAGAGTTACATGGATTGAAACCAGGATCCAAGTCTGTTTGCCCACAGTACTTGTATAATTAGACCCTTTTGAGCCTACTAGGACTGCGCAACCGTTGCCACTCCCTTTAACCTCCTGTTGTTGAGATCCTGAAGGAAATTAGAAGTGTAGCCTAACCTCAAGGTCATTCATCCTCGAGAAGCAGGACTCTGATTCACAGGTCACACTGTGTGAACAACATATTTTGAAGACAGTACAAATTACTGTAACATGAACAATCACTCTTTCAGCTACAGATTTCATATAGAAAAGCAATTCTTTGTGACCAATGGCAGGGACCTGATTGCCTGGACTTAAGTAAAATGATTCCTTCAGTGATTCCATCTGACAAATCAAAACTACGTTTTGCACACTAGGTGACACTCAGCTGAAAGAAAAAAAAAAAAAAAAGCCATGAGCTCCAGACTATTCCCTGTACATAAATTACCTAGGCAGGCTACAGCTACTACTCATATTAAGGTACAACATGGGCTGAGGCAGATCCCTTTTCAAAAGAAGTCTAATGAGAGCCAAAGCAACTAAGATTGACTTGCATACTGTTGTATGGACTTAACAAAGATGACGTAGCTGTGGATAGCAGACACATGCTCTAACAAACTTCTCATCAAAAATTCTTTGTTATTTTGCCAGATCATTACGACAACCACACAACAAGTGGGACATTTCAGAAAGGAAGCTCTGTTGCTGCTTTTTACCAAAGGGCTGAGGCAAAAAATTAAACCTTCAGCAGCAGGTACATATAGGAGACCATTCTTCTGTTCTGGTGTGTACCAACAGGCATTTCAGCATTAATTTCTTGTTTAATGCTCGGCAACAGGTCAATCTGATAATGCTCATGGAGACATGTACCTATGCTCTTAGGACAACAGTACGAGCACTGTAAGAACCAGAGATTCCAACAATGAGTGATGCAATGATCAAAATTGCACCTACTGCTGCCTTCTGTATGTATTTCAAGCGTGAACTCCATGGACCACAACTGGCAAATTTTTCACTTGTTTCTGAAATAGAGCAACTCTGGTTCTGAAAGAGAACAACTTTGCATATGCGAAGATAACCGGACTTAATCCTAAGACGCTAACAGAAGATTCCACAAAAAGCTTTTGGAGAGGCAAAAATATAGGGGAGAAAGAGCTTCCTGCATAGAAATTAGCTGTAGCAACTATGCTGTTGCTTAACACTACTTTCTGAAAGCAATATAGCTGACGAGGTAGGATTTTGAATAGCAGCTAGAGATCAGAGCAGCATTTAGGCTTACCAGGACATTTAACAAGGAATGGTCAAACCAGTACTATCATAATACAGCCTTTTCGAAAGCACAAAAAGCATCAAGAGATTCCACTTAGAAGTGCATTAAAATGCACAGAAAGGGACCAGGAATTTGATCCTCTTTAGAACCATTACTGGTTATTTCACAAAACACAGACCTTCATAGAAAGACCCATCACTCCCTTGTTCAGAATCCTATTCTCCATAAGGAAAATCTCTCTTTCACATGGACTGTTGGCCAGGGAAAGGGAAACAGGCTTCTAAAGAGATGACATATTTAAAAGCATATAGTAAGGAAGATTTATTAGGAAGTGAGATGTAAGGCTGAAAACATGTCCTAATTTAGGAAAGATGTGCTAGTTATTCACTAGAAACAGAGATTTTGTAGGATGCTTGTGGAATGAGCCTTGTGCAGACTGACAGGCGGCTCATCAAGCAAGGTAACACACAAAACTGAGCCTACCTTGCTCTTCCAAACAACAAAAGCTCTGTTCCGAATACTCTAGTCCATCACACGCAGAGTCAGTTTTGACAATCATGAGAAAGAAACACGACTGGACTTAGAATTCTGTAAGTAATGTGCTGTAGGTTGGGTCTAGGGAATAAACACTTGGTTCAGTGTCTTACACTGGCCTGAGCCTGGTAGAGAATGATCCTCAGTGCCAACGGAGGTAACAGTGCTTAGAAGCACTGCTCACGGACTGCAGCACCAAAGTAACCAAGGCTGCTGGTATCATGCTGGCATCTCCCAACCTAGATGCCAACTATTCCTAGGCCATAGCTCAGAAGGTGGCCCTATGTAGCTCGGGACAGTAGTTAACACAAAATTGCAACTCTGAGAATAAAAAAACATATACTTGATGAATAAGTGATAGTTAAACTATGAGTATGAAATAGTTAAACCATAATTTTAGCTCCAGAATATTTCCTACAACGTGATTTTACCCTACTAGCAACGTTATAGTCACTCATTACCTGTGATTGAGGTAAGTTATCTCACACATGCCACAGGATGAGAACCCATTATTCAACCATCCAACATACCATATTCCATATCTTAACTTATTCCGGGGTGACATGTTTGCATATGCTAGGCCCTGATATGCCTTTGGCATTTTAAGCAGTGTAAGCACAGTGTGAAACAGTCAAGTAGTACGAGCATCAATTTTGAACATTTTTAAGTGCCTTCAAGCTCTTTTCAGTTTTTCTTTCTTGCATTATTTTTTAAATAATGATCTTCCCTAAACTTGAACTGTGCTACAGATTCTGTTACTTGCTATCTGATTATATTTATATTAAATTTATATTTATATTTATATTTATATTTATATTTATATTTATATTTATATTATATTTATATCCTGTACTTGCCCCAGGCATGATTTTGACACAGACAACCTACTGACACAAACAACATGACCAAATTATGATACAGCCAGGTCTCTCAAAATTCAGTAAGAGACATGACTAAATAAAAAGCAACAGCTATCAGCCACTGCTGCCTCTTGGCTGAGTACTACTTGCTGGCATGAAGGTGGGTTCACTTCCAACCAAGGCCAGAGGGCACCTGACCAAGAGTTCTTCCCCTACACTACACTCCAGAAGCTTGAGGACTGGACTGGAGCCTCGGACTGGAAATTTTACCGTTGGCTGCTGCAGCCCAGGAAGAGAGTGAAGTAGCAACACTGAAGCTGGGTTCCAGCTCTGTCCCAAAAAGGGACAAGAAGCAATTAGGACCAACTTCTTAATCCACCTGTCAGTTCTCTACAGTTATGAAAGCTGGCTCTCTTCTGATCATGCAGGTCCACAAAGGCATCAGGATCAGAACTAACAAAGCACAACAGCCTACACTGACCTTTATTTTGACGTTTATTTAGTTGTCATTTACCACACAGGTACTACAATTAGGTTCAAAACAAGGGCAAGCCTACTTTTTGGATATAAAAGAACCTGGTCTCTGTAAAGGCAAAAGGCACAAAAATTTTGCAAGCAGTATATAGGGTAAGCCCACGTAAGCAAAAGCAGTTCAAGTTTCCAAAGCCAAATCATGGCATCATAAAGGAGGTGAAAAAAAAATATGGAATTAATGACCTCATATGTACTTATTAAAGGAGAATAAAAAGTATAATCATGTATTTCCCATAGCTTCTACAGAAACCATGTAGTTTCTGTAATTGTATGTAGTATAGCTAAAGAACTATGAGTTTAGGGATTGCTATTACAATGCTATTGATATTACTATATTTTAAACATACAAATCAATACATAACTTTGAAGTTGAACTTTTTGAAGTACTTCCAAAGATTACTGTTAAAATTAATTCAAACTTACGGCATACAAAGGATACCAAAATCATACTTGATAACATTTGGGGGATTTAATAAGAATTATCCTTTTAAAAACTTCTGATAAGGAGAGCTGTTTCCAAGATAACAAGTTTTAAATTTCAAAGCAAGTTTTGTGTGTTTATTTATGTATGTATGAACACATGTAAACACACACAGCTTCTTTTGGACTGAAGTATTATATGCTCGATAAACAGGACAAGTCTGTATATAAACATGAGGACAAACAAACATTTGCAGGGAGATTTCATAATCACAGTAGAACATTTTCAAGGCCATTTATACTTCATTAATGCTATGCTTTAAACAAGTTCGCACATGTATAACATCTGCAAGATTCTTCTGGTAACATAAAGCTCACATACAATTATACGTAATTTGTGAACAAAATACAAAACTTGTTCCTCATGAAAGAGCGTTTCTCTCCAATCATTATCTCTTACAAAATAGTGATTATAAAAGATCAGCCTCTTCTTGTGCCTAGCTAACTCTCTATCATACACTAAATACTGTTTTACCAAACAGTTCTCGGATACAAACTGAATACTGCATGGAGCAATAGTTATTTTTTAACATGCATAGGCACAAATAATTTTCTGCAGCAAATTTAGTTTTTCGTTTACACAGACCAAACCCACTGATTTCACAGTCATATTCTACCTGACTCATTGGATCATATCTCAGTTGTGCTTTGACACATGGTTTACAAAGTAAATAAAATTTGTGCTTCAGGCACATATCTGTGAGTGAGTAAATCTACAAATTATAATGCAGGGTGAGTAGCAGAAAGGTGAGCACATTTTTAAGCACACAGAATGAAGGATGGGAGACAATGAGAACAGTAATGAATACACATGCTATATACACACATCACAGATCTAGCAGTAATATAAGAAGATAGCAAGAAGGTTTTGGGTTGTTTGTTGGTTTTTTTTTTATTTACACATGCATGCAATTAGTAACAGCAATAAATAAAAGTTGTAGACTGAGGTGTAAAAAAAAGAGATGACCTGTGACAACTCTTTGTCATCAGATTCTTTATGTGTGTATAAACTGATGATTCTCTAAAGAATTCTAAAATATTGGCTGTCATTGTCACTGTTAACATTTAAAGATTAAATTAATTAGAAATAAAGAATGGTAAAAGAATAAATGCTAGAATTTCCACATACTACACTAGACAGGTATGAATTAAAGCCAAAGTACTCAGACCACTGTTAGAGGAAATTAAGTTAGCAGGTGGCACATCAATACTGTAGTCTACAATAAAAGACACTGAATTATTTTTATGTTTAGTCAGGCAAATAGTTTGCATTTCCTGAATGATAGGCATAGGTTTCAATTGTTTTCCTGTTCTAATTTTGAGTAGAATCTATTTAAATATGATATTACTTAAAATTTACCTGTCCCTTTGCTATCAGGTAAGCAACAATCGAAGTATGTCCAAACTGGGCAGCCAAATGAATACAGCTACATCCTTCTCCATCAATTAGCGACGGATCTGCCCCATATTTCATCAGCTGTACAACCATGGATAAGTGACCCTGTCTAAATGCAACAAAACACAAAAAACAAACAACTGAATAACTATATACGAAAAACTATTAAAATTTGAATATTTGAATACAAGAAATATGGTTAGCAGTTAATTACACTACCAGAACTTCTGCACTTTGATTCATACTTTGAAAATAACAATTGTCACAATCTGATTCTGCAACTGAGTAAGCAAACTCATTCACATGAGCAAATTCTATGCAGCCCAATGCATGCATCACATGCCACTGGCTTAAGTATGTTGCATAATAAAATGCCAATCAACAAAAAAACCCAAGTTATTAGTTTAGAAATCTAGTCTATTGTGACTTCTTCCAATCCACATATGAAACCTCCTACTTCAGGAGATGTCAAACTGGCTATACACTCTCACTTTTTGTGGGGCATATGGTTTATCTTTCTACTATTAAAAACAGTAGTGAAATAAAAGTAGGAAGAAAAAAAGGAAAACTGAAGGCCTACACTTCCTCCACACTACTTAAAAGCTTAAGCATCTTTTTGGCATAATAAGCATAGGCATATACTTCTTGTCGATATGGTGCCTAACTGTCAGCACACAGTTTCTGACGTGAGCAAAAAGACCCTTCAAATGTCAGAAGCAGCTTTGGACAATGCTTCACAGAACAACAGATTACAGCTATGAACACTGGGAAATTTAATCAAGCTTTTGTGTTATTAACACAGAACGTAGAGCGTGAGCTGTAACAAAAAGAAATATACAAGCTAAAATCTTTAATGAAGGCTAACAAGCAAGTCCTCATCTTCAGTAAACAAATTATTTTGATACATTAAATGTTCTAAAAGCTCATTTTTTAAGTCTCCTTTTGCAGTCTACAGTTAAAAATATTAATATGGACAGCATTCCTTTCCCGCCTATTTCTAGGCGGTTGTCTGAAGGAGCAGCTACTACTTGAAGGCTGTCTTCAATTTTCCCAGCCATTTATCATTCTCGGAACATCTTCTACATCATAAACTTGATTTTAAGTGCATCTTAAAAAAAATCTACATGCGTAATAGAACAGTGCAAGGCCAATGTCACACAAAACCATCCCAAGCCCCATCTGCACAAGTGTTGCTGAACTGCAGAAGACTGACAAAAATAAGATCTCCAAAGCAAGAGTAAACCAAGGTGACTATAGACTCTAATTTTACTTTACTCTTTTTCCTATCATAGCAATCATCTTACTCTACATCAGAAAGAGATAAGACAAAAACTGAATTATATGCTGAAAGCTCCTGTAGCTCAAACATACCACATTCACAGTGTGCCCAGTTAGCAATGACTGAATTAATTCTTGTGCAAAGTATTCCCTGAAAACACGGCAATTTCATAAATCAATCAGTAGCAGATTCCAAGTTAAGAAAAAACACAAGAAAAGAAAATTCCAGAAGACTCTTCCCCACCTTGTTGCCCAGTGAAGAGGGGTAGAATTTAAATCTCCTCCAAGCTGATCAACGATAGCACCTTTTGATATATAGTATCTGGAGTAACAAAAATAGTAAACATTATTGCTTGTCTTGGTTAAATATAAAGGACACACAGTAAGCATGTTTGATATTGTATGAAACAGGCAGTTACCGACTGGAAGATCAGAACCTTTCCTTGTCTTCATATAACCTTCCTTTTAAGAGGTCATGCAATTTTTTGCCTTTTTGATGTGGGTTGGGAGAGTAGGGATTCTTCCTACTGTGTTTTAAACATGCTGTGTTTTAAACATTGTTTTAAACAAACCTAGTTTGGTTCTAAGGTAAAGCAGAGTAATTGCTATATATATATATCAGTACAAACTGTCCTACCACAGAAGTATTTAATAAAATGGATTCTTGTAAAATATGTAGGAGTTGCTGCATTAAAAAGAATTCTGAATTAATGGTAAAAGAATCTGCTGCTAGAAGACTTGGATAGTTAGAGAATTTTGGCTAAAATGGCAAAACTATACACAATTCAACTTGCAGCACGTATCATCACTGGAATGGCGCTGCTGAAGTCACTGTTCCAAGAGCTCACACTTAAGTTTTGTGTTTAGCCAAGTACTAAGATTTTTTGCATACTTCTCAGTTGTTATTAATCAAAGGACAAAAACATATGAGTATTTAAGAAATACTTCTAAATGATGGGCTAGAAATTATTTTTCCCTCAAGAATATTTATAAAAAGACGAGCTACCTGTAGGAACAAAACAAGTTACCCATATTTAACTGCAGCAATTCATATTCATAGTCATTTGTACTTTTTCTGTGTTTTCCTTGCTGTTTTATATGTCACACTAAACTGGCAATACTACTTTTCCTTTGTGAAAGAAAACGTACACCTTAGAAACAAATTATTGTTTTTAAGAAACAGACCTTCCTGGAAGGCTTCTAGTTTTTCGTTCACTACTGTATAAGCCAATGGAAAGAAAATTATCACTAACAGACCTTTGGAAAATGCTATCTAGCTATAGATTCCTAAGTGCTTGCACATTTCAAGTACCTGTGCCTGCAGACTATTCGCTTTCAAAATACCTGTCAGGTATATGTGAACCCTGCTCTCCCACCCACACAAACTGTCCTTCAAATCCTCAGCATTGAGTTTCTGGCACCTCAATTTCCTCTAAGTGTTTCAAGACATGGCAAGAAGAAAGGCAACAAACAGAACAATTTGAAAAACGTTACTCTAAGTAACTACCTTCTTTTTCTTTAGTGCTTACTGATTCAGAGTGAAACTTCAAAAACAGCCCAAAAGTTACCTTTAGGAACAGAAACTGAAAAAAAAAAAGCATTAGCTATCTAGGTCCACACTAAAAACATTTAAGGGAAAAGTCCTTTTATACAGTGGCTTTAGAGCCATCAGATACAATGAAGTACTTCAGCAGACTTGGCAAATTCATACAAACTCCGGTTTGTGTGACAAACAAGATCTGCTCTGATCGACGGGGGACAGCCCACTCCACCGGTCTCCAACACCAAAGGAACAAAAGTGCAACATCTCTCTGCTGAAGTTCAGCTTCTGGATTTCTCAATGAGAACATCTTGTTAAAGTCTTGGTCCCACGTAGGTGAAAAGACAAGGTGTATATAAGGTAAAGGGACAACGTAATTTTGTTATTGTGAAGCGAAGTCTCAACTACCGAAGTACAAATTTGAAAAAGATACTGAGAAGCTATTTAGTCCCCCTTGGGAAGGAGTTCCCAAGGAAAGCTTGTCTAGATAAAAGACACCACAGAGAAATTCACAGTCAAAGCTTGGATCCATCTCGCTGATGTGACAGCCACTCATGGGGAGGTGAACATTAAACAGATTGTCATCATTCAAACACTGGTCCCCGCAGAAACACAGAGTATGTTCAGATTCTGCTGAGCAGCAGCACTGCTTACTGGTTAGTACGTTTTATTTAGAAGGAAGAATTTGCAGTTTGACAACTGGGAAAAGACAAGGCGGCGATCGCCTGCCAGATGGCGCATTGAAATAATATTTTATGTTTCCTTAAGGATGTGCTTAGACTAAGTTGAGATTTATCGCTGCATTTCAGTTTCAGTACACATAAATAGTGAGATTTTTCTGCAAAACCAGACTGAGAACTTAACCTCCTTGTCTAGGTAGATCTTGCAGAGACAATTTTATGCTTGGTAAGAATGTCCCTGGAAAAAGGAGGAACTGGGCGATTCTACTCTCAGTGAGTCATCTAAGCTTCCATGCTAGAAGATGCCAGGTGCACAAGTCCTATTTAAGCAATCTACTTACATTCAAAGCAAGCAGACCTGATAAGAGGTCACCTTAAGAAGAAAATACTTCCACTGATCTCCGCATTAGGATCGCTAAGTCTTTGCCAGGCGTTTGAAAACTGCTCCAGCTTGCATTCAGTGCTTGTGGAATCAAAGCGCATGCAGTCATTGTTGCTAGAAAGAGGAAAAGTAGAAAAGAGATCCTTGTCTGGAGAAAGTTTGACAGAGGGAATGGGGAAACGCAGTCAGTAGGTAACTGTAGAGATAAAAGGCCAATTTTTGCATTTTTACAAAACTGAGTTGAAGACAGACCAATAGATCGGTGTCATGATGAAAAGAAAATTACATCGTGGATGTCTGACACTTATCCCTAATCCTACAGAAATAAGAAAAGGTTCTGTAGTTTTCCTTACAAAATATCAACGGGCATCACCGGTATCTACACTGAATCTCAAGTCTCACAATAGACAGGATGAAAAAATATTAAAAACAAGAGAAGTCTCATTTTCAGCCTGCACTCTCCATAGGCGAGCTGCTAAGCTACTTCATTGGGAAGACCTTATATAGTCAATATTCAGTAAGCAAGACACTGAGATCTGGTATCATTAGAGCAGACCACTTACACTTAAGACTCTATCCCTGTGTTACCGAGCTCACTAGCCAACGTATTTAATGCAATTATCCACTGCACATAATGGGCACAAGAGAGAGGAGACTTGGAGAAAGATGTGATAGGATCAAACAAAAAGAAAAACACAGAATCATTTCATTCTAAGGAAATAGAATAACCCAGTGTCTCACAGAAGAGAGAGCGAGAGACCACGCGACATGCTGGGTGATATAAACTAAAACCAATCAAGACCCCCTAAAGACAGAGGAACTTGGAGCGTAAAGAGCTGCATCAGGAGGAATGAATTTTACAAGCAGTTAAACACATTAGCACTCTAGTAAACAGCAGGAAGAAAATGCAATGCAGTATGTCAGAGTGGTAGAGATGCTTCAAGAAGGGACAAGAGCTTTGACATATTGTCAAGGAAGAAGGAAGAATTAGACACATTAGATTTAAGAGCATTCCATTAAAGTTATGTTGAAATAAAATTCTCAGAACAAGTTTCCAGCACTCAAATGTAGGTGGAAAGATTTCCCTAACATATAATAAAGACCTAACTGGAAATTCAAATAGAGATTTAAGCACAGACTTCCATCTATCTGAATCTCACATTTTCATTTTGAACCACTTCTATGTCCAATATAATTGCTATAGCAGGAAATTGTTAGCAACATGCTTGGAGGGGAAAAAAAAGGTAAAATACAACATGAAACACTCGCATGCTAAAATACTTCTTTCACAAATTTAGCTTCAAAAGAGGACTAAGGGGGAATTTAAAATTTGTTCTGGTTTTACTTCGTAAAAAATTAACTCTGTAAAATATTTTGGGCAGGTATTTTTTTGTTTTTTAAGAAAAAGCTGTAGCATACATAAAATGCTAGTGAACTAAAGCATTAAGTCATAATCGAGTATTACACAGGTAGATTCAGTGCACTGCAAAGCTTATACAGAAAGTATACATAAGTTAATACAGAAACATTATCCACAATATAGGCCTATTTTTCAAATGCCTCATGTCATACTAATGTTTCTAAATGATGAGACATTGCCATTCACTTTTCAGACCTTACAAAGACATATCAAATGAGATAGCATATCTGTAATACAAATGTGTCTTCCAACAGCCCAAATAAGATCAACAATTCATTGCACATAATTCATTATGCATTCAAGATGGATAAAAAAAGTGAGCTCAAAATATAACAACTGTTTTTAGATGCTGTACTTTTCTTAAAGAAAAACAGCTATCTGAAAAATTTCAGGCATTTTGGCATGACAGAAAGCACACTGGTTATCTATCTTATCATGAAGGGAAGATACCAAATGCAGAATTATGGTTTCCATGATAAGCTTCTACCCACAATAAAGACAAAACCTGGTGTGCTATCTATTGCATTAAATAAAAAATGTTATTTCAGAAACACTGAATTATTTCACAGAATTGTTTAGTTTGGAAGGGACCTTTGGTGATCATCTAGTCTAACCATCCCTGATCAAAGCATCTAGATCGTGCGTCTAGGACCTTGTCCAGTTGGGTTTTGAATATCTCCAAGGATGGAGAGTTCACAAGCTCACGGGACAACCTGTGCCAATGCTCAGTCATCCACACAGTAAAGTAAGTGTTTCCTGATGTTCAGACGGAATTTCATGTGTGTTTTAATTTGTGCCCTCCCCCTCTTATCTTGCCCCTGGGCAGAACTGAGAAAAGTCTGGCTCTGTCTCCTTTACTGCCTCCCATCAGGTATTTATATACATTGATAAGATTCCAGGTATTATACTACCATGTATCCCAGATACTTACGTACATTGATAAGATCCTCCTTGAGGATCTTATATACGTTGACAAGATAAGCCTTCTCTTCTCTAGGCTAAGTCATCCAAGCTCTTGCAGCCTCTCCTCATGGCAGATGTTTCAGTCCCTTAATCACCTTTGCGTCCCTGCACTGGACTCACCCCAATAAGTCCGTATTTTTCATGCAAAGGGGAACCCAGAACTTCACACAGATGTTCAGCTTCAACAGCTGAGTAGAGAGGAAGGATCATCGCCCGCAACATGCTGGCAATGTTTTTCTTAATGAGGCCCAGTATACCATTGACCTTTTCTGCCACAAGGCTGCACTGCTGTTCTACAGTTAGCTTCCTGTCCACCAGGAACCCAAGGTCCTTCTCATCAGATCTCAATCTTTATCTATTTACCTAACTTTATTTATTTAACCTTCTTTTAAGAGAACTGCATCAGGATACAGAAAGTCCTTTAAAAACAAGATGAGAAACGTGAACCTGAGATCTAGAAACTCAAGACCTGGTCTGATGAAGGTGCTGGTGATAAACATACAGGGAGAGAACGTGCTTAAATGAAGATGTTTTGCATTTGTTTTTATGTGTAAGTACACGTTTTCATAAACAAACTGTTTTGAAAAGTGGACTGATTGAAGAATGTGCCATGTACGCTAACTGAAAAGCGGACTGATTGAAGATGTGCAGTTTATGTCAAATATTCTAGAAACCTGCTGATTCCATAATATTTTGTGTATTTAGATTTAATTGCACGTACTTAATTCACTGTTTTGTTACTGACAGAGAAAAAAAACCATATTCTTTACACACTCAAGATCTGTAAAACAGCAAGTACTAAGAATTATCCCTTCAGAATTTAGGCTCTCCATGTTCTGAAAGATAATAATAGGTTTTAAAACATAGTCTCAAATACTATGCTCCAGATTTTATAAACTGAAAAGCAGAAAAATAACCACAAATCCCATAGCTCCCACTATTAAAGACTGTTATCACTTGAAAGGAGAGGTGCTGCAATGTTACCTGTTTTAACAACTGTGTTTTAAAATGCAAAGAAGTTATTTGTTAGAACTTTTTGAAATGCTGAATGAAGTAGAAATTTCCCCTTGCATCATATTAATCTTACTTCTTGAAAAACATTCACTACCATCTAGCATCAAATTTCCCCTCCTCAAAAAAGAAATTGGGTATTTCAACAAGTATACCATAGTATAAAGAAATTGCACATGCAGCTGAACAGCTGTTCCACGAGTTTATGTCATCTGAGAAGTGTCTGAGCTTGACTTCTGGACATCTAATAGGTTTTATTTTTGTTAACTGTGTCATCAAAACATTGCGGCCAAAATGCAAATTAGGTCTTTTGATTACTCCCCCTGCCCCCAAATTTCAAGAATAAAAACTAAGTTTTAAAGAGAATTAAGGTTATTTAACACCCTAAAAAAAGAAATCAACATTTTTAAGGACATGATTGGTTTATGTTTAACTTAAAGTGTAATACATACTTCACCAGATCTATCCTGTTGTTGATTGCAGCCCAGTGGAGAAGCGTCACATTTTCTTTGTCTGGTTGTCGTACATCATAACCTGCTTCCACCAACTCTCTACATCGTTCATATATTCCATACCTTGAAGAAGAAAATAAGAATTTTCAAAGTTGTTACCTTGGATAAAAACGCATTCGGTAAACAACATACTTACATTCACAACACAAAAGCTTCAACAGAAGAGGAATGAAGCAGAAACTTTACTTTCTGTTTCTATGATTACAGATCTCTTGCAACAAGAGGTTTCCACTGGCAGAAACTATATTAACCAATACAAGATTTTACAGAAAACTTGTCTCCACAGCAAACGATACAGTCGAGCAAAGGAAAATATAGATAAGTATTAAACGAAGTATAAATAAAACTCTTCTCTTCCCAGGGACTCTGCTACATTTGTTTCTCCCACCTCTGTTCTCCTTCCTCTCCATCTCTTGAAGACCAAAAGAGCTTAGCCAACTGATTTGACAGTATCTTCCTAAAATTCTAATGACAAGATCATCAGATCAATTACAAACACTAACAGAGCTCAAACACTTCCCATTTTTCTTCTCAGATAACAAACAAATAGCAATTTGTCTGATATAAATTAGTACCATCTACTTTTTTATACCACTTCAAAATTCTATACTTTAATACAAAATGAATTATTTCATTAAAGATGACTATTAAATGTGAGCTACCTTCATTTGAAAAAAAAATTCTGCATACACTTTGAAAGTTGAAACAATTCAGGAAGCATAAACATTACTTAGGCATCTTATGTGGGACTAACTCCAACATTAAATAATGTTTGTCTTGATGCTTACACTGTTTTACCACCTATTTTTAGTGGCAATAAAACAAATGCAGAAAGGCAAGTAAAGGTTATGTTTCCATGTCTGTAGAACCCACAGGGATTTCTCACATCTCAAGGAGAAGACTGAAGTGTGGGCAAACCTTGAAATCAAGATAAATGCCTTGTGACATCTGACTTCTGCTAGAGCAGAATGTTAACAGCCTCTCAAAGTTGGAGTTTAAGTAAGTTTTCCTTATGCTGCTTCTACGTTCTACTTTCTGCAGAAGAGACAGCCTTAGACAACTTAAGGCTCCTTTGCTCCACTTGATCAGCTTGCGTAACTGATGCCAAGACCTTTTTTCCAGGGTAGTTATGATTCTTACTTTTTATTTCATGTATTTGAACGGATCCTCAATCTGGACAGTGCTCCCATAGCGAAGCCTCAAATGACTCAAATCAACAAACCTCAGGAATGTTTTTGAAGCCTATCACAGGCTTGAAGCACAAAAATTAGTGGGACACTATCAAAAAAGATGTACTAGACATAACAGCCTACTTAGACCATGTTGTTTTCAACTTCTTAGGCAATTTGCACCAGAAATTATGAAAAATGCTAGAAATAGCTGTCATACCTATAATCTTTCCAAACATTACAAAAGATCAGAACAAAGACTATTGTGTGCAGTACATACCAATTGGCAACAAGCCTGTAAAACTTGGTCCCTCAGACTGAGTAAAAAAGCAGCAGTCATGAATAATTTTGAAAACAAAGCTTTGTTTTTAATCAGTTGGGGGTGGGGGCAGGGGGGAGAAGAGGTTCGGTTTACGAAGACTTAAAAATATGCCACCAGCCAGACAAGATACACATACTCAGACACACATAACTGCCAGGAAAACTGATAAGGTTCTAAGTCCGGCCAGTCTTGAGGCACACTATCTCCCAAGTCCCAGTCTAGATCAGCAGCGTGGCCTGATGAGCGTCTGTTCAAATAACTTAACACGTACCATTCCTGACTGTCACAAGAACACAATAATGCTAACTTTTGTAAAGTGTAAGAGACAATCACGTAAACCTTTCATGTAATGCATTAGAATTTGCCTTACGTGTACTGGTTTTGGCTGGGATCAAGTTAATTCTCTTCACAGTAGCTCCTGTGGGGCTATGTTTTGGATTTGTGAGCAAAACAGCGTTGACAACACAACAATATTTCAGCTGTTGCTGAGCAGTGCTTACACAGGGTCAAGGCCTTTTCTGCTTCTCATGCTGCCCCGCCAGCACAAGAAGCTGGGAGGGGACACAACTGGGACAGCTGACCCCAACTGACCAAAGGGACCTTCCATTTCACACACCACCATGCTCAGCAATGAAAGCTGGGGGAAGGAGGAGGAAGGGCAGCATTTGGAGCTATAGTGTTTTGTCTTCCCATGTAACCATTATGCACAATGGAGCCTTGCTGCTCCAGAGATGGCTGAACACCTGCCTGCCAATGGGAAGTAGTTCATTAATTCCTTGGTTTGGTTTGCTTTGCTTGCATGCATGGCTTTTGTTTTCCCTATCGAACTGTCTTTATTTCAACCTGCGAGTTCTCACTTTTACCCTTCTGATTCATTTCCCTGTCCCACTGGAGGGCAAGTGAGCGAGCGGCTGCATGGAGCTCAGCTGCCTACTGGGGTTAAACCACATTACTACTGGTCAGCTACAGTAAACTGTACACATGATTTATACAATTGTCCTATCAAGTTAACTACACAAACCAAAATGAACCTCCTTGAAAGTAACCTCTGATACCTAGTCAAGTTTTTGTTAGACCAAGATAGGTATAACCAAGCAGCACTGTCACAGTCTTGGGGGGGGTGGGGTGAGGTGTGTTTGTTCTTTGGGGTTTTGGTGGGGATTTTTTGTGGGTTCTTTAATTTTATTTAAAGCAAATCTCTAGTCTCACAGAAAGTGTGATGCTGCTTTCTGAAGAACTTTGCTCAAGAGATATGAAAATGAAGGAGAGCTGTGGCAAGCACGTGAATCAACTGTAGCCTGTTGAGGCAGAACGCTGTTGCCAATGCCCCTGCAGAAGCCCCGAGAGGATGCTCTAATTGTGCTCCACTGTTGTATACAAATACCACCCTCTAGAATTCACCCATACCCTGCTGTGGGACCCTGGGTAAAGACTACTGCATGGGTTGAGATACAACAAGGACTAGCAGGAACGGATTCCTTCCCTGGACTTAGCATCATAGACTTCCCCTCCTCCCCACCAGAAGGCAAGCTGCAAGTCACAGGTACTTCCTACCGCTTGGCGACAAAACATATCATGAAGTTCTGCAATACATCAGAAGAGCCTTCCCAGGAAAACAAGACGCTTTCCAAAAGTTAAACTGAAAATTAGGTATATAGCAATTTTTTATTTAAGTCACCATCAGTTTGTCTGTTCCTAGCAATTTATTTTGGTACCTTGAACTCAATCATAACTGATTACAAAAGATGTAACACACAATGTATAATTTCATAACTCTTCAATTTATTAAATTGTCACAAGAGGACTTAAGGATCTAGACAGACAAAAATCTGCCTGGCAAAAAAGGTTAGGAATTTACAACAATTTGCTCCTCTTCCTGGAAACAGCAGGCTCTCTACAATTAAATAAAACACCACATCTGATGCAGTCATGGTTTCTTGAGCGCTGTCCCAGAAATGCAGCATTCTTCTCTCACGTACTACCTACAGTCTTCTTCGATCAATTTGCTGCAGCTGACTTCACCTTGCCTTCTCCAAAGGCTCATCATGCACTGTTAAGATTACAAAATGAGACGGTCGCCTATTGCAGACACTTGGCATAATCGTGCTCATAATGTTGTTATAAAGGGCTCTATGCTCTTCAAGAATGAGGAATAGAGGAAAAGATTCAAATCCTCACAAGAGACTGATGTATTAACCTAAGAAATTTTCAGCATCTGGGTGAATTCTAGAGGGTGATGCTGTTAGCATCAATATGGAGTATAATTAAAGCATGCTACTGAGCTTGCCTTGTTCTGAAAGAAATGAGACTAGTTCTTCCAGGGCAAAAATACCACTGTGCAAGCTCCTTTCACTAGCAGAGTCTCTAAGCCATTTTGGTAACTAACCTGTAACATTTTATTTGTCAACACAGGTTAAAGATATTCTGAATATAATACTTTCAAAAACAGTATCCCAGAAGCCTTTTGCATTTTAAATATGTAATCCATTTTTTAATCTTTTGTCTGCAAGCAGATCGACTCTTGGAAATAGACATTGCCAGCTTTGCTGCATGATTAACATGAAATTTGGCCACAGTACTAGGAAGGAATCTCTCTTCAGTGAGCACATCACCATACCAACAAACAGTAGGTAAGCCAGGAGCTCCCTCCCTCATCTTGCCATCATCGTAACTCCAATCAAAGTTGCTGTAACTGGAAATGCAATTAATAGAAAAATGATCTTTTTTATCTTTTGAAGTCTCCTTCCCATGAAGGATGGTGGTTAAAGACTAACAAAGCCTTTCATACCTTCTCATGTTTGTGTTAAACAGCAAAACAGTTTTGTTTTCAACAGCAAAGGGCTAACTCAAGAGCTGCATAATGAACTGTTAACAGTGATGTTGAGAGACAAGAGAAATTCAGCTCTTGCATATGTTCCAGCGCCTCAAATTGTCTAGACAGTTGTGGCTATATTACTAGCCTGGTTAAAAAAAAAAATCCCACCCTTCCATATGAACTTCAGCTACATTTCACTTTCAGCAATATAATCAAACTCCATGGGCACAAATGACCAGGCATAAAGAATGCGCACCCCTGTCACGGTCTGCCCATCCTCTCCTGTGAATAGCTGAAAAAAGCCAGGAGTAATTGTCACTTTGGCAAACCCTCACCAATTTGAATTATTCCATATGTATCCTATTTTTTTCTTATCAGCTACCCTATGAATGATGAGAAATAGTGAGGAAAAAAGCATGTTCTCAAATGTATCCAACAATTTTTTTCCTGAGCAAGATTCAGTATTTTTCGTATTTCGTGCTGCACTATTTCACAACGCACACGACTTCATTTTGAATGATCTCAGTGAATAAAACTAACAGAAAAGTTAATCTTGCAATAATGAAATCGTAACACTTGAGCACAAGGAATCCATCTTCCAGAAGTCACAAAACCACTTGTTAATGTCATTAATATTTAATATTCATGTTCATAACGGTTATTTGATATACTTTCAGCATAGCTGGAATTTGCCCAAGTTCACTACAAGCAGAAGGTGCCTATTCACTCTCAACAGAACTGAAAATCACGATGCAAGGATTAATGTGTCTCAGATTCTGTTCTCGTAGTCATAGCCCTTCATATACTTCTCTACCTGTGAACATTAGCTACTTTTCCTTAGTTTCATGGCTTAAGAGATTTAAAACAAAACAAAGGCAGCAACTTTAAGTTCTTATGTTAACACAGTACCCTTCCCAAGACATCAAAGTTATGACTCCAGCCTTGGATGATGCAGGGCTACTGGTACCAGAAGAGAGAGAAATAAACGTACCCCACATATCTCCATTAAATTTCACTTTTAAGTCACTTACAACTTTTTTTACAAGACTCCATTCCCTTGCAGCTCCAGTGAGAGCACTGAATGCTACAGAGGAACAAAACCAGTACACAGCCCACCCTCTGCTTTTGTAGAGGCAGAAGAAATTTGAAGACTTTCTATGCAGTTATAAGTAAAGTACTTATTAAGTATTAGTAAGCAATGTTCCTCCATTGCAATAGCAAAGGCAAGAATGGATGATTTTTTTACTACCACTTTGAAAACAGATTTTCAAATACATGAGTGGCCTGCTTCTGCTTTCAGAAACACAGTGGAAAATTTATATCAACCAGACTGAATTTTGCTATAACCGAATACAAGATGCCACGAGATTACACGCACATTGTAACATCTGCAAGATGAAGGGCTAAGACGCTACTACTTTTAATGCTACCTAGATGCCCTTGGACATGTTTATAACAAAGCCAGTGAAAAGTGTCCTTTATATTAATAGATATGAAAACCAAACACTACGATTTTTACTTCAGCACAAGTTTCTGCAAAACAAACACAGAGAGAGACTATTTTTGGTATAAACCATGCCTTGACCCTATGTCTGTGGGAGAATTTATCAGGAACATAATGGGGAAAAAATACAAATACTGATAAACTCTCTGCAATGAGAACATTAGCTGAATCCCTCTTTTCTATACAAAGTCTTAATTTGCTTGTAAGAGGTTATTAGATTTGTAGCTCGTAGTGTATGAGCATGTTAACTTAAGTGTCCAACCTACAGACTAAGAAGGTAAAGGACACAAACAGTTCAACAAGATATGAAACAACAAACAAATCCTTCTGGAAAAAATGTGTGGAGCTTGCAAGCTCTTACTTTCCCTTGCTGAAAAACATAAAAGGAAATGCATTATTTTACTAACATTGTTTTATTTCTCTGTAATCAAGTGCCAATAAATTCATCGTCTCAAAATAGAATTCTACAGTCAAACAGCATATGCAAAGTATAGATGAGTTTTAAACCTTTTCATCCTATTTTTCATCATCATCTTTAAAGTTTAAGGGACTATGTTCCCCATTTTCATGTACGTTGCAACAATAATAATTAGTTACTTTCACAGGAGAAACTTTTAATAATGCAGCACATCGAATACTGTAAGAACAACGATTATGAAAAAAATTAAATGACGGACTAGCTACTTAGATGACATGATTACCGGCTTCCTGCTTAGGTTATTACAAATTTAATAGCAAACAACTCTATGCTACGGCGAAATGCACCTTCTACCTGTCAAGAAGCCTACAATTTAAGTGGTCTTACATGAAATGCCAAATCATTTTGGATGACAGATCAGCTTGACTTTTTTTTTTTTTAAACAGAGGAAGATACACAACTTTATTGTTATAATTAGCTCTCAGACCATTCTCGAGACCAACAGAATTTCATTTAACTAATCATAAGCACCCCAGCTACTATTTGACTGTATCACACTAAAAAAACCCTGTTATATTCTTTTAGGGAAGTTTTGAAGTGTTCTGAAAAAAAGTAAGTGTATTGCCAATCCTATGCTGAATGCTACATGTCTGGATTTGGAAAAAAACCCACCCAAACTAAGAGACTGAAAATAATTCTTATTCTATTTGGCTACATTTTGCTTGAACTGACTGAACTGCATAGGAAGGGGAGTTCTGGCAGATAGATGAGCATCCCTTTTTTACAAAACCTTTTGTGGCATCTTACTTACATTAGCACTGAACTGAAAAGTAAACAAAATCAGCAGATATTTTAATCTAAGTGAATATTGATTTTTGAGGACAAGTGGTAGAGGATAAGATCACCTATTTTTCATACATATAAAAGAGAGGTTATATTTCTACAAAAGTGAAGAACTACATCATTTTAGTAGGAACTATATATCTTTTTAATAACACTGAATTAATATATTAGCAACATTATTTTATTGCAAGCTTTATGATATTTGGTGAGTTTGTTTTCTGCCTTAAACTTCAGAGCTTTTTCCTTTTAAGACACCTGTTTTGTATAACACAGCCTTCAAATCCTAGTAAATACTTAAAATAAAGGCGAGTTCTGCCTCTAGTCAGGGAAGGGCTGTCTGGATACCACAACTTGATCATATACCCACGCTGACAGTCCCCCTTCCCTGTGATATTAACAATTAGGGCTATGATATGAAACTATAGTCCTCTTTAGCGAGATGTTATCCTCTCTGTAAATCACGTCTCCCCATGACTGTGAGGGTACGTAATGGATGACTCGCAGCCCTGTTGATTCTTGTTTGAGGAGACCAGAAAAGAATTATAACTCAGCTGAAAGCATAAATCAGTCTAAATTTGAGGGCTAATAAGGGAAATGTGCTTTAGGGTTTCAAACATGCAATGAGCATACAAGAATGAAAGCAGGTAACTTGCAAAACCACTTCTGCTGTCATATTTCCATGCTTTTAAGAAGCAGCTAGTTTAATGCTATGCCAATATTTTCACTTCTAAAAATCCCCTAATAGGAGGATTATAGGTGGTAGTATTACTATTAAAGTATTTAGAGCAACAATTGTCAGTCAACATCTATTTCAGGAAGTTAAACTCCTCACAACTCAAAACAAAAAGTGAAGGGAACTACACACTTCCTAAACCTAAATGGAGCCTGTGTCACATGCAGAGCTGCAAAGCTGCTGTCAGTTGGAGGAGATGCCTTTTAGGGAAAAAAGGAAAGAAAAGTTTTGTCTTAAGAAGAAAAAGGCAAATAGCTCAGCAAGATACATAATAGTTTAAGCATCCAAATTAACAATACAAGAAAAAAAAAAATCTTACAAAACTGTTAGCTCATTGAAGAAAGGTGACAGTGGCGGTGGTTTCTGAATGGTAAACAATAGCAAGCTAAAACGTAGTGTTGTGACAATTCGTCAGGAAGTCTTCTGACTTAGTATGTACTACAGGACTGTGTAAAGGACAAATTTGTATCATTCATCTGCATTAAGAATGCAATTATTAAATTTGCAGGCAGTTTACTCCTACAATGCTTTCTCAGCAATAAACTCGAGTTTCATAGCAGAGCTGAAACTGCAGAATGAGAGACAACGAAGGAAGTTACACAGAGACACATTCCTTCTAACCTATAAATGATGCCAACAAACCAAGGAAACCCTCATGTTGCATATCAATGTTGCCCACTTATGTCTTAATCATCACCTACGAAAATAAACAGCACCAACAGAAAGAAAACCATACGTTCTCTTCCAAGAATCTGTCCAGCAACCACCTATATTTACAACTTACCATAATTCTTCCTGCATATTGTCATACAATGCTCATAAATCTGTCTTAACAGTAATTTCGTAGAGTTCACTTCTGAAATCTTCTACTACTGTATCTACAAATACAGATCACCTTCCACTTTATGCAAATAAAAACAAAAATCCATTTTACTGTTTGGTGAGGGTTGTTTGTTTGTTTGTTTTTTAACTAATACAGACACAGACAAATCTAACACTCAAAACTAAACTTACTGTGTGGCTTTGACAATGTCCCAAGTGCTGTAATCATCAATGTGGCTTTTCCTTCCAAGAGATTCACTATATCCATGGTTGTAATGGCTTTGAGGCTTTATTTCCTAAAAGAGACAAACTTGCTATTAGAACACCAAAATCAGCATTACTGAAGTTTATCAGAAAAAAAGAAAAATTCCTAGAAGCAAAACTAAAAACAGTACCCAGTTCAATATACCATAAAGCTACCTAAATCTGAGGGTGGTAAGCTGACTGGCCACATTTCTACATTTTGCAAAGCAGGCCACTGTAGTTCCTACAATAGCTTTCAAACACCTTCCAGAAAACACCATTTGTAACGGCAGAGTTCTGCCAAATCCTATGGTTTGTTTTTTTTTTTTTTTTTTTAAGAAAGTTAACAAAAAAGTAACAGCAATTTTCTTGTTTTTTGTTTGAGGTGGGTTTTTTTTTTTGGGGGTGGTGGGGTATAAATGCAACATAGCATAAAGAAAGCCATTGGCCATAAACTGGCAAAGTTCACTGTGCTACTACAAATAAGTGTCACACTTCAAATAGCATAGTCAAGTACCTTCTAGAAAATAAATAATTGGGAACGATTAATACCAATGACTAAAACCTACTGATACTTTATAGATTCTTCAACTCCAGCCCCAGCTTCAGAGGTGACCTATGTATGTTTAACCTATGGGTCTCAGAAATAAATGGCATGACCATGACATGTTCTTCACCAGATACAGCTCCCTACAAACTTAATTCTTTTGATGAAGGGCAACACTTCAACCCTTAATGCTTCCCTTGGTGGAATGTATATTAAAACACTGTATTGACAGATAACTAGGGTAGCAACATACCATTTTTCTTTACAAACTGCATGCATGTGAAAGTCAGCTCAGCAAGCTGAAATTGAATGATGAATTTTATACAACTTCGACAATTTTCGATTTGTTACAAATACTGTAGCTGATTGCCTCCATGTATCAACCGTGCAATTCAGAATAGCTACATAAAAAAGTATAAGAATTGGAACAGTGAAGCAAAAAAAGAAGCAAGCTCTCTGAAAGTTCTAAAAATGCATTTCAATTGACTAAAATGTGTTATTTACTTTTACTCAGTTTTCCCCAACATATAGTTCCATGAGCAGAAACTTGGTTTCTTTAATCTATACCTGGAAATACTTTTAAACACCTTATGAAAGGTGTCTAATTAAGGTTCCAACTTTCACTTAGTTATTAAAATGAGTGATCAACTTCATTATTATACTAAACATTTTCATTTTTTTGAAATAAAGTTATCCTGAGTCAAGACAACCATGATATAATACACCTAACCTTAACAAGGATTCGTGGTCACAAATCCCCGCCACCTTCTCTCCCAAGAGGCCAATGTTGCCCAGCTAGCTTCCATGACTAAGAGACGTATTAGGGCTAGGACGACCTCCTATCGCCAAGATGAGCAGGTCTCCTATCCTCACATTCTCTCAGCCGTGCAATAATTTCTGCAAAAGGAGCTCTTGGTCACAATGAGAAGCATTAGCAACCTTTTACTGTGTCCAGTTGCGGCTAGTCAGCCAAAGTGTGTCCTAGCTTCCTGTGACAACATTCACCAGCTCTCTGTTGACTGCAATGGGAGTTTAAACACTGAGCTTGCGAGCAGACGAGTAAACTTTGCCCTCTGACTCTCTTCATCTGGAACTTACTCCACTCGGCTGTATAAACACAATGCCTTCCCGATAACTGGATGCTGGTAATCAAATCAGTCATGACAATTTTTTCTCATTGAAGTTATTTTAAAGGTATTTCTAGCCTAAAATTATTACAAGCATTATGTACCTCTTTTAGAGAGATAAAAACACTTAAATCTGAAAACCACATTTTAAATATCTGTTTCCAGATTTCAACATAATAAAGTGCCACTGAAGCAGAAGTCTGAAAACTTATACCAGTTATAACCTCAGAGCAAACTATCAAGAAGATAGCCTAGTTGCAAATCCCAAAACTCTCAGTATTCATTTCAAACCCAAGTAACTTCAGTAGAGCATGTTTGTATTTGTTACATACAATGTACCTGTTTCAGGCAAGGGGGAAAAAAAATCAAATTAAGAGACATTCTAATACATTAAATATATTTTGCAGTACTAAATTGTACTAAATTAATATAGTCATTCATATAGTTAGAACATTTATGACACTTTATACATTAAAAAACCTTTCAAGAAATTCAAAATTGATTTAGTCTTATGCATAGACTTTTCTTCAGAAAAATAAATTTTTCAATTTCACGCAGTACCTAAATGACCAGCAGAGTGCATCGTTTCTTGACCACAATGTTATTTTGTGGCATTCAATTTTTTTTCTAAGCCTGAAAAACTGACTGGATTAACCAGTTAAGCATCACCAGCCCAGCAGGAAGGCTGCTCTGTTGCAATCTCTACAGGAGAGACAACCTAAAAGCGTTACAGGGCATTTGTGGTCATCCAAATCACACGTTACAACCAGTTCTCTTACTAGCCAGAAACATAGCTTCACTTTGTATTGGAAGAAGACAACAGCTTAACCATTAACTTATTTTTTTCCCCCACTACTAGATAAGCCAGAGTGTTATCTGGAGTAAAGATGCTGAAAAAAGATACCAGAGGACATTACAATTAAAAAAAAAAAAGTAAAATATGAGAAAATATTACTTTGTGCCACATGATTTTCTCTTTTCCACCATATTAGAAAGCAAGCAGGATTTATACCATCTCTGTTCACTAATTATTACACCACACGATTGCAGGAGGATTTTACATATGAAATTGGAATGCTCAGACCCTGAAAAGCTAAAGGATAAGTCAAGTAGGCAGACGCCAGAACAAGAGAAATTCACTGTCCTCGAGCACCCTGATGAGGAGGTAGGAGTTCCGTGTATTTCTTAGCCTTCCACAGCTGCTGGAAGAGGAAAAAATTCTCTCTTCTTATCACCCAACAATTACTAAAAGCAAACTGAGAAACCTAGATTATTTTTCAGGCAGATGTTAATTTACCAGGGAACACGATTTCTCTTAAGCTGCATTTTCCTGACCACTTCAAGCCCACAAACCAAGCTTCTGTTCCCTTGAGCCCGCACTAGCCGGTCAAAAGAGCTGCCCATTTACAAGCAGTGTAAATTTACGTCAGCCTAAAGTGACCATGAAACCACAGCTTTATGATACTAATGCTTTCACAAAAAGCTTTATGGGAATACAGCAAAATCTTAAGTATTAATTATTAACCATGTAAATTCAAAAAAGTGAGAGATGATATTCCTTCGCCACTCCTACAGCTTATCTACTACTTTCACTAAGGACTTGAAGGTAATGACAGTACCCTTAACTTTTAAAAAAAATATAATTTTTAATCTCCTTTTGCACTGATAGCATCTCTGAACTACTTTTTTTTTACGCTGAAACTTTCAAATTTTGTTATATTAATGCAAAATAGCCGAAGTGATTAAAGAGTTAGATTTGAGGTGACGGCAAATATGACTGCCTGACACAAAATGAGTAAGCGAGAAACAATTCTCTCCCTCTTTGCCCCCAGTACATACATTAGCAGTTACGATCCACTTGTTTAATATAAAGACTTATGACAAATATATTTGAAGTGAACCCTACGTTTCCTGATTTGCTAAGAGAATTGAGTTTTTATTTTACATTTAACAGCTAAAACAATCCGTAAAGTCCTGAAAGGCAGATGAACATCACAGCCTCCATCACCGTACAACAGAGTCTTCTAACCACAGCATTAACTGTGGAAAAGAGGACGACTTTAGGTTTGCCTGAAAAGAAGATGCAAATACTGCTCATTTTGGAAGTAAACCATTTAAGACAAATTCCAGGAAAGCATATCAAATCTGAATCCTCACCCAATACTGTCAGTTCTCTGCAGCCTGGACACAGATTCCCAAGCTTAGAGTCAAAATTTATCCCTTAGTATTATCTATGCAACTTGACAGTTGCATGCTGGCTACTGTGGGTGCCATTCTACAGGATATAACTCTTAGCTGGCATTGTAAGTGCCTAGTTTATGACTGTGATCTGTAGAGTAACTTTTGGGTTCCTAATCAACAAGCTGCCAGGAATCAAGATAAAAGAGAATCTGGATTTTGTGAATCACAGCAATACTTGATTCACCCAGTGACAGGCAATTTGGACCAAGTGACTGCAAACAACGCTCTGACACACTATGTTTGGCTGACAAGGCAAAATGTAAGAGAGGCAAGGCAGCAGCTAGGAACAGAAAAGAGTCTCTTCATTCCTAAAGAATTTTTTCAGGGTTCTGAAAATCCTGTGCAGGGCTAGGGCACCGTACTATAAATGCAGAAAAGTAATTTCCTCTAGTTATTCTAGAAAGAGTGATTTAGAAAGAAATAATGAAAGACTAACATTAAGAGAATCTAATACGGGTCTATACTGTTTTAGCTGGGCAAGTTACCAGTAAACAGGGAATCGGCTGATAGCCTGAAGTAGGAGGCCATTGTAAAGACCTACAGTAAGTAAATCCAAAACAGGTATCTGCTCAAGGTGTTACCTCAGTCTACTGAACACAGCTAAAAAACACTTTCCTTGAACCTTCAGCTTTTGATTTTGCTGTCCCTATCAGCCTTAGGCATTTCAGAGAACGCTTTGGTTATTTACGTCTCTGTTTACAAAGCCTACTAGTTTGATTAAATGCTGACTTATCAGGAAACTAAAATTGTTGTATTCAACACTGTTAACCTTCCCAGATGTCGTGGCCTGTGATACACCAGTATCTAGTCAACAGAATTCAACTGCTAGCTATCTCTGCTTTTACAAAGGCTATATATACACCAATGGGGAAAAAAAAAAGAAATAATCAGATATCAAATGACCTCAGCCAAATTAGCACAACCTTACGCCTGACATGTATTTGGTCCTATCAATAGTTACTTCAAACTGAAGTGCAAAGCTCTCCTTAGTTAGTTATTCAATGCACAGCACTGAAACCCAAAAGCACATTCTTAACACCCACAAGGAAGTTCAAATTATGTCCTTTTTAAAGAAAAAAAAAGTTCTGTAGTTGAAAATCATAATTTCTAATATTACAACACAAATAAACATTTTCTGAAGCATTTGTTGCTCAAACGAGAAGAGTAAACAAGTTGTTCTTTGTATCTATCCAGTCAGTGGTCAAGTTCTGCCATGCGTCTCTAGTTATTTGGAAAGTAAGAATCAGAAAAACCAGGTATGGCGATTGTTTCGTTTGACTACACTAGATTGCTGCAAACACAATCTGAAAGCAGACAAGATCTTCAAATGCCATTATGGTAAGCAATTCCTCTGTCTCACGGACTGCAACAGCATATTTAAACTATTACACAGTTTGCAACGAGGACTCGGAAGTAAGACAACCCAACACCAAAAGTGAGACAGCTAAGCCCAAATATGCAAGGATTGCAACTCAGTCACTTAAAACTTGTACAGACACCAAACTCCTCTTAAGCTTATACATGCTTGCACATATTCACCTGTTATAAGCTATGTAAAAGACATGGCTTGGAACAAAACCATGCCAAAGCTTAAGAACTAGCAAACACTTAACCGTTCCACCACCTTCTTTGGCAAGTTTTGTATTTTTAAATGCTTAGCATAGTAATTTAAAAGACTGCTATTTAAAAAGCTGTGGATATTAAACACAATCTCTCTACAGGCAATGCTACCAAATATAATGGCTTCAACGCAGCCACAACCATGAAATGCTGCCGTGGTAAGTCCAGGCATGGCTCTAAGTCAGCAGAAGGCGACCTGAACAAAGCTGCCTGTGCCCAGGCATCACACGTCCTGCTCAGCCCCGGCAGGACCGACTACAGTGGTGTTACATCAGGGGTGACTTTACCCACTGTTAGTCATTCTGCATCAGCAGCTAAGCTAGAAAGAAATCCTAAGTATGACATTCAGACAGCATCTATTTTTGGAGTTTAACAGAAGATTAAAACACACAAAAATACAGATTACTTCCTCCAACCCGTTGGACAGAAGAAAAAGCTCTGCCTAAAAATCCTATACTGATCTAGATTACTTGCCCACCAATATTAAAGGAACAGGAATAAGCATTAAAAAAGTGAAAAATAATTATTTATATCCTATTTACATCATGCCTTTCACAGAACTTTGTGTATTGTCAGTTTCACTGTCAGCACTTGACTTTTAAGTTCTCACCTAAAATAGGAAAGAATGAATCTCCTCTAAATTCATATGCCCTCACACAAATTTTAGGAAAATAGTTAAAATCCTTGAAACTACTATGATTTTTTTAAACATATGACAAACTGATAGTAAAGTAACAACATAACATTTAGACCCTAGAACATATACCACATTCACAAATAACTTCAACAATATTCTTAAGTGTTCAAATATTTTTTCCTTTTATGATGAAAATATTTATTCCAGGAAAAATTAACTTTACAATGATGATCCGCTGTTAAAAACCACAAACAGCTAATTCAAAGATGAAAAACTAACTGAAATCCAAACTCATTTATTTTTTGATATTTTGATCTCTACTGACAATGGTACCTCCCCAGCTGAAAGTCAGGAAAACTAAACAGAAGGTAGTAGAGACAGGCTTGATTTCACCGATTTACAATAAGCAGGTTGCAAACATTAAATTTCTACTTATTTCATTCTGTTTCAAGGAGCCATTTCCAAGCGTGACTTGAGCCAAATTAGCGGTTTACCACTGCTAAAAGAGAAAGGTCATTTCTCTGCCCACTCTCCCCCGCTGCTCTTGGCTCTGTGCTCCTGCTGCCTGACTCAAGCTAGCTTTGGTACTCGGAGCTGTGGTCACAGCGAGCCCACTCAATTCATTAGAGGGGGAAAAAAATTAAACAAGAAGCAGAAAAACCTGATTCTTTTACTAGGACAGCAAGCTGAATCTGTTTCTCCTGTGAAAAGACAGGCTCCACAGCCAGTGGTGGAGGGAAAGCAAGTAAAGAGAAGGTAGCAGGAACATTTTGGCAGCTGCCAATTGTTAATTTGACTAAGTAATCACGGAACAACACACTCCAGCTTTTAAATATTCAAGGACATCAGGCTGACAGGATGAAGAAAATGATGTTACTTCTAGAAACTGGTAGAGTTGGTTGGCTTAGAAGGTTGCAAGAGAGACAGATTTTACTTATTTATAAAAATCAAATTTGGTTCCCCGATTACTACCAAGGGTCACTCTTTCTAGATAAGCTTTCCACTTCAGTGGCTATCCTTTGACAGTGCCCTAATCACTCATATGCACCTGTGACTAGTTCGTCATTACTCATTAGTCACAAAATGTGCAGATTGCTTGCATAGATGCACTAGTAATGCAGAGTAAGAAAAAACTCAGAAGAGTGAGAATAAGGCTTAAAAAAAAAAAAAGTGTTTTGGAAAAAAGAAACAACACTGTAGAGAAGGAAAGGGAACCTCCTCCAGAAAACAGGACCAGTAAGATGGGGAAACAGAAGATAAAGCAAAATATGAAAAATAACTCCAAAGAAAAAAGGAAGAAGTGCAGGGGAGAGGTGAAAAAAGTAAGCACAGCTCCCAAGAATGAGCACTAACAATACTGGCATTCCCAATCAGTTCTCCTCGTAACCAAATACGCAAATAAAGTTATGCTCATTTCCCCTCAGTACTCAAATCTTTTAATCTTTTCCAATAAAAAAGCCAAAATGAAATAAGCTTAAGGAGGATTCGGAGAACAGTATTCATAGAAAAAAAATTAGGAAGTTACACGGGAAAGAATAAGATGAGCAAGGCTGAATTCTTCTGAGATAGCAATTTCATAATTCGCAATTATATATAGCAGGAAGATATAAATAGGTCAATATGCCTGCTTGGACATAAGGAAGGGAGGAAAATACTGCTGCTTACAGCTGCTACACATGGCTCGGGTAGGCATTAACAGATGGCTAGGACTGCTTTTCCTTCAACGATATGCAATATTGCTGCAAGGAAGCCATACCATGATCAGACAGACAAATTCTGAATGGTGACCAAGATAATTGACGCTTAAAGAGAAAATACTAACAAGTTCTAAAATAAAATGTAAAAATAAAAGCATTACCTTCCATAAAATATTGCATACTATTGCCTTTGTTTCTCAATGAAAAAGAGAAGAAATCATAATGTTCTTTTTTTTTAATTGATGACTATACTATTCCCATATCTGGCTGCAGTCGAAAGAATCATGATAAAATTGGAAGTAACTGCAACTAAGCATACTATTTCAGGGAAGCTAAATAATAAAATAATCCTCATGTATGTGTGTTATATTTAACAGGGACTATTGGAGGTTAATATTAAAGAATTCCTTCCCCCATATTTGTGTGTTCAATTTCTCTGTTCTTCATTTGTTAGAACGTAGTGCTTCTTAGTAAGCTTTCCCAGTTTTCCTCCTACTTTAAAAAAGTGCAAGAATCTATAGACAAATTTACTTATAGTAATTTGCATATTACAAACACCCACATTAGTTTATATACACATAAATACAAGGCACTCATGCACTAGCATTAATAGAAAAATGCTCACAAAATAAGTACAAGCAAAGCAATTAATTTCATTCCTAAAAAAAGATATTGCTGGTATTTATTTTAACATTTTTATCGGAAGCTCCTCTTCTGAAGTCCATGATAACTTTCCTGCCCCTACCCCTCCACCTCATTCTGCAACACAAAGTCACAGAAATAGAAGCTAAAGCGATCATGTCTTAATTTTAAAGAGAATCACATTTAATTCTTTACAGGCATAAGAAGAGTAGCTTTTTCTTCTCTAGAAACAGCAGTAAAATGTATGTGAAACCAGTAACAGCTAATCTGACTAACTCTTGACTGTCATCAAGTGGGAGCAGTCTGATCCTTCTCATATTTGCATGAAGTCCTAGCCAGAAAAAAAAGAAAAGAATAACTCTGCAAAGCTGTATAGGTTCACCAGTTTGACGAGCCAGAGCCTTCAACAGCTATGAGCCGTTAGATTGTCTGAACTGCGATGATGCATATACACCTTCAGTTTAGCTAACACGTGCTAGAAAATTTCCATCTAAACCAGATTACATTCTCCATGAAAAAAGTGTGCAATACCACTTTTTTTTTTTAAATCTTAACTGGTCATATCATACATCAAACAAACAGTTCAGTGTTTGGCTTGCAAATATATACTATCAAACTCACCTTACTTTCACCCTTACAATCTATGCTGGGATTCTCCCTGCCCCCTATTATAGCATTAAATTACACAAAACGAGTATGACATGACAAAAACACCCTTCCATTCAATGCCAATTCTGTCACTGTTTTCCATTACTTTTCACATTTGACGGCACCCTGTAAAGTCTGTTTGGTTTCCCCCCTAAATTTTTAGCCTATTTGCACAGTTTCTTGACACACCAATAGAAAAGATGCATTTACGAAAATCCCTGGAGAAGCTAATTAAATAATACATACACAATCGAAAAAAATCTGTACCTAATATTTTTTTTTTGAAAGCAAGTTACAGTTTAAGTTGACAACGCTTTCTTTAAAAAGCGGTGAAATAGATTGAGAAAAGCCTTATCTCAAACATGATAAAATAGTCCTTTTGCTGATACAGAGTTCCACCCACAAGCAACAGCCAGCCATCATGCAGAGAGAATAAACCCGCATTCTCTTCAACGTAGATCTAATTTTTTACATAACAACAAGATGCTCAACTAGAGCCTTTAATCCAACCACTCTAGGCAGAGCTCAGAGACCATGTGATTTAAGGCACAGCTGGTAACAAGTAAGTTTTGTTTCTTCAAAGCACGCGTCCACAACCAACAGACTGCCTTCTAGTCATTTACTTACAGATGCTCCTAAACTGAACAGAGTTACACTGTAGGAAGTAACAGCTTCACAAGTAGGCTTTTCAGAGGCCTTGTATTTGCACATGTAGTGTCACCAGCAAGTGTTATTTAAAAGACCTACGTTCACTAGCATTTGTAAAGGTTAAAAAAATTGGAAGCTTAAAATACTATGATTTAAAGCTTACTCTAAAGTTTTGTTTTAGTCAGCAACTTACATTAACATGTACATCCATTTTTTTTTGGCTTTCTTTTCAAGGAGTGTTGCTTTGTGTTCTCAGCCAACATCTCAGGATTTCAATAGAAATAAAACTGTATTTTTTTTTCCCCAAGTGATTTAAACAGGTCTAGCTCTCAGAGTATATGAGTTTGCAGACTTCTCAACACAAAAAAAAAAAATCCCTGAGAGACCTAGCATTAGCAGTCAGTCACCATGAGAGTAACTTAAAACCAATTATGCATTTCACTCTTTTAAAGTGCTAAACTGCAAAAATGCACCTAAGTATGTATCTAGCTCAATCCTGATCCTCAGGTACTTGGAGGAAAAAACCCTCCGCTTCTTAAAATTCCCAGAAAAGGATATTCTGAAAATTCTTTTTCAAAGATCAAGATTCTTTATTCAATTTTCAAACCTGGTAACATCACATATTCAAAAAAAAGTATACTGAAGGGTCTGCTTCATTCAGCAAGTATTTGCTAAAGCCACACTGAAAGGTAAGTTATGCTACTTAGCGAGTTTATAGCTAATTTACAGCACTGGAAAGTGCACATGACAGAATGAGCAGTTCTCTAGCTATGGATCCTCTTTTCTCCTTAGCAGATACAGAAAAAAAGAAAGTTAGTACAAGTTGCACTCAGTCCTCATGGAAAACTTCAATTCACCATTCCTGCCACAACCTTGAATCAGCAAATGAAGCTTCAAATCAATAGCCAACTAAGTAAACTCTCATTCCCACCTGTGATAAAACACAGGCTGGTTCACCTACCACAACTAGGAAGTGCACGAAAGGTGCTTCTAGTCATGCTGACAGTCAATTTTCTGCAGCATATGAGAGACAGCTTAGTAAATCTGTGGTCTGACAGGTAAGAACAGTCCCATGCTATCCAACTCCTAACCTTCCAAACTGGTCACACCACCTCACCCTCTACCTTCTGTCAGTACTGTAGTGCACTTGATCCTACAATGAGTAGGTTCAGTGAACCGGCAGAAAGTTATATACATTTTTTTTTTTTTTGTATGGGATGAATTTTCTACTGATTTACTTCCCTGAACTGGCTCATCCTGTGACCAGACAAGCATCACTGGCAGATGCATGCAGCTGGAAGTGTTTAAAGGTACATTTCACAACCAGCTTAAGTCAAGCTAAAACTGCCCTACCATCAGAAGGTGTGGTCATACTCATGGTCCTGCCTGCACATTCTCCATTACTTCTTACCAGTTCTCACAACAGTGCAGTAATGGTTAGATTGGGTCACAGACTCACGAAGCAAGAAGTATCCCAATTCACCTGCTGACCACACAACTGCAAGAGCTGATCCCAGGAAGGGTAAGGGACTGTGTCTGGGTTCCACCGTGGCTTTAGACCAGTTTAAACTCAACCATAAAACCATATCCTTCAAAGCCAGCAATACAAGTGTTTTCAAAGCACACTCTTGATGTCCTCCCTCTCTTGCTACTGCATTCCTTCCTTCTTGAGGATCTTCATCTTCCCCTGGTCTTGAGCAGCCTTCCCAGCTCTGACCACAGCATTCCCACTACCCTCCAGTTTTGGTACCTCTCCCCTTACAGACACTATCAAGGAAACACTTCTAAAGACCTCAGGGCATCCTAAGAAGCGTAGGAAGAAATTACTAGATTTCAAAACTGCACAAGACAAATTGCAGTCTAATGTTACACCACGTACTGGCGTGGCAGGCCTGAGGGTTCAATTCAGCCAGATTCCCTCTGACTTCAGAAAAAGCTTTCGACTTTCTTCTACAGTCTCGTTTGTAACAGATCCTAGTGTTTCTCTCAACTACAAGGATGGTATGGAAGTCAAATCTTTATCTCATACTGTCTTTGAAAAGCAGCAGAGGACAGCATGCATGCTGAAATATCAATTACTGAGGCTGCTCCCATCTAAACATGTCAGTATCAATGACAATATCTAGTTTTCAAGCGAACAAACATTTTCCTCTCTAATTTGGTAAACTGGATTCTGCAAAGTTAAAATGTAACCCTCTTCCACCTTTATAATGTCTCATTACTTTCCTGAGCAAACAGGTAAACGCAGTGAAGCAAATGCTGTTGAAAGACCAGAATTCTGTGAAATCTGACAGAAATAAAGTCTGTGCTTAACAAGTAAAGGCAAACTGAGTCAACACAAATTTAGGTCAAACCAGACATTTATCACTGATTCTTTAAGGGGGCCTGTTCCAGAAAGTTACAAATTAATTACTGCCCAAATCAGAGGAAAATATGTAGAAGAAAAACTGTAAATAGTTGAAATCTATTTTTAAGTGTATTACTAGATGCCTGAGAAACCACAATGTTACCACTGAGAAAAAGCCCAGAGTGGTGAAAAACTGCACAGTTTACAAGGGAAGTGAGAACAACTGTTAAAAAAAAACTTGTAAAAATGGCAAGAGAAGCATTGACAATGAGCGTGACAAATTAGAAAAATACAGAAAACTGAAAGGCAAGCAAAAGGATAAAAGACATCCCTATCCCTAGAAGGGCAAGCAGCATCCTAACAACACAAGAGATGGACAAAAGTTGTCAAGATTACAACATAGGAATGATAGAACTGTCAATAAAAATACAAAACCACAAATTTGGAAATGTGCAATAAGTGCAGAACAAAAACAGCCGAGGAAAAAAGCAGAAAATTTAAATCACATTCTGTTGCCATGATAAAAGGCTTTCTAATATAACAACAAGTATTATTAAACTTTAAAGTATGTGTTGTTTAGGTCAACCGCGTAGTCCAAAAGATGTAAAAACTGGTTTTCATTAAGCCTGAAGAAACTCCAGTGATCTGGATAAAAGATAATATGGGTCCTAAATGATTACCATTTTAAGTTATTGCCGGCTTTTCTAGGTTTGATACAGAATTAACAAAAAAACGCAGAGACTAGTAATGCTAAGTACCATGGCTTCACAGAAAAATAAACCCAGGACTTTCAGTTGGTAAAGAAGTAGTAACCGTCAAACACAGTTAATGTCCAAAGTGTTTGATTTAGTATTGTCTGATATTTTCATTAAGAAATTAGAATATAAAGAAAGTTAATGTAGTCTATCCTGCATGTATTAAAAACTAGAGATGTACAAGCTTTCTTCTTGTGATTCATTTTGTGACTATTATACATACTGTCCTAGTTAAGGACTATGCTGGCCAAAAAAGACTCTTGCTCTTTTCAGTAGCTCACATTTTTAAAACCTCAGGGGAGTGTTAATATGAAAATACTATTGAGAGGACACTAAGCATCCTACAGAGCTTGTATTTTGACCCGACCCTATTTCATGGTTGTCTGCAACCTAGGAGTAAACAACAGTTAGAGGTAAGTTTTATAGTAAGGGGGAAAAGGGGGATAAATAATACTCCATTTCTCATACAACATAGCTTATATTACTTGGGGAAGGTTGGGGCAAGCCAGAATAAGGTTTTTTTGAATACCAGCAAAAACCCATCCAGGAAACTATCCAGAAAGCACTGAAGAGACTTGGAGGTGGATAATCATCTGGGCACAAGCTTCCAGCGTGATGCAGTTCCCAACAAGACGAGCACAGCGGTCTATACAAACGGGGAATGCTGAGTAAGGATGTGGAAGTTACTTTACTACGGCAACTGGCCCTGGTGTGACTATCAGAATAGTGCTCTGTTCTCAAGTTCACTACTACGACAGCTATTGCACTCAGAGCAGGGCCATGAAAACACTGAAAGAATGAAAGAACACGTCTTAATGAGAGACTCAAAAGGGTCAGTAGGACTGCAGACCATAACACCAGTGCAGGGATCTGATAATCATCAGCATATTAAACAAATGTAGACAGGTCTATATTTGGATAGATCTCTCTCAAGATATAACAAACAGAAACAAATTAAATTCAGACTAGAAACAGGTTTAAGTCTTAAACAGACTAATTAAATTTGGGGGCAACTTGCCCAGCTATACAATATTATCCGTTACTGTAGGATTTTGCTTATTTTCCTTTTTACTTTATAAGTAGTACACTGGCTATAAAAAGAATTAGTTCATTAAAAAACCCTCAATGCCTGCATTAGAAGTTTGGATTAGATCTGCAGTCCCCTCTGGCCTCAAACTGTGAGGCTAACCACGACACATGAAGCAAGACTCAACTTTCAATAATAAGCATGCTAATTTGTCTGAGACTTCATGGTTCCATCCTCCTTTTTAAGTAATACAATGAACAATAACCGATCTTTGAATGAGCTCACAAATGTAAGCTTCGCCCCTGGAGCGATTCTGACTATACTACAGAGTAAGCCCCACACCATTACAGGACAACTGAGAACAACCTGCACCCCAATACAGCCCCAACAATACTGACAAAATCCCACAGGGAATAGTCAGACTGTAAAATCAGGCCTTTCACTGATATTTTAGGCAGAAGAAATTAGAGCCAAAGCTACCTTCAATAAGTTTACCTATTTTCTTCACACTGCCACCAAGGAATACAAGAAGATACCATGCTTCTAACTTCCCAGGTAGTTACAAATTGAACCACAGGGAGAGAAACAAAGATAAAAATGAAGGCTTCCAGCTGGGATAATTCCTGCCAGAGCCCATCGCTCTGAAAATTTTCTTGCAACTTTGCAGGAAGATTTTTCTCTGACTTCACAGTAAGCAAAAAAAAACAAAAACAAACACCACTCAACTTCCACAGCCAAGACTTTTCTAATGCCAAAAGAGGTCTGTAATAACCAGTAACTTCCAACTCTCTCAAACATATCCCACACAACCTAATGACTACACAGCAGTAACAAATCTTCCTCCTCAGTAATAGTTCTTACTGTTTAGGAAGAGATGCTGCCCTCAGCAGCTGAAATACCTTTGGCAGTTCAGGCCATATTAGGCCACACACCAAGAATATATTCCAAACAAAAAGGAGCAATACAAACAAAATCCATTTCCTAAAGACCACCCCCCATTCTTGGATTTCAAAATAAAACATCCAAGCCTATCATCACCTACCACAGAACAGTCAGGAAGCTCTTCTTGTTTAGAAGATCCAAGGAATCTGAAGCCAAAAGGCCTATTAAAATCGTTTAGTCAAAGGATAACAAGTACAAACAATACGAGTAGCATTCCCATACTAGGGCTACACTGTATAAACGGAAGCAGAGCTTGCCATTGTCACTGTCACCAGAAACCTGAACACTGGGAGACGGAAACAAACCAGAAGGGACTACTCAGCCCAGTGTTACTATGCCACCCGAAGGTGTCCTGCATCTCTTATAATGGAGCTACCATATCACACTGTAGGGCAGCAAATGCCACATCCACCCGGAGATCTGCACCCACAGGACTCCCTCTCTTTGGTCATCCATGCACTTCACAATCCTGCTGAAGAATTCATGTACATGAAAGAGGTGGTACATCACTCTCAGAATCAGAGTCACCCCAACATATTCTACACTCCTCTGTATTCGCAGATTTGAAACGCCACCCAGTTATCCATGTGCGGAATTCAAAAGCTTGCATTTGGTCTCTAGAAAGACATCCAAACTCAAGCTGAAAACATCAAGAGCTGGATAATCCACCATTGGCCTCCTTTCTTCGTTACAATAATTACTCACCCTCACTGTTTACCACTTGTGCCTTTCAATTTGATCCCATTCAGCTTCACTTTCCAGCCACCAGATCTTGTTAAGTATAAACTGAGTAAAGCACTGCATCTCAGTAAGTATTTACACGGGGCAAAAAAGTGCTTCTCACTATTTCTGATAGTGTGAACAGGGTTTTTTCAAGCCTTTCACCATAAGGCATTATTAAAATAATTCTTAACTCTTTCCACACTCTTCATTGTTTAACAATGACTTTTAAAGACAAAACTTTGTCAGTATTACCACATGCTCGGCCAAAAATCATCTCCTTGTTCCTAATCAGTAAACCACCTTTAAAAAAATAAATCAAGGAATATATTATACATTTTTTAATCAAAGCATTACACTGGGAGCTTCTGCTGAACTGCTTGTTCATATTTATATCCTACTAGTCAATAAATTTCAGGATACAACCCCATGCCTATGTTCCTTACCTTCAACGCACCACTTTGAATATGGCTGCACTACAGTGCACTTTGTTTTAGTAGCATAACTTCACATGAATTTTGGATGTTTTTGTAGAGTTGTTCTGCCCTCCCTGCTTAGTAGCTATCCATCTTGTTCATCTGCAAGTTTTATTAACGACAATTTTGTTATTACTTCCAAATAATTCATGATAAAAGTCTCGAGTCTAGTAGATTGACTCCTCTAAGGCTTTCAGGAACAATGACATTCAGGAATAATTCTCTCTAGCAACTATTTCCGAGATACATCAGTTAGCCAGCAGTTCTCTATCCATTTGTCATATACTATAAGATCATTCTACAAGTATTACATGAGTAATTGATGCTATTTGTTGTACTTCACCACTAAAATGATATTTCTATGTTTTGCTGTTCCACTAGTAATCTTACAATGCTAGTAGAAAACAGTGGGATCTACACTGTCACATCAAACTGAACTTGTGATAAGAAAGAATAAATATCCTTTGAAACAAGAGTCTGTTGTGTAGGTTCAGCTTGCTTTCATGGGGGAGACAAGGAGGGAGGCCCATGAATCACTCAGCATGATACCATACAAAACCCACCAAAAGAAGTCCCATCATCAATTTCTTAGAGCATTTACATTTTCAGCAGTGTTTCTACCTCTTCGAAATTACTTGAATCACTTTAAGCTGAGGCTTTCACAAAAAAATAATAGATCTTCCAGCACTCCAGTTTTTAAGTAATTTTTCACTATTCCCAAGACCGTCTCTCCTACAACATTAATACTGCATTCATAATATCTCACGGCAAAATGCAAAGCCATAGAGCCAATATAAAAAGAAACACTTCCCTTCCAAAAAAGCCCCTGAAAAAAACTTTGAAAGTAATCCAAATTAGTCAAAACAAAAAGGCAGTAAGAAGCAAAAGTCTCATTTTTAAAAAAAAAAAAGAGCACAGAAAAAAATATCTGAAAAAGATGCACAACACAGTGGCGTGAAACATAAGAAACTGGGAAAGACTTTGACAGTCCTATAAAAACCTGTAAAAAGTCTATATGTGTACAGATGTAAGAACTGATTATATGCTCCAACGTTGCTACTTACATAAGGACATGGTGCTACTCTCTTGAAAAGTGGAAATCACCAATTATTAAGGCCTCTGACCTTCAAAAATGACTGAACACAGATGCACTACACTGTTCAGTGGGCAGCTCTGTGACAATACAGCTCTGCTACGGTAGAGAATCCTCAAGCTTTTAACAGACACTCCAGGAATGCTCTTTTAACAGCCAGTCTTCACCACCAACATTAAAAGCATCCTTCTCTTTTAGAGCTTATCTGCACAAAGGGATTTTAAGGACTAAGGGAACACTCACCAAAATCCATGTAAATACTACCCTGTGAATAAGACAACGTCAGAAGTCAGATACTCAGCATTTCCAGAAAAATCAAATAAAACCCCCTCAAGACTAGTTAGAAAAGTCATATTTATTGCATATTAAGAGATTCAGGTTGGTGTTACAGCACACAATATATATTAACTTCCTTCCCCCATCTTTGGTACACACACTTAATTTTATACACCAAAGGAAGAGTATAAAATTCTACCAAATTGCATAACTGGTGAAAATCCCCAATTTAAATTCAGACATTTTTGTTCACTACATAGTAATTACTCAAAGTTAATTTAACAAATACTAATCTTCAATCTTTAAAACATAATGGTTTTCTAACAGCCTGTAGATGTTTGTTATTCTATTTTATAGTTTTAGATGGCCCATCTAAAGTTTCCACAAGTTAAGAACATTTTCTTTCAAAGAACATCAACAGCCAGCAGTCTGAATCTTTACTGAAAACTTCTGTCACTTCTGCAACACATCGGACACTGCAAATGAGGGTACTTCTCTGAAGAAGTCATGTTAGTCTGAAGAAACATCAGTCTTCACACATCACTTAAAAAACAAAAAATAAAACAACAAAAAAAATCAAAACACTTATTTGGGGTGCATCGCTTTGCTACGTAACCTTCAGAACAGATGGGTCTATTTCAAAGTCATAAGTAAGCACAGTTTGGAGAGATAGAGAAGAGTGGGTAGGATACACAACACATATAGAGGCCTACAGAGCCTCTTCAGTCATCAAGAAAACTAAAAGTGTCTTTAAGATGTTGTTTAAGGAAAAAGAGTACCATCTGTTTAGCAAAAACTGGAGCCTGGCATATGCACTAATCTTTCTCGTAGGCTGAAAAACCAATTCTTACAATCCTTAATGTATCAGGTGACCAGTCCTCACGTAAAAGGTTTTCTAAACTGTTTAAAATACATTTCAAAACAATCACACTAGTCCTCAAGAACGGACACATGCTGGCGACAAAGGTAGGTGGCACAAAAGAAGGATAAAAATATGATACAAAACGACCTCTACATGTTACCTGCAAACATTCCTCCCACCGCTTAGCCAGCACGTTGGGAAAGACAGACCGTTTGCTTCCAAAATAAACCCCACGCCACCCAGGGAGCGCTGGGCTGGATAGCACCAGGCCCGACCTGCCGGCGAGCCGCAGGCCAGTGCCGGCAAAACGCAAGAGAAAACATTTGTTCCTCCTCCCCCGAAGCGCTTCCCCCCGGGCTGCCGGGCCGCAGCCCCCCCCGGGCCGGCGGGGGCGAGCGCCGAGCCCGGCCGGCCACCGAGCGCTGCTGCCCGGTGCCGCCGGTGCTGCGGCACCGCCCCGGGGTGGCTCTGCCCACGGAGAGACGGCTGGGTGGCGGCGCCGGGCCGGGGGGCAGGCGGGCCCCCGCCGCCCGCCTCACCCCCCGGCCTGCTGCCGGGCGGGACCGCCGCCGCCGCCGGGGACGGCGCCAGAAGAGGGCCCGCGGCGGACCCTGCCCTCCTCCGCGCCCCCGGCACCCGCATCCTCCTCCGCCGCCCCGCCCGGCCGCCTCCCCGCCGCGGCCCGGCCCGGCCCGGCCCTGCCCACCCCGGCCCGCCGCGCACACCCAGGCCGGCAGCGGGGGGCGGCGGCGCCGCACTTCCCGCCCTCGGCGCACCCCGCCCGCCGCTCGCCTCGCCCCCGCTCCTCCCGCGGCGAGGCGCCGTCCCGGGCGCACCCCGAGCCGGCGGGGCGCCCTCACCTCCGGGTGCAGGATGGGGACGCAGCCCGCTTCTTTCTCGTACTCCTCCAGAGGCGCCGCCATCTTGGTGCGAGCCCGCCGCCTGCTGCATGCCGGGTAATGCGCGCGCTCCCGCTGCGCCTTCCCCCCCCCCACGCCCCGCGCTCGCGCGCGCGCGCCGCCCCTTAGCGCCCCCCGCGGAGGGGAGGCCGCGCAGGCGCGGGGCGGCTCGGCCCCGCTGAGGGGCCCGGGGGGGGCCCGGCTCCCCCGGCTCCGCTGCCCGGGCCCAGTGGCTCCCAGGCACCGCCCTTGCCGAAGCCGCCGGGGAGCCGCCTCCGCTGGGAGCGCGGGGCGGCGGCGCCAGGGGCGCTAACGGGCCCCGGGAGCCCTGGCCTGGGGATGAGCCTGCGGCCTGGGGACAGCGGGCGCGGCAGGGCGGCCGCCCGCCCTTCGCTCCCCGGGAGGCTGGCGGCTGCTTGCCAGCTCTCCGGGGGGAGCTCTCCGATGCTCTGCCCCGGACCTGCGGGCCCAGGGCGCCTGCTCTGAGGCAGGCAGGCAGGCAGGCAGGCAGCCGCCAAGCCACGAGAAAGCAAATTTTTTGCAACCAACTTTGTTGTCTGGAGGAGCGTGTTACTTTTTGGGGATACCAGTATCAGTGCTCCTGAAATGAATATTTATTATAGTTTAGGTTTTCGGAGATAATTCAGCTTAGTTAAGTTCATTATAATTTGGAATGTGAGCAAAAGGAGAGCTCCCCTGCACATTTAATGTTGGTTTGGTTGCAGACCAAGTAACGTCTGTCCAGCTTTCTTGGGAAGTTGCCTTCACGCCTACTAGGTAGCAAAGGGAGCGTGGGAAGAACTCGAGAGAGTTTCTGTAAGGTTTTCGCTCCCAGCTGCAAGAGCGTTGGAAACCCGCTGGCAGTTCCGAGGGCGTCTGGAAGGGATCCCTTCCAGCCATCGCTACCCGGCCGACCGGGCGATTTCTCACCCCCTGTCACACGCTGTCCAGATGGCCAAGCTACATCTGCTGCGGGTTCGGGCCTCAAATTAACATCACGCAGGAAAATAGGTTTGATTCTCTTTAGTTTGTCCTTTCTGTTCTTACAAGCTGTGTAATACACATAACAGCCAAGATTAGGAATCCTAAAGCTCTCTATTTCAAACTTTTTTTTATAAATTACATTTTTGTAAAAATAGTGTTCTTGCAATTACAGAATGTCATTGCTGGCTTGACTGCTGCTTTATATTGTTGTATCTGTGGTGCTTTCATTTGCCTGTGTGAGAAAGGGACCTTTGGATAATACATTTTGTTGTATCGTAATACATTAAGCTCATAAGCCTAAAACCCCACAATGATATTTGATATTCCCTTCATTACTCTTTCCTATCTCATGCAAAATGTAACAGAGAAGCACTAATAAAATCTGACTACAACATTATTAAAATCTTAAACCATAAATACCTTTTTCCTGTAGAAATATATTTAAATTTTAAATTGTGAAGAAGAAGAATGGCATAGGATTTAGAAACTGGGGGTGTGAAACAGGTCTAAAAGCACAGACTTGAAACCATAAGGTACTGAAGTGCTAAAAGAGCAGAACAAGACACAGGGTATGCAGGAGAGGATCTTTTTTTAACTGTGTATATTATTAAATGTACCAAGGCTTAGATATAATTTGCCATCTGATTTGCCTGAAGAAGTGGGTTTTCAACCCCCTGCAAACTCCAGAAATAGAAATCCTATCAATCATGACAGTTCTTCACTCGTATTTATAATAGAAGTAAGGGCGATAAAATAACCAAAAATCTTTATAGTATTTTTACTATGCAGATTATTTTTCCTTGCAAGTCTCAAGAAGATATGCTTCATCCTGTGGCTCTGAACTGGGTTGTAAATGCATACCCTGACATCTGTCTGGGTATTTATACCCTGTTCTTCACAGGTCTACACATTTCGAAACCAATTCTGTTCTCAGAGACATCTGTACAGAGAATTTTTGCCATTAAACTTGAGGCCTCGTCTGTGTGTATAGTTCATGTGCAGCCTATTATATCGTTCTTCAGAACCAAGTGTCCCTTTTACCACCAAGTAACAGCAGAACTAGAATACGGGAACGTGCTGAGGTCTCTCTGCGTTAGAGCTCTTCATTCAAAAGCTAGCGGTGATTCACAGGTTTAAAAAGTTTTCCACACTTCAAGCATTCCCTGTCCTCTCCTAATCTGTAACACGATTGCTTGGAAACATGGTTCTTCACCGTCTTATGTTGTCATTACGGACAGATTAACATCTGTGCAGAGCAAGCGAACAGCAGATAGAAACCTAACAACCTGCTTCGGTTACAAAGTTTACACCTATTTTCCACAAATCTAAAAGGCTGTAAGGTTAGATGGTTTTCTGGACTGACAAAAATTTATTATCTGACCTTGAACAATTACCTTACTCCTCTGTGTTTTACTTTGCTCATTTGTCAATCAAGTACTATATCACCTAATCCAGAGGGGTACTCTGAGAATTTATTATTGTTGCAGAGCAATTTAAGGCTTTCAGATTAAAGATGCCTTGTAAATGCCAGGAATTATTGTTGTTCAATGGCGGAAAATGCTCTTCTGCGTGGTTGCATTGAATGGTCAATAGCTGATGCGTGAAGTGCTTTCCAGATTGACCAGAAGTTTTATCCAGTGCTACTTAACTAGGCATGCAATAGGGACAGGTCTATAATACTGGCTAAACACCGCATGCACTAGAAAATGGTTTTAGATTCTAGTCTGACAAAAGGAAAACAAAATTCACCAACACCACGGACACACAGATTTTCTTCCCTTTGTTTTGCTTTACGTTAATCACTGTGAAAAAGAGCACAAGGGCTAGACACCTTTTAATTTTCAGGTGAACCAAAACACAGCTTAACAGGGAAGTAAGTAGCACAGAGTCTTACGATTCTCTATTCTGCATCATGAATTTTACCTTTTCTAACAAACTATTAGGAAAAAAAAAAACCCTTGGCAGAGACAAGACATATTTATAGAATACACATCCATACACATGGTTCAATACTAGGGATGACTGTGCAGCTGGTTTAGCTCCTGTCTTCCACTAAACTGTGAAATGTGACAGTGAAATAAAAAACATTTAACATACATGTCTTCATAGTAGTTTTGCATTATGGTGTTACCACTTAAAATGACTAAAAGTGCGAGTACACAGTGTTTACCTTTGCAACTAAAAATTGCAATTAAAGCTATGTATTTGCTGTCACGGCAGGCCAAAACTTAAAGTGAAAATATTGGAATGTCTTAGTACAAAAATAAGTGCTAAGCCAAAGATACCCTGCCTAACCCTACAAGAGTGAATATCTTTAGAAGAGCTGTGTTTGTCCTTCAGTTTTCATACATCGTTTTCTTTAATCCTTTTCTAATTAATACATCATGAGATGGATTTGCCACCATACTGAGGCCTCTCTGAAATTTTCCTTTGCACAGTCACTCAAAAAAATAGCTTCACTGTCAGGGGCTAAAATATTGTGTTCCTGTTCTCTGAGTATGTTTGCAGAGGGGCTATCAGTAATTATCTTTCTTTATTATTCGCTATCTACACTGCATTTTCTAATCACGTTACTGTTTGAGCCTTGTGTTTTCTGTCTTAGAAATGACACCCATCCATCTAAATGTGTATACCAAAACGAACATATAAAATGTGTCATTCTGCTTGGGTTTATCCAAGTCTATGTTTTCTCCTTGCATTCACTCCTAGATGGAGAGCACTGGGTTCCCACACAGTTTGGACCAGTTTGCGTGACTGAAACCCCGCTAGGTGGCCTCCCCGCCAGTCTGTTCCTGCAGCAACAGTGAAACTTGTTTCAGTGATTTCATTTTAATCCCATGCTGTAGGCCCTCAGCATTTTTAGAAACTCTTACTCACTAGGTCTTCTCTTAGCATAACAGGAAACAACCAGAGGGAAAATTCAAGTGAAACCAGTGAGCCACTTTCAGTAACAGGGAGAGCTTCACAAATGACCTTTTCCCATCCAATGTGAACAAAACTGTGGAGAAAAAACTATGCTGGTATGACCATTTTTCTTTTTGAAGAGAGGTGTCTCTATTGTACATGACTGTAGCTGAGATGGGATCATGACACTATTACTGGGTTTCCTTTCCTACCTTCTTATGGTTAAGATAGGCTGTGATGCCCCAAAATGCACAGTTTAACAACTTAGAGAAAAATATTTAAACTGATGACAAACAGTTCTTCCCCTATGCTGGGCAGGGGATGATACCTAAAGTCAAACTAGAACCAGTTTTTATAAGGACAATCCAAGTCATTTCTCCTCAATGAAAGCCACGGTTGGTGGGAAAATGGGAATAGTTTATTTTGCGTCATCCTGTCCAAATAGCTCCCTGGAATTTGTCTTTAAAAGTATAATCCCACTGAAAATGCTCTCAAAGCAAGTGCATTAGGAGAATATTATACAGGTAGCACTGATACCAGGATCAAAGATAGTGAATTTGGTCAATACAGTGCTTCTTGTAGCTGCAGTCACTGCATCTGTGATAATATTTCAGGGCTCTGAGAGTTGTGTGGATATGAATAAAACCTGAGCGATTAAACCTGGTTTTGCTCCCAACCGTTTGCCTCACCCGCTTGAGAGGGGTCGCTGTCGTGGAAGGCAGAGCCGTCAGATCTCGCTGTGGGTCAGATCCTGAACCGATGCAGGCTTCAGCCGTCTCTTCCGAGGTAACGTGAGTCTTCAGCGCTGAAAGCCATGGCGGTTCAGGAGAGGATTCACGAGGGGATCTGGTGTCCTTCCTCGGAGGTGGCGGCATCTGTCCGCCAGGATGGCTGGGGAGAGCAGCAGCTCGACTGCGTGGCTGTGTAATGTGCCACCGCACGTCAGTCAGCGCTGTTAGTACAAGAGAGCAGTGGGTGATGTGATTTGCCTCACTGCGGAGCACAGTCAGGCTCCTCTTCCCTGCACAGCCGGTGAATAGGAATAGCCAGAGTGGCTACCTTAGGCAGCGTGTTTCTGCGGATCACGTCGGAGAGCCTGGCAGTGCTCTTACACCAGTTTTATAGTGATGTGTTTCCGAATTTCAGTGGTGGTCATCTTGATTTATCTTGTTGTGAAGAGAGGAAAGTCAGACAGAGTGTCTTTTTATACCATCCTTTACTATTTCTCAAATACTGCTGTATATCATGCCAGACAGTTTTAGATACCATACAGTATCAGCGATCCTCCCAGAACAGGGGAAAACATGGTGGAGAAATCCCAGCTGAACTATTATCTGATGTCTGGGTGCTCCCTCAACCACTGTAATTTGGAGTGTACACAGCATAGACAGGGGTACTAAAAGGGAAAGCCGCCTTCTTCCCCACTCCTGAGTAAATTGGGGGGGGGGGGGGGGGGGCAAGCTTCTTTTGATGGGATAGCAAGCCATAATGTTGTCTACCGGTCTGCAGATGATAGGTGTTTTACAGGACTATTAGTATGGAATGGGATGAATCTGCTCTTTCCCTACACAGCCTCTTGCTCCCTTGGAAACACTGCAGGAGGCTGCTAGTCTTAAAAAAGGCCCAGTGATGATGTTTGATAGGAAGCATCAGGAAAATAATATATTTGTGCGATTTCACCCTAACTTTCCTAGGGTGAACAAAACTCTCCATTTGGCCATTGGAAGCTGGAAATGCCCTTGCAGTGGTGAAAGATGTCACCCATTTCATTTAAAGGGAGCCTTTTCTACAGGTAGTTTTCCACAGTATAATTGGACCTCAAATCTTTACATTAAATGAAACGCAGGGAGCTCTTCCCATAAAGTTGTTAAAATATAATGCTGATTAAATAAGTGTATGTGGAAAACAGTGACAAACTGCAAGATCCTAAACATGTGTTTTAAGAAAAAAGTTGTACTCATGGAATCCTAAATGGCTTAATTAATGTTGGGATTTCAAAACAGTAAGAAATTCAGCCAGTGAATGCAACATCTCTTTCTGGATAGTTTCTTTCAGTCACTTTCTGTTCTTTCATGTAGTGTTTTAATGGAAATGTTATTTAGTATTTGAACACAGTCAGAGAGGTGAGCACTACATGTAGGCTCCTATTAAGCATAGCACCCTTGCTTTTAGGTTTTTGGTGGTTTTGTCATTTTATTGTGCATTTCTTTTCTGCCAAAATAACCTTACTAGCAGCAAGTATGTATAGCCCTTGAATGACACAAAGCAATCATATTTTTTCCCTAGGTGATTACCTTTCCTGATGCAATTCCACATGGTGACAAATTCTGCTCTTTCATAGAGTTAAAAGTACAGAAAATGAGTGATTTTGTCTAACTTGACTTTTTATGCCCACTTTTTTTCCTTTAAGATGATGCACTTCTATTTCCCACTCATTGTGTTTTGAATATCTGATCTTGATACCATATCATACTCATGGATGGCTTTGCTGCTGTCTTTAGTGTCAAAACACCATCTCTTCTTTCTTTGTTCGTTATAGTCAAAGTTGCTATTACTTAGTGTTCTTGCTACTTAGACTGAATGTATCTAACATGTCTACTAACATATTTTTTAACTTACCTGAGGCTGTTAGTCTCTTTTGAGTTTTCCCTAGAGTTCTTCCATTAGCACATCCAGGAACATGCCACATGCACCAGTTTGTTCTGCTAACACATCTCCCTGAGCTCTATCTTTGGGGCAAACCTGAGCCTACTGTGATGCAGCCCTGTACAACAGCTGATACTGGATTATGCTCGGTATTTGTAAGGGAAGATGAACAGACTTGAAACTGAAGACTGGATTACACTTTATGAAGGGTTTTTTTTATTCCTATTTTTGTTTTTGTTGTCCATTTGTTCTCCCAGACCTCTCTTTGCATCCATTGGGCTGATTATTCCAGCTACCTTTGGAGAAGATGCAGAACATGTCCAAAGAGTGGGTTTTTGCAGCACAGGCAGCTGCTGAGGTAGGAGCTCATTGCCAAACTGAAAACCAATAACAAACCAATAGAATAAAATTAATAGCCATTCCACTACTTTAAAAAGGTATTAATGAGAATGAAGCAATAAATATTCAACTATGGTGTCTTTTTATGGAAATATTCCTCCTCAGGAATTGAGGTTGAAGTGGGCTGAATGATAAAATAAGGAAAAAAATCGCAGTTAGGAGTTTAAGTTACCATCTTTGGATGAAAGCCAGTAAGTGAATTATTTTTTGGTACTTTATGTTAAATAAAGTAAATATTTTCCCTGCTTAGTTCTACATCAAGCTTAGAGGAGCATGATAGATTAACACTCTTCCCCTTTATAAACAAAAATGTGTTAGCTGGACTCAAATAATTTTCAGTGATTAAGGTGATACCCAAACATACGATAATAAGGCACTCTTATAAGTTGGATGATCATAGAATACTTTGTGTTATAATCCTCTTCAGGACATGTAGTCATTACCGTCACGATAGTGAGTGTCTAGAGACCATTGTCAGGGACAGCAAATTGCCAGAGATGGACCTGCCCATTCCTTGAGCATGAGAGGTTGTTTGCATTCATGTAAGAGGAGAAAAAAGAAATAGCACAGGAACAAAATATAAAACAAGGAAACTTTTATCGAAAGAAGTAAGAAAGAAAATGAAAGATTAAAACCAGAAAGCTTCTGATATTTAGAATAGAATAGAATAGAATAGAATAGAATAGAATAGAATAGAACAGAATAGAATAGAACAGAATAGAATAGAATAGAATAGAATAGAACAGAACAGAACAGAACAGAATAGAATAGAATAGAACAGAATAGAATAGAATAGAATAGAATAGAATAGAATAGAATAGAACAGAACAGAACAGAACAGAACAGAACAGAATAGTTCAGTTGGAAGGGACCTACAATGATCATCTAGTCCAACTGCCTGACCACTTCAGGGCTGATCATTTGCTTTTCATGGGAGATGTTTTATTTCTCTATAGTTTGGGGTTTTTTTTGTAGAAAAAAGTTAATTGGCTGTTTGAAATATTTAAATCATGCTATGCAGGTATTTTAGACTTATTATATTACTGGAATTAAGGACAGACAATTTAAGCCAACACCACTGGTGATAAGCTTTTGAAATTGTGACAGAAAATGTTGCATGAATTACCATCTTATTTAGGTTTTTGCTGAATTTATGGTGAATTAATAATCATTACAGACAGGCAAGTACTCTTTGCATAGGTGCTGATACAAACTACACTGTGCTTGAAGGGGAAAGAGTGGTAGCAGCAACAGTTATCTGCCCTTGACTAAGCAAGGATACATAGGAAGCAGCAATCTCTTTTACTAACTCATTGATACAGTTGGAGAAAAAATGAACAAGGTTTTAGGGTTGGCTTTCCTTTATGAGATTCATATAAGGGCTGCCAGAATGCTGAAGCTACTAAATGAAGAAATAATCCTCACAATTAGGCTTTAAAATAATAATTTAAAAGTAAGTAAAATATAGCAAACATTCAGGAGGCTTGGATGAAAATGGCCAGTCTGAACTGCAAACTCAAACATGCATCATTAATATTCAGTACAAAATGTTAAACATCATGCTGCATGATGAAATTTTAATTCTTTCAAAAAAGAAAACTGGGGTTCAGAAAGTTGTATGTTTAGATGGTGTGCTTGGGAATCACTAAAGACATCAAAATGTACAGGAGGTGTATAGCCAGTATAATCAAGCCTAGGAGCTGTAGGAAATGAACCAGTGGCACCGCTTTTAGAATAAATGCAGGAGAACTGAGCTGTCACATTAAAGCTGACAGCCCTGTTATGCAGCTCTAACCACTCTGCAAAGATCTGGGTTAGGAGAGGATGGAAATCTATAGATGCACTATTCCAAGTCTGCCTTTCTGAGCTGGCAGATGAAAATCAAAAAGCATACCTGATCAGAAACATCACAAAACACGGGCAATGCAGATAATTCCAGAAACAGGCAGATGATTTAACCCTCTTTCATGATTCCTTTCTGAAAAAAAGTCTCTAGATGCTAAGACATTTTCAGTGCAATGACTGTGTTATCTCCCTTCATATGCTGAGGTAACGCAGTCAAAATAGCATCAATGATTCCTACAGCTTGATGAGACAGACTTCCCTTGAAGTGCTGCAAAGTTTAAGACTCTCTCAGCCCCTGTTCTCAAAAGTGCCACCACTTGAGAGATTTCACAGCGCTCTAACTGCACATCTTGATGGTAATGGGAAGTGGCAACGCTTGGGAACTTGCAGGATCGGGACCTTGGTCAGCTTTGGCTTCATTTACTGCTGATGCTTTTAGAGGTCCTAAAAAAAAGAAAAAAGGCTCACTCACACTTTAATGCAGTGGAACTAAGATGTTTGACACACAGAATGGTATATAATAGATGAGTATATAGCTGGGCTTTCAAACTGGTACAAATGGTCACATATTATATGGTAACAGAAAAGCAAGCAGTTTATTATACTGTAGCCTGCTGCTGCTAATTTATAAGCTATTTCTCTTAGGTTTCAGCATTTGCTGGAAGCACATACATGCTTCCAGCATGTCTTGGAAACAAATGACAAAACATGTCCATAGGGAATGCTGCACCATAAAATTGAATTTTAATGGAGAAGGAGGGGGCTGACAGCAAAAAGAATCAATTTCATCTGCGAAGTTGCAGGTCGGCATATTGCAACTGAGAATATTCTGGCTGTTGCTTAGATGTGAGCTCCCCTGTGTAACACTAACCCAGTCCCTGCCAGTCTCAGAGGAAGAGGGGGTAATTCCGTGAAAGTGAAATGAAACGTAATACAGACCTAGTAGCCATATGCTTAGTTTCTTATGAATGTCTTAATTTTTCCTGACAGCCCATCTCTGGAGTTCTCAGATTTTAACCCAGTAATTCTCCCTAGCACCGTGCCCCACAGCTCCCACAGCTCCCAGCAAAGGAGCAGAGCTGCTGCTGCTGCCCGGGCACCCGGTGGGCCAGGGGAGCCGGGCAGCTGGGGGGCACCGGGGCAGCCCAGCCCCAGCATTGGGCACCTCCCTGGGGATGGGGACGGGACAGGCAGGGCAGAGCTGTGGGGAGCTGGAGACCAGCCCTGCTCCGGCATCGCTGGGGCAGGGGCTGACGGCCCCGGGTGGCTGACGTGGCATCCTGGGCTGTGGGCTAGTGGGGGAAGCACTGAGGAGGGGTCGGTGACACTCAGGGCTGGTGATGCCCTCGGCGCCCTGATTTAACGAATAGTTCTATAAAATCTTCTCTTCTCACTTCATGGTTCCTTTTCCCTCCCATTGTGTGGCAAATATTGTCCTAACGTTCCTGCCCAAGGAAGTCTACTGAAGCAGACCAAAAAATAGATACACACAATCTAAATGATAACCTGCACCTTCTGCAGACAGTTATTGGTCATCACAAGGTTGGGTTCTGCCTCTCACACAATACTAAAAGAAAAAAAAAAGAGAACCAAACCAACAAAACCACCTGAAAGCTTCTCTGTCCATTACTGTGGCGAGAAGGCACAGGTGGTGCTCTACGGTATGGAGCAGAGCGCAGAGAGCCACGCCATGGTTGACCTGAGCTCAAGCATCCCTCTGGTGCATCATGGAGCCGCTGTGTTGACTGAGTGGCAGAAGGAGTAACTGAGTGGCACTTCTGCAGATGCAAGCTGGCTAATACCCTAGGGGTCCCAGCTCCGGGATTAGCAGAGCTGGTTCATGCAAAAGCAGCTCAGGGATGGGACCACGCAGAGCCAGCTGCACACGTGGTCAGAGATGCACATCAGAACGAAGCTCCAAGGACTTTTACAGTATTGGTTTTACAAGAGAGACACAACAAATCAACTCAGGTCTTCAATATAAAGGAGAAAATGAAGATACTTCAGACACTTAAATGCCGAGTCGCCACACAGAAGCACAGCTTATAGCAAGCTACATTGTACAAGCACTGTGCTGTTTGATTAGAAACTCACTCAGTGCTCATAGTTTGCCCTTTGCAAATGTTTGGTTCTTATCCTAAACCCTGGGCAGATGCAGACAGAATGCAGAGCAGACATGCAAAATACAGCGAACGCAGCTAGCTGCAACTGTGTTATTCTTTAAAAGAAGCAATACTGGAAGACCCACAACATACCTGTAGTCATTTAAGGGTGAAGGCTAGCTCTCATCAGGCTTGAGCACTTCAAACATATGATTGTGAGCTTCGTTCTTACCAAGACATGGGTTTTCCTACACACAGGCAGCTGCCAGAATTGGGAAGCAGGCAGTTGCCAACCCTTGCAAGAAATTGGGTGGAAAAAAAAAAAAACAACAGTGAATTTGAAACATGAAATATTTTACTATTGACCATGAATATTTATCTCCTTCTCAAATTTGTTACCTGGCAAGAATGAAGCCTCTCAGTGTTTTACTGGGGAGACAGGTGATTAATGGAGGAGCTGGCCCAATTTCTCCCATGCACCCTAAGTAGATAAAAGCCAGTCTCTCTGGCTGGTGGGAAGGACCCTACATCCTGCCTGTGGCTGGTATTGCACCGTGCAGACATCAGCTCAGCGGGTACGGCGTTAGGATGGGAGAGTATATGAGTGACCCCAACAGAGGCTATCACCCATGGTACTCCCTGGCGAGGGATATCACTCCACCCTATCAGTCCTCTGAGTGCTATTTTTAAAAATTGCCTTGGCTCCAGAATAATGTAGGTGCTTCTGAAAATAATACGTATGTGCAAAAGGATGCTGGCTTGAATTCATGTGCATTTGTTTTGTAGTGGTATTTCAAGTGCTTGTCAAATGCACAGGGAAGAAGGTGTTCAGAATGACAGAATCAATAAATAAAATAAATTTGGTATCAATAGTCTCAAATTGTGGAACTTTTGCAGACATAAACCCAACATTTTTTCACCAAAATCAGAAAAATCATTGTAGTGGTTAGCCTTTTAGTGAAAAACCTAATGCTACTCTCTTACATGCTTGCGTAAGGACCCACTGGAATTATGTTAAGAAAGTCTATTGTGATGGTCTTGCCATTTAATATCTCAAGCTGTTGCCTTCCAGGTTCTCTATCTTCTCCTTTGATCCCAGAATATGTCAGCAGTCTGTAGTCTTGACAAGTTGGCTACTTCATAGCAGCCAGCTGGTAGGACATTTCCCAGATACTGAAACTGAGAAGTCTAGCCTGATTCCTTCACGTGCTGTCCATTTATTTCATTAACACATGTATTCCTTAAAATATCTATTTGAAAATGCCCACTATATGAATGAAATATGTTATGTGCAATGCTCCTAAGAAGTCTCATATATATATGACGCTGCTACTGTGATGACTGGAGGAAATAAAATTTTTTCCTGCCATATTTTCAGGATCCCCATTTTCAAATACAGTCTTAAGTAGCATAGAAAGTGAAGGCTGGAATGGCAGGTTAGACTTAATATTAATTAGAAAGGTAATTAATGAATTTGACACCTTTGTTTGAAAGCTGAGAAAATGCTCTTGCGGGTTTTTGCTGTGGAAAATGCAGGGCACAACGGACAGGTCTGAAGTGTCTTATTCTGGGGACAGCATTAACGTGCTTTTTCACTTGTGATCTTTTGGGGGGTTAAGACCACCTAAGGTGGGTGATGCTTGTCAGTATGTGAAGAGGACAAGGTATAGGCATGGGCAGAAAGAACAGCCAAAATATGAAAGCTTGCAAAACTATCTGCCGTCCTGTAGCCTGTTATTCTGCAGTTAAGGGGCTGTGTAAGAGATGAGCCTGGCCTCTCTGATGCATCATAACACAGGAAAAAAAGCGATAGGTGTTCTGTTTATCTGCCATGAATCAACAAGAAGGAGGTCAGCAGGAACATGAATTTTTATGAGAATGCTGGACATCAAAAACTATTCTCTCTCATGCCTGGATTATCACTCCAGCTCTTCTTTCTGTATTTATGTTTTTGACTTCTAGTGGGAACAATTAAGAAAAAACAATGAGCCTCTGCTGTCCTGACATAAAATCTGCAATAAAATCTAGCCTCTGGAAGAAAAGCTTAGAATCCATCAGGGAGAAAATACATCCTCCTGATAATTGTTTAGCAATGGCAGAGCGCTGAGGACACTCTGAGGATATGAGGCATGAGATTATAGATCTAATAAAAATGTCTGTAAAATAGAAAGTAATTGAGATGTTTTAGAATACATTCAGCAACCATGAACTGACACAATAGGACAAAAAACTATCAGTCTGCTTGAAAGAACAGAACCAGCAGCCTTGCAGTGTTCCCTTCAAGGACAATAGCGTTGGTTTTTTTTTTTTTTCTGTACTATACCTTGGAGGAGTTTCCAGTTTTTAAAGCACAATAGTGCCAGAGCAGGTTCTGTCGAACATGAATAATTGAATTTGAAGAGAAATGCAGAGACTCTCAAAAGACAACTGAAGATTTTGGAAAACACTCAGAGAAAATATATGGGCTAGGTTCACTACTCCCGGTCTCATTTATATCCCTAAACTTGGCCTATCTCCACTGAGATCAGTGAAGACCTCCTGGTGCAAAACTTCAGCCAAAATAGCTGTGAATCAAGTCCTGTATTTGCAGGAGTCATCTCCTGAGAGAAAGGGGCCGTCGGTGTCTTTGCAAGCACTGACGTAGACAGTATGATTCCATGAATATCAATGGAATTACTTAAGGCTTCCATCAGTCAATGCTCAGAGATCAGAATCTGCTCTTCCCTTTTGCTCCAGTGATATGCTATCACTCCGTGTTTGTGCTTATTGCGTTAGAACCTAATGAACCTCAACGCTGTCTCCCAGGGCATAGTGCAGATTACTGAAGCCTACTGGCTTCCCAAATTGTTCATTCCTTGAAGAGCTCATCTATGGAGAGAAGCCAGGTCCTCCCCTCTGCCAGTAGCCCTGTCTTAAGTCGGCAGCAGTCTCAATAAATAGGTTGAGAAATAAAAAGCGGAACAGACTAAGACAAGGTGCAAAACGAAAGGGTGGACTACAGGGAGTGGGGGGCACATGAGAAACCAGAAAAAAGACCCTTGAGTAGAAAGGAAAGAATATGAGCCAGTAAAGCTTTGGAGAAAAGAGAGAAAATGACAGACAAAGAAACCATTAAAACAGGCAGTAAAAAATAGAGAAAGGAGGGTACTAAAGAAGAAAAAGAAGGGTGGCTGGGAAAAGAATAGGGGCATTTCTTACTCGTCTTCTCTTGAAATAAATTTTTCTTTTTCATCAAGTGTTCGTTAATCATAAAAGCACTGCTCTTTAATTTTTGAGTTGTACTAAATCTTCTTCCACAGAATGTATACAGCCTTTGGGCTGGGGCAAGGGAACAAGGAAGCAATGGGGTCTCAGGCACCTGGAGCGGAATACTAGCCATAATCTCTTCTTTCTCTGTGATTAAGCAGTATTTGACTTTTAGCTTAGCTGACTTTTGAAATGTCAAGAACAGCATCAAGGCTTTGGCCTGTTTCTAGTGTTCACAAGTCCCAGGCACTCATAAATGGAAAAGAATTTACTTTCTTCCCCAGGGCTTTGCACAGCAAGGATGTTTCCAAAAACAATGCAGACAGGATTAGAAAATGAGGCAACAGAACCTCCTTTTTACCCAAGCAGCTGCTATTAAAACTGAAGACTGTGTGCACAGTGTGCCATTAGTGCCATTGCCCGAGAAGTGCATGTTTAAGAGGAGCTTTACACTCACCATGTAAGCCTTTGAAAAGAAAGCCTCATGCAGACAATTCCTCTTATGTAGCTATGTCTGCATTTCTTACTCTCCCACACTAGGAGAACAAAACCTTTTTATTTAAAGTTCTGTTTACTCCTGCTGGCTAGTCCTTATTTCACCAGGGCTGGATGATATCCAGTAAGTGGTTCAAGACACTTGAGATGCAGAAAACATCCTGTCCTGTCCAGAAAAAGGCCTGCGTGTTTGCCTGATTTGAAAAGCCATTGACTATTGATGACTCAGGATCACCAAGAACAGAAATCAATGCTACATGCCACTAGAAACCTAATCATCCAGTCCAGCCTTGCAAAGATGTACAGCAGTTTGTCTTCTAGGCTCCGTGGTTCATGAGATTTTGAAGATAAAAATCACATTATTTTCACTAACATCCTCTCTGCTCGCATTGATTCCCTGGTTCTGACCCAATTTAAATGGCTGCTGCCTTCAAGTGATTTAAGTTTGAAACAATGCCGTGTTTCATCTGAAAACATATAATCACAACTTCCAAGCTAGATGAAGCATTCATCTCCAACTCCAGCAGTTTGTGGAAATATTGGCTCCAAAGCTAATGCAGGAATTGAAAGATATGAGTGAGAATTATCAGAATGGTATCGTTTCAAAGGATGGTATCATTAACCATATTCACTTATTTTGGAAATATTCTGTTTAGACTGTAAGGTAGTCTCATAAGCAGATAGAGAAACATTTATCTAAAGAAAAGAAAATTGAAGAGGGTCAGAGAAACAGGAAAATGAGACAGAAAGGGGGACACATGAGTTGTCTGAGCTCGCAGTGGGTGAGGCAGAAGGTGGGACTGGAAAGGAGCCTCCGAGTCATTGAATTCAACTCCCTGCAATCACACTGTGATGGCATCGACATTAGGCTCAGGCGGATCCTCAGAGTACCTGCACCCCCACCTATATCTCGTACCATAAAGCAGTCTCGGAGGCCATGTAACAATTGCAAGACCATTAGTGCAAAAGGCAAAAAGCCTCAAAAATTACACTATGGCATCACTTTAAAGAGAACAGAAGAGATGCACAGCACTGCCATTAACTGAAACATCCCCGGAGAATTTCTAGCAGATGGACCCTGCATCATGCCCCGCAGGAACGCAAAAGCTGCTCAGCCTCTGCCAAGATGACATGAAGGAAAAACTTAATCCTCAAATAAAACCCAAATCTGGCAATTAGTTTAGCCCTGGGAATGTGAGCAAGATATGGCAGCCAGCAACCCGAGAAGTCTGTCATATTGTGGTCCTGACTTAGCGGTAATTGTGGCCAATGATGTACTACATGTCAGAGAAGGTGGATCCACAGACCTTTCTCTCTGCCCATCCCTAGCTGTGCAATTGCCAGATATCCCCTATAACAGAGGATATCAGGAATAAGGAGCAAAAATTTAGGGACATATACAAGATATTGCTTTCCCTCATTTGTCCTCTGCTTTCCCGCTCAAGGCCAGACCCCAGAGTTGCAGCACTCCCAGAAGTCTGGCAAGAGATTGGGAGATTTGGGCATTGGTCCCAAAATCCTGGCCTGGTCTCATGATGAATGCAGTGACTACTGCTCCATCCCTATGCCTGACCCGGGGCCTGTATCCCTTCCCCCATCACCTTACTGGTCATTTTGGGGCAGGGAAACTTCCTACCAGAGCCTTCTCCAACCTATATTTTAACAGTAAAGTATACCAACCCTGCCCAGGAGTTTTCTAACATTAGGTATCAAAACCTGCCTGGCATACGTACCCCAGCCAAGCGAGGCAGTGCTGTACATGAACCCAGTGAAATGCAGCCAGCCCGGACCTAGTGTACCCTATCCTTTTATGTACAGCCACAGCCTTTGGCCTTCAACATGTAAAGGTGAAATAATAAACTTCACCTCTATCTTCACCTTAGGCCATCATACCCTGCCAGTGTAGGACTTGAATCCATCCAAGCAGCCCATCCCAGTGTTCATTCAAAACCCAGTCCAAAGACCAGCTCAAAGGCTGCTCCTCTTTCTTGCTGGCAACACCCTCTCTCCAACAGCTCTAGCTCCAGCTCCAACCAAATTCTAGCCAGATAACCATCAACAGTAGCTAAAAGGTCAGAGTCCCTCTCCAGTTCCCCAGATTTGAAAATATGAAAGTTTAACACTCAGACAGTCCAGCCTCATTCTAGGCTACTTTCTGCTTCCCTAACTGGTGGAGTTCAAACAAGGCCAAGAGAGATGAGGTCACTGGTTATAAGTATTGATAAAGAGAAATGGGATCAGCACACAAACAAGCCGTTTTCCAACTGCACCTGCAGCGAAATGCCAGCCCTCTTCAATGGAGCCAATATTTTCATTTGTAAGGAATAGCTCAAGCAAGTCTATCTTAGATTTAAGTTGTGGTCACAACCAAAGGTGAAGTATCACTCCAGTAACTGAACCACAGGCAAGGATAATGCTGTAGAAGAGGTTGGTTTTATTATAAGGACTTGAGAAGTTCATTTTTTATCTCAAAAATGTCAAAGAATGTCAAGATATATTGTAATTTCATTTAACTTTCTCTGTTCAGTTTTGAACAATTTCACCATCCTATCTTCAAGTAACTTGCTTGTCATTAAATAAATGTACTTGGTCTCTTTAGATTATTTACTTCAGCAAATTCACCAAGCAAATATAATGAGTAGTCTTAACATAGCAATAGGGGAGTCAGCACTATGTTATCCCACTGGGGAGCAGTATATAGCACCAGCAGATATTTAATACCAGTTCTGAATCTAATAAATCCCGTTGCCCTGGTTGGAGGCAGCCCAGTTCCACCAGTTCTGAGTTTTAGAGAGACGTGTATGTTTGCTTAGGGGAAGAGGAGCAAGGGACAATTGATGGGATGGACAAAGAAGCTGATGCCACATTTCCTCAAGGACTTTTGTGACTCACTACCCCCAGACAATGATGACTTCTACTCAGAAGAACCACAGAAAGAAATCTACGTTGAAAAGCCTGCTAGATGTACTGCCTTGTCACTGAATGAAGAAGAAAATCTTAGCAATACAAGAGGAAAAGAATGGGACTGAATATGAAAGGAGTAAGTTGTAGCCTGAAAGTGAAACTTTCCATCTTAATACACTCTGGAGGACTAGAATAAGTGCTTTCTAATTAGCTTGCATTTCACTTGGCATATTTATAGCTGTCGTTGCACGAGTAGACCAATATACGAGGCTTTTTATTAAGCAGTCTCCAGAGAGAAGCATCCAAACCTGCCAGCAACCATGTTTCAGAGGTTTAACCTCCCTAACCTTTATGGTTCAGTTAAAGTTCTTCTTCCACACGTGCCGAATACATCATTCTGCCGAGTGAACTGTAAGCTTGACTTGGGCAAATACCTGCTCTATTTAACATGCAATTGCATTACTTTTTATTTGTGGTTACATTTTATCTGATTTGCTCATAAAAGTTGCCAAATTATATAAAGACATGGCAACAGAAATGCTAAACCTAGCTATGGAGTTAGAGAAATCAGATGCGGCAAGCAGACGCCGTGTTCGCGACCAGAAGACCATTGTACATCAAGGTGTGAGTGATCCACACAGCAGTTAATCCGAGCATACAATCATAGAATCACAGAATCATAGAATCGTTAAGGTTGGAAAGGACCTCTGAGATCATCGAGTCCGCCCTGCACTGCAGCATGGTCTTCTGGCCCATGCTGCGTGGTGAAGATCCCTTGGCCGCAGGGTAAGCGTAGGTGGTTGCTTGTAACAGCAGAGCCTGCAGGCAGCTCCCGCTCGGTACCTGCAATTACACTGCCTGCGTGTCCTTGCCTTTATCTAAAACTGCAGCAACAAGTTCTCATGTGAGCATCCTTTCTATCTGGCAGCAGCAATGATGAATACAGTTGTTTTCTTTTAAGAAAATCCTGTAAGAGCTCGAATTAACAAAAAAAAAAAGTGGTGTAACTCCTCCGTGGATGGGATCTGGAGGCCTGTCTGAAGCTGAACAATTCAGGGTTATCAGCACCTGATTATCTATACTACCCTCTCTTTCTCTATAATGTTGATGCTAATAAATAGCATTTTAAACAGTACTTGTCAGAGTCTGAGTGCCTTTCTTACTGTGACCATAACAAACCAGCACCTCCTGGTACAAAGCAGCAGTTAAGAAAGCAGTATCCGAGTCTCTACTCCTATTTATTTACAGGACTGGTGTCATTGTTCCTTCAATTTTCCTCTCAAAGGGTGCTTAATCAGACTGGAAAAGCTATATCTTGCTTGAAGTGCTTCTTCCTCATCAATTGGGAGAACCATCTGGTTTGACTTCTAATTTTGGTGGCTTTTGTTTGCCTTGTTCCCTCCAATGCAGGGGGTTGAGACTACCAATACAACCTTATCAATATCAATCTCTTTTTTTTTCTTCTTCAGGTTCAGTGTCACTTGATTATCTGAAAAAGAATTTTCAGGTCACAAACCTCCATGTCACCGACCTCCTGGCCACCCAGCCCAGCGCTTTCCTGACAGACCCTTGCTTCTCCATGGATATTCATCTTGGGCACTCAAAAGCTTTCTCAGGATTGACTAGCTACCAAGCAAATGAGACAGCTGCATGTTTTACCCTCAGAGTGAACACTTTTCAGCCTAGTTCTCTTCCTGTTCTCCACTGAACTGGAATACACAGATGTTAAGATATTTGTATCTGGCACTAATTAACAAGTACAACCCATCAGAGCTGCTAAACATAACCTTGTTTTCAAAATCCTGTGGAGGAATTCTGTGATTTTGTTCCATGTAGTGCTGGGCCTTCCTTCCAGATTGTTCCTTCATTTTCTGCTGTGGTAGAGCATCATCTTTTTTATCATTTGCTTTCAGCCAGAGACTCCCTAAGGGAATCCCTCGGATATTTCTTCAGGCGTCTCCCTTGTGTCTATAAAGCACAGTGGAGCGTGATGTACTGGTGCTGACTTGGAATCAGCTGAGCGGAGCACAGCTCCCTTCCTGATTGTGCTCGCTCGGCTAATTAGCTCTGCTGAGAAACCAGAGACATTAAATCCCAGGCAAATGGCACAGTTGATGCCGCTATCTTGTTTCCAACACCTAAACTGTGCATTGTGCATTTTTTTTCCCTGGGCTCCTACCCTTTTTCTGCTTGCACATCCAGTTTGAGCAATTGTGTATGCAAGCATGTTTTGAATATTGTCTTTATGCTAATTATTCCCAAACCTGTCTCTCTACATTGGACCTCTCTTTCTCTAAACTGAAATCCTGCTTTTTTCTTGGTTTGGGTTGTGGGTTTTTTCTCCGTATCTCTTCATGGACTGACCACAGTAAAAACTTGCCCAAAGTAGAATATACTCTTCCTCTCCAGCATGTCCTCATGATGAATATCCTGAGTGAGCTGACAAGAAGATTAAGAAAGATCATTAACTTTGTTTCCACTGCATATGTTCAAGCAAAGGGGAAATGAAAATGCTTTCAAAGTATTACTGAACAATAAACTCAAAAGATAGCTTTGTTCGGTGGTGACTCAATAAAAAAGAAATTATAATAGATGTATGATATCTAGATAAGAACAAAAAAAACCCCCTTGATCTGTGGAAGAAAATTAATGCAATCAAAATGAGCAGGCTCAGAATCCATATGTAAGTAATATACCATAATTCGTACAGGGTAAATATTTTTTGCTTAAACAAGAAGTTTCAGCATTGCATTGCAAGAATTGGGCAAAATCCAAATTGTTTATTGGCAAGCTGTAGTAGCTGTGTACAAACAAGAGATGAAAGATTTTAGCTTGTCATTCATGATATATTCTGAAAACATACCATGAATCATTCTCAAGTAAGCCCTATGCTGACTAAAGCAAAAGGGGGAATCTAGCCTCAATTTCCATAAAATAATAAAAAAAAGGCACATTTGTCACTTCTGTCTTTGGCATTGGTTTAGTGCTTAATAGTAGTTTTGGAGGTCTCGGAGATTAAGGGTTGCTTCCTTGCAGCATGGAACAATTAGGGGAGCATGAAGATTAATTTGTGGGGGGAAAGGAAGGGAAATGGGTTTCAGGAAAGATTATTTGTTTTGTAAAGTGAAACAAGCAATGAAAAGGTTGAGTAAACTTTGGATGTCAGTATCTAAAATTAAATATGTCTGTCTGTAAGCAGTTTGGGAAATAACTTAGCAATTAAAGTTAAATCCCATCCACAGTTCTGGCAAAACTGGATGAGTGAAACAGATCTGCGAGACACATAAGCAGAGAGAGAAGAACCTGGGTGAACACAGGGCAGCCCCAGGGCCAAGCTGCCCGGTGGTGACGTCCCCGTACGCGGGGGAGCTGCTGGGTGAGGGGATTACGTTGCTGCTGCCTTCCTTCGGCAGTACAAAAACATGACCAAAGAAAAGAAGTGCTGTTCGTATCAATGGGGCTACACCATTTTACGCTGTCTAAACCTTACAATGACCATGTATCTGCATGAAATGGCCAGTAATTTCCCTTTGGTTTTGCTGTCAAAAAACAGGCTGCAGCTATCGGATGTCCCTTAGAGTGATACTGAAGTGATCCCTTAGAGTGATATTGATTACCTTTAGTAATAACTTTACCAAATAATTTACTCTTTTTTAAATGAGATAGAACACAGGGATTTGGTCGTGCTGTTGCACAGACAAGCCTGGTGTGTTTGTGTACATACATACATACACACATATATAAGTTTGTACACTCACACTTAACACACACACAAAAACACACACATACACTTCTCTGTATTTTGATAATGCTTTGGCTACTGTAGTAAGGATGAGCCAGAGACACCTGGGTGTATTAAAGGTAGCATCTGAATCAATTCTAGCCTTCCAGTCCTCCACTTTGCTAATTATGATCTTCTAAATTGCACATTTGAGGTGAATTGCCTTAAAAGTACTTACTGGAGGTTGGGGGGAAAAAAAAAAAAAAAAAAGAGTAATGTTCCATAAAAGCTATGGAGTATTTTTTTTTTTTGTAAAACATTTCATTATAACTCAGAAGCCATTTTCTGCCCAGGTTATGGTAATTATGTTGATTGTCATTAACCATGCAACACGGAATTGTGTTTAGCAACCCTGTAAATAACACAGACATAGCTCATGAATACTGTATACTTAATTGGGGTCTTGGTTTGAGATACTCCCCAGCTGACAGTGAAAGATGGACAACATTATGCTAGGTGTAACCCCACTGAAGTAATGCACCACAAATATCTTACTTTCATGTATTTAAGGGAATTGGAAATAGTTTACTGAAACTGATATAAAGAATACGCAAGTCCAAAAACCTGACATGCTTGCAAAGCTGTGCCATGGATTCTCATAATGGTCTTGGACTCCAAATAATTTTCACTGTAGGCTCTAGAGCATTTCCAGTCTGACTACTGTTGTTAAAATGCCAAGAATTTATTCAGAAACTCATTTGCTGTTTTGCTTGTGTTAGATAGACTAGGACATAAACACTTGAATGCCCTGGTAAAGAGGAAATTGGAAAAGCCAGCACCATCCTGCAGAGGGTCTGCAACACAGGGTTTAAATTAAACAATATAGACAGATACTGTTTCTCAGACACCTCTATAAGCTTCTCAGTGGGGCCAGAAAAAATAGATAGGTTGTTGAGAGTTACAGTTACAAGAATCCAACTGTATTTCCAACAAATAAGGCAGGAAAAGCATCTTTTATTAGCTATCTACAAACAATCTCAATCCCTGTATATGTTCAAGGGAAAGTCCCCCAGTAGAGAGGGACTTTCTGCCAAGATCATAAAATCATAGAATAATTCAAGCTAGAAGGGACCTCTGGAGGTCACCTAGTCCAGTTGCCTGCTCAGAGAAGGTATGGCTAGAGCAGATTGCTCAGAGTCCCGTCAAGTTTTGAACATCTCCAAGGATGGAGAGTCCATAATCTCTGAGCGCAACCTGTTCCAGTGCCTGACTACCCGCACCCCCAGCCTCAGAGTCAAGCTTTTCAAAGCCTCTGGGTGACTGTAGCCTTTCTATGTTACTGTGCTAGTGTGAAGAACTTTTAATGTCATCTTACTCCCAGTGGTCTTTCCAAAACCAGAGAAGTCCCCAGTGATGCAGTGGATGGAGCTGGCTTGATCCTGCATCCCCTGTCTCAGCAGTGCTCGAGCTGCTGATGTAGCCCTTTGAGGCTGTAGGTAGCTGCTACAGTTTAGGTTAGCGGCAGAGACTATTCCTGAGGAAGGCAGATGCGGATACAATGCAAAACCACTGTTGCTCCCACACTGATGTTTTTGCTAACAAAATTAAGAATATAAAACTGAAGGCAGATATTTTTAACGGAGATTTAAAAAAAAAAAAAAAAAAGAAGACAGCTTTAAGAAAACATCACTTTGCAGCTTTCTTTGTAGCCCAAAAAAGTATCTCTATAAACTTGGGAAATAGCTTAATATTTACATTTATGCAGTGCCTTAATATTAAAATATAAATGCAGGGTTTATAAATAGATAAATACAAATACAATGCACAAAATATAAATATATAAATGCAGTGTTTAATATTTATATGGTGCTTTTCATTCTCAAGACTTCCAGCTTGGCTCTTTTGACTTAATACATATAGACAAGGAAAACCTTAATAAAATGAACAAAACTCCTATCCAGTCGTTCCTGCTAAGGATATGAGTTTGCAGGCACTCATTTCCATGTAGGCATCATGTTTCTATCTCAATAGTTATCATGGCCCTTTACAGCTGAGGATTCCTTTCTGTTCTGGTATACATTTCACCAGGAACATGGCAGACACTGACCATGCAGGGGCAGAGGACCTGTAGCAGGGCTTCCAGAGACTTCACTCCTCTGTGCCTACAGCAAACCTGTTGGCTCCAAAATTGCTTTTCAACAGCTGATAAGAATCAATATTTGCATGGCTTCACATAGCAGCCCTTTTCCTCTTGGGCCTGGGTGCTGACAAGAAAATTCACTGATTCTGGAGAGTAATTCAGTTCCTGGCACAAGGACTTAAACATGCTTCTCTCAACTCTCCACTGGTTATCCCAAGCTGCTGAATGATGTAGTCTCACCAGCTGATACTAATTTTCCAATTCCATACCCTCCTCTTGACAAGATAGCCTGGGTTATGGCTTAAATCCAGGGAAAGGGAGTGGCGCGAACATCTCATGCTTTCCCTGTATATTAAGTAACTCCATCCATCCATCCCTCAGGATGGTTTGTACCCAGCACAGATCTATCTGGCTCTATGTCAGGGGATGAAAATGGCCTGTGTCAGGCCTCAATATCATCACTGTTGAGCAACAGCATGAACTGCAGTAGCAGCTGAGCATTGAGCAGTCACTGACCTGGGCATTCGGGTTGTTCCCTATACAGCACGTGCTGGTCTGATCGCGTGATGTGCATGAGTCGGGCAAGACACGAACGCATCTGCTGAAGAGGCCAAGGGCAAGAAAGGGCAAAGGGCTACAGCAAACTATTGCACTGTGGTGGTGGCAGGGAATTGTGCCTAGCAGGAATGAGCAGCCTGTCCCATCCAGATCACAAACCCTAGCCTTGCAGTGTATGGGCACAAGGCAGTCCACACCACCTGGCTCAGGAATGAAAGCTTGCTCGCTGGTGTGGGTATCAAAACCAATCCAGACAAGAGTCTAGTAGCCTCGATTCTTTCCTTCTGCTACCTTGCACTGTTTTATTATTGCATCCCACCACCCCGCTAGACTTTTCCAAATGGCACCGCTAACAGCCTTGTCACTCCGTAAGGGCTGCTTTCCTGCCTGCTGAGTCAGGACAGATGGCAGGAGGGAACACAGCAAAGAAGCTAATGAGATTGGGGAGAAGAAGGAGGACAAAATAGTGAGTGGCTTCAAAAAATATCCAATTAATATTTTACGAAAGGGAAACAGTGTTTGTGAATTGGAGAGGGCTATTTTACTTCTCCCAGCTTTCCCACCTATTTCACTTGCAGAGATACCTTTGATGGCATGTCTGTCCCAAGCAGCCAGACAGGGCTTGCAGAGCCGTTCTCCTGATGTGTACGGCGCTGTCAAACTCCTGCTGGCATCAGTCTCCTGAGTGTCTCTTCCCTAATTCCCCATCACCCTTGCCTTTTCCTTCCTTTGTTATCTCACCTTATATATATACATATTGTGTATAATATGTATATATTATATACACGGAGCTCAGCAGCTAGCAGGAGAGGGCTCTCCCAGCCTGCCGGCATTCTCAGCCACAGTGAGCATTTCTTGGCTTTTATCACCCAAGAAAGTTCTCCAGTTGGTATTTTATCAACCCTGGAAGGAGCAATAACCTTCTGCAGGTTATTGGCAAAACTAAGCTTGACAGTTCGTCCCACCTGACCTGCAGTTCCCATAGGGTGAGATTTAAACAAGTTCAGCAAGCCATTTTATCGCTGGTAACTTGTTTCATTTCTTGGGGGACAGCGATGAAAATCCCCCATCCCTTGCTCTCATTCTCCACATTTCTTCCTGGGTCCAAGTTTGTTGAAGAAACCATCTACTTACTCCAGGCTTATCTGGTTCTCTAGGACCCTAGATACTGTTCTCACAAAGATTTCCAGGAGGAGACAAACACTGATTAAGAAGAGTTAAGCCAAGGCCACAGTTTTAAACCCAGCAGAGTGGGTTTTTTGAGTGTGCAAGTTGCAATACTGAGAGAAAGGAAGCATCACCTTCTGCATTAGAATTTGCCGTCTCCTGGTGGCTGCCTGCCAGGCGTGTGCAGGGCTTCCTACCTCATCTGCAATCTCTATCTCACTCCTTTGCAGAAAAGAAGGGAAGAGAATGAGAGAGGTTACAACCACAAAACAGGGTCACCTCACCCGAGTCTATCCTGGCACAAGCCTGCTCTGAGGCAGCTTCTCACGCTTTTCCCCTGCTTCCACACTTGGCTTTCGGGCAGACCCCCTCTCCCCGCTGCATACCCCACGTAGCCCCTTTTCTGACCGAGGGGGCATTTTTCCTGTGATCTCCCACCACAGCCGCTCCCTTTGGTACCTTCTCTTCCCTGCCACCAGAGGCTCATGTGGCCCCTGGTAGGGAGCAGGTTACACAGGCCTTCTCTTACAGGCACAATGAGCCCTTTTCATCCCGCTGTTCCCGCAGGATAATGTTCCTGCGTTATCCTCTGCTCTTTGGCACAAGTGAACATCTGGTCCTTTTCTGTAAGTGATGCTTTCCAGAAAATCAGAGCAACCTTTCTTGCAGAGATCTAGCAGCCAAAGGGCTGCAGCGGACAGCTGAAATGTGACACAGAAACATCCCCTGGTGAAAAGAAGTGCCTACAGGCACTATATTTAAAGCTGCCTTTTAGCTGACTAAGTTATCAGATTGTGTTTAACAGCAATAAGATATTTGTGATAGACAGAAGGGTTTTGAACATATACTGTTGTAGCAGAACAATTTGCATGTGATATTTCGTGAATGAATACAAAGTCTAAATTCAGTTCTTTGCCAGCTAAAAGATGGATCAAGAGGATCAAGACTAAAAGCCATTGCTATTAAGAATGCTGTCTCCCAGGCTATCTTTAGAAATATTGCAGCAAGAGGCTCAGGAGTCACCTCATGCAATGTGACTTCTCTGCCAGGTTAACCACCTAATATTTCATTAGTGACTTTTCCTTCTCCAGTCTTTTTGTCTTCTCTTCCTGTTTGTTAATATTAATTCCATTTCTCCACTCTTATTTATCTTCATCACAGCTTTACTCCTTTAGGAAGAAGGGGTCACCATGAGTTTCTTAACGAATATGATGATCTGGCATTTTGTTTAAGATTAATGTAGTTACTTCTGTGAGTTGTTCTCCATGGGATTTCTATGGTGCCAAGGATGTCCTGTCTGCCAAATGCTCCGCTTGTAACACAGGCCAAGATGCATCACAAATAATCCAAAATCATCCATTAATTAAGAGTTAATCAACGATGAAAAGCTTTAACAGAACAAAGTTAAAGTTGCCTAAATAGTACTTTGTACCCTTCCAGAAAGTCACAATAAATCAAAACTCAAACTTTCAGAAAATCAAGAAATCAAGAATTAAACATGAAACCCCAAACCTGATAACTCATCTAGACTCCTGCTTCAACGTAAGAGGAGCATATGGAATACTAGAAAAATACAGAGGCCCCAATTCTTTATATATTACATTGATAAATTATACAAGCTTCCTTCAAACAACAGCATCATGCTGCCATAAAACCAGCATCATGTTGGTTGGTTTGATAAACATCCTTCATTTCAAGTAAATTTGCAGTTCAACTTTTCTTTATATTGTTGCCAGGTAAATACCATTAAGTTTTGCTCTTTGTTGACCACAAACTTGATTTTACCTGTTGAATTGCAAATTGGCCCAGCTGAGCCCCAGCTTACAATGACCGGCAAACTGGACTTGAAGCTTCCCTCAAAGCCATAGACTGCTGTAGGAGATCCTGCCAAGCTCACATTATCTCTCTGTGTAATTACAGCTTTTTAGTTCAGTGGGGTGTGATTAGCTCAAGCTGTAACTCATTTAGTGCACTATAATTACAGTGCACTCAGCTTCACAGTTGGTTTTGACCTAGAAAGGGTGCGTTCCTGGGGTTATTTTTAACAATCTGTTGGCAGTGCTTATAGGTATTACCAAACCTCACAACAAAAAACATCTGAAATTTGACAGTCTCGTTAGTGGCTGCCAGTGTCAAACATGTCTAGATATTCCAGAGTATTCTGCATGTTGGTCTCATTTGTGTGTCTTTACCTGTCATTTCAAGACTTTACCTGTCATTTTAGCAACAGACGCCCAGTGAAACGAATCTCAGATAAGCGGTCTGATGGACGAAAGTGACTGGAAAGGGTTCTGCTTTAAAAAAAAAAAAAAAAAAAAAAGAGAGAGTTTATTTATTAACTGTGAGATTGTTAATTCGTTAATTTCTGATTAGAGCTATCAAAAAGATAAACATGCAGTAGTGCTGGAGTTGTAAAAGGCAGTAAAAAATACAAGCTGTGCACAGGAAAAAGTCTCATTTTATGATGGGGAATTATACCTTAGTGCAATTAGGGCAGCAGATGCTTAATGACTGGCCTGAAAAAAAAATACAGCTTCTACTAAAAATCTTCTATGACAATTTACCATTATAGATGTGTATAAAAGAAATAGCAACAGTAAAGCAACCCTGAAAAGATTGTCCTCCATTTTTTGCATGTTTTTTTAAAAAGAGCTTATTTGAATTAACATTACTAGGTATTGTTGCATCAATTTTACCACCCCTGTGTAGAAAGGCTGCCAATTCATTTACATTATGGTGGTGGCTTGGTGACGCAAAACCTTGCCTGCCGGTCACACAGAATAATCTCTCTTTTTTTCTGTGTTAAAAAGAGTCTTCCTGAAAATCTCTCTCCTCTGTGTTGCTTTCACCAGATATTTCTGGACATATGAATGCTGATAAACTACTTCTGCAGGAGCAGAATTGCTTTTCACCTACTAGGAAGGAAGAATTGGTTACGTGAACTATAGAGGAAAAACAAAACCGAATTAGGTATTTCTTTGATCAGTAGGAAAGGAGTATTCTCCATTCAAAATAGTCTGGAGGACTGGGCAATGTTTTTAAATCACACATAATTAAGCACAATGGCCTGCAATATTGTGAAAGCTTGGTGTAACCTTCTGTTGGTATTTTATACCTTCAGGTGGCAGAAAGGGATGCAGAAAAGCAGAGCTGGTATGGATGTAATTGAGAAGTCTGTAGCATAATGTATAATAGATACACTACACCGTTGTTGCAGAAAACAAACTTTTCCTCTTTGATGACATCAAAAATATCCTTGCTCTGCAAGAACTGATGCTGATAATTGGCTTTATTAAAGGTCGCCCTGATATGACGGGATATTCCTATCAGGGAGGAGCAGCAGAAGAGCTCAGAAGTATGCCCGCTTGCGAGGAGAAGTGGCTGCCATGGACGTAACAGGCAGATTTCTCTCAGCAGTGAGTTAACTTCACTCTTTTGTGTGCAAGGCTGAGCTCTCTGAATTGCTCTAAAGTTCTCCTGTCACTTACGCCTTGCTGATCTGGTCTTTTAGTCCAAAGGCCTTCAAGGCACCCCCAGCCAAAGCATGAAGAAACGTCCTCCCCACTAGATGATGAGGGTGTCCCAGCACATTAGCAGAGCACTGCTTGCGGCAGGCAATATCTGTGTGAACTGTGGATTACAAAGCCAAGCCAAGGGAATCTGAAAGAGATGAAACCCAAGGACCTTCAAGAACTCCTTTTCTTTAGGCTCTGCATGCCCGTGCGTGCTGTACAGCCTCTGTGGCTAATGAACATAAACGATGCTGGTTAAAAGCGACAGGAAACTAATGTAATCCTTCTAAAGTGACATTATTATAGATGGCTACTGTGGGAAAGGGATTCATTTACCATCCATGATAAATACAGTGGCCAGTCTTTACACATAATGACGCTATTCTTACATGTCCCAAAGGATTGCGTAATTCCAACAAAAGCTTCTGCTGCTCTAACCCAGAGTGGTTGGGATTTGAGAAAGTTTTCCCAAGGTCTCTTGTGCTTTAACGTGCATATTATTAAAAGCCCAAGTCTGCCACCGTTTGCCATGCAGAGAAATGTTGTGGGCAGTCAGGACAAAAGAAAATTAGGTAATGGAATCCTTATAATTCGACAGACTTGACTCAAAGTAAAAATATATTAGCCCCTTCTTTTTGTCCTCTCTGCATACTGGGTGCCTTTCATTTTTCCCCTGTCACTTTCCTAAGCCATTATTTCACAAATTCAGTTCCTACAATCAGGATGGAAAACTCCATTTATAGCAGCAGTTACTACTTCATGAAACATTGCCCAGCTGATTTTATTACCAGGAGTCTTGCTAAACTCAATAAATAACTAAACAGAGGAGGAGTGTTTCGTTCCAAGCAGAGAGTAAAGCATATATCATAAGCTAGTTATTAAAACAACAGTGTGCATTAATACAGACAGATTCACCCATTAGGTGACATTTTGATGACAATGGCACTTCAATGACTTTATTAAAACTTAATTATTTTTTTTTTTTTATTTTGTAGTGGTATTTCAACTGTTCCAGCTACCAAGTTAAAAAAAAAATCAATCGTCTTTTGTATTAGAATTCCAAAGACGTACTCTTCAAAGAAAACTTATTTAAATATGAGTTGTATCTTTGTACAAGGTGGTGCACTAAAGTCAGCAGAAGTTTTGCTAGAGTGAGGTCAGCTTCTCAAATGTTTAGGACATCTCTAGAGAAGTGGTTTCTGCAATTCAGCTGCTGGGGTAGCAGAGTAGGACATATGCAACTTGACTCAAATCTCTGTTTTGGCCAAGTTGGCCAGAGTAAATAGCCCTTTTTTTCTAGCAGTGTTCACTTACCTACACAACACCAACAGCAAAGAAGATGAAAAAGAAGAAAAAAATGGTACTTAGTCTGCTTGTTAAAGCTGGACCAGCATGCAGCAAAGATGAAGGTTCCTGGAGCATGGAAACCAGAGAACAAGAGGCAACATGAACCTGCAGACCAATGATAAGAGGACTTGATCTGATCTCTCCTCATTAGGCTATGTCCAAGCTCCTCCTTGTCTCCAAAATCTTGAATTTCCTTCTATGCTGTGTGCCTCTAAAAGGCAAAATGAGGAAGGAGAGTACCCAAAAGTCAGGTTAGGTGCCTAAGAGAAAAGGGAGTCCATCCTGGCATCAGGAGAGAGCTGGGATTCAGGAACACCCCCTGCAGTCTGCTTTTTTGGTGGCTATGTTTCCCTCAGTCCATCTTATCAGCACACAGGCTTGTCTTCATCCCATTTCTGGATTTCTGTCTCCCCACACAGAGAGCAGAGGTTCCTAACTCCAGGGTATGGATTTGAGGATCTGGCTCCAGCAATAGTGTGTTGTGGATCCAAATCAGTAAGAGGAAGTACATCAAAGATGACATGCTGCTTAGTTACTGGGGTATTGTCCTGGTTTCAGCTGGGATAGAATTAATTTTCCTCCTAGTAGCTGGTATAGTGCTGTGTTTTGGATTCAGGATGAGAATAATGTTGATAACACACTGATATTTTAATTGTTGTTGAGCAGTCCTTATGCTAAATCAAGGATTTTTCATCTTCTCATGCTCTACCAACTGAGAAGGCTGGGGGTGCACAAGAAGCTGGGAGGGGGCACAGCCAGGACAGCTGACCCCAGCTGGCCAAAGGGATATTCCATACCATATGACATCATGCTGAACAAAAAAACTGGGGGGACTTGGCCAGGGGGGCGCAGCTGTTGCTTGAGAACTGGTTGGGCATCGGTCAGTGGGTGGTGAGCTACTGCATTGTGCATCACTTGTTTTGTATATTCTTTTATCACTATTATTATTTTCCCTTCCTTTTCTGTCCTATTAAATTGTCTTTATCTCAACCCACAGGTTTTACCTTTTTTCCAGTTCTCTCCCCCATCCCTCTGTGAGGGAGCGAGCGCACCACTGCGTGGTGTTTAGCTGCCTGCTGGGTTAAACCTCGACAGGTATCAGGGGCAATTTTCATGCCCTTTGGCCATCTGCCATATGTAACGCTGCATCAAGGCCCTCTTAAAATATAACAATCACTGGAAGCAACTCAGACCATCCCAGCCTGTTCTATTTCCCATATTTCTTTTTCTTTGTGTGAATAAGTATTTTCCCCTTATGAGGGACGCAGGCACCTAGCTCATCTGCTCTCATGCTCGTTCCTTTTTCTTTGTCATTTTTCTGGAATGCATTCCAGCTCCTCACTCCGCTTGAACTGACTGGAGTAACGAGCAGTCTTATTCAACATCTCAGCTGTTCTCTGCCTTGTGTTTTGCCTCTTAATGAGCTGAAAGGGTCAAATTATTAGCATGAACTTGCTCCAGTAGCTGGTCTGACTATCCATACTTTCACGCACTGCGACTTTACTGGTGCCAATTATAGACATTCTTCTAATTTGCTCTTTCTTGCCAGAGTCAGCATCCCACTGCTTGACATCTTCTTCCACAGTTTCTGTGAATATTTCCCTCTCCAGCAGTTCTGACCCAACTGTGCCCAACTCTTCAGGAGGACTCAGACATTTGCATTACATCACCCTGATCGTTTTCTGGCTTCCTTCAGTGTGTAATGTAGTCAGTCTCTTTCCCCATCACACACAGGAGAAAGTGGGAGCCAAGGGACTTGTTTCCCTTGCTCTGCTTTAGGGAAGTGCAGGTTCCTATGGCACAGTTCAGACACACACTTGCTGACTGTAGGGCTCAAAAAATTACCTCCGTATCGCAGTGAAAGAATGGGAGGTGATACTCCCCCCACCCCCAAATTAAGAATCGCAAATGTGAGGCAACAAAAAGAATGAAAAGTACAGGTCCTTTTGTTAGACTACAATTTGAAATGTCTTCTAATTTGACTTTCCATCTTTAAATCCTTGGTCTGTCTATGGAAACATCAAAAATTCAGAAAGGGTTAAAAGTTACTGAGACACATCTGTAGACCATAATTAAGTCTTTCATTGATTTTCTGTACTGATATTACACTCCCTTGTGCATCTCAGTTTTAGTCCTGTAAGTAAATGAACATACATGATATTCCTCTTTGCCTGTGTCAGCAAGGTAGCAGCTATCCATCAGTGTCACGTTTGTTTATTGGTCTGGTTATCACCCACCCAAACTTGTGCCCTACAGAGGTGTCCTTTTGAGAGATGTGGCCTTTCTTTTCTGGCTACTCCTTGGCAGACAATTGCTGCTAATTTAGAAATAATTGTTTTGTTCAGACATGCATGCCTCTTGCTTACTTTTCCAAGGTATCACCTTTTTCTTACTCCTTGGAAACCTATGCAGGTATATAAGTGAATTTGCATAGGTAGATTTGAAGAGAGACCAAAGGCACCCTCTCTATTTAGAGAGTAGCATAACACCACCATCCAGTGGATTCTGATAATTTAAACTGCTTTCTGTGGTGTTAGGCCCACAGTAGATGCTGTAACTGATGCAAAATATTTACTGCCAAGTGAAAATATACGGTCATAATAAAACCCAAACAATTAAGCACTTTTTTTTTAAAAAAAAAAAGTATTTTCATATAGTTCTACAATCTGAAATGAGATTTTTGATTACAGGGTAGGGGGCTACACAGGACAGGACCAGAAATATTAAACAGATACAACTTCTTCTGCTTGACTAACTTGTTTTCTACTTGACTGGAAACCAAAGACCATTAGTAGAAGATGGTGCTCCTTAAGTATAACAAACCTGGATATATAATTTGTTAAAGCCTAGAAAGGTCATTCAGGGACCTGCTGAAAACACTACATTGGTCTTTATTAAACTGGATAACACACACAAATTCTAGTACCATCTGTACTGGACATCTAGAGATTAATATAGGATTGCAGCATTATAGTTGTCATTGTAAAGCCTTTCCTCCAAAGATAAAAGAGCTTCAGAGTCATTAGTAAATGAGACCATACGGTGTTCCTCTGAAACAAGCTTTGTAAAGATGAAGCACAGAAGCAGCAGCGAAAAGGGCCCCTCCGAGTTCTTGATTGCATTGAAAGGTGTGGTGGAGCTGCGTGTCCATTTGTGGTTTCTCACAGAGGCCTTTTATCAGCAGCAAACAAGACACACCTGCAGAAGAAGTTGCCGTACTCTGATATCTTTTCAGAACAGGAACAGTACTACATTTGAACACTCACTCTTGCCCTTAGGCTGTACGGAGAGCTCTGTCCACCTCCGATCTCCTCAGTGCCAGGCAATGTTGGGCTCCTCGAGTCCTGAACCACACATCTTCGGCCAAAGAGTTGGGCCTGGCACAAAGAACAAAGTCTGTGCCAGCTTCTAGGTGGCAGGGGTGAGAAAGGCAATCCCACATATAAGTCAACCATATGAACAGTATCATTTTGGCAAGTCAGTGACAGAACGAGAAACAGAATCCCATTTCTCTCCCACTTTTCTTCTAGATAGGCACAATTAACTTAAATGCTCACTACAAAGAAAACATTTGAGAATGCTAAGGCTATATTCAGTACTGCTCTGTCTCCAGCGAAATCAATGGATGGGCAGCAAGGATGAATTTTATTTTGGTCTAACTTACAGTACAAGAGAGTGCCTAATCAAATAGTTAAATGTGCTAAAGAGTCCACTTCCACTTCTCTCTTTGTTCTTCCCCTTTCATTCTCCTCTTCCATTTCTGCAGTTAATTTAGTTTAGTCTTCCTGCAAGAGCTCTACTGAGAAAGAGTAATGAAGCTACCAGTACCCTGTTAATTGAACTCCCTTGCTTTACTTATTGTGCCTGGAGTGCTCTGAAGCAAAGGGAGAATTTTGATGATTTTATTGATGACTGAACATTACCGGTTCCTCTACATTGCCAGCACTATAAAAGAAATCATAGGCCTAACTGTCCTACAACAACAATTAGCGTAGAAAGCAGGAGGGCAAATTCTTCTAGAAAGAACAGTTGTATAAGAGAAGATAGGTATGTGGTACAGTCTTGTAGATGTGTAGCAAGTTGCTGTTTCTGGTTTTAAAGCTGGTCTGTAAAGCTTCATGACAGCTCATGTCATCTTCATGTTTATTTTGTTTATCCATCATCAGTCTCCTATTTCAAATTACTTTCCTATTCTCTTCCCTCTGCCCCCCCCAGTATCCAGATGTTTCAAGCAACATCTTTGCAGCTCTAATTTCTTGCTCCTTCTGTTTCTTGTCCTCTCCTTTCTAAGTTCCATTACTAGCTAATTATTGGGAGTTTTGCTTCCATTCTATTTGGAAAGCGATCATTGCTCTTTCATAGTGTCACAATGTGGTTTCTTTTCCTTAGGAGAACCTATTTTTTCTTGTATTCCAGACTTGTTTC